>NC_090935.1:943499370-944124370 GCF_040938575.1 Ambystoma mexicanum
ACAGAAAGCATGCCAATCGGGTGTACCATTTAAAATCACGTTTCGATCCTATTCAAGCAGCGTAGAGATCCTTCCTCTGCTGGCTGCTCACCCTGCGCCTCTGCTCTGTCAGCCCCCTCCCATCATAGCATTCAGAAGACTTGTGCAGATGAGGGTCTTGTGAGGAATTCAACCATCCGCATGGTGAGGGTATGCTCGCCTGGGCTTTTTAAACAAATGTTTAAATGAAATTGAATGATGGTAGATCAACCTCTGAAAGAATGTGTGGGGCTAATCCACACACATTTTCCTATGCTCACCGCACGACCCCGAGTACATAGACCCGAGTACTCTGGGTGGACACAGCTTACAGGCACAGTCCTCCCTGCCATGTTCAGTTGGGATATGATGGGAGGAGTACGCAATGCATCTACAGAAGGAGAGGGGCCATGGCCAGCCTAATTAACAAAGGCTCAATGGATCCACCCAGCTATTATGTTCAGCCCTGTAGCTGGTGGCAGAGAGTTACATACAAATAGAATGTACTTCAAATAGAACCACATGGGGCCTGGCTGCAGAGGGTAATAAAAGGAGACAGGAAACCACACCAATCTTTTATAGGGAACTGTGTCAACCTGAAGCCAGCTTCCTCCATCAATGTCAATTGGCAGTGAGCTGCCATGTCTGGGACTGCGTGTTTCCAGTAGTTCACCCTGCCGCTGGACCCAATTCATAAGGTATGAGAATGTTGTTTGCAGGAGCCCGAGAGTCTGGTCTCGCCGCAGCTTTAAGGGAAGCCTGCTGCTTTATTCAGAAACCATAGAGAGCTCCGTTAACCAGAGAGACCCTTTGATCCACAAAAGATCGGAAGATGGGTGGGGCTTAGTATTACATGTTTTCACCCCTTTACCTTTTCTGTTGCAAAGCACTCTGGTTATGACCTACGCATCCAGGAGATTGTTGATGGGGACCCAGGATTGGTTCATTAAGGTAGGCTTAGCCTACACCAATCACTGTGGCCCATTTGACTTTAAAAGACGGCTGAGCTCCTCTTTTGGCAGATCATTTGAACGCTTCACTAGAAGCAGAAGTAATAACTCATCATTGGACCCTGGCTGAAGGTACAGTCTGCCTTACATCTTCTGCTAGTGAAGGAAGGACAGGACCTCTAAGAGGGAAGCAAGATCCATCCCCTAAACATCTCCAAGGGAACAGAAGGAGATACCAAATCTAGAGGACCGTCCAGCAGCTCCAGAATCGGTTCCCAGCCAGCACACAGCATGCCCTGCTAGGCTCAGCAGCAAGCTTCCTAGGTGGGACGTGCCAGAGAGTCTCAGAACCTTAAACCAAGGACAATGCAGCTGCCTACAACACACTCCTCAGCTTTGCACCGTCCACCTTAAAGGACGGCACAAGCCTAGTGAAGAAGCTAAGAGGAGTGCATCAACAAGCATCTACTGACGTCTGCCTTAAAAGACAATTTTGAGCCAGTCCAGTCCCCCGAGCTGCAACCGATTGCAACGCTGACCATTGTTACGCCGCAGTCGCTTAAAGACTTCTGAAATGCCTCAACCGGTGCTTCAGCACTGCCGATCAGCACTGAGACGATTCCTCACCCTGACCCGCTGTGTAGGCCAACCCGCAGCCGTCCGTCCAGCCTCTCTCACCGAACTGGTTGTTGTCTGATACCCGCAGCTGTCTCCCATCTTCAACTCTGTCACAGGAGTTGAAAGGTGCCCTGAAGCAACTCAACCCTGTCGAGCACCAAGAACATCTCCAGCACAAGGTACATTGCGGATATATTGCCCTGGTCAGTCTCCGAAGGCACCTAGGGACATTTTACGACACATTGTTCCCTTTGTACTGAAACCAAGTATCCTTGAACTGTTGCGATTATTTACTATACCTACTACCTTCCTGTCAGTATCCAGAGTTTTCCTTCTTTTAAACTGTCTGCCGTTTGCATTCCTTTACAGGGTGGGTTGGATTTCGTAGTGTGCTAGAGCAGTGTGTTGTGATAACAATACATAGAAATGTTTATACAAACTAGACTGGAAAGTCTGTTGGGTAATAATTGTATTTTCACTGTGTTGCAACTAACCAATGGTCCACGACCTTTCTGAGATATGTCTGCTGTTCCTTCCACGTTACCAAAATTGGACAAGGAGGTTTATAATTTGCCTTTTTCCAATCTGTCCGGATCCCTTCTGGTGTACTAGACATGGGGTCTGATTGATGGTTTAGAAACCGATATTCACCTCTGGACCACTTCAGCACCGGAAGTTTGTTTGTTTATTTATTTATATAGCGCTCCAAACCCAGAGGTATCTGGGTGCATTACAGGTTGCTTAAGATACTTTTTTACACAATAAATTGTTCAGTTACAAGATTATGCAAATTACATAACAAAGAATGCAAATAAAATGTTAACATCATTAAAGTCAAAGATTTTACAATATTTACAAAGCTATACAGTCAGCAGCAAGTAAAGTCTACTGGGGAAAAGTGGCCATAAGATGTCGGTCATAGATCCCTAGCAAGAAGCCAACATTTCGTTTTTTTTCTGAAACTAAAGAATGATGGGTCAGCTCTTAAGTCTGTTGGCGTGGAATTCCACCACTGTGCTGCCAAGACGGGAAAACGACTTCCCCCTACCTTTTTAAGGTTATATCTGGGGACTATAAGGGAATATGAATACATAGTCCTAGTTGGTTGTGTAGATATATTTTTGGCATATATTTAGATGCTGAATTAGCTAGGCAGATGTGGGAAAGGGTTAATGCTTTACGTTGTATTCGATCATTGACTGCGAGCCACTTGGTGTTCCATCTAGCCACTGAGATATGTTACGTTTTCGGGATGCTTAGTGCAGTTCTAAGAGCGTTGTTGTGAAGAATTTGTAATGTATTGATGTTTCGCTTGTTAGAACCTAGATATAGTGCATTACAATAGTCTAGTTTGGAAAGAAGTAGCGCTCTGGCTAAAGTACTGCGGCTGGCTCGCGAGAGGAATGATTTGCAGGCGTGGATAAGCTTACATGTGTATGCTGTCGCCGAAGCAGTAGAGTTAACTTGCCTGTGTACGTTCAGAGCTGAGTCTAGGTGGAAGCCCAGGGTTTTTACATCTTTGGCCACTTTAATATCTATGCCATCAATGTTAAATGATTGGAACTGGTTACTAAGTTTGCTAAGTTTAACTGGAGCTCCAATGAACAGGAGTTCAGTTTTTTCATCATTCAGACAGAGGCCATGCAAGGCCATCCAAGTCTGAATGAAGAAATAGACTTTATTCTGCAGGGAGGAGTCAGATTCATAATCGCCAGACAAAGGTATGATGATCTGGGTGTCATCTGCATAATTAGTGTAGGTGACACCCAGATTGTCTAGGTCATCAAACAGCGGTTTTGTGAAAATGTTGTACCTCGTAGGCGATACACATGAGCCTTGTGGGACTCCACAAGTTATCGGTGTAGGCTCCGCTGATGCAGATGGAGAGAAGACTCTTATGAGGCGATTATCTAGAAAGGATTGAATCCAAGCCGTTGCTTCTGGAGAGAAATGGGCAGCTGTAGATAAATGTTTGCATAGCACTTTATGATCCACTAAGTCAAACGCGACGGACAGGTCTAGTAGAAAGAGGAGAGCCAGTTTTCCTTTGTCCTTTAAGTCATCTATTTGGTTTTTCAAATCGACCAAGGCAGTTTCCGTGCCATGTTTAGGCCAAAAGCAAGATTGGCAAAGTCTCGGCAGGTTGTGAGTCTCAAGGTAGGTCTGAATTTGAATGTAAGCAGCTTTATCAATAATTGTTAACAGAAATGGGACGGTAGTTATAGGTCTGTAGTTCGTTGGGATATTTGAGTCCAGAGTTGGTTTCTTTAATAGCGGGAGGACCCCGGCGTCCTTGAGATAGTTGGGAACGAAGCAAGAATTGAATGAAGTGTTAATTAAGGTCGTGATAAACAGGGCTAGGTCCCTAGACGCTTCTTTGATAATGGAAGCCGGGCAAGTGTCACCCTGACATCTGGATGGTTTGAGGGAGGTTATGATGTTCTCCACATCCCAGATAGAGACCGGTGAAATTTTGAATCGATTAGGTAGTTTGATAGGGTCTGGCAAGGTTCCCTGCAGAGGAGGGGAGAGCTGGAATGTTTTTTGTTTTTGTTTATCTTGTAGTAGGGACATTTTGTTAAACAATGCAGATTGAATATTTGTGCACCAGGTCTTATCCTTGATGCACGTATCAGTTGGAGGAGTAGGCTACTCAAGTTCTCTCAGGATAACAAAGAGCTCTCTTGAACTTGAACTCACTTTGTGTCACGACCCTCGCCCAAAACCCCCTCTGAGTCCCATTGGCCAGGTGGAGTCAGGACTCAGGCCTCTAGAGCCTGGCATCCTCTTCAAAAGCCCTCATGGGGCCAGTCCTGGCGCCTATGCCGCCAGGCTCATACACCATGAAAAACAATGTGCTTGGGAACTGCTTTATTGTATTGTCAGCCAACATGGAGGCATCCAGATAGCTTGGTTCCCAAGAACCAAGCTATGTGGTCTAGTGGTTTGGGTGTGGTAGCCTAGGGACTACTTTACCTGGACTATTTTGTTGGGGCTATTGAAAGCACACCCGAGCAAGACAACACGCTTCGCGTTACTTTGCAGCTTGCAACGTGACGCTCACCGTGTCCAGCTATTCCCCCTGAACCTTGTAGAAGCAGAACCTGCAAGGAGACAAAAGGAACATCATTAGCAGCAGAATCTTACCTGCAGTCTTCATCTTTAGCCACTCGCAGCTCCTGAGAACAGCTTCCTCGAATCTGCACGCCTCCCGGACAGAACGACCTGAAAGAGGAAGATAGAGGCAACATTAAAGAAATCAGTAGAGACATTTGCAAATTACAAACTGCTCAAAAGGCTTACCTGGCTGGTCACCTCTCGGCTGGCACCACTCCGGACATTCCACTCGCGCTGAAGAACACCGCGACCTACAAGGAAGGAAAACACAGGTTAGCAAAGGCAAGACTTCGCAGCGCTGCGCATAGCGCTTACTTATCGCATCATAGCGCTCTTAATGCGGCATCATTTACCAGCGGGGCTCAACCAAGCCAGTTCGCCACACTGAAGCTCTGCATACCTAAGGGAGAAAAAGAGACATTTTAAACAAAGAAAGGCATGCATGATAGCAACAGTAGTAAAGAACAGCAATAAGACCTACCTGAACAATATCAAACGGGCCGGCGTCAGTGAAGTAACTGGACCGCACACGCCCACGAAAGACAACGCGCCCCTGCAAAGAAGGCAGGACGGAGAGCACGCCTAACTCTACCACAAGGTAAGGAGAGAGCCCCAGAGGGGCTGAAATCATACGAGGGTGGAGGGAGGATACTTACCCCGGTCAGTCAGTCTTGAACACAGTCCTCCTGTATTTTCAGGCAGAACCTTCCCCGCAGACCACATCTGGGCAAAGCTGAGAAGTATAACAGCGAGTAACCCGGCTGGGTGGCGTCCCTGTGGATACCAGGTGAGCGTAACAGAACGCGAAGCCTACCATAACAAATCCACCTGGGCGCCATGGAGACATCATAAATGGACCAATTGGCCCAATTACTAGGAGAGCTTTGTGCTGGGGTTCATTCTGCCCGACAAGAGACTAATCCCCTCCAGAGAGACCTAATAGTGACCAAAGAACGCACTGAAGAGATTAGCAGGCAATACTTGCAATCACAGGCAGGACAGACGCCTCTACCAGGAAGCAATCCAACGATGCAAAACCCCACCATACCATCCACTACCTCCACTCCGGTACAGATCACATTACCTGGAACAGTTCCCCTGGCACCACCAGAAAGGTTCTCGGGCGACCCACGGAAGTATGTGGCATTCATCAATCAGTGTCGCCTTCATTTTCTTTGTAGGCCTGGGGCATTTCCAAACGACCAAGCTCGGGTAGCTTTTGTCTTATCATACCTGAGTCGTAGTGCAGCAGATTGGTCGGTGCCGTTGGTGACCCATGACGATCCTCTATTACAGGACTTTGGGGGGTTCCAGAGAGAAATGGAAAACTTTTTGCTCGCCATACCCAGGAACAAGCAGTAGACAATGAACTCTTATCCCTCCGACAGGGGAATCAGGACTTGTTAACGTACATTGCTACCTTCAACAGGCTGGTTGCATAAGCTAGGTGGCCAGAAAACAAAAGAACCACGTTATTCCATTGAGGCTTACGAGGCAAATTAAAGGACATCTTAGCCCAGGTGGTTGATCCCCCCAGAGACTGTGCCGAATTCATAAATCTGGTCGTGCAGCTAGACCACCGGTTGCAGGACCGAAAAGCAGACCAGTCTAAGACGGACCCTCGGACCGTGTATGTTCGACCAAGGGAGAACACATCCCGTGTACCTGAGAATGCTGCAGAACCCATGCAGATTGGTGGGATATGCCCTCCATTATCAAAACAAGAGCGGGACAAAAGAAGACAACAACAACTTTGTTTGTATTGTGGCAAACCAGGACATTTCCTGAAAGACTGTCCAGTAAAACCCCCAAGCTAAGGAATCGGAAAACTACCAAGCTCTACAAACGTAGAAGTCAGTTTGTCCAGTGAGAAGAAAGAGTTGCTGACCTCGCACTTTGCAATACCAGTGATCTTAATCAACCACCAACGGTCGTCAAGAATGCATGCCGTTGAAGCATACATCAAAAACAAAGAGGTAATGGCTGGAAGGTTTAGAATGAATCTTAACCACTGGCATCGCTCTGGGCAACCCTCCAGACCATTGTTCTTCGCCTGCCAAGCCATTACAGAAGGGGAAAGACCATATTCAAATCAGGTTTGTGTCATGAGCACTACTCCCGAGGAGCCAGGACTGGCCCAGCGCCCCTGGAAGCAGACCCTTCTTCCACATCTCCGGACCCAGCAGACCCCTACAGGGGCCCTTTGGACCGTGTCCTGGCGCCTTTGGCGCCAGGCTCATAAAGGACTTCAGTCCCGGCGCCATAGGCGCCGGGCTCATATTGATAAACTGTGTAATAATGCTTGGGTGGACTTACCTGAGGCAGACCATGCTGCATACTTACCCAGAACAATCCAGTCTGGCTGAAGTCCCCAGCCATCAGGGCTGGGAGGAACTATTTCCTCTATTCAGGAACTCTTTTCTTACCTGGGTGGGGCCGGTGGAAGAACACACACCTGAAGCACTTCTCTGCTATTTAAACCACGCCTGATGGAATACACGTGCTTTGCGTTATTCTGCATCAGCAGCAGGACGCTCACCGAGTCGGCTCCTGCATCCTGGCTCCTGACACGCCCGCCAGCACCCGGAACACCTGCAAACAGACAAGAAAAGAGAAGGCGAGCATTAGAAATTATACTTACAGGAATCCGGCCTCAGCAATCCTACCTCCGACGATCCTGCAAAGGAAAGGTACAAGATTAGCAGCGCTCTCAAACGCTCGCATTCGCGCCGCCTTGCCTTACCCATCCGTGGCCTCGCCGAACTCCACCGCGGCCACGACGCAGGCAGCATCTCGGCACCTGAAAAACAGAAAAAGACAGTCATTAGAGGTGCCCGCTCTAAAGCGGCCACATTTCTTCCACTTACTTACGTGCCTCATCACGCGCGACAGCGGCTTTGTCGCCGGCAGCATCTCGGCACCTGTAAGCAGAAAAAGACAATCATTAGAAGTAAGCAGTCGCTTTTCTTTCACTTACCTTCCTCCACCGCGGCCACGACGCCATCTACATCCCAGCACCTGCATAAGAGGAATACATGGTGAGCACTAACTAAGCACGGAGAACAAATACTCACCAAGAGACTTACCTGCTTTAGGTTTCTGGGCCCCGGCTCCTGTGCAGAAAAGACACTCATACTTACGGCTACCGCAGGAGAGACGAAAGGACACAGTGTCCGCAACTATTTCCCATCCAGTGACGTAACTGGATTCTACGCACCCCTGCACCTGAAGCAGGATGGAGAGCTCATCTTTACAATACCTAAGGTGAGAGCTCGCAGAAACCAAGTTGGGGATCAAGAAGAGTGAGAAACGGGAGATTGGTGGGAACACATATCCACCCAGCTGGTAATCAATCCCTTTTCTTCCACCTGCAGAAAACTTACTCTACAAGCCAGGTAATCCAAATTCGGAGGCCCCGTCCAGAGCATCTTCCGGGCCCTGCGCCTCACGATAGAAGAAACAGTAGCAGTCCAGTTCGGGTCAGCGTCTCTGTGGGAATCAGGTGAGCGTTACAGAATGCGAAGCCTACCAATAATCTCCTACCCAGGCGCTATGGAAACTTCTGATACAGATCAACTGGCCCAGCTACTGGGGGAATTAAGGGCTGAAGTTCATGCTGCTCGCCAGGAGACGAACGCCCTCAGGAGAGAGTTAATAGTGTCAAAGGAACGAACTGACGACCTTGCCAGACAGTTATTACAGAGCCAAGCGGGGCAAACCCCTCTGCCCAATCCAGGGGGGAATTTTACCCCAGTTACTTCAACCGATCCTGTTCAAATCAACCTACCTGGAAATGTGCCACTGGCACCACCTGAATGTTTTGCTGGAGACCCTAAAAGATTTGCAGTGTTCATAAATCAATGCCGATTGCACTTTCTCTGCAGGCCCTCGGCCTTCCTGAATGACCAGACCAAGGTAGCATTTGTACTTTCGTATCTTAGCGGCAGTGCCGCCGATTGGTCAATTCCACTGGTTACACAAGATGATCCAATCCTTCGGAATTTCCAAGCCTTCCAGACGAGTATGGAAAGACTTTTTACAAGGCATTCCCAGGGGCAGGCCCTGGACAATGAACTCCTTTCCCTACGACAGGGCAACCAGGATCTCTTAGCCTACATTGCATCCTTCAATAGGTTAGTTGTGGAAACTGGATGGCCCGAGGAGAAAAGAATCACGCTATTTCACAGAGGTCTACCCGGCGAACTCAAAGATGTCCTGGCCCAGGTCGTAAATCCACCTCAGGAATGTTCGGTTTATATTGATTTGGTGGTCCAATTAGATCACAGGCTTCAAAACAGGAAGGCGGATCGATCCAGGTTTGAAACCCGAATCTTCACTAAGACTCAGAGCAACTCCAAAAGTGTCGATGGCACCGAACCTATGCAGATTGGGGTTGTAAAGGGCCCCTTAACCCAGAAAGAGCGTGACAGAAGACGGCAAATGCAACTGTGCCTCTATTGTGGGAACTCGGGACATTTCCTTCGAGACTGCCCTGTAAAACCACCTAAGAAGACCGTAGGAGCTTCCGACAAGAATTCCGAAAAGTCTGAGCCGGGAAACGACCTTGCCCGACAAGCGTAGAGGTCCGCTTGCCGAGCTTAAAAACCAGTTCTTTGACCTCGCACTTCATTATGCCAATGGTCCTTGTAAATCCGAAGCAGCCAGAAAGATTGCATGCAATTAAGGCATACGTGGACAGTGGAGCTATAGGAAATTACGTGGACCGCGAGTTGGCTTCCAGGATGAACCTACCTCTTTGCCCAAAAGCTGTGAAAGATGTCATCACCACTGTGGATGGGACTGAGATCGCCTCCGGGCCGGTAACCCATACCACTACTGAAGTGACATTACTAGGCCAAGACGGGCATCGGGAGTTAATAGTGTTCGACGTGATCAAGGCTCAACAATTTCAAATAATTCTGGGAATCCCTTGGTTGGAAAAACACAATCCTCAGATTGATTGGCGAGGAAAGACGATAACGTTCCCAGAGTGTGCACAAACCTGCTATCTACTATCAGACATTGGCCTAGCGTCAGTAACGGCCGACTGTTTGCAATTACCGCTAGAGTATCGAGAGTTTCAAGATGTTTTCCAAAAGGAACAGGCTAACACCTTACCGCCCCACAGGTCATACGATTGCCAGATAGATCTACTACCCGGTGCAACTCCTCCTTGCAGCAGGATCTACGCCCTTACCGAGCCCGAGAACCTTCACCTGCGACAGTACCTGGACCAGTACTTGGCCAATGGTTTTATTCATCCATCGAAGTCCCCTGCATCCTCGGCTCTGTTCTTCGTGCCAAAAAAAAAAAAGAAGGTGACCTCAGAACCTGTATAGACTACCGCGCTCTGAATCAGATAACGGTAAAAAACAGATACCCTTTACTTCTGATCCCGGAACTCCTTGACCAGGTGAAGGATGCTTGCATATATACAAAACTAGACCTACGGGGGGCTTATCACTTGGTACGGATCAAGGAAGGCGATGAATGGAAGACAGCGTTTCGCACTAAATATGGGTTATTTGAGTACCAAGTGATGCCTTTCGGACTATGTAATGCACCGGCCGCCTTCCAATATTTTATGAATGATGTCCTCAGGGAGCTCATTGACGTCTGTGTTGTCGTCTAAGCATATCACCGAAATCATGTTAGAACAGTACTTGAAAAACTTCGCCAACACAAACTATTTGCCAAACTTGAAAAATGTGTTTTCCATGCCACTGAAGTCGAATTTCTGGGTTGTATCCTGACACCCAAAGGCGTCCACATAGACTCGCGAAAGGTTGACGCTATTCTCAAATGGCCATCACCTACTTCTGTAAAAGGCGTTCAGAGCATGTTAGGCTTTGCCACTTTTTATCGCAGATTTATTCCCAAGTTTTCACGAGTGGTACAACTCATCACGGCTCGCTTAAGAAAGAATAAATGTTTTGAGTGGTCTGAAGAAGCTGAACAAGCCTTCCAAGAGCTAAAAGCCAAGTTTACTTCTGCGCCAATACTGAAGCACCCACGCCCATATCTCCCTTATATCGTCGAAACCGACGCATCCAGCTTAGCAATGGGAGCGGTCCTCTCACAAAGAGACCCAGAGACTAACCAATTACATCCCGTGGCGTTCTGGTCTCGAAAATTCTCGGCGCCTGAGATTAACTACGCCATCACAGACAAGGAACTGTTAGCTATTAAATCCGCCTTTAAGGCCTGGCGTCATTATCTCCTTGGGGCCAGACACACCATCACGGTGATCACCGATCATCGGAATTTACAGTATCTGAAAACCGTCAAGGCTCAATCCTCTCGACAGCTCCGCTGGGCCCTGTTCTTTGCCGAATTTGACTTTGTGATCACTTACCGCCCCGGCAGCAAAAATGGCAAAGCAGATGCTCTTTCCCGGATTGGAATGGGAGACACCATTGTCAACCCAGAGCCTGTACCAATAATTCCTGAACAAAGGATCTTGGGCCTGATTTCTTCACAATCCATCGAGGACATTGAGGCAAAAGTTAAACAATTTCTGAACCCAACAGACTTGCAGAACTGGCTACAAAAAGGAATGGATTTCACTTTAAACAATGACTTGCCTTATTTCCGAGGACGATTATTCCTACCACACGCCGATTTGCAAAGGCAAGTAATCTCCTGCAATCACGATTCATTAATAGAGGGCCACCCTGGCATTGCCAAAACAGAAGAGAAAGTGAGAAGACAATTCTGGTGGCCTTCGTGGAGAAAAGACATAAAAGAATTCGTGATGTCCTGTGGTGTGTGCGCTCAAAACAAGGGTCAAAAGAAAAGACCGGCTGGTCTTCTCCAACCATTAGACATTCCACCATCTCCCTGGCACACCCTTTCTATGGATTTTATCACAGACTTACCCTCCTGCTCCGGGTACAACACTATTCTCATTTTTGTGGATTTGTTTTCCAAGATGGCCCACTTCATTCCGTTAAAAGGCTTACCATCAGCTTCGGTACTAGCCAGAGAATTCCTTGAAAACATTGTCCGGTTACACGGATTCCCATCGGTACTAATCTCAGATAGAGGAAGCCAGTTTATTTCCCATTTATGGCGTATTTGCTGTCAATTGGCTCAAATCCATGTAAGACTCTCAACCAGCCATCACCCCCAGACTGATGGTCAAACTGAAAGAACTAACCAGACTCTCGAACAATATTTACGATGCATGCTACAACAGTCAGAGAGCAACTGGAAGGACATCCTTTGGATAGCTGAGTATGCATACAATAATTCCGTTCACTCTGGAACCAGGAAGAGCACCTTCTACACTTTGTATGGAATTCATCCTCGAACTTCCAACCTCGATCCACCTCAAGATCTTGGAACACCCGCCGTGGATCAGTTACACACTGCTATTACCAAAGCCTTCAAAGAAGCTGCTGCACATTTACAACAAGCTAAAGAAAGGTACAAAAGAGGAGCAGATCATCACCGAAGCGAGGCCCCTCAATACCAGATTGGGGACCAGGTCTGGTTGTCCACCAAAAACTTATCACTCAAAGGACCTTGCACTTTTAATCCCAAATATCTGGGGCCATATCCAGTTACGGCCATAATAAACCCAGTGGCCGTTAAACTAGGATTGCCAGCTCATATGCGAATACATCCTGTTTTTCACGTATCGCTTTTGAAACCCATGCAATCTGGAACCAGACTAACCAAACCTCCAGAACCAATTCAAGTGAATGGAGAACCTGAATTCGAGATTAAAAACATTTTGGACTCTAAAATCATCAGATCAAAGCTGTTCTACCTGATTGACTGGAAGGGTTACGGGCCTCAAGAGAGGTCATGGGAACCCTATGACCATGTCCATGCTCCTCGTCTAATCAAGAAATTTCACCGAACCTTTCCGGATAAACCAAAACCCCCGGGGAAGACAATTTTAGGAGGGGCCTTGAAGGGGGGTGCTGTCATGAGCACTACTCCCAAGGAGCCAGGACTGGGCCAGCGCCCCCGGAAGCAGGCCCTTCTTCCACATCTCCGGACCCAGCAGACCCCTACAGGGGCCCTTTAGACCGTGTCCTGGCGCCTTTGGCGCCAGGCTCATAAAGGACTTCAGTCCCGGCGCCGTAGGCACCGGGCTCATATTGATAAACTGTGTAATAATGCTTGGGTGGACTTACCTGAGGCAGACCATGCTGCATACTTACCCAGAACAATCCAGTCTGGCTGAAGTCCCCAGCCATCAGGGCTGGGAGGAACTATTTCCTCTATTCAGGAACTCTTTTCTTACCTGGGTGGGGCCGGTGGAAGAACACACACACCTGAAGCACTTCTCTGCTATTTAAACCACGCCCGATGGAATACACATGCTTCGCGTTATTCTGCATCAGCAGCAGGACTCTCACAGAGACGGCTCCTGCATCCTGGCTCCTGACACGCCCGCCAGCACCCAGAACACCTGCAAACAGACAAGAAAAGAGAAGGCGAGCATTAGAAATTATACTTACCGGAATCCGGCCTCAGCAATCCTACCTCCGACGATCCTGCAAAGGAAAGGTACAAGATTAGCAGCGCTCTCAAACGCTCGCATTCGCGCCGCCTTGCCTTACCCATCCGTGGCCTCGCCGAACTCCACCGCGGCCACGACGCCGGCAGCATCTCGGCACCTGAAAAACAGAAAAAGTCAGTCATTAGAGGTGCCCGCTCTAAAGCGGCCACATTTCTTCCACTTACTTACGTGCCTCATCACACGCGACAGCGGCTGTGTCGCCGGCAGCATCTCGGCACCTGTAAGCAGAAAAAGACAATCATTAGAAGTAAGCAGTCGCTTTTCTTTCACTTACCTTCCTCCACCGCGGCCACGACGCTAGCTACATCCCAGCACCTGCATAAGAGGAATACATGGTGAGCAATAACTAAGCACGGAGAACAAATACTCACCAAGAGACTTACCTGCTTTAGGTTTCTGGGCCCCGGCTCCTGTGGAGAAAAGACACTCATACTTACGGCTACCGCAGGAGAGACGAAAGGACACAGTGTCCGCAACTATTTCCCATCCAGTGACGTAACTGGATTTTACGCACCCCTGCACCTGAAGCAGGATGGAGAGCTCATCTTTACAATACCTAAGGTGAGAGCTCGCAGAAACCAAGTTGGGGGTCAAGAAGAGTGAGAAACGGGAGATTGGTGGGAACACATATCCACCCAGCTGGTAATCAATCCCTTTTCTTCCACCTACAGAAAACTTACTCTACAAGCCAGGCAATCCAAATTCGGAGGCCCCGTCCAGAGCATCTTCCGGGCCCTGCGCCTCACGATAGAAGAAACAGTAGCAGTCCAGTTCGGGTCAGCGTCTCTGTGGGAATCAGGTGAGCGTTACAGTTTGCCCCACCCCAAAAGGGACAGTCCAGCCCGAACTGCTAGGTTACAACCCTTCTGCACAAGACCACAAGCATCCCCAAACATGTTTCAGCCTTGTTGGGCCTCATCAGTGAGGAGTAGCTTGGGTCTCTAGGCCCAGCAGGCACGGGACCCATGTCTGGGTATATGCGTCCCACTCGGGGTGACAAAGCAAAAATAAAGAGGTAATGGCTTGAAGGTTTAGAATGAATCTTAACCACTGGCATTGCTCTGGGCAACCCTCCAGACCATCGTTCTTCGCCTGCCAAGCCATTACAGAAGGGAACCAGGCTGCACCTCACTGAGGAGGTCCAACAAGGCTGAAACATGTCTAGGGTTGCTTGGTTTTCTGTGCAGAGGGGACCTGGCCTAGCATTTCGGGCTGGGCTGCTACCATTGGTGGCGGCAGCTGACTGATTTGCACATGGCTGGACCCCTTTTGCAATGGCGCAGACAGGCTAAAAAACGGTGGTGTGGAAGGTTGCCCAGAGCAATTGCCAGTGGTTCAGATTCATTCGAAACCTTGCACCCATCACTTTTGTGGTCACAGTTTGTCTCTCCATGTGAGAGAGGGTATGCCCAGACGTGGGTCCCTTGCTCGCTGCGCCATAGGGAACCAGGCTGCACCTCACTGAGGAGGTCCAACAAGGCCGAAACATGTCTGGGGTTGCTTGGTTTTCTGTGCAGAGGGGACCTGGCCTAGCAGTTCGGGCTGGGCTGCTACCATTGGTGGCGGCAGCTGACTGATTTGCACATGGCTGGACCCCTTTTGCAGTGGTGCAGACAGGCTAAAAACGGTGGTGTAGAAGGTTGCCCAGAGCAATTGCCTGTAACGCTCACCTGACTCCCACGGAGGCGCTGGCCTGGTTCGCGCTGCTGTGACCTCTTCTAAGGTGATGCGCAGGGTTCGGAAGACGGACTGGACCGGGCCCCCAAATCTGGCTTGTCTGGCTCGCAGAAGTATCCTTCTGTAGGCGAAAATAGGGGATTAACTGTCTGCCGGGTAATGCAATCGGCCTCCCACTTTCCCCTCTCACCCTCCTCGAAACCCTTCTGTGATTCCTCGTAGCGTCTCACCTTAGGGTCTGGAAGGACAAGCTCTCCATCCTGCTTCTGATGCAGGGGCGCGTTGGTATCCAGTTACTTCACTGGATTTTCGGATTGGTGAGAACCAAACTTGCTTGGCTTCCAGGTAAGTTTTTTGATAAGAGGTTCCCCTTGTGTCCATGCATTAATGTACTAATGCTAGTGTCTTTTTCCCCATAGGGGCCGGGGTACGGAATGCCGGGGGACAGGCACCGACCCGAGATGAGAGGTGAAATCCTTGTAGAAATCAGGTAAGTCTTTAATGAGCGTTTTTTGGTAATGTCTTTTCATTCGCTCATCAACGCTGATGTCTCTTTTTCCCCTTAGGGGCCGGGGTCCGGAAATGCCAGGATGCGGCGCGGACCCGAAATGAAGAGGGAATGAATCAACAGGTAAGTCTTAACATGGCGATTTAGCTTTCCTTATTCCCTTCTCTCTCTCACCTTTTGTTCTGGTCTTTTTCTCCCTAGGCGCTGGGGCGTGACTGCGAATCCGGATGATCGCTGCTGAACATGGAGGCGCCCTGTAAAGGTGAGTGGAATGCGGCGCTGCAGCGATCGACGCGATGAGCTTTTAAATAAAAGTTTTCCTTTTCAGGATTGTCGGCGAGATGTCTCCGGGATGCGGATTTAGCAGGTAAGCCCTTTTCCTTCTTCTGTTCTCTTCTTCTCTTCCTTTGCAGGTGATCCAGGATGCTGGCAGGCGTGGCAGAAGTCAGGATGCAGGAGCAGACACGGTGAGCGTCCTGCTGCTAGATGCAGAACAACGCGAAGCACGTGTGGCTGTTCGGGTGGGGTTTAAATAGCCTTGGAAGAAGTTCCATGTATGTATCCTTCCTCCAATCAGGTATGTATCCATCCCTGACCACGCCCGGATGGTAAATTAGTCCCACAGGTAAAGTAGTTCCTTTCAGGCCTCAAGGAGGCCGGGATCCTGCAGCATGGTCTGCATCAGGTAAGTGCACCCAAGCACTCCCATAATGAGCCTGGCGCCTATGGAGCCAGGACTGATGTCTTTTATGAGTCTGGCGCCATAGGCGCCAGGACACTGTCCAAAGGGCCCCTATATGGGGTTGCTGGGTCCTTCTTTGGGGACTGGATGTCCGCTTTCGGGGACGCAGGGCTTGAACCGGCTCCCCGGGAGCGGGCATCATGACATTGCCAGTGGTTCAGATTCATTTGAAACCTTCCACCCATCACTTTTGTGGTCACAGTTGAAGCATACATCGACAGCAGAGCAGTTGGAAATTATATTGATCAAGAACTGGCAGCAGAGATGGGGCTTCCTTTGTGTTCTAAGCAAACTATGGACAAGGCAACCACAGTGGATGGGACAGAAATCGCTTCCGGACCACTAACCTAACCCAGTGCACAGCCAGGGTAACCTTGCTGTGCCAGGACGGACATCGGGAGTCTATTTCCTTTGATCTCATCAGGGCACCTCAGTTCAGGCTAATACTAGGGATGCCATGGTTTGTTGCTCACAACCCTTTGATAGACTGGCGGGCACGAAAATTAACCTTCCCCTATGACTGCTCCCCTGCCTGCTAGAATCAAGAGGAGAAACCCGACGTCTGTATCCCCATGACTCCCGGAGCGACAGTATCAACCCTGGGAGTAACTAATACCTTGCCAAGTGAATACCATGATTTCCAGGATGTATTCCGAAAGGGCCAAACCAATACATTGTCGCCACACAGGCCCTATGATTGTCAGATCGACCTTGTTCCTGGTGCACAAATCCCTTGCGGCAGGATCTACGCTGTCACAGAACCAGAAAACCTTCATTTGAAATCCTATTTAGACCAGTACCTTGCAAACCGATTTATCCGTCCTTCAAATTCCCCCATGCCAGTCCTTTGTTCTTAGTACCGAAAAAAGGAAGGGGACTTGAGAACCTGTATTGACTACCGCGCATTGAACCAGATCACCGTGAAGAACCGCTACCCCTTGCCACTTATCCCTGAGATGCTAGACCAAGTTAAAGATGCCCAGATTTATACTAAATTGGACCTTCAAGGAGCGTACCACCTGGTCCGAGTCAGAAACAGAGATGAATGGAAAAACACCTTCCGTACTAAGTACGGCTTGTTTGTATATCAAGTCATGCCCTTCGGGTTATGCAACGCTCCTGCGGCATTCCAATATTTCATGAATGACGTCTTGAGGGAGTTAATTGATGTGTGCGCCTTAGTGTACATAGACGACATCTTAGTATACTCCGTCTCGAAACAAGATCATGTCAGGCACGTTCGTTCAGTCCTCAGCAAGCTCTGTCAACATTGCTTGTTTGCAAAGCTTGAAAAATGCTTTTTTCACTTTACCGAAGTAGAGTTTCTTGGTTTTATCCTTACTCCAGGAGGCATCAGAATGGATGTGCACAAGGTAGATGCCATTATGAAATGGCCTTCACCGACGTCTCTGAAAGGGGTACAAAGCATGCTGGGCTTTGCAAACTTCGACCGCCGGTTCATCCCAGATTTCTCTCAAGTTGTGCACCCAATAACAGTACTGTTACGAAAAAACAATAAAAAGTTTGCTTGGACCGAAGAAGCAGAAGAAGCCTTTCAGGAACTTAAACAAAGGTTTACCTCCGCTCCAATCCTACAACACCCTCGTCCAGACCTCCCTCATGTCGTTGAAACTGATGCGTCCAGTCTCGCAACGGGGGCTGTCCTTTCACAGAGAGACCCGGAAACCGGCCAACTACATCCCGTGGCCTTCTGGTCAAAAAAGTTCTCACCTCCAGAGATTAATTATGCCATCACGGACAAGGAACTCCTGGCTATTAAATCCGCCTTTAAAGCTTGGAGGCACTACCTTCTGGGCGCCAGACACACCATTACAGTCATCACAGACCACCGAAACCTGCAATATCTCAAAACAGCCAAAGCACAGTCCTCGCGCCAATTACGGTGGGCCCTTTTCTTCGCTGAATATGATTACATAATCACCTTTTGACCAGGGGTCAGAAACGGAAAGGCGAATGCCTTATCTCGCATGGGCACAGATGAAATGGTATATACAAATCCAGATCCAGTACCTATTATACCTGAAGACAAACTCTTGGGTATCACGACAGCCTTAACACAAGCAGAACTACGAAAAGAAATTCAACGGACAATAAATCCTGATGTTTTCCTCGCATGGCAAACTCAAGGAGAAAAATATACCATCAAGGCCCATCTACCCTTTTTTAGGGATCGCCTATATGTATCCAAGAAGGAATTACAACAGCATATTATTTCAAATTATCACGATTCACTGATTGAAGGGCATCCTGGGATCGCCAAAACCCTAGCTAAGGTAAAAGAGAACTTTTGGTGGGCTACCTGGCGTAAGGACATCATTCAGCATATTCAGTCCTGTGGTGTCTGCGCACAAAATAAATCACAGAAACAAAAACCATCTGGTCTTCGACAACCATTGGACATTGCTCCAGTTCCATGGCACACTCTTTCCCTTGACTTCATCACTGATCTACCTTCCAGCCAAAGGTTCAACACCATCCTTGTAGTTGTGGACTTATTCTCGAAAATGGCACATTTTATTCCTCTCCAAGGCCTCCCAGATTCAGCCACTTTAGCAAAGGTATTCCTAGAGGGCATTGTTAAGCTACATGGCTTCCCTTCGGTTCTTGTCTCTGATCAAGGCAGCCAGTTTGTTTCTAACTTCTAGAAGAAATGTTGTGCTATGGCGCAGATCGACGTTCGGCTATCTACCAGTCACCATCCCCAAACAGACGGCCAAACCGAGAGAACCAATCAGACGCTCGAGCAATATTTACGGTGCATGCTGCACCACGAACAAAGGAATTGGAAAGACTTACTATGGATAGCCGAATACACATGTAACAATTCCTTGCATTCAAGCACAGGACAAACACCCTTCTATACCCTTTATGGCAGACATCCACGTACCTCTGAACTAGACCTTCCAGCCAGCTTGGAAATGCCAGCGGTAAACACTCTACACACAACCCTTACTCAGGTTTTCAAGAAGGCGAAGGAACATCTTATTCATGCCAAAGAAAAACAAAAGAGATTCGCTGACCAACACCGAAAAAAGGCCCCTGATTATCAAGTAGGAGACAAAGTTTGGTTAGCTGCTAAATTCGTACCCATCAAGGGAACCCGGACCTGTCATCCCAGATACTTAGGACCCTATACCATTAAGGCAATTATCAACCCAGTAGCCATGAAACTGGATTTACCACCTAATCTACAAATCCACCCGGTATTTCATGTGTCCCTCTTGAGACCAATGCAACTCGGCACACGGATTGAGACACCACCTAAGCCCATACTTGTTGACGGAGAACCAGAATTCGAAGTCAACGATATCTTGGACTCTAAATAGTCTAGGTCCAAGCTATATTATCTCGTCGATTGGAAAGGATTTGGACTACAAGATAGATCCTGGGAGCCCAGTGAGAACATCCACGCACCGCGTCTAATCAGGAAATTCCATCGGAACTTCCCGAACATCCACGCACCGCGTCTAATCAGGAAATTCCATCGGAACTTCCCAACTAAACCTGGGCCAGACAGAAGGAACACCGTGAGAGGGGCCTTAGGGGGGAGTGCTGTCACGACCCTTGCCCAAAACCCCATCTGGCGAACCCATTGGCCAGGTGGAGTCAGGACTCGGGCCTCTAGAGCCTGGCATCCTCTTCAAAAGCCCTCATGGGCCAAGTCCTAACTCCACCTGGGGGCCTATGGCACCCGGCTCATACACCATGAAAAACAATGGGCTTGGGAACTGCTTTATTGTATTGTCAGATAACATGGAGGCATCCACATAGCTTGGTTCATAAGAACCAAGCTATGCGGTCTAGTGTTTTGGGTGTGGTAGCCTAGGGACTTCTTTACCTGGACTATTTTGTTGGGGCTATTTAAACCACACCCGAGCACGACAACACGCTTCGTGTTACTTTGCAGCTTGCAATGTGACGCTCACCGTGTCCAGCTATTCCCCCCGAACCTCGGAGAAGCAGAACCTGCAAGGAGACAAAAGGAACATCACTAGCAGCAGCATCTTACCTGCAGTCTTCATCTTTAGCCACTCGCAGCTCCTGAGAACAGCTTCCTCGAATCTGCACGCCTCCCGGACAGGACGACCTGAAAGAGGAAGATAGAGACAACATTAAAGAAAGCAGTAGAGACATTTGCAAATTACGAACTGCTCAAAAGGCTTACCTAGCTGTTCGCCTCTCGGCTGGCACCGCTCCAGACATTCCACTTGCGCTGAAGAACACTGCGACCTACAAGGAAGGAAAACACAGGTTAGCAAAGGCAAGACTTCGCAGCGCTGCGCATAGCGCTTACTTACCGCATCATAGCGCTCTTAATGCACCATCATTTACGAGCGGGGCTCAACCAAGCCAGTTCGCCACGCTGAAGCTCTGCATAACTAAGGGAGAAAAAGAGACATTTTAAACAAAGAAAGGCATGCAGGATAGCAACAATACTAAAGAACAGCAATAAGACCTACCTGAACAATATCAAACGGGCCGGCGTCATTGAAGTAACTGGACCGCACACGCCCACGAAAGACAACGCGCCCCTGCAAAGAAGGCAAGACGAAGAGCACGCCTAACTCTACCACAAGGTGAGGAGAGGGCCCCAGAGGGGCTGAAATCATACGGGGGTGGAGGGAGGATACTTACCCCGGTTGGTCAGTCTTGAACACAGTCCTCCTGTATTTTCAGGCAGAACCTTCTCTGCAGACCACATCTGGGCAAAGCTGAGAAGTATACCAGCGAGTAACCCTGCTGGGTGGCGTTCCTGTGGATACCAGGTGAGCGTAACACTTTGTTAATACTATCATTGTAGGTATCACGTTTGGTTTGTATTTTGCTGACATTTTGGCGAGATTATCCTTATTTAGTACTGAAGGGTTATTTTTCAACAGGTATTCAGTTTTCCTTTTTTCTGCTCGTAGGGCTTTGGGATTAGCAGCGAACCATGAATTGAGGTGGGCTGTAGGTTTGGTAAATTTGACCTTTTACAATTGACCGAATTATAGTGGTCCTAATTGACCTTCTGCACAATTGACCTTTATATTATTTTAGTTATTTTATATATGTATTAGGTTGGTTTTGGACTATAAATAATATAAGGGTATTGGGTGGGAGGGTTGCAGGGGGTTTTGGATTGGGTGGGGGGGTTTGTGGTGGGTTTCCCCCCGCATATATGTCCTAATTGACCTTCTAAATTAGGTCAATTCTCCCGAGGCCAATTCTACCCAGGTCAATTAGTATACAACCGTAGGTTTATCTTTGCACATTTTTAACGGTGGGATATTATCGATGACTTGATTAATTGTGGAATTGTGTAAATCTACTAGGGCTGCCGGGTCAGTACAGGCAGGCATTGGCGTAGTAATGCAATGGAGGAACGGTACTAGATTGTCCACTGTTATATTACATTTATTTCTAGTGAGTAGAGGGGGAGCCAAAAGGTTAGTCCGCGTAAGTTGTGGGCTATCCTAAATAGTGAATATTAGAAGGTGATGGTCTGTCCATACACATGGTTCATTGGACAGTATAGTAGTATCACAGTTAAGGTCAGCCAACCAGTCTAAGGTTCTACCTTTAGAATGTGTTGGTGTTGTTACCCTCTGAGTAAAGCCTAATTCTACAATGGTATTGGTGAGTGCCAGTGCATGCTGATCATTTGGGTCACTGAAACCTAGATTGAAGTCTGATTTGAGCAGCACCCCCACTCCAATGGCACATTCGAGGGAATAAGGTAAGCCCGTGGGCTTAATTAGCAGCTTCCCCATTTGAATGGTCTGACCCATCTTTTTACAGCTACAAAATCCCACTTTGCCCAATTTATGTGCTGTAAACTCCCAGTCAACCCGTGAGGCCGCTGGGTGACAATCTGCGCCATAAGTGTTATTACTGTACCGGAAAACCACAAGGTTTGTACTTCAAAGATGGCCACCGCCATATCAGATTTAGCATCTACATAGCATCCGAAAGTCCTTGCCACCAGATTGGCTAGCCACCAGCACATAGCCTATCACGGGGCACCAGCAGGTTTTAGCCGGCCCCCACAAAGGCAATCACAAAGGCTCCTGACGAAGCCTGACTGAGACACCGTGCGCCTGCAAGAAACCCTGCCCTGCTCTTACAAACTCCCCCCACCTACTCCTTAGGTTCCTTTCCTGTGGCCACGTGCATGGCAGGTACCACTGACAGCGTCAGAAGCAGCATGGTATGACCGTGTTACTCCCTGATGCAATATACTGCTTATCACTGTTCTACAAAGCCCCTCATGTTTGCTTATCATTCAGTGTCCTGAATACCTGCTGCAACTAAACTACATACGAGTAGGGTCCCAAAGGCCTCTGCCTTCGTACGTTATCAGGGTGATCGCTGTCTGTTTCCCAACCTGTATGGAGCCCCAACTTGTGATTGCTCTGACACTTCCAAATACCAACAAAAGTCAAACTTGCATTCCCCATGCACCAGTGCTACACTGTTGTAGCTACGCCGATCCCAAGAGCCTGCAATGACGATTTTATCTGCCAAACATTGTAACCCTAATCTGCTATAGTGCTGCGAGTCCTCTCTCCAGCAATGCCGAACTTGTCTGCCATATGTTGTAGATTGACTTTGATATAGTGCTGCTAGTTCTTTTACCAGTAGAACTTTTTCCGCCATATGGTGTAAATTGACTTGGATATAGTGCTGCTAGCCCTTTTACCAGTAATGCTGAACTTATCTGCCAAACATTGTAACCCTAATCTGCTATAGCGCTGCGAGTCCTCTCTCCAGCAATGCCTAACTTGTCTGCCATATGTTGTAGATTGACTTTAATATAGTGCTGCTAGTTCTTTTACCAGTAGAACTTGTCCGCCATATGTTGTAAATTGACTTTGATATAGTGCTGCTAGCCCTTTTACCAGTAATGCTGAATTTATCTGCCAAACATTGTAACCATAATCTGTTATAGTGCTGCGAGGCCTCTATCCAGCAATGCCAATTTTGTCTACCATTCGTTGTTGCTTTGCCCTGCTATAAATCTGCTAGTCCTCCTGCCAGCAATGCCGACTGGTTTACCTCACGCAACAGCCGTTATTTTGCTTGAGTGCTGCTAGTCCACTCCCCTTTATTACTGATTCCGCTTGATACACGTAACAACCTCTTTTTGTTTTAGCTAGCCAGACAAACTGTACCATCAGCTTATTTCTAAGCACTTCACGTCCATGTACACCACAATACAAATTGCAGGTACATTCACTTTGTATTGTAAGGAAGTGTCGACTGCAAAGGTAATGCTAAAATGCTGCTGTGATAAATCCACCTAGTATAACTGCTTTTACCCTCTAGCGACCTCATTTTCACTGTATACTAGCCCCAGGCTAAGTGATCCCAGACATGATCCAATGCTGATTAAACTTTATCAGCATACTACCTACCCTAGTCGCGCTTACGCTAAAGACTATGGAAAACTCTGCTCATAGCTACATTGCGCCAGGGCTACCTTACCATCCACATTGACATATCCCTAACCATGATACCAAGTGGAGTCGCCCATTGTCCATGACCTTAAATCTACCTTGCTCAGATAGGATTAGGTCTATGAACTTCCTACCAGACTTTAACCACCAGGCTAATAAAACCATACTAGCAACCACACAGAGACCAACGAAAGATCAAGTACTAACGCCAGATCAATGGATAAAATGTTACGCCCTCAAACCCACACCTAACATACCTTGCCCCACGACAATCAGAAATCTGAGACTTGGCCACAGGCTCTTTAAATTAGGCTACCCAGAGCCTATCAGTCCAGCACGCCCTATTCCCTTACCAGTAACTGCTAGAGAAAAGCCCAACACATTACCAGCAACTACTAGAGAAATGCCCAACACAGTTAACAACTTACCCCCAAAAATGAACTCCTCAGGAGTTATACTCCTGAGAATAACTCCAAAAATACTAAACTGCCTTTTGAAAATAACAACATCGCTATCAAAGGAGGTCTTATCACGGCCAGGTCATTCACAGCCCATGCACTTGATTTGAATTGCCTTATTCTGACCAACGACGTGGACTTCCTAGCTGTCACAGAGACTTGCTCCAACCTCCATCTGGCCCCCTGTTATCACTAGCTATCCCAGACCAGTACACTATCATTAGGCAAGATAGAACATCAGCTAAAGGTGGTGGTGTTGCTTTCATCGCAAAAACATCACTAGGCTTCAGGCAAGCCCCTACTCAAACTCTCCCATTTGGAGAACTCCTCTCCATCAAACTACCTTTGTCGCCAACTCAAACCATAACAGCTCACCTGATCTACAGACCGCCGTGCCCGCTCTCCTCATTTGAGGAAGACATATCGTTACTCCTTACAAACATCTCTAAACCCGGCTAACAAATACTACTCCTAGGAGATCTTAACTTAGGTTTATATGACACTAAAGATGCCAATGCTTTAGCTATCAGCAACTGTATCGCTGAACTAGGCCTCACCCAACAGATCTCCCAACCTACCCACAACAAAGGTAGACAGTTAGACTGGATCGCAGATGCCACCTGTAATATTAACATCCTATCTAACCAGCCTTGCATCTGGACAGATCATGCTATTCTCTTCTCTATACCAAAGAGCAGCAACCCCAACCCTGACAAATCATTGGCCCCTCCAAGACTAGCCAGAAACATGAATTATATAACAGCTCATAAACTACTCCCACTTCTTCAACCTCTTACAATCCTCTCCTCTGCTACTGAGGGCAAAGACGACCCTACTTACCTTGTTGACATCTACAATGAAACTATTCTTGACGCTGTCAACAAGATCGCTCCTCAAAAACTGTGCAAAGCCAAACCTCACGCCCACATGAACACATGGTTCACCCCTCACATAAGAACCCTGTGAAAAAATTAAAGATCAGTGGAAACCACCTGGAAAAACTGCTCTTCAACCCCCAACAAAGAAAATTTCACTACAGCTTCTGCCACCTACAAGTCTGCAATCTTCCTAGCAAAATGCGATTCATACAATGTCTGAATCCAAAAGGCCAAGTCTAACATGAAAGAATCATTCAGCATTCTTAGAGAGTTGGAAATACCTACAGCCCCACCTACCTCATGCTCTAAGGAGTTCACCTGGTGTCTCAACATCCAAAAAGCGCTCTCGGATAAGCAAGCTCCTACAGAAGAAAATTGAAACTAAAAAAACTAGCCTAGTCACTAACGCCCCGCAGTTGCCGACCCAAATGCCTCTACCAGATCAGACCGACCTCTTCAAATTCTCCCCTCTCAGCATCAAGGAAGTTGAGGAGATAATCCTTAACCTAAAACATTCCAGATGCATGGGTGACGGTTGCCCAGCCTCAATCATAAAAGAAACTGCACACAAGCTTGCACCCTTCATTACTTCATTAATAAACCCCTCATTCTCTTCAAACACAGTACCAACAAACCTCAAAGACGCTTGGGTCATGCCCCTCCTCAAGAAACCATCTCTTGACCCAAATACTCTGACAAACTACAGACCAATCACCTGACAAACTACAGACCAATCACTACAGTGCCCTTTTTTGCTTAAAACCATTGACAGAGCAGCCTACCTGCAGATCCAGCATCACCTGAGAGCAAAAATCTACTGGGGCTTCCTCAATCAGGTTTCCGTCCGAGGCATGGCACTGAAGCAGCTCTGATAGATCTAGTAACCCAAATAGAAACCATAAAAGATGAAGGCAAACTTGCCCTCCTCCTTTTAGTAGATCTATCAGCTGCCTTTGGCCTCGTGGACCATAAAACTCTTTGTAGCCACCTCCTATCAGCAGCCCACTTCTCCAACGATGCCACCACATGGATCCAGTCATTCCTCAACAACAGAACTACCAGAGTGTTTGCCTCAACAGCATCTGCTGCACCTGCTGCTGTCACCTGTGGGGTACCATAAGGCTCCTGTGTCTCCCCTACGCTTTATAATATATTCACAAAGCCTTTCTTCGACAAGCCAGACCTTGGATGGGCATTGTGTATACAAACTACGCTGACGACACCCAAATTCTTATCCCCATCTCAGACAACCATACAACAGACTCAAAAAGACTCAATTACATCTACAGTATCATCCAAGCATGGATGGCACAACACAGACTTTGCTTAAATGACAACAAGACTGAGTTACTCCTGGTAGGAACACCAGCCAAATTGAACAGACTCAACAGTCACTTTAGCGCATTCATTATTGATGGCAACATCATTAAGGTCTCAAAGGACGTCAAAACCCTAGGCATGTACATCGACTCGACACTCTCCCTAGATAGACAAATTACTGCCACTGCGTCTACCACTGCATACACCTGTAAACTCATCAATGCTTGCAGACCATTTCTGACTCCTGACAACTGCATTACCTTGGCTAGGGCCCTCGTACTAACCAAGCTAGATTACTGTAATGCCTTTTATCTAGGTACTAACAATCTAAGAAAACTGCAAATGTATCAAAATAATGCGCTCAGAGCAGCAACCAACTTCCCCAGAAAACTCCACATCTCAGAGCTGAGACACAGTGTGCGATGGCTGTCAATCAACCAAACAATTAAATTCAAGACACTGGGGGTCATTCCGAGTTTGGAGGTCAGGGAAAAACGATGCCAGTAAAGGATTACTGGCATCGCTTACCGCTACAGGCTATTCTGACCAGCCTAACCGCTATTAGCGGCATCGTAAAGTATGGTGCCTCTAATAGCGGCATGGGCACGGGCACGCGGGCCATCATGCCGGCAATAGCGGCAGGCCCTAAACTGGAGGAGATCACAAGTGAAGCAGACATGCAAATAACGGCATCATGAAGGCACTATAAGTGGTTACCGGCATGCCGTAAATACCGGCATCACTGACCAACCGTAAAATGCCATGTGCAGTGTTCCCAACTGCCACAGGTGCACATAATCAGCACAGGTGGAGGCAATGGAGTCTGGCCCAGTACAAAAGGAGCACACCCACACACCACACCTCCTCCCACACCAAGATGATTCCAATAGTAGTAGCATTACTGGAGGTGGAGGACATGCTTGCATTGCCACACCAGCAACAACAACAACAACAGCCGGCACCACAGAGGAGGCGCAGGAGGAGAAGGAGGGTGAGACAGGCCCAGCATGCCCCACCAGTGCAGCCAGCGTCACCACGCAGGCAGCCCCCAATCCCTCGCATCAGAGCCAGTCCTTTCAACCTAACCCCTGAATTGATCCACACCCTGTACCATCTGGACCGGGACACCATCACCACCATCGTGGACATGATACACAACGACAATGTCAGCCTCATTGAAATACGCACCGCCATCCCCACTCTACTGAAGGTAGTGTCTGTGCTCCACTTCCTTGCCACAGGCACCTATCAGCACACAGTGGGGCACATGCATGGCATATCACAACCCTTATTTTCTCGCATTCTGAACCAAGTGCTGGATGCCCTCCTCAAGCACACAAGGGACTACATATCCCTACCACGGACTCCCCAGGAGATATTTGATAGAAAAGTTGGCTTCCATGCACTGGCAGGCATGCCAAATTGTATAGGTGCCCTCGACTGCACCCACGTGGAGTTGGTGATCCCGCATGCCATGGAGGTGGTGTACTGCAACCGCAAGCAATACCACTCCATCAATGTCCAGATGGTATGGGACGCCAGCAAGATCATCACACATTGTTGTGCCCCATATCCCGGATCAAGTCATGACTCTATGGTCCTGCGGAACTCCATGCTACCACGCTTCATGGAGCAACATGCTGGACGACGTGCCTGGCTGCTTAGTAAGTTGCATGACTGGCACATGGCAATCAAATGGGGGGAGAGATGCACACACCACCATGCTGCCAATGTTGATGTGACTGCACGATGTGCACATCACCGAACACTGTGCCCCAAAGCATCACAAACCGTACATGACACCCAAATCCCATAGAAATGATGTAAGGTCGACACCTATCACTACATGACTAACAGTAAACCACCCCACATCCCACAACACGTGCACCACTCATCAGCGGACCTCACCCTCTGTAACGGCATCCAGCAACATGCAGCGCATATGCACTGTGTTGCTGTCTCCAGCAAATCACCACACAGGACAAGCATCTCTGGGAGTGCATTGAACTGAACCAACAAGGGAATCCACTGTCTGTCACAGGGCCGCCACACCCACAGGAGTGCTGCATTTCACCATGGGAATAATCAGCGCTGATTGCCTAATATTGCACAGACTACTGCCAACGCTCCCTCTAAGTAAATCTCACAGAACACAACACATCACAAATTTGACACGAACACAGCTGTATGCGTACACGATGCATGTGCAACAAGACGTCAGTGCACACCATGTATCATCTTGAAGATGAAACCCACACCATTAGTCCATGGCACAGGACACATTGAGGGACTGAAAATGGCGTAAATACATCCAGGGACATGTGCATGTGGCCAACGATAATCTGCAGGCATCTGTGACTAGTACAGCTGTCCATCATGAATCGACTAACATTTACCTTTTATTGCCTCTCATGCAGGTGATAGTGGCTATCCCTTGAAGCCGTGACTCCTCACCCCTGTCTGAAATCCACAGAACAGGCATGAGGAGGACTACAATCGTTCCCATACCCGTACCCGTGTGGTCATCGGGCAGACCTTTGGCCTGTTGAAGGCACGATTTTGCTGCCTTAGCCGGTCAGGTGGGGCACTCCTCTATAGGCATGAGAAGGTGACCAAGATCATCATGGCATGTGTCATGATGCACAATATGTGTATCCACCGGATCGTGCCCCTGCCCCCCTGACATTGAACTGCTACCACCTGGTGATGATGAAGGGGATGAAGAAGATGTGGCTGCACATCATCGCGGTGCCGATGCACAGGAGGGACGTGCTGTGCGCCAGTCAGTGATTGCACAATATTTCTGACACACATGGCAGCAGAGGGTGACATGATAGTTGGACAGAGGGCACTGGGTGTGGGGATACATGTACACTATGCACTGTATATGAATAAATGACACATGCGCAATGATGAATGTCCACTCAGGTCTTGCTTTTCACACAACGGGTGTATTAAATGTAACAATGATAACAAAAGTGCAAAAACCCTCCACCACCCTCACCCCCCTCCGCCTCCCCCACACACCCTGACCCCCCTTCCCCACAACTCCCCCACACACCCTCACTCCCCTCCCCCCACAACTCCCCCACACCCCTTCCCCCCTCCTCCTCCCCCCACAACTCCCCCACACACCCTCACACCCCTCCCCCTCTCCCCACACCTCCCACACACCCCCTCACCCCCAACCCCCTCCCCCGCAACTCCCCCACACATGTCTCATCAAGTCTCCAATGCCTACATGAGGCTGCCCTGACTATCAATTCGCACTCCCTGGTCCAGGTGGCAGCATGTCTTGCCGGCGCAGGGTACGTGCTGATCTGCGGAGCGGGCTCGTCTAGGTCGAGCTAGATGATGACGGGTGGCTGCCTGCTGGGATTGGGTAGCCAGATGCCCTGCCTCCATGGCATCGGCTATGCGGCCTAAGACCTGGTGGAGGGCCGAGACCTCCTTGCAGAGGCGGCTGGTGTTATCTGCAAATATTTTGGTAATGGAGGCGGTGTTCTCCGTGATGGACCTGCCTAGAGAGGCAAAGTTCTCACGCCACTCCTGTCTGGCTAGTGTGTTGTCCTCAACAAACTGCCGCACAGGGGCAGTCATCTGTTCTGACCGCTGCGGCCCTGCGGGTGCACCTGTGGAGGTTGATGGTCCCTGGCTGTCCTGCTCAGCCTGCTCAGCCTCTATACTCGGCAATATGGGACTGAAGTGCCCTTCCATTTGCTCCTGGCCAGACTGCTCTGGGGTGGTGGCATGGTCAGTTTCGAGGGATGATATTTGGGGGGATGCGGGTGGACTGGGCGTGCGGACCACATCTGATGCATTGTCCTCAACGGGCACCCATATGTCATCCTGTGGGTCCTCCACAGCCAGGAATGCTGTGGCTGCCACCTCCACAGCCAAACTGGACTCCTCAGAGTGTGATGCCTCGCCTGATTCCTCAGGATGGCCAATGGGTGGTGGTGCTTCGGCCTCTATGGCCCTTGGCGGCACCGGTGTATTGGCAACCCGGGGTGTCTTGCCTGTTGGTGCATATCGGCCCCTGGGTTGTCCCCTCGAGGTCGAAGGGTGGTTGGCATCATCCCGGGACCTCTTCTGGGGTGTGGTCTTTACGGAGGTTGCATCCTGCCCATCGCTGTCATGGTCAGAGCCTGTGGAGGTCGAAACAGATGGACGGTATGAGTGATGTTTTGATAGGCATCATACATACATTTGGACAATTGATCATCCACACAATTGGGGGTTATAGGCATTTGAGATTGGATGAGCACGTTGTTTGATACATCGGTGAGTTATGCAGGCATACGTTGGCGTCACTCATGTAAGCCAAGAGCTATGCTATCTGACATGCATATTTGTTGGGGCCTGCATGCTGTGTGCCTCATGGCATTTGAATCTTCGTGTGGTATGTGTCAGGTACGGCATTGCCTTGCTGCAGGCATCTGCATGTGTCTGTGATGCGTCCGCCTACTTTGCTGGGAGTGTGTGTGTGTTGGACCATGGCTTGACTCTTTGTACTGACATATTGGTTGACTTTCATCAGACTCGGCATTACAGTGTTTTCTTAGGACACTCACCTCCATCGGCCGATGTTGTGGCGCCACACTTCATCTCGCCAACACCTTCTATCCCCTCCATTCCGATCATGCTGGCGCAGATGTCCTCCCATGGGGTCAGCTTTATGGGTGAGCTGGGACCTCCTCCTGTTGCCATTGCCTGGCTCCTGTTAACTGAGAGTATATTTCTAACTCTGAGTCGCAGGTCGTCCCTGCGCTTACAGCAGTTTTTGGTGGTGCGTGACAGTGAAAGCACTGACTTTCTGAGCAACAAGTGCCCAGATCTCCTTTTTTTTCAAAATTGCCTCCCTCTTCATGTTGTTGGCAAAGATTATCCCAGCATGCTCCTGCAGTGTCCCGACCACCATCTCCAGCTCATCCTCATTAAATCTCTCCTTGCGCTGGCGGGCAGCTCCCTTCTTAAGGGCCTTGGCCATTGTGGTGTGTTTGGAGAAGTTATTCAGACAAACAGCAGAGTCCCACAGGTCCTGTATGGTGAGGATGGCAATGGATTGTGTTTTTGAAGATGGCCACCGTGCTCCTTCCCGTTCCTGTGCGATGACGCTACTTCCAGTTCCGCTTATTTACGGTGACCGTTATTAATGGTGACCGCTAATTACGGTGACCGCTATTAGCGGTTACCGCTATTGCCACATTGGTTCATGACGGTAGTGCAATCTGCGCTATGCATGATGCCGCTAAGGGCATTTTCCGTGCCTTTAACAGCATGGCGGTAATGACCTTACCGGCATGGAACAAAGCTTGTGCCCGCAAAGTCGTAATAGTCCTCTATTAACGGACTAATGACTGCCCGGACACGCTATTTAAGCCATGCCGGTAAGGACCGTTACTTACCTCCAAACTCGGAATGACACCCACTCTCTCTTACTTACAAATGTCTACATAACCAAGCACACAGGTACCTAAGTGAGAAATTTAACCCCAGTCCACCTGACCAGATCCTTGCAATCCAACTGCCTCATCATACCGAAGTTCAAGCTCCAAGAAGCAGGGGGAGTAGGAGCATCCCGGTACTAGCAGCTAAAACCTGGAATGCCTTACCCCCCAGTATCAGACTAGAACCCTTCTACCACAAATTCCGAAAGTCCATCAAATCCTGGCTCTGCACCAATGAAGACTAACTTCCCCGGGCCTTTTAGTTGGTTACATACTTCTTACTATGCCTTTTCCTGGAAACTCACACCTATGCAACCGCTGCTTTCATGTAAATGTATATATATATGCAAATGTAAATACTATTTTAGTAAATTGTCCAACTATATACAAATGTTCCCATTTAACCTGTAATATGCAACTTTAAGAAATGTATAATATGCTTTCTGTTTCGCTTCACGCCTAAGGCAGAACCCTCTCTGTGAGACCACATGCTTGGTTTGCCATTGCTACTTGTGAGAGGATGCTAAGAGAAACTGTTTGGGGACTTTACGCGGATCGCCATGCTAGCGAAGAACACCTTCCACAACCACCCTCGCCATGTGACCCTGGATGCCTTTCAGCCATGTGTGAACAGGGTTTAAAGGGAAAATCACGTTTCAAAAGCGAAAAAAAGCCAACGAATCAGTGCCTTAACGTTTGCGGCATGACTTGTAAAGCAGTTCTGCAGTTTGGGCTGTATTGCTGTAAACCATAATAAACATTCCGAGTCTGCCTGGCTACATTCACAAAGTGAAAACACACATGAAAGGAGAACAACGTCTGTCCTCGCAATCTCATTCACTGCCCTGTAACACACAATAAAGCTCAGGCTGATTGCTATGTATTCCTTTTTCTTAACCTCCTGCATATCAACATGCGGGAAGGTTAGGACAAAGGCACTCGATACTGAAGTGATGTTACTCCAATGGTCTTAATAGATATTTTTCAGGCTTGTGATATTGTACATTCTGGTTCTTCAGGTTTTCCATTTAGGACGCGGAAACGAAACCTACAACAATATTCTTTTGGATTAACATGTTTCTCTAAGGCTTTACATATTGTAATGTTGCTTATTATGAGATGTGTATTTTGCAAGTAAATAAATAAATAAAATAAGCTATCGGAGGTCTGAAGTTTCCTGTAGCCATGCGTGAGAAGGCCAGGCAGTCCTGTTTTGTCGATTTGGGTTCTGGGACTTGTAGTTTTTGTTTTCCCATTTGAAATTTAAGAAAACTGAAAGTCCAAGAGTCCAAGCAAATTCAGGACTAGATGGTTTTCTCAAGCATAGCCACTTTAAACTTGAGAGCTTTGCTCTATAAGACATACTTGTAGGACATGAAACCAACATTTATGTATTCGTACCAAGTGGAGGTTGGAAGGTATGTGTTGAAACACTAAAACCGTAACATGGGTTAAAATACCAGCTTCACTGTTTAACCAAAGTGTGTGATAATGGTCACAAAAGGGGGCAAAAACCAGGGGGGGCCCTATGAAGTCCCTGTGCCGGACATTAATCCTGGTTATGAGAGCCTTAACCAGATTCTTTAGCTCACTATCTTTCACAGAGGAGAAATATCCAAAACATATCAGTCTGCCCTGGGGCAGTCCAGCACCGAAATGCTAGGCAATTCTCCTCTCAACAAGAGTACCAACAGCAACCCCAGACACATGTTTCGGTCTAGTTGGACCTCATGAGTAGGGTGGAGCTGTACCTCTCTAAGAATCGTGAGCAAGGGGTCCACATCGGAATTCCCCTAGTAACTTAGGATGAGACCCAAAGTTACTTAAATTATGCAAAAACAAGGGGGAGGAAGGGATCCTGGGAAGTCCCTCTGCCATTAGTCCCGGTTACGAAAGCCTTACCTAGATTCTTTAGCTCACTGTCTTTCACAGAGGAGAAATATCCAATGCATGCCATGATACCATGGCAAAAAAATAGGGCCCCCAGTTTCTAATGGGTTTCCAGTGACCTCCCTTCTGACTGCCCATTGACTCCTCAAAGACACTCCAACTGGAGCTCCACTCAGTCTTACACAGATATATGGCACAATGGAGCTTGTTTGTTTGTTTGTTTGTTTATTATTTATAATGCGCGTCATACCCGGGGGTAACAGCTGGAAATACACCATCACCTAGCAGCTGACAAACCTACCACGCACCACATGCCAAGCACCAGGTAAATGATGGGCCAGAAGAGGGGGTCCAGAGAGTCTTGGCAGAGCTACATGGTGCATCCAATAAGGAAGTGCAGGAGAGACCCAGAAGGGAGAAGCACATCCACTAGCTTAGTCAACAGCGTTCTGGGGGTATAAGACACAGAGAGGCAACAAAATGTTGAGGGTGGGGGTACGGAGCCTGGAACTACTTTCAGCCCTGGATTTACACGTGGGAAGACCCCTTGTGAGGAATATGGACTTAGTCCTTACTCTAGGTGTAGCCAGTACTCTAGCTCATCATTGAAAGCATGAGGCTGTGACGTTGTTGCAGAGGGATCACATGTAAGGTAGCTCCTGCTTCAAAAAGTAGCTACAGCCTACCCACTAAGATACATTAGGCCTCATTACACGGAAGACGGTCCAGAAACAACGGTGCAGGTAGATCCGTACCAGCGCCTTTTTCCGGACCGGCACAGTCTGAGTCGGGATGCCGGTAACACCAGCACCGCAAGGAACCCTGCGCAGAACCGCTGCAGCCGTGCCTGCCATACTGGCATGGCGTTACTAAGTGCACATTACGAGCAGGACGGACACGCACTTACCAGCATGGACATGCCGGTATCAACGTGAAATCGATGCCGGAAACACTGGCATCACCGACCATGCTTTAAGTAGAATCATGTGTGTAGAAACATGCCACAGGTACAAATAATCAGCACATGTGCCACCAATCAGCAGTGCTACCGCACAAAAGGACCACTCCCACACCCCACGCCCCTTACAACACCACAATGCTAGCAGTAGCAGTAGCAGTACTGGAGCTGGAGGCCATGCCTGCAGGACTCTTACTTGAAGAGGCAGGAAGCTAGAGGATGCAGCAGGGGCGCATGAGGAGAAGGAGGGCGATCATGGCCCAGCAAAACCCCATTGCCCAGCCTGTTGCACCACGCTGACATCCACCAATCCCTTGTTTAAGGGCCACTCCATTAAACCTGAGCAAAATGCAGATCCACACCCTGTACCGGCTAGACGGGACACCATCATCAATATAGTGGACCTGATCCATGACCACCTGGTCAGCCTCATAAATATACGCACAGCCATCCACCCCTTGCTCATGGTAGTGTCTGTGCTACACTTCCTTGCCACAGGCCCATACCAACACACAGCCGAAGAACTGCATGGGATATCTCAACCCTGTTTCTCATGCGTCCTGTTCCAGGTCATTAATGCACTCCTGCGGCACGTTCGAGGCCACATCAGTCTACCCAGAACAGCAGACCAGGTCAATCTCACGAAAATAGCCTTCCTTGTCCTTGCAGGCATGCCGAACGTCATTGGTGCCTTGGACTGCACACACATGTAGCTGGTGGCCAGGCATGCTGTTGAGGCTCTGTACCACAACAGAAAACTATATCATTCACCAAACGTGCAGATGGTGTGTGATGCCCGCCTCATCATCACCCATTACTGTAGCAGATTTCCCGGTTCCACCGATGACTCCATGGTGCTGCGCAACTCCACGCTGCCTCGGTATCTGGCCCGTCACGGTGGACAGTGTATCTTGCTCCTGGGTGAGTCCAACTACAAGGCCATGAGCACATGTGAATGGGGCGGGGCATGAAACAGCATAGTGTATCTGGCTGCTGGGTGACTCCAACTACAAGGCCATGGGCACATCTGAATGGGGCGGGGCATGAAACAGCATAGTGTACCTGGCTGCTGGGTGAGTCATACTACAAGGCCATGAGCACATTTGAATGGGCAGGGAGGACATGAAACAGCATAGTGTACCTGGCTTCTAGGTGCGTCCTGCTACAAGACCATGAGCACATTTTAATTGGGGCCATGTCTAACACACATCACCAGTAGCTGTGCACATTGAATGATTCATCCCATCGTACATCCAATTTACCTGTGCTCCTTAAATAACAAAAACACCATGAAATGGAACATGTGCAGGATAGGGAGTGTAAAAGGGAATGGTTGCCATGAATAAGGCTAATTCTCACGAATCAAGCCAATAGTACTACACGTACAGTCACTAAATAAAAAGTGGCCAAGTATTTACTTTGTGTTGTGCATGCATTAAACATGAAAGCGTACAGGTGTGGCTGAAGCTGTTACAACACAACACCTGATGGACAGACAGAGAACAATACTGCACCCACCCACATAACAGTGTTTGTCAACGCACCAAATTTCCATGTCCCCTGCCTGTTAGAATCACACATGCGTCTCATTTATAATCTAAAAGTGCACTAGTGCATGGACTTCTTGTTAACTTTTCCTTCATAACACAAGAATGATAGATGCAGCTTTTCAATTTCTGACTTTGGTATTACAAAGGTCAGAGGTCATGTTGCCTGTGAATGGCCCAAGTGAATGCCACTGCAGACCACACCCCGCACACGCATTTTTACATAGTGCATTTCAGGTTCCTGATACAGGATATATGTTAGCTGAACTAAACATTGCATGTGCATGTCTGTCCACTCAAATGAAAACCATAGAACCTGTGCCAACATGACATGGACAGAGGAATGACATTATACACTTTCTGTTACCCCCCTGGAGGTGATGCTGGTTGATGACATCCGTGAGGCAACCACACAACATCCACGAACAGGCATACAATCGTGCCCATGTACGTACTCGGGGCACGAATGAACAGACATTTGGCCTGTTGAGGGCAAGGTTCTGCTGCCTGAGCAGGTCGGGGGGAGCACTGATGTACAGTGCAGAAAAGGTGGGAAAGATAGTGCTGGCCTGTGCCATGTTGCACAACATGTGCATCAGACGCAACATCCCCCTGCCCCCCGACATGGACATGCATCCACCTGAGACTGAGGATGACAGTGATGATGATCATGAAATTGGCCAGCGCTGTGATGGAAAGGATGGACGTGTTGCACGGGATTAACTTATACAGCACTACTTCTAATCACCTGTCACACACGTGGCACAGGCCACCTTTCAGACTGGGTACTGGGCACTGCACGTAAATAAATACAATCACACAGAATAATGAATGCCCAGTCATAATTTCAGTTTGCCACACCAACTGTATTTTGTGATTATAAACTATGCACAAATGTTAAGTTGCTATACTAGTAATACTGTGCACCCCAATTATCCCTCCCCACACCCCCTACCCAACTATCCCTCCCCACACCCCCTCACCAACTATTCCTCCCCACACCCACTCCTCAACTATCCTTCTCCACAGCCCCTCACCAAAGTGTCTATGCTAAATCCTGCCGTGTATAACTAGGTACATTAGCAAAATTGTCAGACAGGGCATCCATGGATCCATGGCCTATTTGCAACCCCTTTTCTGCTCTGGGGTGCAGCACCAAGCGACGCCTTGGGCTGCTCTGTACTGAACTCCCTGGTGTGGTGCTAGTGGAGGGAGCCGGTGGTGTTGACAGGGTCCTTCGGTCTAGGAAGGCCTGGAGCAACATGGCCATGGTTTCGGCTATTGAGGACATGACACCATTGCCCTCCCTCACCCTGTGTGGCATTTGTACAATGGCACGCGTGCATCACGCCAGTGCCCATGCATTCCGCCTTGTACTGGCCTGCACACTCTCCTGCATCAGTTGTGTCTCATTAAGGTGCTGTTGCACAACTGATGTCAGTGCATCCTGGCGTTGCTCCATTCGTGTCAGGCACCCTTCTATGTCCCTCACACTGCAGAAGTGTGGAGGTTGGGGGCTCATTGGGCCCATGGGACTGAAGGGCATGGCCTATTCATAGCTGTGGTCTGTGTCACCAGTATCGGCTCCAACCTCGACACCTGTGTTTTCCTCAGGGTACCTTTGTGCACGCCCTTGCGGCTGGGGTGCAGGTGCCAGCGGGATTGGGGGCAGCTGCGGTGAAGGTGCCACTGGGGTCCGAGGCAGCTGGGCTGCAGGTGCCACTGGGATCAGAGGCGGCTGAGCTGCAGGTGCCACTGGGATTGAGGGCGGCTTGGGTGCAGGTGCCACTGGGATTAGGGGTAGCAGGGCTGCAGGTGCCATTGTGATCGGAGGCGGCTGGGCTGCAGTTGCCACTGTGATTGGAGGTGGCTGGATGGAAGCGGACGGGATCGTACTTTCACATCTGCCTGTTGAGGCTGGGGAGTCCTGTATCGAGGTGGTGGTGGCCCTTCTTTGCTGGCCAACCTCATTGCCAGATGATGTGCCTGAGGGAGTCAGAAAGGCAGGGCATCAGGAATGGGTGTGGATTGATGAGACAGATATGAATGCTAGTACTTTTTGATGACTTTGCTGTGTCAGGGACATGGTTGGGGACATGGCATGGTGCACACATGCTTGTGTCAGGGATACTGTGCAGGTGGATGTGTGATGTGCCTACATGGTGTGTGCAGTGGCGCTTCTGTGGTGTACTTGTGTTTTTGGGGTAGGGTGTTAGGGGTGTGGCACACAAGCTGTATGATGTTGTATTGTGGTTGGTTGTGCCATGGATGTGTGACACATGTGCCTGCTGCCTGTGGTACTTACTGCGTCAGTGATGATTTGGCGACATGGGTCGTGGTGGGTGGGACGAAGGGGTCACATGTTTCCTTGGTGTGTGCAACTGGTCATTTGTTGGTGGTGTAGGGATTTGGCACTGATGTGACTTTGGGCTGTGCTAGCATGGTGTAACAACACAAGTTAGGCTGTGACAGGGGGATGTGTGTCTGAATGCCCGCAGGAGCATCTTGTGAGGGCAATACAGAGGGCCTGTGATATGTTCACTGTGTGAGTGGGGTATGAATGAGGTTTGGGGGCAGGATGTATGTGGATGTGTGCAACTAGGTTGCAGGGAGCTGGGGGCCGGCAGGGCTCTACTGGCATTGTGCACGACGTACTTGACATGTTTGGCAACTCTAGTGTATGCAGGGTGGACAAGGAGGTTGATGTGACATTGAGGTTGCGGGTGCTCACCAGCCTCCTCGGATGTGATGCTTCCAGCCTCCACTGCACCATGCTGTAACGCTCACCTGATTACCGTAGAGGCGCCAGTCTTGACTGGGCGTATACCGTATCTTCAAAGGTGATGTGTAACACACGGCTGGCTCTTTGGGCTGGACCTCTGTGCACTGTATGTCTGACTCGAAGGGTAAGATTTCTGCAGATAGAAAATATGGGATTAATGAACTGGGTTATTGAATGTCTCTCTCTTCTTCCCTTTCTCTTCTCCTGTAGAACCCCAAAGGCTAACGCTCTCACCTTAGGTAAGTGAACGCCGTGCTCTCCATCTGCCTCGGGGCAGGGTGCTGTAACCAGTTTCTTCACTGGATAAGGGGAGCAGGCCTCTTGACTTCAGAGGACTGCTGTCCGTCGTTTACTGCACGAACGGTAAGTTTTGAGTAATTCTAATGTCTTTAAAAGCCTTTAGTAATGATGTCTCTTGTTTTGCAGGGTTCCGGCGATGGCGGATGACGGGCTGAAGTGAGTTGAAGATGGAGCCCGTGTGATGAATAGAAGCGCCTGGAAGCACGTAAGTAAGCGCTTGTTGCCTGCTTCACGATGCGCTCTAACTGTCTTTTTATTTTGCAGGTACAAGTTCGGAGCGGCTGCAGAGTGCCGGAATACCCACTGGGTTAGATGTGGAAAGGAGTAATGGCACGTGAGTATTAAAGTTCCCCAATGTCTTTAAACGCACCTTGTTTTGTCTTTCAGATGCGGGATGCAGCGCCGAAGGCCTCCGGAGCGTGCAAAGAGTTGGTAAGCTTTTGTCTTTCAGATGCCAGAATGCAATGCGAAGACCTCCGGAGCGCACGAAGAGTAGGTAAGCCTTTGTCTTTCAGATGCCGGAATGCAGCGCGAGGCGTTGGTGACAGCCGATGGACCAGGTAAGTGAAGCGCTGTCACTGAAGACCGTAATGCTAACCTGTTCTTTCTTGTCTTTATAGGTGTTGCTGAAGACTGGATTCAGGATGGTAAGCCTTTTTCCTTAGGCCCAGGATCAGATGCAGAAGACACGATGAGCGTTCTGCTGCAGAGGATGCAGAATAACGCAAAGCAAGATTCATCCATCGGGTGTGGTTTAAATAGCCTCCTGTAGTGCTTAGGTGTCTCCTTCCACAGCCACGCCTAGGTAAGAAAAGAGTTCCTGCTTTCCAGAAGAGTTCCAGTGTTCTGAACCTAGGGAGTGGCTCCTGCCCCACCCAACAGGAAAAGTAGTTCCAAACAGAAGAGGATCAGAGGCTCAACTGGCAGGCAAGTAAGCAGCATGGTCTGCTGCAGGTAAGTCCACCCAAGCATTATGAGCCCGGCGCTTCCAGCGCTGGGACTGGGCATATTTATGAGCCTGGTGCCACTGGCGCCAGGACTGGGTCCAAAAGGTCCCAATTGGGACTGGTTGGCACTCGGAACCTGGGTTATGGATCTGCTTCCAAGGGAGTTGGGAAAACCCTGACCTTTTGGAAGCAGAGATCATGACAGTACCCCCCCTCAAGGCCCCTCCCAAACCGGGCTTCTCCGGGGGTTTTGGCTTGTCAGGAAATGTTCGGTGAAATCTTTTGATTAGGCGAGGAGCGTGGACATATTCAGCAGGTTCCCAGGATCTCTATTGGGGGCCGTAGCCTTTCCAGTCAATTAGGTAAAATAGTTTAGATTTGGAGATCTTGGAGTCCAGAATGCTTTTGACTTCAAACTCGAGTTCTCCATCAACTAGGATGGGTTTTGGAGATTTAGTTAGTCGGGTTTGAGGTTGCACGGGTTTTAATAGAGAGACGTGGAAGACCGGATGTATCTTCATGTGCGGGGGCAAGTCCAACTTGACCGCTACTGGGTTTACTATGGTAGTGATGGAATAGGGACCAAGGTATCTTGGGTTGAATGTGCGTGGCCCTTTTAGAGGTAGATATTTGGTGGATAACCAGACTTGATCCCCTACTTGATATTGAGGGGCTTCCTTCCGATGTTGATCTGCTCCTTTCTTGTATTGTTCTTTAGCCCTTTGAAGGTGAGAAACAGCTTCCTTAAAGGCTTGGGTGATTGTAGAATGCAGGTAGTCTACTGCTGGTGTTTCAAGATCTTGGAGGGGATCCAACTCCGAGGTTCGAGGGTGACTGCCGTATAAAAGAAAAAACGGGGTTTTCCCAGTTCCCGAATGGACAGAGTTATTGTAGGCATATTCGGCTATCCAAAGGATGTCTTTCCAAGTTTTTTCAGTTTGTTGCAGCATGCAGCGTAAATACTGTTCCAGAGTTTGATTGGTCCTCTCGGTTTGTCCGTCGGTCTGAGGGTGGTGACTGGTCGATAGTCTCACATCAACTTGAGCCGACCGACAGCAACTTCGCCAAAAATGAGAAATAAATTGACTACCTCGATCCGAAATTAGAACTGAAGGAAAACCGTGCAGTCGGACGATGTTTTTGAGAAATTCTCGGGCCAGAGTTGCTGCTGTTGGCAAGCCTTTGAGCGGAATGAAATGCGCCATCTTGGAGAATAAGTCCACGATTACTAGAATCGTATTGTATCCGGAGCATGGAGGTAGATCGGTGATGAAGTCCATAGAAAGCGTATGCCAAGGGCGAGGTGGGATGTCAATAGGGCGTAAGAGGCCTGCTGGTCTTTCCTTTTGACTCTTGTTTTGGGCGCATACTCCACAGGACATTATAAAGTCTCTGATATCTTTTTTCCAAGACGGCCACCAGAAGTAGCGCTTGATCTTTTCTGAGGTCTTGGCCATACCGGGATGTCCTTCCATTAAAGAATCGTGATAACAAGAGATTACTTTTTTCTGTAAATCTGTGCTGGGCAGGTATAATCATTCTTGGAAATACAATAAGTTGTCCTTTACTGCAAAGTCCTTTCCCTGCAGATGCCAATTCTGTATGTCTGCTGGAGTTACAAGTTGCCTGGCTTTATCCTTAACTTCCTCTATGGATTGTGTGGCGATTACACCCAGAATTCTTTGTTCGGGAATGATTGGTACAGGTTTAGGGTTGATCAAGTGTTCTTCCACTCCCATCCGAGAAAGGGCATCAGCTTTACCGTTTTTTGTACCAGGTCGATAGGTAATTATGAAGTCAAACTCGGCAAAGAATAATGCCCAACGGAGTTGTCTAGAGGATTGGGCTTTTGCGGTTTTCAAATATTGCAGGTTTCGGTGATCCGTAATCACAGTAACGGTGTGTCGGGCCCCCAGCAGATAATGCTACCAAGCCTTAAAGGCAGACTTGATAGCCAGAAGTTCCTTGTCAGTAATCGTGTAATTGATTTCAGGAGGCGAGAATTTGCGGGACCAAAATGCCACGGGATGCAACTGATTGGTTACCGGGTCCTTTTGTGATAGAACTGCCCCCATGGCAAGGCTTGAAGCATCAATTTCCACGATGTAGGGGAGTTCGGGGCGAGGGTGTTTTAAGATTGGTGCAGAGATAAATTTAGTCTTCAAATCCTGGAAAGCTTGTTCCGCCTCGGTAGACCATTCAAAACCTTTGTTTTTCTTTAACAAGGCAGTGATGGGCTGGATTATTCGAGAAAATTCGGGGATAAACCTGCGGTAAAAGTTAGCGAAGCCTAACATGCTTTGCACACCTTTTACGGTGGATGGTGATGGCCATTTGAGAACTGCATCGACCTTCTTTGAATCCATATGCACTCCGCTAGGTGATAATATGAATCCCAAGAATTCAACTTCAGTCACGTTGAAAACACATTTTTCCAATTTAGCGAAAAGTTTGTGTTGACGCAATCTTTCGAGGACCATTTTCACGTGTTTCCGATGTTCAGATTCCGATGAAGAATAAACGAGGATGTCGTCAATGTAAACAACAACACACACATCTATGAGCTCTCTGAGGACATCGTTCATAAAATATTGAAAGGCGGCCGGGGCATTGCAAAGTCCGAAGGGCATGACCTGATATTCAAATAGCCCATATTTGGTGCGGAAGGCCGTCTTCCATTCATCGCCCTCTTTTACTCGTACCAAGTGGTAGGCTCCTCTAAGATCCAGCTTTGTATATATGCATGCTTTTCTGACTTGGTCCAGGAGTTCAGGGATCAAAGGTAACGGATATCTATTCTTGACGGTGATCTGGTTCAGGGAGCGATAATCTATACAAGTTCTAAGGTCTCCTTCCTTTTTTGGAACGAAGAACAAAGCTGAAGAAGCAGGGGACTTGGAAGGACGAATAAACCCATTTGCCAGGTATTGATCCAGGTATTGTCGAAGGTGAAGGTTCTCAGGCTCGGTGAGGGCATAAATTCTACTACAAGGAGGAGTAGATCCAGGTATCAGGTCTATCTGGCAGTCATAAGACCTATGAGGAGGTAGAGAGTTAGCCTGATCCTTCCGGAAAACATCTTGGTATTCTAGGTATTCGGGAGGTAACTGGGGAGTCTCTGAAGAAATTGCTGCCAGTGCAACACCAGGTGGAGGGTGACAAGTAGAGACACATTCTGGAAACTGGACCGTTCTTGCTCGCCAATCGATCAGAGGATTGTGTTTCTCTAACCAAGGTATTCCTAGAATAATCTGAAACTGAGGAGCCTTGATCACATCGAACACGATCTTCTCATGGTGTCCATCTTGACTTACTAGCGTCACTTCTTGAGTGGTATGCGTTACTGGTCCGGAGGCTATCTCTGTTCCATCCACCGTAGTAATGACGTCCTTTACAGCCTTGGGACAAAGAGTTAGATTCATCCTCAAAACCATTTCATGATCCACATAATTGCCGATGGCACCGCTGTCGACGTAAGCGTCAATTGCATGTAATCGATCCGGATTATCAGGGCTAATGAGGACCATAGGTATCACGAAATGCGAGGTCACGGAACTGGTTTTCACGCTCGGCAAGAGGACCTCTATTTTTGTCGGGCGAGGTCGTTTCCCTGCTCAGAGTTTGTAACTTTGGTAACTGCAGCTCCTACTGCCTTCTTGGCAGGTTTCACCGGACAGTCTCGAAGAAAGTGCCCTGAGTTTCCGCAATAGAGGCATAATTGCAACTGTTTTCTCCTTTCCCGCTCCTTTTGTGTTAGAGGACCTTTCAGGCCCCCTATTTGCATGGGTTCCCCGGAGTCTACTCCTTTGGAAGGAGTTGGCGGTTTGGAAAATACTCGAGCATCAAACTTGGAACGATCGGCCTTCCTGTTCTGCAGTCTGTGATCTATTTGAATGACTAAGTCTATATAGTCTGAACAATCTTGTGGGGGATTCACTACTTGGGCTAACACATCTTTGAACTCTCCACGTAGACCTCTATAAAACAGCGTAATCCTTTTGTCCTCAGGCCCTTGAGTTTCCACTATCAGTCTGTTGAAAGACACAATATAAGCCAAAAGGTCTTGATTACCTTGTCGCAACAAAAGAAGCTCATTGTCCAAGGCCTGCCCCTGTGAATGTCTTGCGAACAGTTTTTCCATACTGAGCTGAAAAGCTTGAAAATCATGGAGGACCGGATCATCTTGATTTACTAGAGGGATCGACCAGTCTGCCGCATTGCCACTAAGGTACGAAAGCACGAAAGCTACTTTAGCTTGATCAGTTGGAAAGGCTGCTGGCCGGCATAAGAAATGCAACCGGCACTGATTGATAAACACTGCAAACCTCTTTGGGTCACCAGAAAATCGTTCGGGCGGAGCCAGAGGTACATTCCCAGGTAGGTTGATCTGCACTGGATTCATAGAGGATGTAGAAGGAAGATTTCCCCCAGATGCGGGTAACGGGGTCTGTCCGGCTTGTGACTGTAGCAATTGTCTAGCGAGATCATCTGTTCGCTCCTTGGAAATAATCAGTTCCCTTCTTAGAGCGTTCGTTTCCTGACGGGCTGCATGCACTTCTGCCCTTAGTTCCCCAAGTAACTGGGCTAGCTGGTCGGTATCCGAGGTTTCCATAGCGCCTGGACGGGAGTTTTGCGGTAGGCTTTGCGTTCTGTAACGCTCACCTGATTCCCGTAGAGGCGCCGGTCTTGACTGGGCGTATACCGTATCTTCAAAGGTGATGTGTAACACACGGCTGGCTCTTTGGGCTGGACCTCTGTGCACTGTATGTCTGACTCGAAGGGTAAGATGTCTGCAGATAGAAAATATGGGATTAATGAACTGGGTTATTGAATGTCTCTCTCTTCTTCCCTTTCTCTTCTCCTGTAGAACCCCAAAGGCTAACGCTCTCACCTTAGGTAAGTGAACGCCGTGCTCTCCATCTGCCTCGGGGCAGGGTGCTGTAACCAGTTTCTTCACTGGATAAGGGGAGCAGGCCTCTTGACTTCAGAGGACTGCTGTCCGTCGTTTACTGCACGAACGGTAAGTTTCGAGTAATTCTAATGTCTTTAAAAGCCTTTAGTAATGATGTCTCTTGTTTTGCAGGGTTCCGGCGATGGCGGATGACGGGCTGAAGTGAGTTGAAGATGGAGCCCGTGTGATGAATAGAAGCGCCTGGAAGCACGTAAGTAAGCGCTTGTTGCCTGCTTCACGATGCGCTCTAACTGTCTTTTTATTTTGCAGGTACAAGTTCGGAGCGGCTGCAGAGTGCCGGAATACCCACTGGGTTAGATGTGGAAAGGAGTAATGGCACGTGAGTATTAAAGCTCCCCAATGTCTTTAAACGCACCTTGTTTTGTCTTTCAGATGCGGGATGCAGCGCCGAAGGCCTCCGGAGCGTGCGAAGAGTTGGTAAGCTTTTGTCTTTCAGATGCCAGAATGCAGTGCGAAGACCTCCGGAGCGCACGAAGAGTAGGTAAGCCTTTGTCTTTCAGATGCCGGAATGCAGCGCGAGGCGTTGGTGACAGCCGATGGACCAGGTAAGTGAAGCGCTGTCACTGAAGACCGTAATGCTAACCTGTTCTTTCTTGTCTTTATAGGTGTTGCTGAAGACTGGATTCAGGATGGTAAGCCTTTTTCCTTAGGCCCAGGATCAGATGCAGAAGACACGATGAGCGTTCTGCTGCAGAGGATGCAGAATAACGCAAAGGAAGATTCATCCATCGGGTGTGGTTTAAATAGCCTCCTGTAGTGCTTAGGTGTCTCCTTCTACAGCCACGCCTAGGTAAGAAAAGAGTTCCTGCTTTCCAGAAGAGTTCCAGTGTTCTGAACCTAGGGAGTGGCTCCTGCCCCACCCAACTGGAAAAGTAGTTCCAAACAGAAGAGGATCAGAGGCTCAACTGGCAGGCAAGTAAGCAGCATGGTCTGCTGCAGGTAAGTCCACCCAAGCATTATGAGCCCGGCGCTTCCAGCGCTGGGACTGGGCATATTTATGAGCCTGGTGCCACTGGCGCCAGGACTGGGTCCAAAAGGTCCCAATTGGGACTGGTTGGCACTCGGAACCTGGGTTATGGATCTGCTTCCAAGGGAGTTGGGAAAACCCTGACCTTTTGGAAGCAGAGATCATGACACATGCACCAACTCCCTCAATTGATTCGAGGTGCAGCACACTACTACAGGTCTCCAGCTGGGCCGAAAGGAGGTTTTGCACCCTCAGATGCAAGCCGTTCCACCTTTTATGGCAGTCACGCACAGTGCGAGGTGTTGATACAACTGCAGTGACCTTCTATGCCACCTCCTCCCAGATTGCCTGTTTTCGTAGCTGGGCCTGCCCTCTGAGGTCGTTGCTGAAGAGTTGGTCAGCATGCGCCACAATTGTGTCAGCAAGCATGTTCAGTTCGGCCTCGCTGAAGCGGGGCTTGCGCCTCTGGGTTGCAGGTACCCTTGATGTCATGACTCTTAATCAGATTCTGTGCTCGGGATGTGGGTATCACTCCTGTGCTCAGAGGATTGCAATGCATTGTGTTTTACTAATGGCCGCTGGTCAATTTCCTGTTCCGGCGAACACTGTATTTCTGGTCACGGTAATAACGGCACCGGTGGGACCAGGAGTGTGGTGCCGGAATCGGTGTCACCGCCGCCGAGGGTGCCGGTGTTGGGATTTTTGCGGGGTTTGGTGGTATTACCAGCGTGCCGGTGCCACTGTTTCTAGCATGCCGTAATGCGCGTGCACACAAACATGGAATGAACCGTTGATTCCGTCAGCAGTGCTTCACAGACACGGTAGCACCAGAATGCCGGTAATTACGATTATTTTCCACTGGACCCATAATGAGGACCATTGTGTGCGTGTGATTTCAATGGAGCTGGGGGGTGACATGGCGAAGAAACAATGAGGGGGGTATATTCTTATGGTTTAGTGCTGGCTAAATGACCAGGGACATTGGTGCTACCGAAGGTTCAAGTGGGGGCTATCACTAGTATGAGCATTGTCTTTTTTTTAGACCTGTTTCGATATGTCACAACTCAGCCTATCAGATTGAAAGAGGGAGCAGACTTGTCATATGCCCTGACTGCTTTTTCCCCACAGTATTCTTCCCTTGTGTAGGTGCTGGGTGCTTGCGCTTAACATTTATGCACAGTGACTGCCTCTCTGCAAAGGCGGAGCGGCTGCTTGAGCATGGCAGTCTTGAGTGCCAGGAGCGCAGTCAGTTGAACAGATGTGTCTATTCTACATCAATGCCGGCATGCATGCTGCTCTGGCCAATCTGTTTGAAACACTTCAAGGCTGCAATCGGGATCCGGCACACTGCCTTTAGGCATGGAGACTACAGCACGATTGCAGGGATGTAATGCAATGTTCTGCTTATCCAAGGGAGTCCTGTATGCTGCAGGTGTTATTGTGCATTCTTACTTCTAAATGTAAAATACAGTGAAGAACTTTAAACGGCCAAACTATTGGCGTTGCCAATGCTGTTTTTTTAGTATCCCTTAGTTTTTCTATTTTACAATTGCAGTGTGACGGTCTGCATCGCAATGGAGGTGATCTTGCTGTTCTTCCCAAAGACACATTTGACTGGAAAGTGATACTCTCATCGAAGCTTTTTCGTTCTCATTTTTTTATGAGCTGCTAAATGATGCAAATTGTAATTAACAGGCACAGAAAGCACCCTGCATGGTAATTACATTTTGTGAATTCCGATGGGTTTCTCCTGGACTGAGCTGTGGCACGGAGCAGAATATCACATGCCGAAAAATAGACCACCTCTTTGCCAGCATCTAGTTCATAGGTGGACACAGATGCCTGATTCCCTATGGATTCCTCCTGCATTTTACACAAGTAAATAGCAGGCAGAATCCTTAGGGATTCATTGTAATGGCGGCCGCAATGCATGTATATGGTGGCTGGCATTACCGCTTCTTTAGTAGCAGGGGTGTAAAAAGGCCTGCAAACCCATGACTGCCCAGATTCCTTTGCCTATACTTTTTTTCTTTACATACTACTGCTATAGGCCCACATTTCACAGGGACGGCCTCATACACACAATTGTTAGCAATCGCTTCCATGGTAACTACACTGCGTTTAATTGAGCATCTATCACGATTTTATCATCTCCCTCTTTGACTATATACATTTCCCACTCTCCTATCTTGCTCTGCCTGCTCAATCACCTGTCAATGGTCAGTGGATTGAAATGTGTGCAAAATTGTTCGACACTCTGTGCCATTAAAGTAATAACACTGAGTTTATACACTATTTGAATTTCATTCTGCGTGTCAGTGCCTTCTTCCCTATTCGTGGAAATATATTAGATTTGCTCTTTTTCATACACTGAATCTTGATCTCGCCCTCTTTTGTCGATTGGTACCATCATTATTCTAAATTATTTTTGTTGGCGACGGACCCCCAGGTATGCCAGAGGGACACTGGAAGACCGCAGACTTGGAGAGCGCAACTCCCTCCTTCCCAGGTACATGCAGGACTCAGTCACTGCAAGTTCAAACTGTTTTTTCTTTTGCATTTTTAAAGCGCTCACACAGCCCGCGGGCATCGAGGCGCTGTTGCACTGTGTTTTATTACAGACAAACCCAACAAGGATCAGCCCAGGAACAGAACAATCCATGCACATCTCACTCTTCCTCGGCTTGCAGGCCGGTTTTATCCTACAATTACGTCAGAATGACGTCACAACCTGGGCCCTCATGTTATTCTACTGGCCGTCGCATGCCAGGTGGCTGGCCTGGTCCATCCCCAAGTTACTATCTATAATAATGTTGCAGTGTGGTGGGCTTACCATTCTTGCCTGTTGCTACCCACCCCTAGGGTACTAAACTTTGATTGGCTTGAGCTGATGTCATCAGGCCTGGGATCTGCAAGAGTTCTCAGCTCTCTGTGTACCTCTTCAAGGTAACGAGAGTGACTATGCGTCTGCATTGTAACTTGTGTACACCACCTTAGCTCATCAGAGGGCTCTCCTGATCAGCCAACACTTGTAGCATATTTGTTGCAGACTTATTGCTGTCTGTGTCTAGCGGCCTGGGACCAGTGCTCCTTTCGCACCGCTGCTTGCTGTCCATTGTCTGCTTCGGCAGCATCACGTGTCCAGAGACCACAGATTTGAGCTGTACAGCTCTGAATTATGAGGATTTATTTGCATTTTCTGCAGCTGGTCCCTTGTTGTTTGTGTATTGGAATGTCCTCCGTATCTCTTAGCCTTGACAGTGGGTGCTGTTTCACACATCTTGCACTCTGTGCAGCCTGAATTGCAATTCAGCTTGTCTCTTGCTGATGGGCCTGTGGCCTGCTGTAATTTTTCTAAACCTTATAATGCGGTTTCTACAGTGTCCATACTATACTATGTTCCCATAGGTTAGTCACACTTGGTTGTGTCAGGTGCCATAGGTGCTCCCGCAGTTCCATAGGGTTAGTTGAATGTAAGCATCTGCAAGCTGTGCTCAGGATCTGTTGTCTCTAGGCGGTTTCTGCATTGCTGTGTTTGGCTAATGGCAAAATAATAAAAGTAATGATAGTATATATATGTATCTGTCCACCAACTATAGAACTGTGCGCTCGGGTTCTTCATGTATTCAAGTGCGTGTTTGTGTCCGAAGTGAATATGGCATGTGTGCTTCATGTCTAACGATGCTATGTCGTGGTGTCTCTAATGACGTCAGCAATATGGCTCCTTGGTGCTTAGTGCAGGCTCTGTCAATAGAGCTGTCTTTGATCATGGCCTGTGGCTCTTCAGCCACGCTTAGGTAAATCCGTACCGCACCTGGTCTGTAGGGTTGGTTGAGGGTATATGGTTGGCTGAGTGGGTATCTCTCGACATACTTGTCAATCATGGGACCACTGGGAATTGGTCCAAAATAGAATGGGTGCTTATGGTGTTTCCTGGCTCTCTTTCGTGTCATGAATTTTGTAGGGGGGGTGGTAGGCTTCCCGATCCCTCTTCAGTCCCCCCTCTGGTCGAACTGTCGAACACATCCTTATACAACATTCCTTTTGCTCTTGGTGTCTATATCTTCGTTATTCCTCCAAGGTGCCCATACTAGTTGGTATGGTCATCGAACGACCAGTGCATTTAATAGCATACTCCTTCAGGGTTGCACCAAACCCACTTTCCTTCATAGTACTTGGGATCGAGCGGGTTGTCCAACTTCATGGATTCTGTTGGGAATAGTTGGCATTGTGCAATTCTTTCTCTGAGATTGTCCCTTCCTGCAGCAATCTCGTCTTTTGCTCCTCCTATGTTTACATCCATAAGGATCTGCATTCCGATAGCCTCTTCTGATGTCTTCTTGCATTTGGCCATGCATATCTTTACTCCACACAGTGATGTTACTGCCAACACTAGTGTTCCCATTATCACGTTTAGTCCATCTGACAGTCTTGATGACATCCAGGTTTAGTCCATCTGACAGTCATGATGGCATCCAGGACCATTTGCACGCTATCCAGCTTTGGTCTTTGCCTGTCCCCCTTGTTTCATCTTCCATCTTGGCATGCATCTGTGCCAGTTGTGCCACTGAATCTGATAAAGTCCCGTTATCTCCGTCATTGGCAGGTAGGAATGTGCAACAGGAACTTCCTATTTTACCAACCTCCTCCTTACATAGCTGTGAGAAGACCCAGAATGTATCTATTCTGGAGCACCACCAGCCTTATCGCTCTGAGCTCTTCCTTTATGGTGTTGAACCCATTCACCGTCGAATGAATCATTACCATCAGCTCCCAGCGAGTGATCTGTAACTACTTGGCATTTGTGTACGTCTGCACAGAGGGTATTATTGATGCAAAGAACATTTGCGTCCTGCTGAACAGCATGTGTTCTGCTGGGATCTCATCTAGTGCTGCTTCTGATGCTTCTGAGAAGTCATTCCTTCCTCTCTTCACTCTGCTCAGTCCTGCTAGCTTCTTAGCCTTCTCTGCCTTGGCAGATGGTGTCACTTCAATCAATCTCTTTTGTTATTGTTCATCTTCGGGAAGTCATCGAGCCTCACATCCTTTCTTGGCACGACCTGCAAAGGCATATTGATGTGTACCAACGAGAAAACCCTTCCCCAGTCAAGTGGCAGCTTCTCGTGTGCTTACAATCCACAGGCCCAATAGTGACCCATCAGCACTGCCGTGCCTACTTTCAGAGCTGCAAGTTGTTCAACGTTTTTGCACCGTACATTCTCGCCAACTTCAACTTCACCATTGTTCTGATAGACTGATGTCTTCAGGGGTATTATTGGCATTGGGCCAGCTTCATTTTCCACCCATGTCAGTAACTTTGCACTTGCTTCCCATTCTTTCAGGCATTTGTCATTCTCGTCTGCACCTTGCTCACTGATGACTGTGCTTTGCTTCCCACCACTACATCTTGCCATCCATCGTTTGTGTATACTTGACAATAGACTAGTATCTGGAGTCTTTCCCAAAATCCTGGTTCTCCTCCTGTCTCCCTTACTCTCATCCAGGGACATGGTAGTTCCTTCAAGGTAATAGTCTTTGTCTCTCCCATCTCGGGTCGGACGATGAGGAGGGATCCCACTAGCGTGCTTTACCTCCAGAGATGTAGTAATGTTACGAGTTGATTGGCTCGCAACAAACCAACCATTTCTCCGCTCCTGCGCAGTTCTAGGCATGCAGTTTGTTTGCTTCCTGTTGATTGCCGTGCATATGCCGAAGTGGAGGGAGACAGGCGAGCAAGGTAAGCAGGGGGACTGGAGTTAATTGTCTGTCTGTGTGCGTGTATGAATGAGTGTATGTTAAAAAAAAGAAAGAAGAAAGGACAAAAAAAGGAGGGGGGTCAGCTGGGCACTCTGGTTCCCAGCTCATTCAGCCTCTTACAGATCACACAATGGGGGAAAAGGGGAAAACCAACAGTGTGGCTCTCCATGGTGGGGCATTTGTCACCACGGTGCTGCCCCTCTAGAGTTCAGAGCTCCCAAATATTGATTGCAATTAAAGGGGGTGAGGGTTGCACTCTGGTTCCCAGCTCATTTAGCCTCTTACAGTCCAGCTGGTGTTGTCCCCCAAGCGCTTTCGTGCCTCTTGCACTCATCAGGGAGGCTGTCAGTTCAAGTGTTGCTGGTTAGTGCAGGTTTGTGGCCTCAGGGAATTCTGGTAGCTGCAGTCCATGAGGGCAGCCAGGAATCAACTCTCCCTCCCATTACACAATGTAAATCGCACACTGTGATCAGAGGGGCAAAATCATCAGTGTGGCTCTCCACAATGGGGTATGTGTCACCCTGGTGCTGCCCCTCTGGAATCCGGAACTCCCAAATATTGATTGCAAAAAAAAGGGGATGAGGGCACACTCTGGTTCCAAGCTCATTCAGCATCTTACAGTCCAGATGGTGTTCTCCTGCATGCACTTTCATGCCTCTTGCACTTATTAGGGAGGCATTTGGTTCAGATATTGCTGGTTAGTACAGGTGTGTAGCCACAGGCAATTGTGGTAGCTGTAGTCCATGAAGTGTATGTATGTATTGTAAGGGTGCAGAAGTATCAGTCTGACACAGAGGTGGCATATGTGTTGGCAAATACTTTTATTAAAGATAAAAAAGGAAGACCTATCTAGTCCTATTTCCAAGGGGGGGTCTCAACAAAAAGACTAATGATTCTGTAAGGAAGTTTGAAAACATTTAAGGCATGATTCATAGAATAAAATAGCCCGTTTGTTGATTCATGGAACACATTGCGGGTGGCTTACCGGAAACTTGCTGTGAATCCGCGCGGGTCCAACACATCACAGTGACACCACGAATACCTTGTGCGAGACGCCCAGTGAAGGCGCATACCATCTAGTGCAGTCAGATAAAAAGGGGGCGGAACATGTGGAATTGGGAACAACAAGCGTAAATGTGGGAGTTACGTGGGAAGTCCCACAGTAAAATACTCGCAATGCCCACACGCACGCTAACAACACGTATTCATGGAATTGAACAGGGCTCTCCGTCCGCCAAGCGAAAGCAGGCGTGAGCGTCACCGCGCACTAAAGAAAATGCATAAAAACAGCGCACGAAAAACCAATGCACTATACAGCTACGATGAATGTCCCATTTTTCGCAGCAGTGATCGTGGGACACCGCAGGAGGAGGATAGCCAGGGCACATATTTTTGTACCCAGGACCAGCCTTTTTGGGATGCCTGATGACTAGTTCATTGGCAGATATAGGTTTCCACCTCATATTAGACCTGGTCACGGAGTGGGAAGATTACCTCACATCACCCACCCTGTGCTCCCAAGCACTGAGCCTCTTGAAAAAGGTGCTCAATGTACTGTATTTTGTGGCCACTGGGTCATTTCAGCAAACAACTGCCATTGTCGGGGGCATTTCACAGACCACGAAGTCACGCTGCCTACACCAGGTGTACGCAATCATGACTGCACACCCCTCAGTCCACAGGCACGTGTACATGCCCAGAACACCCGTAGAAAGGCAGGCTGTGGTCCAGGACTTTTACGGGGTGGCGCACTTCCCTAAAGGGCTTGGTGTCATCGATTGCACCCATGTGGCCCTATGTCCACCTAGAGCCACAGAGCACATCTATCGCAAGCACTGACATTGCATCAACGTGCAGGTTGTATGTGATGCCAGGGGAATCATTACGTCTGTATATGTCAACTATCCGGGGTCCACCCATGATAGTTTCATATTCAGAATGTCACCCCTACACCGGGCCCTGGAAGCTGGGAGGCATGGCTCATTGGCGAGTACAAATGGCCCTGAAAATGCATGCATGTCTCACACAGACAAAACCACACCACTGGCAACCCATCCCACCTCGACAGGGGACAGTGCCTACCCTCTGAGCACCTACATGATGACGCCAATACGGAACCCCACCACACAACCCCAGGTAAGATACAACGCAGCCCATATTGCAACTATGGGCATAGAGGAGCGCTCATTCGGAGTGCTAAAGTCACACTTCCGCTCCCTTGACCACTCTGGTGGTGAGCTACTATATGCGCCACCAGTAGTGTGCAGGATCATTGTGGCAGCATGTGTCCTGCACAACGTTGCAACACAGCGTGGCGTACCGGTGGACATGGTGGTGCCCCCACATCCCCAACCACATGCACGGAAGCTGAGCATGGGAGGGGAAAGGGCATGTGGTGAGGCTGCCTGTACCCAGCTTGTGGCACAATTTTTCACCTAAAATCCAACCCCTGTGGAGTGCACACAGACCAGGCACATTCCAGGTGACAATCGATGATGACAAAGGGAAAGAAAAAAATCCGTCCCAACCTTAATACCCTGAGAACGTGTCCTCGGAAGTGCATCCCTTAGTACTAAAAGTATCTCAATCTGGTGTTCACAAAAGGAACACATGGAAGATGGAGTATGCCGCAAATACCATGACAAAGCACACATCTAAATGCCGGCATGTCACCTAAATCCTCCCACACTTCATGTCACCTGCTTGACACACCATGCCATGGCATGCAATGTCCAAACTGAGAAATAAATGGCCAACACATAACACTACTGTCACAAAGCGTGCAACGATCAACCTAAAAAGTCCAGAAATAACCACTCATCAATATAATCATGTAGACAGGAACATCAATTGGCCAGTACAACAAACCATAAACACAGGAGTCAAGAGTTAATCTGTTTTACTGTGAGCATACCCAAATGCACATGTGCCTCAATGTGTCGTGACTTGCACATGCCACCCTTCTAAATTTGTGTGGCACTGCTAACCAAAAGGGGGCCAGGGAAGCGCAAACAGCATGAAGGCTAACAACAATGGAGATAGTCAAGGGAATACATGAAGATGGAATATGAACAAAGGATGCATCTCAATGTACAAACAAAAAGGGATGCCAACCATGCACTGGACAATCATGAATCCCACTAGGGGTGTATACATAGGTCGGACTTGAGACTGCCCACAGATAGAATGGAAGCCCAATGCCACTGTGTAAGTTACTTTCACACGCTGCACTCCTAGCAAGCCCATGGAAAGGGGAAGCAGGAGTGGCATATGTGTCTGGATCCAAGGCACAAACACCAACATGAGACAAGCCTCTGTGGGTCCAGCTGCAACATACAGTGGATGCCCTCGGCTGCCACACAAAGCAACACACTGTCACATAAATGCCCAATAGACTAAAACAAATACAAAAAATCAAAAATGCCCATATGGGACCGGGGGCAGGGGGTGAGACCACCCAGGAGGGAGGAGGTGCAGGATGCACATCAACACCCACATGTGTGTATGTTAAAGAAAAACTCCATGGGTTAAAGGGCTGCACGGCTATGATGGAGTGGGACACCTATCACTGCTGTCGCCACCCTCTGGTGTTGCATCAGAATGTGGTAGTGGAAAGGGGGGATAACCATGTATAGCCCTGGTCTAGTCCTCCATCACAGTGGCCATGCAGAACTGAGATAATTGCATCTGCAACATGATGGGCCGGAGGTCTCCATGCATCACTTCACGGTGTGCGCGCAGTTCTTCCGTGATGGTTCGAGTCATCATTTGCATCTGCTGTTCATACGGTCTACTGCTGGATGCCTCGAGTGCAGTCATTGTAATCCTGAGGGACCTATACTCTGACCTCAGGGCTTCCCTGTTGCCCCGACCCTCTGCAGCCAAGGATGCACAGAGAGCCCTCAGTTCTGCCCCGTCGGCTCCTGTTGCTGGCCACCAAGTTCAGCCTGTGTGAGCGGCATTTGGACTGCAATGCCTGCTGCTGGTGCTCCACCTGTCTTGCTGGGGGTATCATGGAATTGGCCACCCTATCCATGACCTGAGCCAACATCTCATGTGAAGCATCCTGTTGTTGTGCAACAGCATACATGGACTGCTCCCACACAGTATTGCCAGCTAACACACGGCCACTGCGTTGGCGGACCCCATGCCTGCCTTGACCAAGGGTACCTGGCCTTGATCTGATGACGCAGTCTGTGGCTGCAGGACTACATCCCTCCCTTGATCTGCTGCCCCAGGACCAGGAGTCAGTACTGTGGAGCGCAACCCTGCAACCGTAATCACCATAGATGGACGTACTGACACTGACTGGCCCTGTGAGGGGTCTTCCCCCTCCAGACGTTTGGGATGCAACCACACCCACAGTGGAGGCACTCACCTGCGACAGCACAGAGGTATCCATATCTGGTTCACCACCAGAGCCTAAGGCTTCTTCGGAGGCAGACTCAGACTGAGTCAGGGCCAGGATGGCCTGTAGCACCAGTGGATCTTCATGGGCTACCACACCACGTCCTCCACTGGTAGTTGGTTGTGGCTCACTATTCTGTTCCTCCTCCACCTCCTCCTTTGCATCCAGTGCCTGATCACCTGCACATGGACAGAAAAATAAATGAAGAGCCATGTAAATACCACAGCCCACACGCATAGGCATCACAATGTCGTCATGCAACACATCAACCTGCCATGTCACAAACTCCCACACCTACGCAGTGTCCTACACACATGAGCACCTGACTGGCATAGTTCATCCATCAACATCACAGATGCAAAAACACATTTGCCACGTACCATAGCCATCCCTGATCTGTAATACTGCATGACATGGGACTTGCTGACTACTGTCCCAGAGCCATGTACAATGGATGTCACAAACTCAATACACACAAGTTCTACATGGTGCTACGATGCAAGGGTGGTGGAATAGAGTGAAGCCAGGCACACCCATCCCATGAGGCCAGGTCACAGTGACATCACGTGAGTGAATAGGCATGGATAAAGGTGAGACCTGGGGTTGGAAGTGGGAGTGGGCAGTGCAGTACATGGGAATGGCATACCAATTAAATACAACTACATTATCATCAATGAGAATGCAGCGGGTTGGTGGAAGTGTATGTGCAGACATATGGTGTCAATAGCTGCTAGAGGGTTGGAGGGATACAGTAAACAGCCACCGAATGTGGAGTATGGCAGGGAGGCAGTGCATGGGTACAACTGATGGCTCAGAGGCCCGTGTCAGAGATCAGAGTGTGGGCAGGTGACTAGTGCATTCTCTCTGTCATCCAGGACTCGAGCAAGGGAGAGGAGGTAAAGAAAGCAGAACACATGAGGAAGGATCATAAGTGCCCCCAGACCCAGGGAAGGCTCACCTCCAGTTCCATTGAGGCAGGGAGGCTGTAGCAGGGGGAGGCCCCGGCCGAAGATAGACAGAAACCACCAACTAATTGCTATGAGAAGTAACTGACCCCGAGGGAGTAGGAAAGGGATGATCAAATACCATAAGAAGGAAGAAAATTGGGAAGATGGAGTTGAAGGAACTGCAGCACCAGGACCCATAAGGCCCTGTGGACAATGCAGAGCGATTGGAAATGAACAGTCGTAGCCATTGGGAGACAGTGCCATCATCACAGTCCTATGGAGACACAATACCTGGCACGAAGACAAAAGGATACTCCCTACTGTCCAGGTCAGGATGAGTTGCAGAGGGAAGAGAGTAGAGGCACAGAAATCTGTGTATTGGCCGTTGCATTACCCCACCATAGATATGACCAGTCCTCTGGAGACAGTGAGGTACTGGGGGAATGAGAGGAAAGGAGGAATCCCACTGAGGAGGTGCAGCTGGCAGAGTGACTTCTCAGAGACGTCAGAGATGTGCGGAGAGAAGGCGAGTGTGGAGTGCAAGATTGTGACAGGTTATCCGCCATCACAGGTTGGAGCAGGAAGAGGGACAAGAGAGCTTGGACAGCGTGACATGGAAGGAGTGAGCAGGTGTGGTGATGGGATTTGTCACGGTGTGCAGCACATTGTGCGTATGCAGTCTGCAGGTCAACAAGCACATGTCAGTCCACCATGACATGATTCACTCATTCACTCATTGCAGTCATGCAAATGCAGCCAGAACTGCCAGACAACCAACACACTTCATCCAAGCAACATACACATGTCCTGGACACCACTCACCAGACATTCCCTCATAAATTGGCAAATCTCCTATGCCTTGGAGCTGCTCCACGGCAAGGTAGAGACTTCTTGCACCTTAATGACCCTGAAGGATAACACAAAAAGTCATAGGATCAGGAGGTGAATGCATTAATCCTCCAAATCTAGAGGTGTACCTTTGACACCGGGACATTTGGTCCAGTTACTGCAAAAGTAGTCAGTTCTGGGCCACGTCATAGACAACATGCACAAGAATGTTTAGCCAGAACGATAAAAAGAATGCATAGACATTTGAACTAAAAATGTGTAATGCTTATTTGTCATTTATTTTTATTCAGTGTCACAAAATGTAAGTATTTATCATGTCTGCAACACCAGTATTTATGATTTAGATAATTTTTAATGACCTCAGCACGATTATTTGTGAAATGTATTACCATATTTGTTGTTTTGTCAAATTTGCATTGTGTTTATTAGTGAATTGTTCACATTTCAAGGATTAAAATATTTTCTTTTGTAAAACCAAAAAGTGGGTGTTCTGTACCAGACCCATGTACCAGACTCTTACAAATTAAGGCGCTGTGGTGGTAAATTGTTCCTTATATTTTAAATTGTATTTGCAACAGGGATAAACACATTTTGTTTAATAATTGGATCTGTTCCACATCAATCATAGCACCTATTATCTCCTCCTGTGGAGTGAGTTCTTCGCCCTCTCATGATGACCCACCTCCAGTCACCAGAGTAGAGGCGTAGTTTGCACCCATTTTACCTTTGGCTCGGCACCGGAGGTCATACCAATGCTTCTTTGTGTCAGTAGTTGAGCGCCTCTCATGACCCAAGCCATTAATATGATCAGCGATACACTGCCAGTGAGCCATACGCTGGGCAGTCGTATGTGCACCCCCTGCCTGCACAAGCATGTTGTGTTTGCGTTCCTGCACGTAGTCTACGAGGACCTGGAGCTCCTCACCACTAAAGCTCCTCTTCCCCGACGTGCAGGTCTCCTGTGCCGTGCCTTGGGACTGAGCCTGTTTGCCTACTCCACGCTTTGCCTTCTTCCGAGGCTGTGCAGACCCCGCATGGCTGGGACCACTTGGGACATTAGGGGCTGGAGCACTGGTGCCTGGTCTGTGGCATCACACACTGATGGTGTGACTGTAGGTGCCCTTGCAGGTGGCTGTACCTGAGTGCCGGTGCCATGACGCTGCACAGCATGTCCCTTCCCCTTCGATGCATGGATAACATCTGCCCCTGCGTCTCCGTGGACCGGGACGGGGAGCACCACAGGCATGGTTAGGTGACCCGGAGGCTGGGTGGTGGTTGCTACAGCTGCCGCTGCAGCTACCTGACCCTGGTGAGAGCGTACAGCAGATGACACTGCTGCATCTGGACCCTGGGTGACGGTGCCATGACGCTGCACAGCATGTCCCTTTCCCTTCGATTGCACGGATAGCATATGCCCCTGCGTCTCAGTGGACCGGGGCGGGGAGCACCACAGGCATGGCTGGGTCACCCGGTGGCTGGGTGGTGGTTGCTAGAGCTGCCTCTGCAGCTTCCTGACCCTGTTGGGTGGGGGGCATAGCTCTCCCAGCACGGACCCGGTCACCTCGCCCACCTTGCACACCTCCGCCACCTCACACACCTCCGCCGACTCGGGCGCCTCCACCACCTTGGGTGCCTCCGCCACCCCAGCCACCTTTGCCTCCCTTCCCACTAGTTGCCCTCCCAGTCATGGCACAGATGGATTGGGGCAATGGGAGGTGCAGCTATCGATTGTCCTGGGCAATTTGAGTAAGGGGGCAGTGTACGTGATGTCAAACGTACCAGTGTGCCCCAGCAAGGCTTGATGTAACCCCTGGGGAAAAAATAAATGGGCCACATAATGCACAGGCACCACAAATATGAAAAATATGTGTACGCGACCCCTCGGCAGCCCACGTGTAGAGAAAAGACCTAACGCAGTACGCTGTGGCACCCAGCAACACAAAAAAATACATACGCGAAGGACACGTAAGCTACAGTGATGGTAAATAAGGGGTTACGTGACACACAGGGGCACCCACAGATTGCAAAATGCATACGCAACTCACCGTCAACCTCAAAACTACATGCGCGTGTGTACGGAGGCAATCCCCCACCAAAAGAAGAGGCTTGCAGTAAGTGAAGAGAATGCGTGGAAACAAAGTCCACACGTCAGTCTGCTATAACTCGGCAAGCGTGTGATGCTCTTCTATGCACTACTTTATCCCGATCCTGAACGCCACGCCCAACGTTCAGCGTGAGTCATGTAAGTTACGAATTTAGGGCCTTTCCTCGGATTTCACGCTAACGCGCTGTTTCCGCACGTGCGGAGTCACTCTGTTTCCGGCTGGCCATGTGAGTGACACAGAAGACGCACGCTCCTGCCTACCAGCCAATTTACCTGCCTCCAAGTGCCCCGTGCTGCCTCCTACGAGCCATCTGCTGCTGCCTACCCACTGTGTGTGCCTGCTGCCCACATGCCCTGCAATTGTGGTGCCTGCTGTACAGCTCCTGTCGTTGGACCTGTGACCACATTTGCTGATCCAGAAGACTCCCGACATGCTAGACCACCGCTCCACAGCCCAACACCAGGACCACCTTGCCCACCCACACCTCCGTCGGGGGTTGCCATGTCTGAAGCAACATCATCGGAGGCAAGTGGCAACCCCCCGCAGCGACGCAGATGGATGTCAGCTTCTCAGCCAGGGAAGTTCACATCCTGGTGGAGCAAGTCCTGGTGCATTATGATGCCCTCTTCCCCGGACCATCACAAGTCGGCAAAGAAGGACGGATGAAGATCTGGGCAGACATCCTGGGTGTCATCAACGCGGAGGGGGTGGCACCCTGCGACTACATCCATGTCCACAAGCGCTGGGAGGACTTCAAAGCCAGAACCCGCAACGAGGCCCGGTGCCTCATCAAGGCTCGCATGGACCAAGCGGGGCGCCGGAGCCAGTTGACCACCGGCAACATGCAGGTCCTGGAGCGGTTCTACCCGACGCTGTACTTGTCCACCATAGTGCATGTGCATATTGATGTATGGTTGGAGTGGTCACCTTAGCCTTATGTCTGGTATGTCTCTTGTACAGATGTCTGTGTGCATGTCCCATACAGTGGTGCATGTGTGTCCATTCCAGCATGTGTGACATCAAAAGCGTTTCTGTTGCAATGTGTGATGCGCGGCAGCATGTTACAATGTGCTCATGGTTGCATGCATGTGTCTGGACGTGGCCATGTGAGAGGTGTGACACGTGTGCTTTTGGCAACAAGATGGACATGCGTGGTGTATATGTGCATGTGTCTGAGAAGTGAGTGTGTGACTGGCCAACACTCCAGGATGTTTTTTACTTGAGCTTTTGATTGTGTGATTGCCTCATGCTGCCAATTTGACCTTGAGTGCTCTCTGACGTGATGGCTCCATGGCCTGCTTCATGACTGTCAGGTGATGTGCGTGAATGGGACGTGTATGTCCCATGATGCTTGTGAGCTGAATACACAATTCTGAGGTGCTAGCGGTGCCTTGTCCAAGGATGTGAATGTCTGTTGTGAATGACAGACATGATTGTGCATGTGTGTGAATACCACTTCCCTTTGTGTAGTGGACGGTGATGATGGTTGTGACCTATGACAGTGCCACTGATGTACATTTGCATTGTGACAAACACACATATGTTCAGTACCCTGATGTTTGTGTTCTATGCTTCCCTATCCACAGCGACAATGGAAGAAGAGGGCAGAGAAGGCGCTGTGGAGCACGGCAGCAGAGATGTCTCCACCAGGCACAGACGCAAGGCCCAGTCATCCTCCCAGGCACTGTCATCTTCCGGGAGTGAGGAGACTGGTGCCACGTCCAAAACAACGGCCGCAGCTTCTGAGGGTAGGTCGAAGAGGGCAAAGGGGGTCGAGGACTCCTCAGCAGTGGGAGGGACAGGTGAGCCCACACAGGGTCAAGACACTGTGGAAGACAGTGTGGAGGCATCCAGGTTGGCGTGGGAAGGAGAGGAGGAGGAGGCCACATCAGCCCAGTCCATGGGGCCCGGCAGGGGTGATGACATAGGTGTGACTGGTGCAGGCCAGACTCAGGGGCCGGAGGCAGTGCAGGTCGCTGTGGAGGTGCCTGTGCTAATTCCTGCCCCTGGGACAGCATCAGTATGCACCTGCGGGCATGCCTCAGGCCGGACCCATCCGCAGGCAGCAGATGTTTCCACGCAAATGGAAACACCAATACCTGCGGATGTCGCCATTCGGGGCAGGGTGGAACCTGTGCTAGCCGGTGTCATGAGGCGTACAGGCAACATCCGTGATGAGGTGCAGGCTTCCAATCAGGGGCTTGCAAGTCATCACAATGAGGTCTGTCGTCTCTTGAACTGGCTTGCACATTTCCTGTTCTCGCAATGGGTCCGTGGGCTGGCCATTTATGTGACCCCCTCCTTGTCTACCTAGTCTGTGCGCCAGTCGTCCTCCCTGCTGTCTTCCGGCCCAGATACCACCAGGGCCCCCTGTGTACCTGTCCTAACCCCGGCGGCCTGTCTGATGGAGATCACATCCCTGCCAGAGTCGGGAGTCGAAGGAGGATCAGCAGAGGTGGTCACCATGGAGATCCATCCAGCGACAGGAGATGTGGCAATGGAGGAAGAGCAGGCACCAAGTAGCAGGGCACATGTTCGACAGCCCCGGGGGTTGTCATCATCCCAGAGGCTGTCCTTGAGGCGCAGGCACCGGGCTAATCGGTAGCAGAAGGCACAGAGTAGGAGGCAACAAGACTCGGAGCTTCCAATGGAAGAGAGGCAGGTATCGACCATCGGGCAGGAGGCAAACGTGGACCTTACAACAAGGATGTCTTCCGTGTTGGAGCATTTTGGCCAGCAGATCGGAGCAGAGTGGCAGCGGGCACGGGGGGCTAGACTCACCATGGCCAGGGCACAGAATACACTGCGTCAGGCAGAGAGGCGGGCCGAGGTCCTCTAGGAGACTTGCAGGGAGTTTCGGAGTAGCATGTTGGAGTCCCTGCAAGCCCTCGATGGGAGAGCTGAGGCATGCCTAGGGGAAGTGGCCGCAGTGCATTGATGATGCACTGGCCGAGACTTTGAGGGGGCATGGTGAGTCGAAGGACTAGCCCGCTGCCATTGGATATAGTTCTTTTCATGTAGTAAAAAAAGAGGAGGATCAGCCTTAGAAACAGTGATGGCGCTCTAAGTAGGGAGTATAAAGTAGTGGAGGTAGAGATGCTACAACTGAGGGATGCCAAAGAGGCTGACCTGGGCTTGGACAAACTAGAGAGAAAAGGGACTCCTGTCGCACTTCTCAAAATTAGATGTTGACACATGTAGTAAGTTTCAAAAGATAGATGATTTTTAATTTTAAATTGTGGGTATAAACACATGTAAGTCAATAAACTGATTAGTTGGAGACATGGAAATTAAAGCACTTATTGAAAAAAATTCTTTTTTGTCAAAGTGGAATCTTATCAATAAAAAAATCTGATGTCCTTAATTATTTTCACTAAGTCTGTGATAGGATCCAATGAATGCGAGATTTTAGAGTCCTTCGTTGCTTTCACTTAGTCTTTAGTTATTTTCACTAAGTCTGTGATAGCATCCAATCAATGCAAAATTGTAGTGGCCTTAGTTGCTTTCACTAGGTCTTGGTGTTGGGATCAAAGTTTCAAAAAGAAAGTTGCAGATTGGCTGTGGCCTGAATTGTTGTTGCTAGATCCTGTTTGAGTTGTGAGAGACAAAAGTTTTCCTGTAAATATCTTGAGATTCCAATTCGGGGTTGCGAGTACAGTTGACTATTGGTTGGAGTGATTCCTTAAGACAGTAGTCCTGTGGTGGACTCAGCTTGTAGGTGTAATGCAGAACAATTCCTCTGGGATTCCTATTTGGGATTGCGAGTACATTTGACTCTTTGGTTACAGTGATTCCTTAAGACAGCAGTCCTGTGGTGGACTCAGCTTGTAGGGGTAGTACAAAACAATTCCTCAACACGTGTTTCCCCGCCGCAGGGTTGCGGCGGTTCTTCAGGAGGAGTATTAGGTATATTGACACAAAAGTTGTCTGGGAGGAAGAAGAGAGAGGGGGTAAAGTTTGGAGGAGCATAGAGTCTTGTGATTAGTAATCTTAAAGGTAAAACTCTGTAAAGTTTCATAGGTACATCAGATTTGGTACTTACAGATTTGTAGAGTCAAGATTATAAATGCTGTATATTCCGCTCAGTCAAATGCAGCATATGATGGTTGTTGTAAATGGTCTGGTCTGAAATAATGTAATGTAAACATTTGTAGGTGCTCATGTTGTGGGGTTCTTGAATATCAATATACCATATAATATGGTCTTGGAATGGATAGCTATGGGTGTACATTAATACAACAGATTACTGAGCAAGTGAATTATGGGGATAATTTTAAATTAAGCGGAGAGCAGGCGAGAATGAATGTAACTGTGCAAAGCTGGCGGTAGGCAGGTACAATGGTGAGGGTGAACAGTCTGATGGGCAATTTAAAGTACTAATAAGGTGTGCTCATAGCTGCATGAAAGAATGAAGAGTGCAAAAGTGGGCCAAGGTGAAAGTAATTTAGCAGGATGCTGGAAAGCTGCTTACCGCTTTGAGATTCAAGGTCCTTCTCGTTCGATTGCCGCTGCCATATTGTTTCAGAGCAGTATGTTTATAGCGCCTAGCGTTGTGAGGTGACGTGTGCGTGATGATGTCATACGCACGCACGTTGCTGCGTGATGACGTCATCGCGTCCACGCATCCTATCTGGAATGACGATTTACGGCTAGGGAGCCTGTATATTTTGAACAGAGTGAAGTCGATTGATAGGATGGTAAATAAGTGCAAAGGATGTAAATGGAGGTTTTTAATTCAATAATGTATTATGCTTAACACAAATAAAAATGAGACAATAGCTACTAGCCTGGTGTTGGCTGGGGCAATAAGGGGTGGATGTAGTAGATGATGAGGAGGTAGGTCGAGTACAATTGACGGTGGAGTTCTCCAGCCATGTGCCAGCTGGATCAAGACGATAGGTGCTAGCCTGGTGTTGGCAGGAACAATAAAGGGTGGATGTAGTTAAAGGTAAGGAGGTAGGTCGAGTACAATAATGGGCGGAGTTCTCCAGCCATGTGTCAGCTGGGTCATGAAATCAGTTATAGAGTGCAGAAGACTTGCTCTGTGTATGAAAAAGGCTGTGGCATAAGGGTCATGTGGTCCAAGAGGGACAATGGTGAGATGAAGAGGGTAATGAAACAGGAAAGGTAGGACACAAAAGGTGACAAAATAGTGGGTGATAAATTGTAAGGTGAAAATTAAAAAGGTGGTGTAACATTGTTTAATGTCAAAGTTAACTGTTACTTAAATGGTGAGCATTGGGTTGATGTCAGTGTTGATGAATATGACCAGTCACAGGCTTTACAGAAATGACATAGCTCCTGGTTGGTGTTTAGTCCGGTGTTGCAGGTGTCCATTAGACAGATCCAGTGTGCTTCTTGTCTTAATATTTGTTCCATATTGCCTGCTCGGGGGGCAGGTTTGAGTTTGACAATTACATAGAATTTAAGTTGATTTATCTGGGTCGGCTGGTGTGATTCCAAAAAGTGTTTGGCTATCAGAGATCTTAAATCCTGATTAGTGATTGCCGAATGTGTTTGCTGATTCTGATTTTAAGTTTTCTGATGGTACTTCCAATGTATAGCTTGTTACAGAGACACTGGATGTTGTATATAACAAATTTGCTATTACAGTTGATGAAATGTTGAATGGTGTGGATAGTGCCATTTGGTTTGGTAACAGTGGTTCTTGCATTGTCTGAGTATTTGCACATGGAACATTGGCCACATTTGTAACTTCCTTTGGATGGTTGTTGTAGCCACATAGTCTGTGGATTAGGATTTCTGGCAGAGGTGTTAATTTCGAAGTGAGATGACTTAATTTATCTTTAAGGTTTTTGGCCTTCTTGAATGTGATGGTTGGTTTGGCTTCCAATACGTACGGGCGTGAGATCAGGGTCTGATTTGAGGATGTTCCAATATTTAGTGAGAGTTCTTCGGATGGTTAAGTTGTTCGAACTGTAGTTTGTGATGAAACTGATTTTCCTGTTTGTGTTTTCAATGGCAGGGTTGATTTTGGACTTGACTTGTAGCACTGATTGCCTGGTCCTGGTTAGAGATTTCCGATAGCTGTTGTTGACAAGTTTGGTTGGGTAGCCTCTTGCGATACATTTTTCTACTGCTGTTGTGGCTTTTTGTGTGAAATCATCATCTTTGGTACAGTTCCTTTTTACCCTCAAGATTTCACCATAGGGTATATTGCGAATAATATGTTTGGGATGACTGCTGGATGCATGGAGTATGCTGTTAACGGCTGTTGGTTTGGTATAGAGTGTTGTTCAGATGGTGTCGTTTTCAATATAGAAAGTTATGTCCAGGAAATTGATGGTTGTTTGGCTTTGTTCCATAGTTAATTTGAGGTTGTATGTGTTGTTGTTGAGATAGTTGAAATACTCCTGGAATGCTGATAGTGGTCCATTCCAAATTAGAAAGATATCATTGATCTACCTGGCCCAAAAAATTATATTGTTGAGGTGGGTAAATGATGGGTGTTGCCATGCGAATTCTATTTCAAAGTGTCCCATGTACAGATTTGCGTATGCCTGGGCATATTTCGCACCCATGGCTGTACCTTGTATCTGCCGGTAAAGAGTTTTATTGAAGATGAAGATATTGTTCTGTAGTGTGAATTGGATTCTATCACAGACTTAGTAAAAATAACTAAGGACATCAGATTTTTGTATTGATAAGATTCCACTTTGACAAAAAAGATTTTTTTTCAATAAGTGCTTTAATTTCCATGTCTCCAACTAATCAGTTTATTGACTTACATGTGTTCATACCCACGAATTAAAATTAAAAATCATCTATCTTTTGAAACTTACTACGTGTGTCAACATCTAATTTTGAGAAGCGCGACAGGAGGGCCCTTTTCCTCTAGTTTGTCCAAGCCCAGGTCAGCCTCTGTGGCATCCCTCAGTTACAGCATCTCTACCCCCACTACTTTATACTCCCTAAACATCCTCCACTTAGAGCGCCATCACTGTTTCTAAGGCTGATCCTCCTCTTTTTTTACCATTAAGTTTGTCAGCAGTGGGCAACTCATATAGGATCCACCCACTACTCCCCAATTATTCAAACATCTCCAATTGCTCAGATATCATGCTTAGGAACTTTGATCAAAGAGAGGAAGAAGCTGAACGTATCTTCTCGGGATTATCAGAAAATCCCACAGCTACTCAAGGCAGCAACAATCTCTCATTAAGGCAACTATTCCAAACCCAAGAAAAACTTCTCAAACAAGAGTTAGCTTGGGGCGTGGCTATCTGGCCATGGAATAGGACGTGCTTCGTGAGGAGCTCCTGATGATCCGACTTTACTTTTGCTAAAGTTACCCGCTGAAACTGTAACGAGCGCCTAGAACTTTGGGGATCAGGCGTCGGAAGCTGCACGCTAAGTGGAATTCTTGGGAGAAGTTCATGGTTCCGAGGAATCGTGAGATATATATGTTTTTGTTGGTACGGCTGCGTGGCCACTTCGGTGCCAAGATGGCGGTTAACAAAGGAGAGGCCTCCAAGGAGAAACGAAACTGATTCCCCGGGACTGCGGGACAAGGCTGCGGACGATTGCCTGGAGGACGAGTACAACAGGAAATATGGAAAAATGTTCGAGATAGCACCGTGAGAGTGCCCGGCCTGGTGTATGCTAATGAAGCCTTGGCGATCTGACTGCAGGAGGAGATAGCATTGGATACTTGGGAGACAAGGCCTACGGAAGTTGAATGATGAGTGCGAGGCCATAGCCCACCCGTAAGACAATTCGGAGTGCCATCTTGAATGTGAGTTAGGAGACCTGGGAGCCAGACTATTGTCGGACTAAGGACAGTGCAGCAGCTGCACCAAGACGGAGCTGTACAGGAGTGGAGGACGGAGCCATGTCGGCGAAAGGGTTGAGAGTCAAGTCCAAGCAACCCACGATGGAGGATTTTACGAAAAGGCAGCGGACCCCCTCGACATCGGTGCAGAGCATGGTCGTGACTCCCGCGGAAGACCCCCCCGAAGGGGATAAGCACCAGATCCTGGAGGCTATAACGGGACTGAGTGCTAAATGGGACTTGGCAATGGCGGACCTACGCACAGCCCTGGAGAACAAGATTGATGCTGTGGGCACGGAACTCACCCTGTTACCTCAAGCTGTCAGGGCACTTGCAGAAAGAACCAGTGGTCTGGAAAGTGGGATGAAGATCAATACCGACGTTAGCACAAACAATGCGAAGGAGATTCATGTCTTAAAACAACAGGTTGCCAACCTGGAAAATCGTGTGGAAGAGGCGGAAGGAAGGCCGAGGAGGAACAACATCCGTGTGGTTGGTCTGCCGGAGGGGGAAGAAGGCCAAGACCCCACAAACTATGTTGAAAACATGATCATACAAGGGATCGGAGCAGGGAATCTTTCGCAAGGATTCACGGTGGAGCGGGCGCATCGCGCCCTAATGAGGAAACCCCGGCCGGGGGCCCCGCCAAGGCCGATCATCGCGAGGATCCTGAATTACAGGGATAGAGAAAAGAACCTTGAATATTTTCGTAAGGGCGGTACGATAGAGAGAGCATCCAGCAACATCACAGCATACCCAGACTATACGATACTGGTGCAAAGGCAGAGGTATAGTTACGTCAAAAGAAGGCTGAGGGCGGCGGAAGTCAAATATATGCTGCTGTATCCGGCACGATTGAAGGTGCTACATAAGAACAAAGCGTTTTTTTTTGATACCCCGCAGGATGTTGTCGCATGGCTGGACCTGCAGGGTTGCCCGGAACAAGAAGTGGATCGTGACCGGCAGGAGCATACCGAATGAAGATTTTGTAATACGGACATTGTGAGGGTGAGTGGGAGGAGGATCCTGATTGTACAGAGAAATTGTAACTGGCTGAACTTTGAGCACAATCCGAGCCTGGTGCTCGACATGGACTAGAATATAGTGAGTGTAACTGCAATTGGTAACTGTCTAGCATCTGTATGCGTAATATTTATTAAAAGGAGCAACAGAACGTGGACGACCTACCCCGATAGATTATTAGTTTCAGCGGCCATTAAGGCGGCTTACCCTACTGAGCCCTGAGTAGAAGCTTGTGCTAGGCAGGGCTAGATGTGGGGGTGCCTGAGATCCAGGAATGGAGCTGGGCAACAGTTGGGGGGGTGTGGTTGGGGAAGGGATGGGGGGGAAGAAGGTGGGGGGGTGGGAAGTTGAGTGTGTGTGTGGTTATGGGAAGTTTAAGTTTTGTTTCGAGCCTATTTGGAGAAATCAGAATGTTGCACTTGCAGCGCATGAGGGGGCGGGATCGGCGGAAGATCGAGGGGGTGCTTACCAACGATTTATGGGAGACCTCAGGATAATAACGTGGAACGTCAGGGGCCTTAACAGTTATCTGAAAAGAAATAAAATCATGATGTATCTGAAAAGGCAGAAAATAGATATTGCACTACTACAGGGGACGTACTTGACGCGAGAGAAGTTGGACCTGGTTAAGAGAAAGTGGAGAGGGACTGTGGTGGGCTCGCCATATTCTGCGTACGCCCGGGGTGTGTTAATCTGGGTGGCACCGCATGTCCCGTTCCAATCGATACAAGAGGTAGTTGAAACTGATGGAAGGATGGCTATATTGCAAGGGCTGGTGGAGAGCAGGGAGGTATGCATAGTAAACACGTATGCCCCCAACCAAAACACAGCAGCATATTTCAGAGCCCTGTGTACCAACCTTAGTATGTGTATAGGGAGCGCGGTGATCTGGGGTGGGGACTTTAATTGTGTGCTGAATCCTGTGGTGGATAGATCTGATGGCGGGGTGGGTAACCCTAGCCCGGCGGCGAGAGCGTTGCAGACGCTGCTAATTGATTTTGGCTTTACAGATGCGTGGAGGATGAAACATCCCACTGAGAGGCAATACTCGCACTATTCAGCCCCGCATCAACTGCACACTAGGCTTGATTATGTCTTTGCTACAGCAGATGTGATGTCTGAGATTACTCAAGTCGAATATAAGGCTAGGGTCCTCTCAGATCACTCGCCCCTGATCCTCGGATGGCAATATTGCCCCCCGAGGGCGAGGATCCCTACATGGCGCAGCAGAGGCGCTTAAAGATCCAGTCTTTAGGGAAGATATAAGGGAAGAGATTACCAACTTCTTGAGGAGAATACTGGGAGTGTTGACTCCGCGGGCACATTATGGGAAGCTTTTAAGGTGGTGATGCGGGGGCGGCCATTGCTAAGTCAAGAGGGTTACAGGGTGGGGTCTTGGCTGACCTACAGAGGACGGAAACTGAGCTAGAAACAGCATTGAAGAACGGTGACGTAGACACAGAGCTGGTACTCCAACTACAGCAACAATGTGCAGGGCATTGGGAAAGACTCTGCAATCTTAATTATAGTAAATATGTTGAGAGACAGCACGCGGGGGGAGATAAGACAGGCCGCCTTTTGGCCTGGCTATACAAAAGCGAGACCCCTAGGCCTCCGATTAGGACCATTATTAGGGAGGACGGGGATGAAGTGGCCATGCAAGAAGGGGTTAACAAAGAATTTGCAGATTATTACAGAGCGCTGTACGGGGATGATGAGATGAGTGACTAACGCAAGATAATTGAAACGTTAGAAGACATAGGGCTGCCCAAGATCAGTGAAGAGGAGAGAGAGGAGCTAGATGAGCCAATCACGTTAGAGTAGTTGGAGGCGGTTGTTAAGCAGTTGCTTACCTGTAAGACCCCGGGAGCAGATGGGTTCCCCAGCGAATTCTATAAAGTATACAGAGAGGAAATCCTCCCCCCAATGCTGGACATGCTTAATGAGGCGTTTGAGATAGGACGGTTGCCTGAGTCGCTCAGAGAGGCGATCATAATACCGCTGCCCAAGCCCAACAAACCGGAGCATAGATGTGGTTCCTACAGACCTTTGTCGATGCTAAACCAGGACAGCAAGATTCTAACGGCTGTCCTGGCAAATCGATTGCAGAAAGTGATTGGTAGACTGATACATCCTGATCAAACGGGTTATGTCCCGAATAGGAATATAACACAAAACCATAGGCGTCTTCACCGGGTGGTCGAATGGGGTAGCAGGAATGAAGGTGAGATGGCGATAGCGTCTCTAGATGCAGTTAAAGCTTTTGATTCGGTCAAGTGGTCATGACTATTGGCTGCCTTCGAAGGGTATGGAATGGGGCCGGGCTATATAAGGTGGGCTAAGATGTTGTATAGTGAGCCGGTTGCCAGGGTCCGAACTGGAGCAGTGATATCCGAGAGATGGCAACTTGGTAGAGGCACCAGACAGGGGTGCCCCTGGACCCCGATGCTTTACATTTTAGCCCTGGAGCCTCTGGCAATATGCCTTAGGGAACAGTATGATGCGATAGGCATTGAGGTAGGAGGGGAACGACACTTGATATCCTTGAACGCAGATGATTTATTATTGTACTTGCAATACCCAGAAGAAAATCTCCTATACATACTTGAAGTGATGGAAAGTTATGCAGAGTTGTCAGGCATACCGTGAACCCCCAAAAGTCTGTCATATTCCCGCTGGGTAGCTATAAGGGGACCCCTGTGGATAGACTACCGGTGCTACAAGTACCATGGGCAACTAGGTCTTTTCGTTACCTGGGCGTAGATGTATACCACACGGTGGAAGAAGAACATAGACATAATACAGAAGTAGCCGTCGAGAAAATTAGGAACAGCATGCAGTTCTGGGCAAAATTGCCCCTGGCGATGATGGGGCGAGGGGCAATGCTCAAGATGGTAGTCCTGCCCAGGCTCCTGCATTACTTTAGTATTATCCCATACATGATAACCAAGAGGTTTTTCAGTAAATTGAACAGCATGTGCAGGGAGTTCCTGTGGCATGGTACCCGAAATAGAGTGGCGTTTTGGAAATTGCAGAACTTTTATGAAAACGGAGGAATCAGACTGCCTCATTTTGAGGTTTACTATTTGGCGGGACAGCTACAGTATGTGGCTAAGTGGCTCTCCGATGAAGTGACCCATGAGCACAGGGTGCTTGGACAGGACTGCGCCCCGTTTTACTTGAAAGAAATGATCTGGCTGCCTGAAACCGAAATGAGGGAGCGTCCTGCGATGTTGAGGTTTGGGTGGAAAATTTGGCGCAGGGCTTGTCACTTGATGGAAGTCCCATGCCCGTGCCTCCCGCAGATACCGCTGGTTGCTTTGACAGGAGGGGATAATCAGTTGAGGGTGATTATTAGGACCTACTGGGAATCGGTGGGGCTGGTAACGCTAGGCAATGTTTGGCAAGAGGGGTCCATTAAGGAGTTTGTAGAACTCAGCGAAGAGGCGGGGCTACATACGGGCCAATATGTCATGTACATTAGATTGGTGCGGATGATTAGGAACACCTGGCCAGAGACAGTTTTGATAGAAGAACCAGATACAGTTTTGGGAGCAATATATGATATATCCGAAGGAGGGCATGAGATCTCGAGATTGTATGAGATGGTGATGGCTAAGGTTGGGAAAGAATTAACACATCTGAGACTGGACTGGGAGGCGGAAGTGGGGGCCCCAATGGAGGATGGGGTGTGGGAGCGTGCCCTGGGCTATCACAAAAAAGTGTCTAGAAATGCCAGATTAAAACAAATACAGCTGTGTGTAACGCATAGGGCATACATGACCCCCTTGAGGATATCCAAGTTCCGAAACACTGGAAGACAAGCGTGTCCCAAATGTAACTTAGAAAACGCTGACATGACACATATGTTTTGGTCGTGCCCGATCATTGGGTGTTTTTGGGGAGAAGTGGCGTAAAAACTGGCTGATAAGGGGGTTACTCTTGTTACAGACACGGCATAGGCCACGGAAACTCAAGCATATTGAGAAACTGAGAAATCTAGCGTATGTGCTTGCAAAACGTAGGATTGCCATGGAGTGGAAGAAATGCCACAAGCCTAAGGTGGATGTATGGTGGAAGGACTTGCAGAAATGGGCGGAGGCTGAAACGGTGGCATGGCAAGAAGCGAGTAGCCTGGCTGGAGAAGGGGAGGCGGGCACCCTGTTGGCTTGGAAATCGCTAATAGCAGAATTGTTTGGAGTAATATCAGATCCAACAGACTCCGAAGAGAATGAAACCCGGCCGCATGTGCCAGACATTGAATGAGATTGACAAATAGGCTCATGGGGGGAGGGAGGGGTTATGGGAGCAGTGATTAAGATAAATTGATGTGTAATGGAACTATTATGATTATGCTGCTTGTTTGGTTTGTGTTGTTTTGTTTGCATAAAATCAATAAAAGAAATTTAAAAAAAAACAAGAGTCAGCTTGCTGGTGGGAAATTAAATCTTTGGATAAGTATCTTCAAATAGGACGAATACCACGTGGACTTAGAGTTTGTATCTTCCCTCCATTTGAAGACAACGACATCGAGGAAATCCAAGACTGGGAACAATTGCTAACAACCACCTCCAATGAAATGATACATAGATTAATGAACTATGCCAAAATCAAACATATACGACTGATACAAGAAATCACTCAAGTTAAAGAAAACATAGAGAAACTGAACATTCCGGAAAAAACGTTCAAAAACTATGAGATACTAGACAAAATTATCGATAAATACTCATCAGAAATTAAAATCAAAAAACAACAGCAATTATTACAGGACGAACTAGACTGCAAATTTAAAAGAGTTTACACATTTAATAAAAGACCTACAACTGCATCAAGAGGAAGACCATCCTACGCAACCAAACCAAACAAACCCACTGCAACTCCCACTTTCTTCAGACACGGACACAGTAAGTGATAGTGAATTGGAAGATAGAAGCTCAACCCAATCAACCTTGCCCAATCCACCTACAACAGAAACCCCAACGACTAGTAAAGATACACAGTACAACGTACATGGTTCCTCTTTTTTAGAAGAATTTCAACAGCAGAAACACATGAGAAACTATCTAAGAACTCCTGGAAACATAAACCCTATTTTGACTCTACAAACAAGACCAAATGCGGCAAGAGAGGAGGGACTTACAGACAGTCAAGAAAAAACAGGAGTACAGACCAGATCTCAAAACCCACTACCCCAACGCAAAACCTAGTCAGTAACCTTACAGGAGCAGAACTATCGACATCACTAACTCAAGCATTAAACAAGGGACTCAACTTTTGTCCAGACTGCAACTACGACTATTTCACTACAGTAGTCGACCTTCACATTTTCTGTAGAAAATTAAAATTGAAAAAGTTCTTTGCCAAAATGGAAATCAAAAAACGCACCTCAGAAACAACTTTGGAACCATCTAACTTGTCTGTTAAACATGTAGAACATACAGTGGACCTCATCAATATCACAGAAGATCATGATCAATACACAATGGACAAGTTTATAGAGGAACAAAACATCATTTCAGGTTTAACCATCCAGACCAAACTCAAAGACAAATCAAAGTTCACACCCATTTTACCAGCAGAAAACACTATTGATACCTTCTGCAAAGTAGTTCAAAAGGAACTTAGAGACATTTATAACAACAACAAAGACAACTGTTGTGGCAAGCCCAAACATCGGAACAACCTTACAAACTCTCAAATACGAGCACTAAAAGATCTCAAAAACAACCAAGACATCACCATCAAATCATCAGACAAAGGTGGGAACATAGTGCTACTTAAAACCGATGACTATATGCAAATGGCTTTAACACGCCTTAGAGATCTCGACTGCTATGAAATAATCAATTGCAACCCGTTCACCAAAATAGGAGAAAGGTGGAAAATCATGAGCAGCCATTGGAACGACCTAGAACTACTAACAGAAGAAGAATACAAATATATGATCACAACACACCCTATAACACCGACCATCTACTTTCTAACCAAAATCCATAAAATATTCACCAACCTACCACCAAGCAGGACAATTATCAATGGTATTGGATCCATCACTGACCATATCTCAGAGTATATAGATCATCAACTTCAACCACTGGCAAATTCACTTGCATCATATATTAGAGACACCACCCATATCATCCAGCTCACCGACAACATACCCTGAAACAAAGACTACTGGTTGATAACCATGGATGCTACATCACTATACACCAGCATTCTGCATGATAAAGGACTGACAACCACTGAGTATTTTTTGAAAACCCGTTCCATCTCCTTCGATGACCATAATAACATGATTCTAGAAATGCTATAATTCACACTACAGAACAATATCTTCATCTTCAATAAAACTCTTTACCGGCAGATACAAGGTACAGCCATGGGTGTGAAATATGCCCAGTCATACGCAAATCTGTACATGGGACACTTTGAAATAGAATTTGCATGTCAACACCCATCATTTACAAACCTCAACAATATAATTTTTTGGGCCAGATACATCGATGATATCTTTCTAATTTGGAACGGACCACTGTCAGCATTCCAGGAGTATTTCAACTATCTCAACAACAACACATACAACCTCAAATTAACTACGGAACAAAGCCAAACAACCATCAATTTCCTGGACATAACTTTCTATATTGAAAACGACACCAGATGCACAACACTCTATACCAAACCAACAGCCGTTAACAGCATACTCCATGCATCCCGCAGTTATCCCAAACATATTATTTGCAATATACCCTATGGTGAAATCTTGAGAGTAAAAAGGAACTGTACCAAAGATGATGATTTCACACAAAAAGCTACAACAACAGTAGAAACATTTTTCACAAGAGGCTATCCAACCAAACTTGTCAACAACAGCTATCGGAAATCTCTAAACAGGACCAGGCAATCACTGCTACAAGTCAAGCCAAAATCACCCTGCCATTGAAAACACAAACAGGAAAATCAGATTCATCACAAACTACAGTTCGAACAACTTAACCATCCGAAAAACTCACTAAATATTGGAACATCCTCAAATCAGACCCTGATCTCACGCCCGTATTGGAAGCCAAACCAACTATTACATTCAAGAAGGCCAAAAACCTTAAAGATGAATTAAGTCCATCTCACTTCGAAATTAACACCTCTGCCAGAAACCCAAATCCACAAACTATGTGGCTACAACAACCACCCAAAGGAAGTTACAAATGTGGCTAATGTTCCATGTGTAAATACTCAGACAATGCAAGAACCATCGTTACCAAACCAAATGGCACTATCCACACCATTCAACATTTCATCAACTGTAATAACAAATTTGTTATATACATCATCAAGTGTCTCTGTAACAAGCTATACATTGGAAGTACCATCAGAAAACTTAAAATCAGAATCAGCGAACACATTCGGGCAATCGCTAATCAGGATTTAAGATCTCCGATAGCCAATCACTTTTTGGAATCATACCAACCGACCCAGATCAATCAACTTAAATTCTATGGAATTGTCAAACTCAAACCTGCCCCCCGAGGATGCAATATGGAACAAAAATTAAGACAACAAGAAGCACGCTGGATCTGTCTAATGGACACCTGCAACACCGGACTAAACACCGACCAGGAGCTATGTCATTTCCTGTAAAGCCCGTGACTGGTCATATTCATCAACACTGACATCAACCCAATACTCACCATTTAAGTAACAGTTAACTTTGACATTAAACAATGTTACACCAGCTTTTTAATTTTTACCTTACAATTTATCACCCACTTTTTTGTCACCTTTCGTGTCCTACCTTTCCTGTTTCCAATTACCCTCTTCATCTCACCATTGTCCTTCTTGGACCACATGACCCTTATGCCACAGACTTTTTCATACAAAGAGCAAGTCTTGTGCTCTTTATTACTGATTTCACGACCCAGCTGACACATGGCTGGAGAACTCCACCCATTATAGTACTCAACCTATCTCCTTACCTTTAACTACATCCACCCTTTATTGTTCCTGCCAACACCAGGCTAGCACCTATTGTCTTGATCCAGCTGACACATGGCTGGAGAACTCCACCGTCAATTGTACTCGACCTACCTCCTCATCATCTACTACATCCACCCCTTATTGCCCCAGCCAACACCAGGCTAGCAGCTATTGTCTCATTTTTATTTGTGTTAAGCATAATACATTATTGAATTAAAAACCTCCATTTACATTCTTTGCACTTATTTACCATCCTGCCAATCAGCTTCACTAGGTTCTAAACATACAGACTCCCTAGCCGTAAATCGTCATTCCGGATCGGATGTGTGGACGCGACGACGTCATCACGCAGCAACGTGCGTGTGTATTACGTCATCGCGCACAAGTCACCCCGCAACACTACGTGCTATTAACATACCGCTCTGAAACAGTACGACAACGGCAATCGAACGAGAAGGACCTCGAATCTCAAAGCGGTAAGCAGCTTCCCAGCATCCTGCTAAATTACTTTCACCTTGGCCCACTTTTGCACTCTTCATTCTTTCATGCAGCTATGAGCACACCTTATTAGTACTTTAAATTGCCCATCAGATCGTTCCCCCTCACCATTGCACCTGCCTACTGCCAGCTTTGCACAGTTACATTCATTCTCGCCTGCTCTCCGCTTAACTTAAAATTATCCCCATAAGTCATTTGCTCAGTAATCTGTTGTATTAATGTACACCCATAGCTATCCATTCCAAGACCATATTATATGGTATATTGATATTCAATTCCTCAAGTAGGCCACAGAAAGGTCTGATGTAAAGGCTGAAAGGGACTGGAGACACACAAGTTCCCTGGGGCACGCCACAGGCATCCCCCAACAGACTCTGGACATACGATGTGTCAGAAAGGACTTGACCCACTCAGTTGTTTCCTTCGAGCAGTTGTCTAAGTCTCTCATGGAGGAAAAGAGGCACTTGTGGTCAAGGAGGTTGAACGCTGCCGACAAGTCAAATAAGATTAATAGACCAGCCTTCCCTTTATCCACGGTCTCCAGCATGTGTGTTTGGAGGTCAATGACAGCTGTTTCCGTGCTCTGAAATGGCCTGAAATCAGACTGCCTATTATGTAGGATGCCAGTTGCTTCCACAAAGGCTTGAAACTGTGATGTTTCCACTTTGTCCAGGATTTTCAAGAGGAGGTTGGAGTTGGTAATCGGTCTTAGGTTGTAAGTGTAATTTGGGTCTAGACCATGTTCCTCTGCCAAAGGAGTGACAGTAAAAACCTTGATGCTCTCAGGGACATGTTTGTCACAGAAGGAGGCATTGACAAATCTAGTGAAGAATGGGGAAAATACCTTTTTGTCATCCAGGATCATTTTAGGTGGTAAGGTGTTTTCTGGGCAAGACGTGGGGCGCATGGAAGCAAGGGTTTTGTCCATGTCCGACACAGTGATGGGCATAAGCTTGAATTTTGGCAGATCTTTGTTCACTAGTGGATTATTCCCTGGGGGATCATTAGGTGTGGTGTTGGCCTGTTATTTTTTTATCTTTTCCTGAGCGTTGGCAACCTTTGCAGCAAAAGCCATCTGTACATCCATACTATCCTGGACTGTGAAAAAGATACAGATTGGACCTTAAGCTTTTGCATGATTTTCAGAATCTCAAATAGTTTTTAGAGCTGTTATTGGCCTCATTGATCTGTTTGTTATAGAAGTTCTTTTTGTTTCAATAATGGGGCATTTAGGTTTTTTACAAGCGGTTTTATTGGATTCAGTGGGGCATTTTAGCCACCGGGATTCTGCTTTCCTTTTATCTTTTTTTTTGGAGGCTAAGCTCCCTGGTGAACCACTTTTGATGTCCAAAGTTCTCTCTGACTGCTTTGTTTCTAGAAGGGGATAATCTGTCTAGCATGCTTGTCAGAGTGGAGTTATAAGATGTCACAAGGAGCACTGCTGAATCGAGATCAGATGAAGTGGACATAATGGGCCTCATTACAAGGTTGTTGGTAAGAAATTTGATTTTCAGGCATGCCGGTGCCACCATGTCCAGCAACCTGTGATGCCGTAAACTACTTTTGATTCCATGTTGGCGTACACGCGCATTCAAGCATGCCAGAAACAGCAGCACCGGCATGCCAGAAATACCAACAAAACCCTCCCAAAATGACAACACCGTCGTCCTTGGTGCCGGTGAATCCAAATCCAGCAACATGGTTTCCGTAGCCACCGGTAACAACGGTGCCACAAATACTGTTACCGGAAATACAGTGTTCATCGTCCAGCTGCTATTACTAAAACACAATCCATTGCAATCCTGAAAGTACAGGCGACATACCCCACTCCTGACCGCAGAAACTCCTCCCTTAACAAGGCATCAAGAGTCTGTGAGACCCGGGGACGCAAGCCAAGCTTCAGCGAGGCGGAGCTTAATATGTTGTTGGACACCATAGTCCAGCATGCTGATGAGCTATTTGCAAATGACCAGCTACAGAAGAAGGCCATCTGGGCGGAGGTTACCCAGAAAGTCTCAGCAGTTGGCACAACCCCTCGCACTGTGTGAGACTGCCACAAGAGGTGGGACAACCTGCGTTTGAAGGTGCACAACGTCCTCTCAGCCCAGCGCAGACAGGGCATGGCAACAGGTGGTGGGTGTGCATCCCCAAGCCACCTGCTGCACTGGGCGAAGACATACAGCCTTGTGCTGCACCTTGAGGCGATAGAAGGGGTCGTTGCTGCGGTGGCCAGAGCCAGGACACCTGAAGTGGCTGTTGAGTACAAGTAACCCCAATGTAACATCAACCTCCCTGTCCACACTGCACCCACTACTGCAGCAACATATGCCATGAATGTCAAGTGCATTGTGCACAACACCAATAAAGCCCTACCTGCCCCCCCCCAGAGACCTGCAACCTGGGTGCACACACCAACATAACCCTCCCCCAAAACATCACTCGCACCATTAATACACCTAGAACACAGCACAGGCACCCTGTACTGCCAACAGAACATGCTTCTGCTGCCACTCAGACACATATCCACCTGCCACAGCTACAATTAGTATGTGCCAGCTGTGCTTCCACTGGCACTAAGTCACATCAGTGCTAAGCCCCTTCACCACCCACAAATGACCAGCATCATACACAAAGGAAACATGTTACTCCCTCATCTCAGCCAGCCTGACCCTTGAGCAGAAATTGCCATCTATCCCCGTAAGTGCTACAGGCAGAAGGCACATGGCCACCCCTAACACCCTACCCAGCAATTGTCAGTACACCACAACAGCATATCCAGCACACCACCCTACCATGTACAGACATCACACATCCACCCACACAGTACGCATGACACAAGCATGTGTGCACCATGCCATGTCCCCCACCATGTCCCTGACACAGCACAGGCACCAACAAGATAATGCATGAACCTTATCAATCCACACTCTTCACTGACACCTGCCTTTCTGACTCCCTCAGGCACATCATCTGACAATGAAGAGGCCCATCCAAGCACCTCAAGGGGCACCAGCCGTTGACGCCACAGGACCCAATGGACCACCTCCACCCAGGACTCCACAGCCTCAACAGGCACAACTGCCACTGCGACACCAGCTGCACCCGTCAGACAACCACCGTTTCCAGTGGCTCAACCCATTCAGCCACCAGCGGTCACACCAGCTCATCCCATTCAGCCACCACTGGTGACACAGGCTCAACCCATTCAGCCACCACCGGTCCCACAGGCTCAACCCATTCAGCCACCTGCGGTCCCACAAGCTGCACCCACCCCGGCAGCTCCAGCTGCAGCAGTACCACCACCACCGCAGCCACAAGCACGTGCACATGCATGCATTGTAGAGAACATAGCTGATGACGGTGCAGTGCACACAGGGGAGACCACTGACAACAACACTGATGAGCCCTTGCTATTCAGCCCCATGGACCCAATTAGCTCACAATGCCCACCCTTCCCCAGTGTGAGGGAAATTGATGGCAGACTCAGCCGAATGGAACAACGCCAGGATGCCTTGACAGCCCTGGTGCAGCAGCACCTCCAGGAGGCACAGCTGGTGCGTAAGAGTGTCCAGGCTAGTGAACACCATAATGCCTGTGCACTTGGCTGCTGTACACGTGCTATAGTACAGATGTCCAGGAGGGTACGGGAGGGGAACATTGTAATGTCATCTATAGCCGAGACAATGGCCATGTTCCACCAGGCCTTCCTAGACCGATGGCCCACAGCACTCCCCCATGCACTATCCACCAGTGCAATGCCTGCTAGTTCAGTGCAGAGCAGCCCATGGCAGCATTCAATGAAGCTGGCCCGCTCGGCACACAGCTGCACGCCTGACCCAAAAAGGGGATGAAAATAGGCCATGGACACAAATGTGCTGTCTCTGTGACTTGTGCAAGTCATGCTTGCAGAACATGACAGGAGTTGCGTAGAGACAGTTGGTGGAGGTTGGCGGGGGGGAGTGGGAAGGGATAGTTGGGGAGGGAGAGTAGGGAGGGATAGTTGGGGAGGGGAAGTGCAGAGGTATAGTTGAGGAGGGGGAGTGGGGAGGGATAGTATTGCTAGTTGTGTTCCACATTTGTAAATATTATCATTGCACAAGTTACAGTTGGTGTTGCATATAGATCATGACTGGACATCGCTTTTTCAGTGACTGATTTATTTGCTGTGCAGTGCCCAGTGTGCTGGCTGGCCTGTAGCATGTGTGTGTGTCAAGTGATCAGAAATAGTGGTGAATAAGTTCCTCTTGTGCAACACATCCATCCATGCCATCAGAGCGATGTGCAGTTGGCAGTTCATCATCACTCTCATCCTCCTCCGCCTCTGGTGGGTGCATGTCCATGTCTGGGGGCAGTGGGATGTTGCGCCTGATACACAGGTTGTGCAACATGGCACAGGCAAGGACTCTTTTTCCCACCTTCACAGGGCTGTACATAAGTGCACACTCCGATCTGCTCAGGCAGCGGAACCTTGCCTTTAAGAGGCCAAATATCTGTTCTATTGTACAACGAGTACGAATATGGGCACAGTTGTATCCCTGCTCGTGCTGGATGTGTGGTTGCCTCACGGGCGTCATCAGCCATGGAATCAGGGGATATCCAGCATCACCTGCATGGGAGCAACAGTAAGTTTAGACTGTCATACTTGCCTGTATCATGTTGGTACAGTCTGCATAGTGTTCAGTAAATATTGCAAAATTACAAATGCTAATTGCTGGTTACGTAGCATATGTCCTACTTCGGGTAGTTGAAATGTACATTGTCAGTGTGATGGGGTGTCCATGTATTGTATGGACCATTTTGAGTAGGATCAGGGTGATGTCAGGGATATATGTCTGCAGTCATCAATGTAAATGTAATGACAAGTGCTAAATGCAATTGTAGCTTATCCAGGTGTAAGTGTGCGTGTGTCATCACCAGGTGGTATTGTTTAACGGCCAGGAAAATAGTCCTCGGTCTGACAAAGCCGGTGTGCCCGACAGACCCTTTCCGGTTGCCGCAGATCTAGTAGGCATGGCTGGAACAGGTAAGGACGTTAATCTGCATTGATATGTACTTCTAAATGTATTTGAAATCTGTACATGCCTGAAGGCGTACTTGCATTCTGAGGTACATGACGTGCTGCATGGGAGTAGTTGAACAGCTTCACTGACTATTGCAAAATTATGGATGTTGACATATTCACAGAGAGATACCAATACGAATAATTGGATGGATGGAGCAGGCGATGACAGCCTAATGATTGACATGAAGCAAATATGCCTTGTCAATGTGTGTGCTTGGTGTGTGGTGTGCAGTCGCTTTGACATGGCCCATTCACAGCCAGCATGACCTCTGATACTTTCACTACAACACACACAAATGAGGTTGGTGTGTGTTATTATTGTGATCACATTGCAATATTCCCATGATGGGCATGTGTCACAATCATAGATATGTGTGAGTAATAATTTCAACTTCAGGTGACATGCATATGTGTATGTGCACATCAAACAGGCAGGGAACCTGGCTACTTGGTGTGCGGGACGCTAGTGGTATGTAAGTGGGGTGTTCTGATGCGTAAGTATTATCAGTCTGTACATCAGGTGGTTTGAATTTTGCTGAATGTGTTTGTGCTGGATTTTGGGACATTGATGTGATGCATTCTGGTACATGCAGTGCTCTTGATGTTGCTGTATGGATTTGATGTTGTTATGCATGCACTTGATCAGTTTAGTCAATTGAGACATGCCTGTCAAGAATTTGTACTCAGGCATGTTACTACTGTGTTGCACATTGCATTGCACACATCCACTGCTGATAGGTATTGTACATACCCCCATTGAACATGCTCTGGTAGTTACACCCACACAACAGCCAAGTACGCTATGGAGTTTTCTACCCCCCCACCCCTCCATTGAACATGCTCTGGTAGTTACACTCACCCAACACCAGGTGCGCTATGGTGTTTTCTGCCCCACCCCCTCCAATTCAACAGTGCACATGCTCCGGTAGTTACACTCACCCAACAGCCAGGTACGCTATGGTATTTTATGCCACCCCTCCTCCCCGCAATTCAACAGTGCACATGCTCTGGTAGTTACACTCACCTAACAGCCAGGTATGTTCTCCACTGTGACGTGCCATGTACCCTGACAGCGTGGAGTTCTGCAGCACCATGGAGTCATGGGTTGAACCGGGGAATCTGGCACAACAGTGGGTGATGAGGTGGCGGGCATTACACACCAACTGCACATTGAGTGAGTGGTAGAGTTTTCTGTTCCAGTACACTACATCCACAGCATGCCTGGCCACCAGCTCCACATGTGTGCAGTCCAATACACCCATCACATTAGATGCCTGCAAGGGCATGAAAGACGATTTTAGTGGCATTGACCTGATCAGCTGTCCTGGGTAGGCTGATGTGATCTCCAACGTGACGCAGGAGTGCACCGATGACCTGAAACAGGGTTGCGATAGCCCATGCAGTTAACCCTCAGTGTATTGGTAGGTACCCGTGGCTAGGCAGTGTAGCACATACACTACCTTGAGCAAGGGGGGTGGGCTGTACGGCTCTGTATGATATGATATGATATGGCATTTATAACGCGCCTATACACAAGTGTTTCAAGGCGAGATGAGGCAAGGGAGGGGGAACAGAGGGAAGACAGCGACAAACGATCTTACTAGGCCAGGTGACATTGAGATTGAGCAAGTGCAGGAGTAGGGGGGAAGGGGAAAAGTGTGGGGCGAAGGGGGCAGTGCAGTACATAGGAAACATAAAAATAAATAAGACAATAAATAAATAAAGAGTGCAGCCAGCTGGTGGCAAGTGCAAGGGTATGTGCAGACATCCGGTGTCAAGTGCTGGTAGGGGGCTGTAGGGATACAGAAACAGTCCCCAAGTGCAAGGGTTGCCAGGGGGGCAGTGCAGGTGTGCATCTGGCAGGGAGGTGACCTGGGCCCGAGATCAGAGGGTAGCCAGGTAACCAGTGCAGTTTCAATTTCAGCCAGGAGACCAGCAGGGGAGAGGATGAGAGAAAGCAGAAGCAACAAGGAAGGTCTTGAGGTGCTTCCGGAACCGGAGATGGTTCTCCTCAAGTTTCAGAGAGGCAGGGAGGCTGTTCCAGAGGGATGCCCCAACAAAATAAAGAGATCTACCGCCAACTCATTGCTTGCAGAATCGACTGACCTTGGGGGAGTTGGAGGCGGAAGAGCGAAGAGCTCGACAAAGAAGATATTTAGGAAGAGAGAGTTGGTGTTGTTGAGGACCCAGGCCCCAGAAGGCCTTGCGGACAATGCTGACCAGGTCGTCATGGATCAGGTCCACTATGGAAGTGATGGTCTCCCTGTCTAGCAGGTACGTGATGTGGATCTGGCTTTGGCTCAGGTGGAAGGATGTGGCCCTTATGCATGGTATTGGTGGCTACCTTGGCCATTGCTGTTTTGCTGGGCCATGATGGCCATCTTTCTCCTCAAGCACCTCTGCCGCATCCTCTGCCTCCCTGCCTCCTCAAGTAGTAGGCCTCCATGCAGGGCCTCCAGCTCCAGTACTGCTACTGCTACTACTAGAATGGTGGTGTGGGAAGGGGTTTGGGAGTGGTCCTTTTGTACTTTTGCTGTGCTCATTGGGGCCGCCTGGGCTGAATTTGGGCACCTGTGGCTGTTTCTGTACACCTGACTCTAGTTAACGGCTGGTCCGCGATGCCAGTTTTCCGGCACAGTGTTCACGGTGCTTCTGTGTGCGTGGAGCTCAGAATGTGCACTTACTAACGCCATGCCGCTGTCTCAGGCACAGCCGACTCTTCTTGCCGTACATTCCAGTCACAGTGTTGCCAGATACGGTAGGTGATGGCATTTGTGGCATCACAACTCAGAGTATGCCGGACCAGAAAAAGCTGCCAGTACGGTGCAACCGGCACCCATATTTTCGGACCGGCATACTTGTAATGAGGCCCAATGTCTCTGAGGCAGTCCTGGAGATCAGGAATCTGCCCTTTTTTTAAAATTACAGCTGATTACTTTTTTTTGCAGCATTGTTAGTTTTCGTGGGAGGATCATGCTGCTGAATGTGAAAGTGAGTGACATAATGATCTGACCATATACAGGGAGTGGTGCTGTCGATATGCACAACCATGTTTCTAGCCACCACCCAGTCCAACACATTATTGTTTGCAGTGGTGGGATCTTTGTTAAATATATGGTGGTCCATGTTGTTGAGGGCCAATTCCAAGGCAATGTCCTCTTTATCAGTTGAGTTACTGTACCATCAGTTTAAATCTCAGAGGAATAAGGTGGGGCAATGTGGTAAATTGTGTTCACTTAAGAGCTGCGTAATTTCATCATTCAGACCAGGCATCTCAGACGATATATCAATATGAAATTACCACGGCTGCAATGAGTTGGCATTATTTTCAGGTGTAGAATTTCGCATTCATTCGCTAGAGGTTCAAAAAAATGTACATTTGTTTTTGGCAATAATTGCAAACACTCTCAAATCATACACTCTGTCAGATGCTGAGATACAGATTCTTGTGCGGATAGCTTCCCCCACCTAGCTCCTCATCAATCAGATGGCGAACTCCCAAGCTGAATGATAGGAAGCAAAGTGGAGGATAAAGTGAGACAGCTGATGAAGGATCTCCCAGGCTGCAGAAGAAAAAAAAGAACACAGTAAGTCAAGGAGATTTGGTTAAGGCCCACTCTAGTACTCCCCAGAAAGACCAGAGTACCCACCTAGGAAAGAGTAGTGACAGGCTGGGAACCTAAAAGCCCTCACAGTCCCCTCCTGCACCTGAGTCTATTGTAAGGAAGGCATGGTATCAAACAGTAAAGACAGACACAAGTGATCACAGTTCAAGGGTGTTTATTGAACTTCAAAGGGTTGGTAGAGCGCCTATCTAAACCTAAATCTAAAGATGGGCGAAAGCTACGACCATCAAATAATAATAACGCAGTCCTAGTGGAGTCTGTCAAAATAAAAGTGCCTATACTAATAAACCTATTGCCAATCCCTACTTCTAATACAAAATGGTGTGCGATAACAATGTATGCAAATGAAAAGTGTTCATGAAATGATATGTCAGGATAGTGGAGCAGTTGACTTCCCTCCCCCATGTTTTCAGCATGAGGCAAGGCGGCACATGCAGGCTTCGCATACACTCTGGCTTCTTGGCCACGAGGTTACAGTTCAACACATAGGCATCAGGGCATTCCGCCAAAGTCTCTCTCACAATGACAGTCTCTTATTGCAGAAGACCTGATGTAACACACAAAACACAAAAGTGCCTTTCCTTTGTCAGGATTTTCAATTTCACAAGTTCAAGACTGGCCTCCCTCCTTTGGGCTCGGACCATGGGTCCCCCTCGTCTGGGCTCAGACCCCTTTTCTACACTGTTCACAATTTGGTCTTCCTCGTTTGGGCTTGGGCCTTGAATCCCCCTCGTCCGGGCTGAGATCCTCTTTTCCACAATGTTCACAAATTGGTCGCCCTCGTTCAGGCTCGCACCATGGATCCCCCTCATCCAGGCTCAGATCCCTTTTGATACCAAAATCGAAGACTTCCGAATGTGCGATGGGTTTTGCTTAAACAGTCGCAGGACCACTCCGATTCCCTTTACACAATTTACACTTCACATCAATGTTCTACTTTCGTTTCTTTTGTCAAGATACCGTACAGAGACCTTCGACTGAGCACATTCACAGTGCCGGACCTATCTGTCAACGGTATCGTATCTTTCCTTCTAATGTTCAAATATTCACCAGCAATTTAGCTTCACTCACGTCTTTCATCACATGCGTTTAACAATGTTCGTTCCAGCACTCGTTTTACAATGTTGCTGCTTGCAATCTTGACTTAAACACAAACCGGTCTAGCATCGGTCTCCCCAAGTCACCGGCTGTGTTGGTCTCGGTTGCTTCTTTGTTCTTGGAGCCAAGAATGATACCACGGCGTCTTTTGTCCTCCCCGCCTTGGTCAGTTATGCAGGAGGACCTTCGGTATCCCCGACACACAATGCAGGATTCTTCAGCCTGGTTTCCTGGTCTTCCATTTTCTGCCTTAAAGGTTTCTTGAAAATAAGGGCTTCCTGCCAAAAAGATCAAGGGTGTTGCCCCTCTCATGAACCTCTCGTGCCTGGCCCTCTTTCTCCCCTCGTTCAGCTGCCTACTCGTAACTGCTGTATCTTCGTGGATTTTGCCTCCCTCAGAGTGAGCTCTCGTGCTTTGCCTTTTATCCGTGTGGGGAAGTGTAATGGAAGTCAGATGTGAGTGATTGTCGATAATTGCCTGACCTTGCCTGACCATAGTATTGGGACATGTCAGGCACACAGCTCGGGTGTGAGTCTTTCTCCCAGAGTGGGCTGTCAGTGCAGGAAAGGGGGCTGGGGAGGCTGAGTTTCTAAATATCCTATCGGGTAGGATGGGATAAAGGTGTTACAGGAAAAAGAGGGATACCGCGTCCCTCCCACTCTCCGAGGACCCCTCACCTAGGTGATCCTCCTGCACTGGTCCACCCCCAGGAACTGGATCCAAATCGATGGCTGTGTCCTGGCCACCTGAATGACAGATCCCTGGGGATTAGTAGATTAGTGGGTGAGACACCTTCTGGTTTCTCAAACCATAGACCAGAGAATTTGCCCGAGAGCAAGAGGCGTGATTAATCCAAAAATAAGCAAGGGGCTAACACAGCAACACACCGAAAGAGTGAAGGACAAGGGCCATCCAAGTTATTGGTACCCTAACCGGTCCAATGTTTGTAGCTGCACAATGTAATCCAGATGGATGCAACAGACACACTAATAGTCCAACCCTTTGGCACAAGAAGGTGATGATGAAGGTCAGTCACTGGATATGTCCACTTCATTAGGGAGAATGATGGTTGAGGAGGTGTTGAAACAAAGCCCAGATGGTAATGCACAAATTGGTTAAGGTATGAACAGAAAGGAGCACTGTAGAACACTGTAACACCCAACCACAATGGTGGGAAGGACATCAGAAGAATGAGTTGGTATCAGAGGAGGAGAGAAGCTTGGCGTTAATATGCAAATAGGATACAAAAGAGTGGCACTACAAGGTAAATCTAAATGAAATAGAAAACCAAAAGTAGACAGGGCTCAGGGGTTAGAAGGATGAGGCTCCAAGAGGGGGTATGCGGGCACGCAAGGACACGTGTTTGACTGAGCACAGCGAGATCAGACATTGGACCAAGGAACAAAATGGAGACACAAGCCAGCTCACAGCAATGCATTGAAAAGCATATATATTATGTGGCTTCCTCACCAAGAACACCAGTCCGCTTGCACATTACTGAAGCATCACGCATCTCCCCTGTGCTGCAGCCATAGGGGACGTGCACCTCCCACATGCTGAGACCTGCTTGGAGCAGTAGTTCTTGTAGTCTGTCCACCACTGAAGGTGCCAAGGCCGCTGCACCTTACATGAGCACCACACTGGTGGGATTACAACACTCCCACAGCATACAAACTTATGCCATATCATCTTACACCAACCATTCACACGCCACACACTCGCATGCCATGGACTCATATTCCATACACAGTAAACCTGACACCTCACACACTCATTTGGCAGATGCTCCCGTACTGAACGCTCATGAAACGCGCATACAAAGTACACTGATATCCCATAAGTCATACACTCATACGCCATACACATATGACATAAACACAACGTAATATACTAGACGACATATGCCATAAACTCAAATGCAATTCAGTCATAGACCATACACTGATACACCCTACATTCATACAAAATATATACCGAGCATGTGCTCATATGCCATACACCATACAGCATACACTTTTACGCCACACTTCCCCACAGCAAAAACAAGTTTGCTCTAACTAATAGTAAAGTCTGCAAACAGTAGAAATAACAATGTTAAGGTACACACACTTGACAATAAATGCAGTGATGAAACTCAAGTATTGGCACTCAATACTACTACAAATCCAACTTCAACTCTCACTTCAAATGTTATGCAGTTTAAATCAGTACCATAGTTCAATTAAGAGTTAAAGTTGGATTTGCATTGGTATGGAGTGACTGTTTGTACTTTAACGTTTTTGTTTCTAATGTGTGTTCACTTTTGGTTAGAACAAACCTCACTCTTTTTTAATTGTTTTATATATATATATATAACAATTAAAAAAACACTGAGGGTGTTTGAATTCTTTTCATCTAACGCCATTTCCCTCCAGTATATGAATTGCAAATATCCTTCAAAGGAATATGGCATCACAACTTGATAAAGAAAATGCATGCCGTGAAGAGGCACAGAATTTATTTAGCGAAGCTCAACAAATGAAAATCCCAAACAAAAATGTAACAGAAAAAAACATTGTAGACAAAAATGAAATTAGCTTACTGAAAGAATTGGAAAGACTACAGAAAAAAGAAGTGAGTAAATGGTGGGAGGAGCATTCACTCCAAAACTATGTGGATGTTGGAAGGATTCCACGTGGGCTTAGAATTTTAACATCACCTTCCTTCGAGGAACAAGATCCGGAAATGCTCAAAGAATGGGGTGATTCCACAAACTTGTGCTCAGGACAATTTCTGAACATTTTGATCAAATATGCCCGAATTGACAGACAAAAGGTACTAGTCAAAATAGAAGAAATTAATGAACAATTGTCCGCTGTTTCACCTAGCGAAGAAGGGAACAAACTCAGAAAAAGCTTGGAAGTAACCCTTAGAGCTTACGAAGAAGATATTAAATTACGCAAGCAGAGAAAGTTCCTCCGTGATAAGCAGGACTACGAAAGAGGAAGAGTTTATACCTTTGCACGCCGATTCGACAATCTGAGAAAAAATATGGCGAGTCAAAATGCAGAAAACAAGGGAACAACCCCCACCTCGAGCGAAGCAGCCACAACTTCAGACTCCAAAGCCTCTGCAAGAGTTCCTCCCAAGAAAACAAATTTTTTAGAGGAGATGAGGATGCTCGGCCTAGATGGCAGAAAAAATCCCACAAAAAATACAGGCAAAGGACGAGGAAAGCAACAGGGTTCAGGAGGAAGAAAAAAACAAGGAGGGGACAAAGGCATAAGCAGCTCAGAGTCAGATCAAGGAGCAACAACACGCTCTGGGAAGAAGAAGGCACAATAGAACCAGATAAACCTGACAAAAGTATCATCAACCTCTCAAATTATGCGCTCAACGAGGAGCAAGCTAAAGTTCTCCAATACGGATTTAACTTCTGCCCCACAGCAGGTTATGATTACATGGAAACCAGAATAGACTTCTTCAAATATATGAGAAACATTTGGCTGAAGAAATTCTTTATTTTGAATCCACCTAAAGAAAAACCTAAATTGGTTTAATTAGGTCGAACAGCAATGGCTATCAAGGATTTGGAACCATTAATTGATTTGGCTGAGTTGGAATCCATAAATCAGTCAACAGATATGACCTCTGACATTACTCCTGAAATGTTGGACATAGAAACTGATTGGCCCCTCAAGAGTAAACTAAAAGCCAAATCCAGATTTAATCCTATGTTCCAGCCAGGAGGCAAAGTTGAAGCATTCCAGGATTTGGTCATCCAGGATCTAAAAAAAGTCAGAACATATAGGAATACCATGAAGCCTAATTTCTCATTCAAGGAGATAAATATCTTAAAAGAATTGCAAGAACTCGACTATGTGATCATAAAAGCTTCAGATAAGGGAAGTAACATAGTAATCCTTAACAGAGAAGACTATGTAAAGGAAGCACGACGACAACTTAGCGACAACTACTGTTATGAAAAGCTTGAAGAAAACCCATTGGAACTCATAAAAAGGAAAGTTGAGTGCTTCTTACACAAATGGGAGGAATTAAACATACTTGATGATGATGATTCAAAGTACCTCTTCAACAAAACACCTGTCATACCCACAATCTACTTTCTACCGAAAATTCATAAAAACCCCATCTGTCCCCCGGGAAGACCCATTGTCACTCTAAACGGGGCATCATTGGGAAACATGTCGAAGTATGTTGATCAAACATTATTGCCCTTGGTTTTCACGTTACCTTCATATCTACATGATACCAAAGACTTTCTCAGTAAAATTGAAGGAATCACCTGGGAAGTCATGGACAAATGATTATGGAGATGATAGATCTATGCTTAACGAATAACGTCTTTCTCTTCGACAATGCCTACTATAATCAACTGCGCGGAACTGCGATGGGAACAAGTTTTGCACCGTCCTACGCAAATCTGACAATGGGATGGTGGGAAAAATGTGTTGTTTGGACTGATGCCGATACCATGTATACTAACCAAATAGTCCTCTGGCTACGGTTCATAGATGACTTATTTATCTTGTGTAATGGAAAAGAAAAGGACTGGCTTGACTTTGTAACTATGTTAAATGTCAACAATTTGAATCTGAAATTTACGGAGAATCATAGCCATGAATCCTTAATTTTTCTAGATGTACTGGTGAAAACTGATCGTAAAGAAATCAGCACATAACTTCATCGAAAACCAACGAGTTCCGACATGCCATTATTTGCGAGTAGCAATCATCCGACTCCATTAAAGTGGAGTATACCATACGGTGAGTTTGTCAGGATCCGTCGCAACTGTAGAAAATTAGATTGTTTCAATAGAGAATGCAAGATCACAGCTCGGAACTTTGCAAAACAAAGGTACCCTAAGGCAATTATTGAGAGAGCTTACATCAAAGCATGTAACCTAGATGGAACAGCATTACTCTCCACCAATCGAACATCTGAAAAGATTCAGGAACCTGGCGATGTGAGATTAATACTCACGTATGGCTCACATGCAAAGATAATAAGGAAAATATTACATAAACATTGGCATGTCTTAAAAACCAATGAAACTTTATTTCCATTCATGGGAGACCGAGTCAACATAACCTACAGAAAATCTACCTCCATCAAAGATACATTGGTTAACAGCTTCATGTCCCCGAAGAAAGAAACCAACGCTGCATCCACATGGTTGAATAAAAAGAATACTGGGTTCTCCAAATGTACTAAGTGCAAAGCATGCCAATTTTCTCTGAACAAAACAAATTATGCACACCCAATATTAGGTCATAATATTGAGGTGAAAACTAAAATAACATGCAATACAGAATTTGTAGTATATGCACTGCTTTGTTAATGTAACCTTTGGTATGTGGGAAGTACTATTGGCAAACTGAAATTGAGAATATTACAGCATATGCGGGCCATAAAAAATGTAGATGCTTCCTACCCAATGGCAGTACATTTCAGAGACCAACATCAGAGCAAATTAGACAGTTTTAGATTTTTTGGAGTACACCACATAAAGCTCAATCCACGTGGAGGGAACCCGTGAACTGGAATTACGCCAGATGGAGACACGATTCATCCTAGATTTTCAAACCAAGAAACCAGGAGGACATAACTTAGATGAAGAACTGTATACATTCCTTGGGACATGAATCTCCTCTTCTGCTTTAGTCTTGATTATGTCTTTAAGTTAGCAATCTAAGGAAACATCGTTTGTTGATTTTTTGATACTTGAGCTCGTTTTAACTTTAATCTTTTCTACAATTTTTATATGTGTATTGACTTTTTATGTAATAGTGAGAACTGTATAGCTTTTAGTCTTGACTTCATTCATCTTGTCCTTCGATATACCCCTGTTTACATTGCCCGACATCCTGGCTTCTATTTTGCACGTTTAATACTGGCCATGGTACTATTGTATGTTTACAGCACTAAGCACTTTAGCATTTTTCTATCTCGCTGCCACAGAAAATTAATTTGACAATGTGTGAGGATTGATGTTCAAGATACTAACAAAGCACTTTGCACTATGCACTTTAGGTTTTAAGGTAAATGGATTGAGAGTTATGTTTACAGCACTATGCACTTTATAATCTTGAACTTAAAAAAGATCAAACGATCGGAATATCATAGTTCCTCACATATGTAAAGTTGTTAAATAGAAAATTAATTAGGGGCAGCGTGCAATGAATTTTATAATTCCAGTATTTGATTGCAAATTCAGGCCGTAATTGGGAATAATGTGTAAGTGTACAGCGAGCAGGTTTCGATTTCAATTAACAACTATCAGAGCGACAATATATTTAAAATTGTTGCATAAACGAAAGTGAAAACCTGTCCCTGCACACTGAACGGCACTAAAAAATGATTGTGATATCTCTAAAAAATGCACTAAGCATGAGAATCAACACATCTTAAAATGGTCGCATGCATTCAACACAGAATGCTTATGGGGTATTGCAAGAATTGAAAGAGAAGAAGGACAAAATGTGTACGGCAGAATCATAGAGATCGAGCCCTTCTGTACTTAAAAGCACTTCACAGTCTCATTATGCTTTATATGTGAGCAAGCAACGGGAGCGTTGCGAAACGCGTCATAGGTTGTAATGCCTTGAATAAAACTGGATATGGCATAAGAACTTTGGCGAATGGTGGATTGACTTACTTTCTTGGAGTTTTATACTGGCGTCTTTACCGCATTGAGTGCTGTCCCCGTGTGGAGAAGTGCAATTACTTTTCCTTTCTTTAAAATATATATATATATGTATATATATTACAGGGTCTGCAGTAGTAACCCTGTAGTTATGATTAAGTTGTTCTTTCCATAGAAAATGCAGTTTTTAGGTGGCTTATAATTATGGCACCATTCGATAAAAAGTCACAAAACCTTGCGAAAAAAGCATAACGGCAACTGATTTGTCAAGGGGGAGGGGGGCAAAGTTATAGGGGGCAGGCTCAAAACCTTTGAAATCCGGATAGACATAAATTGAAACATGTTTGCTTGCGGCTACAGGCCAAACCGCAGGAGCAGTGGCCTGGCCCCGAAAACATGCTTTTGTAAATTTGGTGTAATTCCGTTCAGTAGATAATTTTTTAGATGGTAAAATTGTAGGGCAAAAAAAAGTGTTATCTGCAACTGGCCCACAGACTCACTTCCTGATTCGGTGTCCGCAGACACCTTTGGGCCAACCATCGGAGCGTCAAACGTTTTTGTAACGAACACCATGTTGGATGCCCAAATTGCAATCTTTGTCCGATAACAATGCGGTAGAAAAAAGCTTAGAAAAATACATAACTGGTTACTTTGAGGCTGAAAAAGTGTCTAGGCAGAGTGAGGGGAAAAAAGAAAAGGAAAACTGAATGCGTTATTTTGTGTCGAAATCGTTATGGGGTTGTCGTCGAGTCTGTGGTCATTTTCCCTGTCCACAGTCAATACGAACATCACTTTGTTTTGGCGTCCATCCGTTAAGAATGGTTGTGTTTTGCTATATCCTCCAAAAATGGTTGTAGTTAATTAAACTAATAAGTGTGACTAAGAGTTATGTACATTTCTGGTTATTTTGAGGATGAAAGACTGTTTGCGCAGGGTGAGAGAAAGAAGGAAAAGAAAAATGTATGCGTTACTGGTTGTATAAATGGACTTTAGGTTGTCGCTAAGTATAGATATAGTATTAGTAGTGGTGGTAATAATACATATTCGGCCAAGCCCTGAACAATCTGGCCACTGACCATGGCGACAATAGTATGTGTACTTTGGGTTGAATGCCTGCAGCAATGTGGCTACTGGCCATGGTCGAAATAGTATGTTTACTTTGGTATGAATGTCTGCAACAAAGGGTTGAATGGCTGCATAAATGCAGCCACTGTTCATGGCCACAATAGTATGTTTACTTGGGGTAGAATATAACCACAAAAGTGATGGGTGGAAGGTTTTGAATGAATCTGAATCACTGGCATTGCTCTGGGCAACCTTCCACACCACCATTTTTTCGCTTGTCTGTGCCATTGGAAAAGTGGTCCAGCCATATGCAAATCAGTCAGGTAGTGCCACCAATGGTAGCAGCCCAGCCCAAACTGCTAGGACATGTCCCCTCTGCACGGAAACACAAGCAACCCCAGACATGTTTCAGCCTTGTTAGGTGCAGCTTGGTTCCCTATGGCGCAGCAAGCAAGGGACTCATGTCTGGGCATACCCTCTCTCACATAGTGAGACCAACTATAACCACAAAAGTGATGGGTGGAAGGTTTTGAATGAATCTGAACCACTGGCATTGCTCAGGGCAACCTTCCACACCACTGTTTTTTAGCCCGTCTGTGCCATTGCAAAAGGGGTCCAGCCATATGCAAATCAGTCAGGTCAGCCCGAACTGCTAGGCCAGGTCCCCTCGGCACGGAAACACAAGCAACCCCAGACATGTTTCGGCCTTGTTGGGCCTCCTCACTGAGGTGCAGCTTGGTTCCCTATGGGGCAGCGGGCAAGCAACCCACGTCTGGGCATACCTTCTCTCACACAGTGAGACAAGCTATAACCACAAATGTGATGGGTGGAAGGTTTTAAATAAATCTGAATCACTGGCATTGCTCTGGGCAACCTTCCACATCACTGTTTTATAGCCCGTCTGCGCCATTGCTGTACTTGGATACTTCATCTCTTTTAATGTTGGGTTTTTTTTGGGAGTTGTGCCTTTGACAGTGTGTTAACAGAAGACATGAAACTATTTACTTGACTTTTGGTCTTCCACGGTCTCTTCTCTCTATGCAGTGGCTCTGCAGCAGTAGAGGCCTTCATCAGTCGGAGTCTCTCTCCACAGCTGTGCGGTTCGAGGGCTTGCTTCTGCTGTGCTTCCTCTAGATCTCTTTTTGCAAACCGAAAACTGACATCGCTTCCATGTTCCGTTTGATATCCTCTTCTTTGCCCCAAGCCAGGCGGTTTACAGACTCTCGGCTCCTCCTGGGAGGAATTACTCTTTCTGGTAGTTCTTCCTTCCTTTTTATGACTAGGGTTGTTTTACTTGGTTCCTGTTTTCTTGACCGCTCAGGTTGGTTCTGCTGTCTATTCGGTAAGGCTCCACAGCTGTTCCTCTGCTCATTGGTGTTACACATTAGTTCCTTCACCTCCTGCCTATTCTTCCTCGTGTCAGTGGTTTCTATTTTGGTAGCTCTACAGAAACACATGAGAGAGGATGGTAGGGATAGAGAGAGCAGGGTTGTGTGTACCCTGTTCTCCCTGAATAGTTGTCACTGGTCCCATAGGGGTCTTCCCTCCTCATGAAATCCTCCCGCTGAGTACCACCCCCAGAGGGAGTGTTTGGTAGCGGCCTCACCTCCATGGAAAGGGGCTCCTCCTATGGAAGAAGTAATGACATCCTGGGATTCATCACAAGTCACCATGCAAACAGAAGTAGTTTTAAAAGCACTAATGAAGTATTGGGCCAGGTGCTGCAGTGAGGTGTCTCGACTGCATCAATACTGAAGCAGCTATGCAAATCCTCCGCCCCGCCAGTGTCTTTTTTTCCTCCTCCTTGTTCATGCTGCAACGTGCCATACCAGGTAAGCCAAGTTGGGCTTGGGGCAACTTTTGAAATGTTTCTTGTTCGTTCTGAAAAAAAAGATTGTTTTCTTGAAAAGCATATTTAAATTGCCCAGTGGGGATTGGCTGCTATAACATATGCTGGGATTTTTTAAAACCATTTTCTGGCACCTCCTGTTCATCTTTACCGAAGCATTGCCCAGTTGGGCTTCAGCTCCCTGCCTGGGCCATCAGCTTGCAACATGGCTGACGCCATCGGCATCTGGGAAGTGCCTCGACATCCCAAACAGCAGCAGCTGTGATTGGCCCACCTGGACCTCTTCATGACCAATCAGGGGAACCGGGAGGCAAACGCCGGCCCCTTCCAAGGCCCACACGTGGCCCTCCTTGGCCTGCACCTTCCTTCTTCTCCACCGTATCAAGACTTCAGCAGCTGTGCAGATCTTCTGATCCACAAGGCTCATTTTTTCATCCTCCTTGTCCATGCTGCCAGGTGCCATAGCAGGTAAGTCCAGTTGGGCTTGGGTCAACGTTTGAAATGTTTCTTGTTCGTTCTGAAAAAAATATTTTTTTTCTTAAAAAATATATTTAAATTGCCCATTGGGACTTGGCTGCTATAACAGATGCTGGGATTTTCGAAATCCACGTTCTGCCATCTTCTGATCTTCTTTACAAACGCATTAGCCCAGTTAGGCTTCAGCTCCCTACCTCGGCAATCATCTTGCAACATGGCCGACACCATCGGCATCTAGGAAGTGCCTCGACATCTCGAACAGCAGCAGCAGTGATTGGCCTGCCTGGGCATCTTTATGACCAGTCAGGGGGGCTGGGAGGCGAATGCCAACCCCTCCAAGGCCCACACTAAGGCCCCTGTACAAGCCTGTCGGAGCATGATCGGGCATGGTGCACCTCTCCCTCTTTCTGCATTCTCCTGCTACCTCTCAGCCCTAAGAAATGGCGAAAGATCTACCGCCATCCATGGCAAGCTACCATGAGGTACTCTCTCTCTTCCTCTCTATGACATTACCTTTGCTGACACTTTAATATGCTCCTTCACCACCATGAGCCATCACCACCTTGTTTCACATGCCTCTGAATGCCTGTCTAGCGAAAACGTTTCTTCGAATGCACCCTCCACATGAGCTGCCCATTTTGTTTTGTGTGTTCAGAATGTCTTGTATCAAAAATCGAATTTAGGTGCCCTTACATCTGTGCTGGCAATTTTGGTTTTGTGTGTTTTGAGTGCCTTGTATCAAAAATTGAATTTAGGTGCCCATACATCTGTGCTACCAATTTCATGTTGTGTGTTCAGAGTGCCTTATATCAAAAAACTAATTTAGGTGCCCTTACATATTTGCTGCCAATTTCGTTTTGTGTATTCAGAGTGCCTTGTATCAAAAATCGAATATATGTTCCCTTATAAAACTAACTACCAAAGCACTGAGATGAGGAAGAGGGAAGGAGTTAGAAAGACATCCAAGACCGACAAACCAAAGCAGTGGTCTAGCTGTTGGGGACTAAAGCATCCACCCGGGAAGTTTAAATCACCACCAGATGAAGGCACGAAGAGGGAAGGTGTATGGATGATGTTGCTGACGAGCAAGAGAATCGGAAAGGGGTTCCGCTACCAAGGCGCTACTGTTTCCTGCCATCAGTGAGGCGCCAAGCAGGGAGGACCGCTGATGATCCAGCAAAGGAGTTGGCAAGCATGGAAGAAGCCGCACAAACTGTGAGACCACTGTGAATGGGATGGGACACTGGCATGAGAGCCATATAATGAGGGAGAACTGAAATGAACCCCTTTAAAGAGGGCTGAAACACCAAGAGAGGTGCCTCTGGAGCTGAGAGGGACTGGGGGAGGTTAAGAAATCCCTGGTGCACCATACGAACTGTCTGAACTTCCCTAAAGGGAACGAAGGGAAGCTGCAGATGATTTTACATATGAAAGCATAAAGGGAAGAATAATAGCCCTACTGTTGTTAAACATTAAAAAGCTCTGGCACAGAGACGTACCAGGCACATTGGAAATGAAAAGCAAATTTGAACCTAAAGCCCCTACCAGTATGTGAGTGTATGGAATGCAAATGCATGGAAGCACAGAGGTGAATGGTATATCAAGAGGGTATATTGTTCAACATAATGGATATAGCATCGATGTAGTGATTTTACAGAGTCAATGCAGAAGTCCTGACATAAAAGCACACCAGGCAATTTCAAGTGCATGAAGATAAGAAGCCGTGTCATAAAAGTATACCGGGCAATTTTAAGTGCATGAGGATCAGATGTCCGGCCAGGAGAGTGTACCAGGCAAGTACAAGTGCATGAAGATAAGAAGTCCTGGCAAGAAAGTATTCCAGGCAGCCACACTAGTGAAGATACAAGAAGCCCCGGCAGGAGAGTATACCGGGCAATTTGCAAATATGTGGAACTAAGAGGTCCTAAGCAAGGATATTGGGACTGTGAAGGCTAGACACACAGGAGCAAGATCCTGGCCACATACCCTTGAAATGAATGAAACTTTAGAACTATGTGTAAGTAACAGTGCCATTGTGGCCCAACAAAACACAAGGAATCATTATATAAAGAACTGTTTGTGATAAAGAGGAATCCAAGGGAAGGGAGTCACCCTCTGGAACAATGACTCTTTATCCCTGAAGAGCTTTTTGAGTTCAAACTACTTATATTTCCTTATGAACACTTTTTCTAAAAGGCATCAACGGTTATAGATACAGAGTAGAACGTTTGGACACAAGGACATCTTGATTTTGACATCCTGACATAGACTGATCCTTAATGTTTGGTTTAGGTAGGGAACATCCTCTTAGAATTGGGCTATAGAGGACTTTCCCCAACCCCTTTTAGTTTAATAAAAGTTTCTAACCAAAAATATTGGCTAACTTGTGTCTCAGTTTTGTTCCTGACTCCTCACAATATGGTACATTTGAAACATCCAGAAAATATTGTAGTGCATTCTGGAGGCAGTAGTTTAGGGTATGTAACTGGTGTATCTTTGCAGTTTTCCAAGAAGGATACTTTCAAAAGTCTGATGAAACATTTTCCACAAAGTTTATTTTTTCACAAATGAGTCAGAGACAAGTGTGGAAAAGATCCAAGTTGTTCTGTCCACAAAAAGAAAAAGCAAGGCGGAATCTCAAAGCTGTATGTGCCTTTCTGTGAGATTTTGGAATGTCATCTTTTGAAAATGATAATATACGACATGATGGAGTGAACATGTTTAGAAAAGATGGAGCACATCTTACAAGTGTAGGAAATGACATTTTTATTTTCAATATTCAGAATGCAGTGAAAGTTTTTTGTGAAAGAAATTAATTTGGATGAAGAGGAGTATGTAATGAGAAAATGTATTAGTATGATGTGATATGATATGGCATTTGTAACGCGCCTATACACAAGTGTTTCAAGGCGCGATGAGTCAATGAAGGGGGAACAAAGGGAGGATAGAGACAACGATCTTACTATGCCAAGTGACATTGAGATTGCGCAAGTGCAAGGGATGGGGGAGTGGGAAAAGTGCCAGGGGAAAGGGGAGGCGGCAGTGCTGTACATGGGATCAAAACAATAACAAGACGTGCGGCCAGCAGGTGGCAGGTGCAAGGGTAAGTGCAGACAGCAGGTGTCCAAAGGTGCAGGTAGGGGGACTGCAGGGTTATAGATACAGACGCAAGTGCAAGGGTTGCCGGGAGGCAGTGCGGATGTGCAACTAGGCGTGCAGGGACCTGGGCCCAAACTCAGAGGGTAGCCAGGTGACCAGTGCAGTATCAGACAGGAAATCAGCAGGGGAGAGGAGGAGAGAAGGCAGGAGTAAAGAGGAAGGTCTTGAGGTTCTTCTGGAACCGGAGAGGGTTCCCCTCATGTTTCAGAGAGGCAGGGAGGCTGTTCCAGAAGGAGGCCCCAGCCAAAGAAAGAGATCTACCACCAACTCGTTGTTTGGAGAAGCGACTAACCTTGAGGTAGTTGGAGTGAATTGCATGTGTACATATTAAGATCACAGTCGCACAATAACGTTAAAGAGTACCAAAACAAGGAGTCAAGTTTATACAGCTTCCATTTGATGTTTTTTGATCCTATAGTCAGCAGACATATTCTCCCATGCTCGGACATCAAGGGTGAAAATACACAGAAAGGGAGCTCATGTTATTTGGTGGTGTAATGTGAATGGAAGGTGTAAAAACCTTGATTAAGGCTTTCACACCCTCTATTCACGCCACACTACATTTTTTATTGTTTGCATGGCAAAGAAGAGGGGTGGAACCAAACTGCATTCCTGTCACCTGTTTTCACCGGCATGGATTTTAATGCTGATGCAAATGCTGGAGATTCTTGTGGAGACCCCCTATGTTGATGCATAAAGCAGGTGGAGTCCATAAGGATCTATTGTACACATCTTTTTTATTATATTTTTATAATTTGAAAGGTGGTTCCTGTGAGCTTGGCCCTGGGGATCTGTCATCCAGGTGGACAGGACACAGCCATCGCTATGGGATAACAGTTCCTGGGGGTGGACCAGTGAAGGGGGATCTCCTGGATGGGGGGGTCCTTGGGGAGTGGGACACCAATGGGTGAGACACGGTATCCCCCTTCTTTCAACACCTTTTCCCCATCCTATCACGTAGGATATTCCAAACCACTCCCCCCCCCTTCTGACATTTGCACAACACAAAAGACAACGGACTAACACCAGAGCCATTTACCTGACATGTCCCAATACAAGGGTCAGGCAAAGTCAGGCAATTGAATAGAATTACACACACCTGACAGCCCTTTCCCTTCCTCCACAGGTATAAAAGGTGGAGCATGAGAGCACAGGACGAGAAAGGCAGATTGCACGATGTGAGAGCTAACTCAGCACAGCAGTTTAAGAGGAGGCAAAAGACTGTGGGCCTCATCACGACCCTGGCGGAAAGGGGTTTGCGGCAGCGTTAGCTGCGCCAACCCCTTTCCGCCAATTACGAGGTCCCTTTCCGCCATGGCGGTTTTTACACCTGCTTTTAGCAGGTGTAAAGAACCATGGCGGTAAGGGACCATGGAGTTAATTACGCCACCGTAATTTACGGTGGCGTAATTAACGCCTTCCCCACTCCCATTATGCCCTATGGGGCAAAAATGGGAATGGGGAAGGGTAAATGGGGATTGGGGATTTACCGCCCCGCCAAGGTCGGAATGGGGCGGTAAATCCCCTTACCGCCATGGCGTAAACGTAGTTTGCGCCATGGCGGTAAAGTCACGGCCCTGGCGGTAATTTACCGCCAGGGTCGTGATGAGGCCCTGTGAATACCAAGAGGGTGACAAGGAGAGAAGTGACCTTGCCCTTCCCGACGAATGCCTGTGAACCCTCTGCATATGGAAACTTAAGTCTGCGAACAATAACCAGTGTGTTTAAAAAAAGGTAGCAGGCGCTCCTCTCCAGAAAGAACATGGCATGATAACCAATTCTGAGATGAGAGTTTGCAGCACACGCTTGAATAGCCAATGTGTGTTGCAGCAGATGTCTACTGTACATGAGATCCTCCTCTGCTGATAACCAAGCCGGGGAGGGACGCGTCTGTGGTACCACCCTTGAATTGAAGGAGAAGAAGGCCAAGCAGTTCATCACAGCTGGTGATTCGCGGGAAAAGCCGATAAGAAACCGAACTGTGTTGAATGATAAATCGCCAACGGCTAAATTAAACTTTGAAAAGCTAAAGAGGGGGAAAACCAGCAACAGAGGAGGCCTGCACCACGTGGTTGCTAGGGCAGGATTACTCTGGGCGATTACCCGATGGTAGAAAGGCTACCATAACCAGAAGGCCTTGGAAAGAGGTAAACAAAGGTCAAAGTGGTCATACAGGAATCTTGTAAAATCCTCTGTACCGTCGAAAGTCTTTGACAGGCAGATGATTACGAAAGCTAAGGGAAGTGAATCCTGCATGATGAATATTACTACATGAACTGTTTGTTACAAGTTGGCAAGAGTGAACCCGGCGAAGGGATGCTAACGAGAAGGGACGGAGTCTGAAATCCCATGGTGAAAAACTAGTACATGACCTGTGTGGTAAAAGTTGGCAAGAGTGAACCCAGCAGAGGGATGCTAGCGAAAAGGGAAGAGGTCTGAAGTCCCTATGAACAGTGTGTTGTAAAATTTGGTGACAATGTCCCGGCAGAGGGAAGCCGACAAAAGGGGCAAGGCCCGAAGAACTGTTTAAAAAAACATTATGATTTGTGAAAGTGAGAAAAGCCACAGTGAAACCGAAGGAGGCAGGCGAACGTCTGAAAGGGGTCCGAATCCAAAAGAGGGAGATCCAGGTTGGAAAGTTATCACCCAAAGTGCATTGAAATGGAACTGTTCGATAAATTGTTAAATATAATTTGTGTAGGGTCTACGTCCCGAAGAGGGGGACATAGGGGTGAAAACATCACCCAAGGTATATGTGAAGCAGAACTTTGTGTTTGTTTGTTTGTTTGATACATCAGGCCTTGAAGGCAAGAGACTTTTTATTGAAAATAGACCTGGCCCCCGAAGAACGTGACATCTGATGCGGAACTGTCAGCTTGTGCTGGAAAAGCTCGAGCATGTGCTGTGCTCAGGAGATCCACTTTGTCCCGTGCTCAAAACGTGGGAAAGGGAGACCCCCTGGCAATCACATCCTGATTTATTTTTTGTGAACACTTCTTTCTTTATTGAAACCCTATCCCACACTCTTTCTGTAATTAGTTGTTAGGATTTGGCAATAGATGTTACTTTAGTATAGGCCCTTTTATTTGACACAATGCCACTAGGACAGCCTTATTTTTCATTTGATGGTTGACGCTTGCTCCAATCTTAGATTTATGTTTATGGTAGGCGTTTTTCCACCCTGCATTCATTGTTCAATGAACACCCTTGAACTGTGATCACTTGTGTCTGTCTTTACTGTTGCCACGAGGACTTCCTTACATTCCCCAACAATGCAGGAGGACCGTCTTCTTTTGCCCACCTTACCCCGTGGCCAACTAAAGCCTATTTACAGGTGTAATGCTACATGATCTTTCCCTGGCCCCTACCACCTGCCCCTGATCCGGGGTTCCAGCTTCACTACTTTTTTGTCACACTTCTACCTCTCAATCCTGGTGACATTAGTCAAAATTCTTGTAGAAAAGTGGGATTGTTTGTGTCGGTTTTCTTCGTTCCTCATAGTCTCAGTGGCACTTGCAACTGTAGACTACTGCAACAGTCCCATTGTAACTCAACACAGCAGATGTGCAAATGCTACACCTTTTTAGAGAACACCATTCTGGTTCTGGGTTAAGCAACATATTCAGTCCCTATCTATGGGGATTATAATTTTAGCAGTACTACCATAAGTAATACCATCAAAGTCTTTTACATTACTGCATGTGGTAAACATGCTGTAACTTGAAGGGTCTGCATGATTCTCAGTCCTGTGGGCCCTTTAGGTACTCCCCATTTTGGAGTCCTATACCTTTCCTACCACTTCTCCTAACCAGTGGTGTTGCTAGGTCTGGAAAAGATCTGGGGCTACACTAATGTCGGGATTGTCGGGACACGGGACTAGCTAGCTTTTTGGTTGTAGACCATGAGATCTTATCCGAGGCTACAACCAAAAGACCCGGGCTATAGCCCCCTAAACCTCCCCCCTAGCAACGCCTCTGCTCCTAACCCAGCCCCTCCCCCATATTACCCCTACACACACAGCAACGTAGTTAAGCAGGACAGGGCACCAATGCCTATATGACTATTACTTCTCACATTCGAATGTTGGATGGGGACGCAGGCCAATCAGAGTTTGGAACCCAGGATGTATTCTCTGATATATAAGAGCTCCTGTAACTCCCTGAGTTAGGTGTGCCCCTCACCCTGTGCCTCCCATGCTCCTCCCGCCTTCCCCATACCACCTTTAGCAAGTCAATTGTTTTTCTTTTAATTTACTTTAGCGTTTGTTTATTTGTCGATAGCAATGGAGCTATGCACCTCGTTGTTGGTCCAACCCTGCCTGTAACTGCACTGCCACCTTTGTTAAGGAACCTTCACTACATTCGGACACTTAACTGGATGGTGGGTTGTTACTGGCAGGGTCCACCCGCTGCCTTAGTGTATACCACTCCAATATTTAACTGTCAGCTCTGAAACTGGATCCTGACTCCTTTATTTTCTTGTGAGTTCCAAAAACAATTGCATGTCTTTGCGGGAATACATATGAGTGTTACTCTATTTCTAGGAAAGGCCATCCTGAAGAAGACACCTGCAAGATCAAATGAAGCAGGACTGTTGAAATATATATGTGTCATTAGCAATCAGGGAGCTTTGAAGATATGCTTTACCTGATAGGATTGCTCAAATTCCAAGAATCCTGAGGAGAGAGAGCAGCCATCCCTCCTCCCAGGGTGAAAGCTGTCACCCGTGCAGCATCCATTTCCTCCACCTTCTCCCCCAACTATATCCCTGAACCATCCTCTCCCTTGCCTCGCCTACCTGTGGCCATCTTGCCCATCGCCGGCTCTCTGCCATTCCAGCTGTCTCTCCACTTCACCTTCATGGCAGTAGCTGTCATGAAAAAGGTAGAAGGGACTAGGTTTGGTTTCTTTTTCTCTGTGTCTATGGTGCCCATTTTGTTTTGTATTTTATTTTTGAAGTTGAGAGACGGCAACCATACTTTTTCTTAACTTAAAAAAGCTATCTTCACCCGGTAAATTATGCCAGGGTGCTGTGATGAATCCTGCAGAGTCCTCAAAAAACCCTGCCTAAAGTCTCCTCCCAGGTGGCAAGGGGAAGGCAGCCGCTACCTGATCCTAACCCTGGGGGTGGTATTAGCCGGGTAGATCACCTGGGAGGAGAAGGGTCCCAAGGTAGTAGGAGGGCTCCGTCAGCAGAGACGCCATATTTGTCTTCCTCAGAGGGAGAGATTTCCATGATACCACAATACTGGAATACTTGATGGCTTGTTTTCAAAGTGAGGCTTCCCTTTTCAAAACGACCCACTTTGGTAATAGTAAGAACTGTAGGGATCAGCATGGGAAGTATATATATATATATATATATATATATATATATATATATATATATATATATATATATATATATAGAAAGAAGAATATTAATACACATGCTTCCAATGAATATAATTCTCCCTTAAATCTAAATCAATCATTACTCACTATAAAGGAAAGCAAGGTTACAACCATTACTGCCAAAACGAAAAGAGGGCAATAATGCAGCAAGAAAAAAAACTGCATTGCCAAAGTAAAGAGGGGGCAACATTGAAGAATACCAATAACCACCATTGCCAAAGTAAAAAGGAGCAATACTTTGGCAAACATATAGCCCGCATTGCAATATAATAAAATAACGATATTGCAGAAGAATTGTAAACATGATTCCCAGAGGGAGGAAGAGGTGATAGTTAAGCCACCCACCAACAAGCATTGCCTAAGCCAAAGAAAGGCAAGTGTGATAAAGAGACATTGTCAGCAGTTGTTTGGTGTAAAAGTGAGAGATAAAGAATGGCAGGAGAGAAACCTTCCTTGTAAGAGGTATCAAGGAGGAGAGGAAGATAACCTGCATGGCCTGTATTGTATCTTCACAGAAGGAATTGTGAAGCTTAATTGTTGTTGAAAGTTGAAGACCTTGCTGAAAGTTTGAAGCAAACCTTACCAGAAAGCACTTGTAGAGAGAGGTGTTAGGTGGTTTTGTCCTGGCAGGGAGTATACCAGCATAGGGATTGATAGTGGTAGTTCTGGAAGGTTAGTGGGCCAGGAAGAAGACATTGAAGTAATACTGCATTGTGGTTCATGGTTGTGAAGGAAAGAAAGTTGCAAGGCCATTATTGTGTTTGATGAATTATGGTAAAAACCATCTTTTTTTTTTTTTATTTATTGAAAAACTACAGTTTTAACATAAAGAAAAAACTTTTGTTTCAGAACCACAACGCATCATGTCAATGCAACACATTCCAACTGATTTACCGGCATCTCTCTGGGGTGTTGAGACTACCTTGAGGGTTGCATTGTAGTCAAGAGGAAATTTCAAAATTGCACTTAAATAGTTCACAATGGCACAGACATGTTTGTTGTTTTGACCGGAGGAGATCAAGTGCCACCATGTCGCCATGTCCCCGTCTAAGGGGGCAGATTCGCCAAGATACTCCACAAGTCGGTCATTTATCGCAGGGCAATTTAGAATTAAGTGCTTCAGTGATTCCACTGAAGCAGTACAAAAACAACATAAATTATTAGTTACTGATGGATGTTTCCTTTGGAACAAAATTTCCTTCGAATTCAAGGTATTTAGCCGGAAACGTAGAAATTGTTCACGATAGAATCGTGTGTAACAGCGGGTCAAGTATTGTGATTGGCAGTTTAGTTTTTTTTGTACATTGCCCAGCCATTGAGCAGATGCAATTTTAGTCCGTTTTTCGACATTGATGATCCATGACCATTCTTCGAATTGTCTTTTTGCAAATTTAGGACGAAAGAATAGGTCGAAGTTGTTGATATCTGCCGCCGCAATCCAGTCCTGAACTTTTTTGTGCCATTGATCTAATAGGCAACAGCTGTTTGGATCGCCAATAGAAGTGAGGATTTTATATGCTGGAGCCCCATTCACCTCGTTTATTTTCCTCCAATGTAGGATTGATTTCCAAATCACATGTGTGAATAAGGAGTTTAGCGATAATTCATGTCGTAACAGAATGATTGAGACACAGACCGGAAGCTTCAGTACACGTCTCCAAAAGAGCCCCTCTAGTTGGTTCCATTTTTCCTCACTGATGTTCCAACCGGCTTCTGCGCCAAATGTTAGAATAGGAACAACCTTTTGAAGATAAAATGTTACAACTGGAATTAGAGAGAATTTTCCAAAGCTGTTATTGAGCTTTGCCGCTTGGAGTGCCAGACTAGCTGCTTTCACTTTTAAGGCATTTATCCACTGATCTTCACAGAGTGAATTGTTGAACTGTACTCCCAGGTACCGGATCGAGTTAATTGAGGATAGTTGCTTGCCGCCAAGAGCCCACTTAAATGCGTGATCTTTTTTGCTGGTTTTAGAACCTATTGAAAGAATTTTCGTTTTGTCTGGATTGATTACTAATTCATTGGTGGTTAGGTAATCAAAAAGACAGTTTAGGAGCCGTTGTAGGCCAATCTGTGTTTTGTCGATTAGTACCAAATCATCTGCATATGCGATGTAACGTACCGGAGACATGTTTAGTCTTGGAGGAAAACAGTGCGCATGCTCAAGATGAATCGGGAGATCCTCCAGAAATAACTTGAACAGGTCGGCGGCAAGCGGACAGCCTTGCTTAACTCCTCTTGTAGTGGGAATCCTGTCGGATAAAGAGCCAGACTGAGTAAGTCGAACGCGAAATGAGGTGTTCGCGTGAAGAGCCATTATCGGTTTGAGTATTTCTGCAGGGCAATTCCAGTTGATTAATTTTGTCCAGAGCATTTCTCGATTGATGCCGTCGAACGCTTGCTTCATATCAATGAAGGCTAGATGAAGTTTGGTTTTCTGCTTTAGGGCATCAAGTTTCAAAGCTGAAAGAATGGAAAGATTTACGTCCACTCCTGTGCCCTTTGTAAACCCTGTTTGACGGACATCGTGAATTCCTACTTGTTTCGCCCAAGCTGCCAGTTTTGCTCTCAAATTTGAACCAAAAATGTTGCCAATGTAATCTAGGAGGGCAATGGGCTGGTAGTTTTCAGGTACATCCCAACTGCCTTTCTTATGGACTGGAATCACAATTGCAGTGAGCCAAGACTCAGGCAATCTATGTGTATTGGCAATGTTTTGAAAGAGAAGCTCTATGAAAGCCGCCCAGATTTGCGGATTTTTTTTAGCATCACATTGCTAATCAAATCTGGACCGGCAGCATGAGAATTTTTGAGCTTCATTATAGCATCCGCAATTTCAGGTTGCGACATTTGTACATCCCACCTTGGTGAGTTCACTTCGGGAACTGACATCTGCGATTCAGTCTGACTGTTGAATACTGCCATGAAGTGCCTACACCAGATGTCGCCAGGGATTGTGTTCTGTGTTAAGTTTGTGCTTGTTGATGGGCCCATGTTCAAGATTTTCCATATATCTCGTGAATTTTTAGTAACCAGCAGCTGCAGCATAAGTTCAGCACGGTCTTGCTCAACGATGAGTCTCTGGGAACGAAGCCAGTTTCTGTAGATTGCTCTTATTGATTTAACTTGGACGCTCACAATTGTCCAAGCGACATTTTTTTGTTTTTTTAAGCTACGGATGTCCCTTCTTAGCTCCTTTTTTTTGTCATCTATCACTTTGCTGAACCAATGGTTGTATTTTGTTCGCTGACAGGGTACCATATTGTTTATAGTTTTATGTATTGATAAAAGCGGCAAATAATCGACGCCAGTTGTCAAGTTTGACAGATTTTCCGTTAAGGAGCGTATCATCTTCGTGCTCAGTCTTAGTCGATTGCCGCTTGGAAGTGCCTCTACTGGCACCAAATATCATAGTGTGGCTGATGGCGCTGGTAGTAAGCACACTAGTTTTAGAACCCTGTGGTCGCTTTTTGGCGAGATTATGGAATGAAGAGTGCTGATCTTCTCCTCAAAATTCCTGGAAACCCAAAAGTAATCTATGATGCTGTGGACTGAATTGCGATGCCACGTAGGTTGGGCGGGCATGTCGCCTCGGGCCCTGCCATTTAGCATCACGCAATTGTGTGTCTCCATTATATTTGACCAGCATTGCTCTTTCGCACCTAGTTCATCATGAGCACGCTGTCTATATATGTTGGAATGTGGATCACACTTGAACCAAGATCCATTTAGGTCTCCACAGCATATGATTATCAAATTGTGGTATTTCAGCATTGCATCGTCCATTAGATCACTGATCGAAGAGATGAAGACCGATTCCTGTATTTTCGCAGGGTTCCAATAACAATTTATCAGAAGCAGGGAATAACAGATAATTGGATTTTCAGACCAAGAGTGCATGATTGATCCTTGAACATATGGGTTTGGATTGAGACAAGTTGGACTGGACCAATTTTGAGACAGTCGTATCATTGTCAGTAAGCCAGCACTCGGACGCCCTTGTTTGTTTTTGATGGCAGGGTTGATCAGTGTGACAAACCCATCTCTCATTGGAGCATCAATCAGCCAGGTCTCCTGCAGGCAAATAGCAAAAACTTTATCTAAAGTGACCTCGAAATCCTGGAACAGATGATGGAACCCTCGGGTATTCCACGATAAGATGGAACACGTGGCATCCTGGTAGCTAAGTCATGGCTATCCTGGTACTGATTTCTCTGATGGCTGACTTTTTTTCCATTTTGGGCATTTCATGCTCCCGATTTCGGCTCAGAGTACATGCTCTGTCGTAAAGTTCTCACCTCTATTGGGTTTATCTCGGCCGAACTCGATACCGACTGCTTGGAATTGGTGCTCCAAGCTTGCTTTTCAGGTTCAACCGATATATCGAATCCAAACATCAGGAGATCTTCGGCCGCTTTAATCAGCGTGTTTCGCACTCCTGCAGCATCGATATGTAACAGCACAACATCAGAGCAACGTTCATTCACATATTCGACAATTTTGATATCCTCCGAATTTATCAGCCGCAGAGGAGGAATATGTTTGAATAACCGCAAAACGTTTGCTCGGTTCAGATTGAGTTCCTTATCATCTTTGTGAATGTTTTGGAGTCTCAATTTGCACTTGCAATTTTTTTGTTGCTGTAGGTGGAAGGCTTGAGACCTCCAGGTGGGACGAGATTGATGGTTGCGTTGGTTTGTTGTAAATTTTGGATTTAACCTGGATGCATCAGCCATAGAATTAGACTCGGCTTTGTGAGGGCTAATTGAACTGTGGCTTTGCACTCTTTGCCTTTTCAGGGGCGAGCGACTTTGCCTTATGTGGGCGGCTTTCAGAGACCTCCGTAGCTCGGTCAGATTTGCTTCTCGGGCCCCACGAGGTAATTCAACATCGCTCGAGTTTGAGTAAGTAGAAAGATCACATAGCTCTGGCGAGTCCGATTTCACCGAGATGACTGAGGAACTGTCATCGGAGATTAGGCGACGGCGCTTTGCGCCTTGTTTCATGTGCGGCATCTCTGCAATAGTTTGTGGTGCTGTAGGTCCATTCACATCCTCAATAATGCGCTTAAAAAGCCCAAAGCGTGGTGGAGTAGTCAAGTTTCGGATTAACCTTTTCGTAGATGAATGGGCTGCCAAATTAGCTTTTTTGACAATGGGAGGTTTCTTCCCGCAAGTGGCTTGAACAGTGGGCTTGGGCTTTGTGTTTGCTGCATTCGGTTGTGTGGAGCAGCCAGCGGTGTCAGTTTTTGTAGATCCCGTAAAAATGCCAGCTATTAGTGGCACGCTTGCCTGAGCTTCACCTTCAGTTGTAGCGGATGTTGACCGCGAGATAACTTGAGATGGCAGTGCCACTGCCGTTCTTGCTGCCGAGGCGTCCAATGAGGTGTGCCGGACTGTACCATCCAGTGTAAGGGGAGCACTGGCAGCATCTGACTGGTGAGCATGTCGGTCTGCCACCATCGGGACAATAGTGCAGTCATTATGGAGTGTCACCGAGACAGACGAGACCCCACTTTGCGTCACGGCCGGCGGCCTGGAAAAAGCATTCAGCGATGGTGCAAGACTTGGCTTGTCAGCTTTAGACTGGGTTGAAGTGTGACCTGAATTTACTAGAGGCGCGATCTCAGTCAAGACCTCTAAAAGACATTTTAGCTGGAGATCATGTCGCTCTTGTTGTAGGGTGACTAGGTCATTTAGACGAGAATGCCAGTGTGAGCTCGCATCTTTTCCTGCTTGCACATCTTGCTGGATGAATTTGGTAAAAGTGTCGATTTGGTCCAGTTTAGACGATAGATTAAGTAGCATTGCCCCTTGGTCTCTAATTGTGTCGTTTAGGGACTCATATAGCTTGACGAACGGAATCATGGCTTGTGATGACGCAGCTAACACATTGTTATGCAGCTGTATTGCAGCACCCACAGATAGATTGATTTTAGAATTTGGTGTTTTCTGGCGATCTTTGACTGGAGTTGGAGCAATTGAAGGCTCAGGGCCGGACGTGGAGACTTTTGATGGAGTGACTGGAAGTGCTAAAGGATTTAAACCTTGTAAACAATTGCTGCCTTCTCACAGTTTTGCTGTGCACAACGAGTTCAGGGGTTTGCCTTTTTCTTGGGGACGTAGACACCACGATGAATGAGGTGCCGATGTGGAAGGGGCTAGCAGAGTGGTAATTGGATGCGCCGAATGATTCTGGCCCATATTTGACGGTCGTGGATGAAGGATCTGGTGGTCATTGGAGAGGTGCTGCTGTCCTGACATATCTTTAAGTGGCTCGAGTTGCGGCCGGAGCTGGGTTAATTTGTTAACTTTGGACGCAGGAAGAGCCACAGCTGCCTTCTTGGACATATCACCAGAAATCATGGCAGGCGGTGCTGAGGCTACTGTAGACTGCACCTTGGGCACCATTGTCGAAGTGCTTTGTTCGCTGGACTTTACTGCTGACGGATTAAAGTCCTTCGAAGCGTCCAGTAATTTGATGATTACCCCCGGCCCTGTTGTTGGCTGCAAAAGTTTTTTAGCGTCAGGCACTTTAGTGCCTGCAAGTTGGAAGGTCTGAACAGCCGCACCGTTGCTGGAGCTAAGCTGCCCTGCCGTCGCAGTACTTGAGTCAGCTGCAGTGCTTGTGCAATCCGGCTCGACACTTTCCTGCATCGCTGAGTGAACACTACCCTCCACGCCTTTCTGGTTAGCTGTGAAGCTAGGAGGAGCTCCCAACAATCTTGCTTCGTTGGTTTTGACCTGCGTGGGCAAGTTTCTCAACAAGCGAGACGTCCGCCACCACACAATCCGCTGGTAATGTCGGGATCGGTGCCAGATCTGTAAGGGAGAGTAAAACCAGTGGTCTTGATGTAGGCTGGAGGAGAGTCGTACCTGATGTTGTGATAGGAATCGGGTCGGTAATGACAGCATGACCCGATTTAGCTGGCGAGGCTGACATGGCAGTAGACTCGAGAGCAGGGTTAGAGACACTTGAGTCATCCTGGTGCACTTGAGCGGAGGTCTTGAGTGTGGCCCTAGCCGGAATACCCACAGGCTTTACACAGGCGGCAAGCTTACCTTGTGGTTTTTGGGATACAGCTGCAGCCTCGGCAGAAGTTACCGGCAGGGCAGTCCATGGGTTTAGCATTCACCGTTGCTGTAGCGTTTTGTGGCGTGTCTGCGGCCCACTCCCGAGGGAAGCTTTCGGTGTGGCAACCATCTTCAGCGCTCGCCCCCGGTCGTTCCCGGGCCAACTGGGCGAACTGGGACTCAGCCGCGCTCCGCGGCAAAAGTCTTTCAAAGAAAGCACTGGAGGTAGAAAGAGGACTCCACGCCGGTCGCTGCAGCTCCTCACGGTGAACACACAGGAGAGTTTCAGGAGAGTCTCTCGGTCCCCAGTTCAATCGAGCCTCACCCTGTTGAGGAACATGGGCCAGAGGTGCGTAGAGCACACACGAAAGATCAGGGCTGAGTTGTGCTGCTCCAGTGCTCACCTATAGGTGCATAGAGCACACACAGTGAAAGGTCAGGGCTCAGCTGTGGTAAAAACCATCCTGACAAAGACATTTGGGGTCATTCAAGGTAGGAGGTAACCATGCCGCTATTAGCAGCATGGCTACTCCCTTACTGGGTACCAGGTCTGGGTTCCTTGAATGAGGAATTACCGGGCCATTCCAACCTTGGAGGGCCCGGTAATTCCTCATTCAAGGAACCCGGACCCGGTACATCCCCATTCCCATTTGAGCCCCATAGGACTCAATGGGAATGGGGAGCATGCTAAGAACGGGCCTGTTAATAACGTGCCCGTTGTTAGCATGCTGGGCTGCTCGCGGGACCCGCTTAGGCCGCCTGGTATAGCCAGGCGTCCTTAGCGGGTCCCGCAAGCATAACTAGTAATGAGGCGGTAAGGGGTTGACGGCTACGGCACCTTTACCAGCGCCGTTAACCCCTTACAGCCAGGGTCGGAATGACCTCCATTGTTGTGAATCAAGAATAATTGTTGAATTGCTTATGGTCCAAGAAGAATAAGTGTTATTGCATTGTTTCCTTTTCATTTTGTAGAAACTTATCAAATGCAGAATAAAAGACTTTTTGGAGCAAGAAGAATTTTATGAAGAGAAGGAGAACTTTCTTGTTTGGAACTTTAGTTGAAAAACCTAATTTTGAATCAGGGAAGGGGAATTGGCCCAAGTTACAAAGATACACAGTTATCAGCTTCATGTGGAATACAACTGTTATTTCTGTTAAACCTGAATTGCCATATTGTACCTTTATGAGTTTTATGTATGTGCAAGTGTGAGGGACAGATTCCTTTTGTAAGAGTGTTTTCCTTTAGTCTTGTTTTCATAGGCAGGGAAATCCTCTTTAGGTTTGGGATAGTGAGCCGTTTATCACACCCTTCTGAGTTAATAAAATGGCTATTTGTGAAAATCTTTTACCAAATTGTCTGCCTCGCATTTCTGACCCCTCGCAGTGCTAATAGCTTTAACACCCTCAGTGGTGGGAGGGGGGCATTACCACTCAGGTAAGGGCACAGGGGCCTATGTGAAAGCCCTCGCTTCACTCTGGCCTGTAACTCGGCCCGGGCCATTGCCTGACTGATAATTGCCCCCTACCCCTGGGTTTGCTGCTTAAAGAGAGCAAAGGTCCTTGTAATTATAGTGTGCCTTTGTTTTGTTTAGTTCAGTTATGGCTGTGTTTTAGTATATACGTAAATATATGGGTAAATGAGATTTTGTCATTCTCTTTCCACTAGCGCATTGTATAATATGCAGTACCATATAACGATACATTGGTTTTGTACAAGAGAAAGTTGATTAAATATACTTTTATTACAAACTGAAGTTTGATCTGTGTCGGCTGGCTCGATTTTTAAACATGGCCTTTGAGCCAAAGTCTCCATGAACCTGTGTGAAGCAACATGTAAATTATGTTGGCAGCAAGGTTTAATTACCACCTCAAAATAGCCACTGTTTTTGTTGCATTATTCTCATAATTGCCCCGGTGGAAAGGTTTGCCACTACCTTTTTAAGGGCCCTTGCCTTGGGGGATAGCATTTGTTCGCTTTCAACAAAAGAAAAGGCAAAGTCATGCTTAGAGTGCTACCCAGGGCCGGCCTAGCTGGGAGATCTCAGGGATAAGCAAGCTCCTGGGGCTATCGTGAGCTTCTGACGGGTTATGCAGCGCTTGTTTTTGTATGTACCAAGATTTCTTATGAGGTCACGCTGACATAGAAACAGTTCGCACTAACCATTTGCTCTCCCACAACGAGAAATAATTGCATTGGAGACAGCGTCCCAGTGTGCACGGCGTGCACCCTGTGCAGTTATCATTGTACGGCTACGGCTCCAAACACGTAGATAAGGCTTGATATTAAATAGCAGCCATCGCCTGCAGTTTTGCACTCTGATGACAGGGAGACGTTTTCAAAAGGAAAACATTTTATCCGATTTCTCACTTTCACTTTGATAACTATTGAATGTGTTTCATGTTTTCAGTACCCCACATTCTTCCAAATCCCGAATACTGCTAACGAGATAGCCAGAGGTCAAAAGTTGGGTAAACATGCCTGTGTAATGCGGAATGAGTCACAAAACGGCGCTCAATTCACCATGAAAGCAACTGCAGGAGGATCTTCATTGGGCCTTTGTGAAGTAATAATGATTCATTTGCAGGAGTACAGGGATGAGTAGTGATTGCAGCTCCTACTCAGCCCTACACTCCTACTAAACCAGCAGTGATCTAAATCATGAAGGCGAAACAGGCAGAGCGGGCCAGTTATACCACCTTCTCATCTTGTGTTAATGTGGACTGAAGCCGGGCTTCAAGAGTGGTTTGAGCTAGCAAGGAAGCATCCAAACAACAATAGTACTGTAATACCAAAATAAAAGAAATATCCAATGAAGGTGCTTTCATGAAAGGAGACTTTAATCAAACAAAAAAATATGCAATAAATAAAAAACACTAACATCCCAACCCTACAAAGGAAGACACAGAATGTGCAGACCTTGGAATGAATGGGGGCCCTCTGGGTCTGAAGAGGGGTCGCCTAGCCATATTTTCAGCAGCAATGTTCAAGATCAATGAAGAAGTCTTTAAAAAGGTAAAGAGTGGGTCTGAAAAGTCAATAGGACCCTTTAAGGCAGGCCAGGCGGACAGAACCACTAAAAAGATCTTCTATGCGGCTCGACAGAATTGTGACAGGGCTCTCAGATCTTTTTCGCAGTTGGAGGCAGCATTGAGATGGGTTGAGTCGAGCTTCCCAGTGTATCAAGTTGTCCTGTGGGATGGAGGAGATTTTTGCTTCGAGCAGTTTGAGTCGGCATTCGAGACATGGCGAGTCGGTGGCGTCCACGGGCAAGGGGGTTGCTTCGAGTGGGTCGTGTTTGTGTCGAGATGAATCAAAGAGTGATTCACAGTAGCTCCAAGTGCGCAGAGTGGCAAAGGCAGCTCCAGGGGTCCGGCAGCAGCTCAAAATGACTGGAACACAGTGGAATCGGCTGAAAGAGCAGATCAAGGTGGCAGACAGAGCCAAAGGCTGTTCTTTTGCTTCTTGGTTCATCATTGCTTGGGGGCTAAGTCCAAAATATCCAGGGGTAACGTGAGTCCTTCTTCTGCCATTGCCAGAAAGAAAGGTTTCCAGAGAGCATTTGTAGTGGCTGTCATTCTATAGAGCAGTATCCTGGCTGTGCTGTTCAGGAAGCAGCCAGCCCTTGTCCACACAGCACTTCCTCCCAAGTGGATGAGAGGATTGTGTTTCTCCTTCCTTAAAGGCCTCTATCTCCGCTTCTTTGGCAGAGGACTTTGGGAAGACTGTACCCCGAGCACCAGTGGAATCCTTCTTCTTCTGATGTCCAAAGATGATTCAAAAGTGGTGGTCTCACACCTTTATATAGTAAATCTGCAATGACGGATTGGTCCATTCCAAGCCTTGTGTAAGGATCCAAATGATGATCATCGTCCTTTCCTCTTGATGCTCTTGATGTCAGCCCCAGAATGCTTTGTCTGCAAGTTGTGTGCAGGGGGCATAGGAAGTATGGGAACCCTAGTAGATTCCAGGATGGTGGAAGCCTTCTCTGGGATGCAAATAACACCCTGTTGTCATACTCTGCCCTCTCCCACATCTGCCTAAATCACTCCAACAATGACCAGTTTTACCACATCAGGCACATCAAAGTGCATTTCCGATCACAAATTATGTTGAAACACAGTTATTTATATTAGGTATTTCCAAACAGGCACATATGTATAGAAACTGCTGGTAATATGCATCACCTTTGCCTCAGCAGTCTCTGTTTCGATATTCTATCATTCTGTCTATCTATGGAAAGAAAATAAGTTAAGAGAGAGCTCTAAAAACATTGGGAATGCCAAATGAAAGGACAAACACTCACATTGAATGTAACAAAATGTAAACTCTGTAAACGTGAATGCCAATATTAAAGTATGTGACAATTCTACAGATGGCGTCACTTCTCCCCAAAGGGGAGCCCATTTCCAAGAGGCTAAGGAGGTGAGGTCACAAACCGAAAGTCCCCCCCTAGGTGTGGTAACATATGGGAGGATCTCATGAGGAGGGAATTCCCTCCTGAGGACAAGGACATACCTCTAGGACATGGCTCCTTTATTTCCCAACACCACAGGATAAAGTCAACACCCAACCCTTCCTTACCTATGGTGAAATCTGAGATGATGTGTTACTGCAAGGTGTAAGACCGTCTCACTATGATAGGTACTGGGAGCAAGAAGAACCCAAGAACCCTACCGTCAAGCATGAAGCGTGCTCGACCAGCTGTTGTCAATCAAACTGCTGTTACGCTTGGACAGTCGCAGCTATTTAAGCTAAAAAGCAAAGAAGGACAATGAGCACAATATCCAGAAGGAGCGTGACCTCCAGAAGGAGAAGTCATCGAGCTAGAAAGCCTGTGAGTTGGAAACAGGGCGCTCGAAGACTCTGTCGAAGCAGCAGTGTAAAGTGACAAGAAGGAACCGAGGCATGCCAGGAAAGTGTCTTGTCCGTCCGCTGGGAGTCGACAACCTTGAAGCTGATAGTCAGTGTGGTGGTGGCATGAACTTTGGTGGGGGGACCGTGCATTCCAAGAACTATGCAGAGACCCCCAACACTAGCCTACTGTGGAGCCACATAGGCAATTGCATGGGAAGTATGAGGAACTGTGGTGGTTGCACAACCTGTAACTGGTCAACCGGCTGGTCCAAAACATGCGCCCTGACCGCCAACAGTAAAGGGCTGAGAAGTCAACCAGCCTGAACAAAAGCAGAAGAAGAAAGAGAAAACACGAACCAGCGATCCCTGGTGAAACCTGTGAAGAGTTCCCAGAGAGAAGGTATTGGAAACAGTGATAAGTCGGGGAGGGGGCTGGGAAAATTTGAGGAGGTGAAACTAGAAGACAAGTATGAAGTAGAACATTTTATGAGACAACTCCCTGGTCAATTCCAAATGAGTCATTTTTTATTTTTCGCCACCATCTTGTCATGGTTCCCGGAGAAGGTGGCTTTCATAGTATGCACAGAGACAACAAAGGACAAAGCTAATAACGTGATGAGACATTTGGAGCTGTTTAACCAGTTGTTTTTGGCTTCTGACCCAGCTTTCGGGTGAGGATCAGTGATCCAACTTCCACACATGAGAGAGATGGAGAACTGTGTAGAATTGAGATGACCCCCACTGTTGACTAGACACACTTATGGTGTCAGAGTATTGAAGACGTGCTGACCATCCTGAATGTTGAGAGATTACAGTGTTTGGTATTAATGCAGTGAAGATTGTGAAAATCTGTCAATACGTGTCAAGAATTCGGTAGAAGAACCGTTGTCCCCCATATGAGTGTTCCATGTGTTTGGGGTCAAGATGTTGAGGAGATACAATAGTGTTTTAACTTCCCTGACGAATGTCAAGCATAGTGCGTTGATGACAGAAACATGTTGGATATAGGCGCAAATAGAATCACATTGGTGCAATATTGATATCCAAATACCAGGTGTATCTCTGGCGTTGACATTTGTATAGACAACAATATAGGTTATCAGTTTAAAAAGTCCTATTTTAGATGGTAGGGTCTCCTTTTTATCATTTGCTGGCAGTTTGGACACTTCTAAACTGTATATCAAAGTTTTTTATTATATAATTGTGATGATATGTAGGTGATTTACATTTTTGTATTATGCAATACAATTTTTTTTGTAATTGTGTTGTATGCTTGGCCTCTACTTGGACTCAAGAAGCCTCTTCCTTATCCCAGTGGGGGCAGTCTGAAGAATATTGGTAAAACGTTGAAAAGTCAAGGAGAGCTCGGGAGTCTCTACCTCGTCCTAGTGGGGGCAAGTTAAAGGACAGTGTTCAAGTAGAAAGAGTACTAATCAATGGTGAGAACTAAAAGAATTGATAAAGAATCTTAAATTGAAGTAACTAAAGAAAACATTAAAGACTCAAGGGGAGCTCAGAGACGGTGTTCAAGTAAAAAAAAAAGCCTGCTAAAAGCTAATTGTAAACTAGGAGAAGGGAGCCATTCTCCTAGTCCCATGATATTTTGTGAAACATTGCAAAACACAAACTGTGAGAGACTTTCATCCAAGAGAAGCTAGTTATTCTCTTGGGTTAGGATAAGAACTCTTCTGTTAGCTTAATAATTTAGGTAAAAGAGATCTGATGGAGACTGTTAAGCAGAAACCAGCATCCTGTGAAAGTTGTCTTCGAGAGCATCAGGGCAACACCAAATCACCCCAAGAGTCAGCTTTCCCCTTTTCCCTTGTCTTTTAAACAAAAGAACGAACAAACCCTGTAACCTCTGCACAAGGAACTAATAGGGAAGCTAATGGTGAAAACATTCTAAATAAGAAGAAGAGACTTTCTAGTCCAGATTTAATACAAGCTAGGAGGGGGGGTATTCTCCTGACTATAGACAATTCGACCCAGGAGAAGGGAGGCATTCTCCTGGGATGTCGGTTTGTTATTTTGGACTTTTGCAGTTCAGTGATAGAGATAGTTTAGAAGTTTGGACCAGGACGGCAAAATATTATTTGGACATCACAGACTTCCTGACTGACCCGTGTTTTAGTTTGGTTTTGGTAGGGAAATCCACCTCTAGAGATAGGGAAAGATAGAGTGTTGGATTGTATAATAAAAGTTTATAGCCCAAACCTCAAAAGCCTGGTCAGACTCCTCATTCTATGTCACCACAGGTACCAACACTCAGTCTAAATGAAATACTTTCCTAATAAAAAGTCCAATTTGCTACAAATTAAACCTCAATTCACACTATATCACATCTTCATATTACTCTCTAGATAGCATGGTTGTGAGCGACCTTATATTTAAAGCAAGTGGTATAGTTAGTAAACTTAACTTTCTGTTGGAAACTTGTTTTTTCCGACTGATTTCTTTTACTTTTGTGGAAATGCTCCCCGGTGAGACCAATACATGCCTATGGCATACTGGTGCATGTGATCCACACATATGTTTTGTGAAAGTAGCGTTTGAATGTATTACCTACTGTCATTCTGTATTAATGAAATATGTATCGCATATACCCAGCATGGGTTCTGTGCTTAGGTTACTTCCAAGCAGGAAGTGTTACTGGAAGTGGTGTGCGTTAGTTGTGATCATCTTTCACACATGTGGTATTGTTGGTTATGGTATATGTGTGTCCATGCGTCATTCAAAAACACAGGTATAAGTTGTGTTCATCGTTTAAGCCATTGTTGATGACGGTATGTTTGTGTGTAGGTACAGAGTGGATTTAGGTGTGTTTTAAGTGCTCCTTTGTTGTTGGTTATGTTCCTGGTAATGTTGGTGAAGGGTTTATTTGTTGCTGCGACATCCACAAGGACACTTCTTAGTTGTGTTCATCTGTAGTGCATGTGGTATGTTTAATGATGATTGTATAAAGGTATGTGTTCATTGTGTGTTGATCTGTTAAGCGCATGGCATTGTTGGTGCTGGTTGGATGTGCATGTGTATGTGGGTGGGCATGTATCATCCATAAATGCATGTTTTCTCAAAATAAAGTGTACAACCTTGAGATATGCCTCCCAAAAGCATGCTTTTGGGGGTTTGTTTAAACCCTGATGTAAAAAGCACTATTTTCCAACACAGTTTTGCTTCCATTAAATAGCCCATGAAAATTCACCACATTTACTTTAGGGCCCTTCGATGAATCTGCACAAACCTTTCTAGAACCAAATTATACACCCAGCTTTTACTTTTATGTTACGTTCCATCCAGGGGTGTTGCGGGAGTGGGCAACATCATACTGGGTAGCCTAAAAGGTGTGTTTCCCCATGCAATTTCTCATAAGGCAAAGGTTGTTCTGATTTACAGCAGAAACCACTGGATGGATTTGCACTAAATGTTCGCTAGAAGTTGGTGACTAATATAGAAAAGAAAGACTGATTTTGGTTATTTGCTGCAAATCCATGTGTTTTATTTTAATTCTCCTAAAAATGGCCACAACGCTGTTAGTGGTATATTGACTTGCGAATCCTATTCTTGAGCCCATATGGCTGTTTTTGAGACTGACTCGCCATTAAACGGGCGTGTGTATTTTAGTAAGGGGCAGCCCGACTGGATAGGTGAACAACAGCCAATCTGATTAGTTTGGGGCACAGGAAAATCTTCTAAACAGTCTAGTCTGCAGACGTTTGCAGGGTGCTGACAACACTATGTGGCTTTATATTTTTTAAGGTCAATTAAGCTTCCTACGACGTACGATGTTGTTTTCATTTGATAGTTGGTGATTAATAATAGATTAAAGCTTATTGTTGGCATTGCAATAATATGGAGACTTTAACTTTCCATAGGTAGTTAGTTACCTTACCTGTTTGCTGAAAAAATCCCATTGATATAGTTGTACTCACCAAAGGAAGAACACTTTGTGGGTGCTTTATGACTTTAGCATCGTTCAACGAATCTGCTCATAACATGACTATAGAACCAATTGTTTTGGAAAGTTGCCTACATTTTAGTCAAGTTGGTACGAAGTTATAAAGTGGATCCCAACATTTCTGAAAAGCAATTCACATGCATTAAGGAAAATATGTGTTAGCCTGCAGCCCAAACCACTTGTACAAATTTGGTGTTAAATCATCAAGGGGTTTGTTTAAAAATTGACAAAAACTAGATCACAATAAACTAGTGACATCTCAGTTCTCTCTGCTGTCAAACTTCCTGGTTTTCTTAGATTTCTTAGTCCATTGTCATTTTCGGCAAATCAGATGGTCTTCTTGAGTCCTCAGACATCATGGAAGGATATGATTGGTCAATGAGGAAAAGTGAACGAACGTCAAAAAGTGTTGAAATAGATACCATGTGTATTCATGAACGTTCATTGGACATCATGAACAGCACAATGAGGATATGTTTGTAAGAGAGAACATTGTACTAGCCTTAAACATAAAGTTATCCCAGAGAGGATGAGGGGCGATCAGAATGGGCAATTTTTTCTGTGCAGTTCATGTACAAAAGCTTGGAACAGCAGACAATGATATGAAGAGTGCACTACAAATATTTCACAAAATAACCCATTACAGTACTCTTGCACATAAAACGAGCCTCAAGACGTTGACGGGTAGTCATAAAAGGCTGGAATATGTCTTAGAAAGGCTAAAGCGTTAGGTGTTTCTTTTGTGCAGTTTGCAGCATGCCCAAGATCCATGGACTAACTGTTTGTCGAATAACATTTTGGTCACCAGATATTGTGGGTTTAAAAAAATAAATCATGTGGGCTTCATTGTAGGTTAGGTTTTAGTTAGTCTTGTGATACTGCAGTGACTGGTAGTGTCTCTAGTTGTCGTTTTGTAGAGTGTAGTTGGTGTGTTCAACCTCAGTGCCAGGGTGAAGTAGCAACTGTACCGTCACTGAGGGTGGTTTAGTATTTACATACTTGTTGAATGGCCAGTGTATCAGGTAGTGTGAATGCTTTGCCATGTATGTGGTTAACAGGTGGTGTTTGAGTCTGTGTACCTACCATTGCCAGTGAGCTTTGTATTTAGTTTTCACTGGATACATTGCTACATATCTGGATATAGAGGATAACAATATGAGTTAAGAGTCAAGTTGCCACTTTAACCGGAAGTCTAAATACAGTACCCAGTGGCTCTCGTCGTACGGTAGCTAATGGCCAGTTGACTCAGCAATAGTGTAGGGTGGTATAGTTACAGAGTAAAGTATCCAGCAGGCTTGGTTGTAGCACATACACTGGCCCTTTCACACTAGCTATTGTGGATACTTTATTATATGTGTGAATTTAAGGACAGTGTTGACTCTGTGTGCTTTCCGTTGCCAGAGAATTTAGTATTTAGTTTATAATGGCTAATCTGCTACGTGTATAACTATGGAGGCTAGTGAACAGCGTGCGTGTTATGGGTGAAGTAGTCAGTGGGTCTGGTTTTAGTACACGCCAGAGTGTATGTAAAGAAAAGAAACATATATTATACACATTGAATATGTTCTGGAGAAGATGATGAAGGCTGTTTGTTTTGGCTCTCAGTATAGTATATGTACTGTGTTTTAATACAACACTTTATGTGTAGCTCATTGGTGCTGCATTTACTTGTCGCTAAAGTCAAGGGATAATAATATCCAAGAAGGGTTTAAAAAAATGGATTGGTCACTTGGAATGGCACACAATGCTTAGGTACCAACTAGTGTGAATACTGCAGTTATTCTTTTAAATTTAAGTTGCTGCTCAGTGTTCCTTCTGATACTGTAATTTAAAAAGTAGTGCCTGTAATACAACCTTGCAGTGCTTAGTGCAGTTAGGCACCCATTTGCATATATAGAACAGTAACTCTAACAACAGTCAACATTCACAGAAGCGTTTTATAATGGTGCAAGCCATAGGAAAACTCTCTGTGAATCAAACCCTTAAAGTATACGTTTATTATGTACATGTCATCGGTTTAAGGAATATTAAGCAGGCATTGTGTAAATTTGCAGGTAATCTTTGCTTATGAGTGATGTATATATATATATTTTTTTTTTATTGAAACATTTACTCAGTTTAAAAATAAAGAAAAACTGAGTTTTATCAAAAGTAAAACGAAATTGTCCTCACTTTCCTTCCCTTTCCAAGGAAAGGTCTTCACGCAACGCTACCTCACTCTCCATGTGCGTTGAGACTTTAAGTCGATGACAGAGAAAGAAAGAAAGTCTATCCTTTATTGTGATTGCGATGAGGTGTTATGAGTATTTATTTATTTCATCGCTAGCTCTATTTGCTTCGCCATTGCCACTGCCCAATTCGTTTTCTCTCCTGAGATTAGTCTATCCCACCACTCGTCGGGCTCCAAGATCCAGGCGTTGTCTAGCAGAGGGCGAAGGTAAGCTATTCTGTTTTCTCTGGTCATTGGACAGTTAATCACAAGGTGCTTGACGGATTCAATCGTATCCAGGTTTTTGCAGAGACGGCAGGACTTTGTGGTCTTAGGGTCACGAATGGCCATGATCTCCCGCGTAGGGAGTAAGTTCAATCTTGCTTTCAATAGAAGGTTTCTCAGTTTTTTATCCGGGAATTTTTGACAGTATTTTAACGGCATTTTTAATTTGTTGAAGGTCGGAGGTAGGGTGGCTAAAAGTTTGTTTTTAGTTGCCTTTTCCACTGTGGTGATCCAATCCCACTCTTCCATTTTGCGTTTAACACGATCCGGATTTTCCTTCAGGTCTTGTTCGGAGCAGGCTATTTGGGCTAGGTCATTTTCTCTTTTCTCTGCCCAGTTGGATAAGGCAGAGCATTTCCCTTTTTCCTTTTCTTTCCTCAGAATTTCATATAATCGCAGGGAGTCAGACATGATGATTTTTCTAAATAGCCTCATTGCGCTTTGATCCACCATGGATGTCAATGAAACTAGGCCCAATTCACGCCTAATTGCCGGCATGGAGGTCGATTTGGGTAAACCCAGAACTGTTTTCCATACGTAACCCTCCAGTTTGGGCCATAGCTTATGTGGTAAACACAGCGATGACTCGGCACCATATAGTATTGATGGGACCACCTTTGTTTTATAGAAGGTTATGGCTGGGATGAGTGAGAATTTGCCGTATTTTCTGTCCACTGCTCTTATTTGGGCGGTCAGCCGCTTTGTTTTCTCCCATAGTTGAAGTTGCCAGGCCCTGTCCACTCCAGAACAGTCCATCAATACCCCTAGGTATTTGATGGTTTTTACGGTTTCGATTTCAGTGTTCTCCAGAAACCATGTCTGCTGTTTTGTTCTTTTTTTGCTTTTTTCGAAGACCAAGATCTTGGTTTTTGACTCATTGATCTCCAGGTTATTTTCTCTCATATACTTTGCCAGATTAGTCAGTTTGCGCTGAAGACCAACTGGAGTTTGGTCGATTAGTATGACATCATCGGCGTACAACAGGCGAGGGATCTCCGTATTTCCTATTTTTGGGGGAAATGTTCTAATTTTGCTTTCTGACTGGCCATAATCTCCCAAAAATGCATTGAACAGGGCGGGGGCCAGTGGACAGCCCTGTTTGACGCCTCTATAGACTTCAATCTCTTCAGATAATGTACCCTGTTGATTCAGTTTGACCTTGATTTTTGTCTTCTCGTGGAGGGCTTTTATTGGCTCCAACACCTCTTCCGGACATTTCCAGTGGTGTAGTTTTGACCATAACATGTTACGATCAATCTTATCGAAGGCCTTCGATAGATCCACGAAAGCCAAAAAAATCCTGGCCGCCCCATCCTTGACCTTGGCTTTCAGGATGTTGAGGATTAGGATGTTTATTGATGTGCTCCCGTTTTTTTGGAAACCTGTTTGTAGGAAGTCCCTCGACGGGCTGTTTTGTTCCCATGATTTAAAGTGGGTCAATAGCAGCGTCGCAAAGATCTTGCCTATAATGTCCAAAAGAGCTATGGGTCTATAGCTTACTGGCTCATTTCGGGCTCCCTTTTTGTAAATAGGGACGATGATCGCAGTGTATATATTAGTCAGTCAAAAATACCTTTATTCGACATAAGTCTTAAGGCAAGAATACATCAAATATAAAACAGAAATGTAAGAAAGCATCATTAAAACATTGGTATCTTTCACCCATATTTGGTACATCAATTAAAATCAATATAATAAAATACTCCAGGTCTAAAATTCACAATCCATTTTCTGAAATACACATCTATGTTACAAGTAACAGAACTCAGCTCAAGTTGATTAGTGTCTAATTAAAACCAAGTTTAGCCTAACAATTAATTTCCAGAGGATTTAATCATCCGGTTCCTAAGAAGCCATGCACAAGGGATGTATTTAACCACAAAACATACGACATTCATGTCCTTGGACTGTTTACAATAGTCCATTGCTTCGTTAGTAGCAGGAATGTGAGCAGAGATAAATAATGGCTCCAAGTATCTGGCCCTCAGGATCTTAAATCCATCTCAAGGAAGCATGCAATTAGTAAACGTTTCCTCACCAAATCCACAGACCTGACAGTTACAAGTGTTCGTTCTTCCCCATGATCTAGTGAATTTGGCCACTCTCAGTGTGTTCATTCTTAGTTCCAAATAAAGTGCTTCAGTATATGGCAGGGTAATAATATCATAATACTCTTCAAAACTGTCAAATTTTCTTAATAGATACTCCGGACATAAACCCAGTTTGAGGCATGCGTCTTCCATTCTCTTCCCTGAAAAAGAATAGGGATGCATTTTTCAACCGGGTTACATTTTCTTTGTCGCATTAGACCACAAGCTAATTAGGTCCAGGTCAATGCACCATCTTTTTACATGCGCTGGTCCCGGGAGCACTTTCCCCCCCTCTAAATCCAAGACACGTACTAGCACCTCCCTGTACCTTGCGAGGTCTTGTGTGCCGCACAACCTTATCCAGTACATCCATGGCCTAAAACACACCTTATCCCCTATAGGGCGTACATCTGTTTCCATGTGAATGAGTGCATTAGGGCTACCCATCAAGAGCCTGAGAAGGTTTTTAAGAAACTTATATCATTACACTTCAACCAACCACCTCTTTGTTTTGGAGACAGTGTATAATGGGCCTGATGTAGCGCTGAAACATGTGCAGTATGTTATGCCAACTGTTGTAAATGTTTCCTCTCCAAGAAACACTCGTCCATACATGAGGTTGGGCAGTTTACAGTTATTTCGTGTTCCATCTGCTTTGTACCATATTCCATTTACCTGAAAAGCATTATACTCCCAAATTGACGCTTTCTGTTTATTTTTAGAGTCAAACGAATGTCTGACCTGCAAGAAGAGTACAACATGCTGTAACTTGCTATATTTAAAAGTTGCTGAAATCATACGCTATCACAAATTGGGATACAAATATACAGTAATCGCTCATAAAGAACACTGGAATGTGAAACGTGGCTGCAGAGACTGCATGCATGTTTCCAACTGTACACATTGTCAACAATATCATTGACAGGAATGCTTTCTCTCTTCAGAAGTTCTAGTAAGTACGTGAGGCATTCTTCAGGACGTTCTTGAGAGCGTACACATGAATCAACTAAGTCTCATCAAGATATTTTGTTGCATTTCTATGCATGTAAATACTGTTTACAGGTGGGGACAATTGAAACAGCAGAAAACATCAGTGTTTGCATAATGGTTGCCACCAATGCAGTTCTGAAACTTGAATAGACCAGCAGATGTGGAGGCTGACTGAGTTGAGGTTTCTGGTTCTTTTTTCTGTGAGTACTAAATGGAGTCCTGATGTGGCTTCCTAATTTATATTTAGTCTCTGGGAAGGATGTTTGAGGTTATTGTGATGATTCAGTAGGTGTTGTCACTTTGCCCCAGGGCGGAGCCCCTTCTCATGAGCGTAGGGAGGTGAGGCTGCCACTCAATAGTCTCTCTAGGGGTGGTTGAATGCAGGAAGACCTCATGGGGATAAGGACGACCACATGGGTGATAGATGGCAGAACACCTGAACCCAAACCTAGCGGAAACCGCTAGCACCTTTTCATACACTCCCTCTGACTGACACAACCATGTGCTATTGTAACATCAGGTCAGTTTCACCAACTGAGCCAAAGAAGATCATCTGAGAAGCAAAGGTTAACCCCAATGCAAGTACTGACAAGAGGTGTGTCGTGCCACTTACCTAGGGGGGAAGACAAGGCCCCCCGGTGCGGCGGAGACCCATCATGGAAGCTTTACTACCGTTGGCCTATTCCCGAATGCATCCTGCTCCGGTCTCTAGCTACCTGGGCAAGGTCATATCTTCCAGTCTTTGCATGCGCAGACGTCCGTGTTCGACGCTCCTCGAATGCGCAGTTCTTCAGGCCCTGAAACAGCATCAGCTTGCTGTGCAAGCATCGTTTTCATGACGCTTCCTCATTAGGGGCCCACAGGCATAATTCACTGAATCTCAATGTGGTTATTTACCCTGATCGTGTCCACGCCCCTTGTTTAGTTTTCCAGTGCCTATGCTAGAGCTTCTTTCTAGTTCTTGCCTGTCCTGTCTTTTCTCTGTTTCATTGTGCTGCTCCAGTTGTCCTGTGCCTTCTTGAGCCTTCTCTGTCTTGTGCCTTATTCATTTTCCTTCCTTGGGTCTCTGTCTGTGCCCTTGGTTCCTCCCTGCGGACTCCTGGTGGGTTCCTCTTGACTGCCCCCTGCTTCTTGTTCTACCTTGTACTTTCGTTGGGTGTTGCCTTACTACCTGAAACATCAACCTGCCATAACATCAGCTGGAGTTATCATCTGAATACCATCAATTGTCTACCAGACATTCAACGTGACCCTCCCTGCCAGTTCTCGCACTGTCCGATGCCACGTTAATCAGCAAAGCTCTGTCCCGTGGTGTTTAGAGCTGATCCAGTGCCTCCCTGTTCTTACCAGGAAGGTATTGGGTTGGTACCCCACACTGCAAATTCTTCTAATCAACACTTCCTGACAGACTGGCTTCCTCTTCGCAGCAACAACCTCGATCGATAGGTACGCAGCGCTCACCAGACGCTTTGATAACAGATAGAGACGCCTATCCATCAGCCCGGACATGGAAGATGTAAAAGAACTGAGGGATGAACTACAAGCCCTTTGCCTGGAAATGACCATCTTGTGCCAGGAAAACATCACTTTATGGCACATTCTGGTCCAAAGAGCGGGAGCTGCTTGTCAGGTTGAGAGTGCCATGGCTCACACTCCGCCTGTGAAGTATGATGGTGATCCGAAATGACTGGCTGAGATCTGTAACCATTGTATGATTCATTTCCTATTTCGGCCTTCTCATTTCAATCAAGATAAAGCCAAGAATGGCTATATCTTGCGTACTTTGACTGGCAATGCACTCGCCTGGGCAGCCCCAATAGTCCCTTTTAACAGTCCCATACTTGATCATTTCACCACCTTTGAAAAATCATTCCTGGATGCCTTCAAATCTCCTAACCTGGCCTCGACAACTCAGAATCAACTGATTGACATTCGACAAGGTACCAGTGACATAATCACATGCATAAGCCGATTCTGACAATGGCTGGAAATCATGCAGAAGACTTTGTTTCATCATGGTCTTCGAAAACGAATACAAGGATGAATTGCTGCATATTCCAGAATCAGACACCTTACAGGCCCTTCTGGATCAAGTGCTTCGTATCGACCACAGGTTAACGTAAAGAAGAGAAGAAAGACGCAGAACCGCACATTCATTGCCCAGATACCCTGTGACTCTTGGAAGTTGCCTGGCCCTTCTGAGTCAGATCCGGAGACTATGCAGTTGGGAGCCATATGGGGTCCATTATGGGAAACTGAAAGGAAGCAACAATGTACTCTTCGTTTGTGTTTGTACTGCAGGGCCACCAGCCATAACTTGGGGACTTGCCCGCAGCGACCTCCTAGGAAATCGGAAAACTAGCTGGGTTTGTCACTTGGAAGGAAGACGATGACAGGCTCTTCCTTGTTCCAGTCCTTCTGAATTATGATTCAACCCGATGCAGCCAGTAGTCTTGCTAGTCTTGAAAATCTGTATCGTCTGGACTGACAGGAGTGTGAACACTCTAGACCTTCTAGATTGTGGGGCCTCCGGTAATTATATTGATGCTGCTTATGCAGCAAGCACCGGTATTCCTCTGAACAACAAGGAGAATGTGACTGTTGTGGAGGTTCCTGATGGAACTCCACTGTCCTCGGGACCCATTCGTCAACACACTGGAGTTCTGCATCTGTGGGTTAATGAACAACAAGAACGCATTTCTTTGGATGTCATCAAGTCACCTTCATATCATGTTGTTCTAGAACTACTTTTGGGAAGGGGATACGATCTTCCCACACCCCAAACATTTTAGAATAAGGCAAAAGCCGTTATCAGTAATGTGACAGACTAGGAGACCAGGGGAGACGGGGTGCCCTTAAAGGCATCCACAAAATCATATTATTACATGTTTTGTAGGTATAGTGCACATGCAGTAATAGCAGCCATCTTAGATATTAGCAGCCATATTGCAGCACAGAGCTTAAATGTAGCGTGACAGACAGCACTCCAGGCCTAGGCTACGAACATGAGCAAGGGAATAGGTGGTATCCCACACACTGATGAGAAAGGCCAGAGCTGCACCGCCCCATAAACCCATTCATTCTCCTAAAATGTTCCCAACTTTCGTGCCCTGGGAAGATTGTGCCCTGCAAGGCCACAGGAGGAGGGCTGAGTGTCTGTGCACAGTGTGATCACATGAGAAGGAGGGCACGGGCCTCCAACCCCCACCAGTCCCAGTTATAGCACACCAATGCCCTGGCTTTCGGGCACTTGAATCCCAATGTATTAGATAACCCCAGACCACTGACCATATACCTGGTGGACTTTCCGATCGATCAGAAAGATCAGAAAGCAGGGCAGTCCTGCCTTCACTCCCAGGTCACGTGATTTGTGCTGCAAGGTGCAGGGAGGGATGAAATTATAGCCCAGAATGAGGTTGTGAGACCTTGGAGAAATGCCAGTCTGTCTGGGAGCGAGTGAAGTGTGTGAGTTAGTGTGACCTCGGCTTTCCCTCTGGGGCCATGTCTGTTCATTTTCCACTGACTGATGACGGCTGCAACATCGCCCCAAGTGGAAGAAGATGGGCGGACGGGGCTGGGACCAATGGCCTGGCATCCCCTATGGAGTAAGTGACCTATTCATAGGGTCTCACCAACAAGCAGCGCTGATTTGCACATCATGTAATTTTAGTCAGTACTGACGCTGCATGCCTTCATAAAGTATTGTTAATACTGATTTTGCCAGCACGTTCTGTGGCAGCTGAGTTCTTTGTTGTTGCTTTGTATTTTTGTATGGAAATACAACTTGTTATCCTTGCAAGAGGTGTATTGGGCCTTTTTCCCTAGTGGGTTGTATTTTTTCTGGTGTGAGCGTCTGGGGGGCTTAACTACTTTTGCTGACCCCAATGTGATTCCAGCGACACCCGCGATGACGTAGGCTTCCAGGCTGCTTCTCTGGAGGGGCCGCACCCACCTACAGTGACCAGTCCCAAGTGTGCAAATCGCAGAAGTGTGCAGGAGCCATTTTTGCAGAATTCCTCTCTGCTCTTTGAAGTGCCGCGCAGCTCCAGGGAGAGTGCAGGCAATTATTGGGACCCTGTGACGGAGGAGCTTGGGTGAACACGCAGACTTGAGTACACCCCTTGCAAGGGATAACAACGAAGGGTAGCGAAAGTGGGGAAGCTTGGCATGCATGGGTGAAAGTAAGGAGTGGTAAAACCACATGGCGAGGTTCTGTTTTTTTATTATTATATCTGGGATATTTAAGATGATTTTACAGAGGAAAAACAGGATGGTAGGGAATATTTCCGAGTGAGGGAAGATGATGGCGCCATTTGTTTTGTGACAAGAAGATAAAAAGGAAAATTAGGAGCTCTGTGTAATTAGTGGGCTCGGTGGAAGCAGTGGTTGTTGCTTTAGCTTGTTATTTTAGTTTGTTTTCTTGGTGTATTACGATTTTTGGTGTACAAGATGGAGGCCAGCGGTGGGCCAGTGTTGATAGGTTGTTTTGAGAGCGTGAGGTGAATTAGTGTATGTGTGTATGTGTGTGCGTGCAGAAAGGGGGAAGAGGGAGGTGTTCACAGGGGGCGACAGGGAGGCAGGGACAGTGGATTGGCAGAGACTGTTGTAATTAAAGTGTGTGCAGTACATATTTGTAAAGGTTGGAGTGTTGGGGAGTGCAGATTGCGAACATGGGAGGGGGACGCCATTAGAATATATCTATGGTGCGTTACCATTGTATAGGAACAACATAGAAAAATATCATAAACAATGGTTGGTAGAAAAACAAGGGGGAGGAATGCCCCGCTCCTGGCCAGAGCCGGGCACCCACAATAGAGTAATATTACATCACATGAGCACATTCCTAGTTGATAAATATGAGAATAAACAGCTTCAGAAGAAGAAGGAGATACTGGTTTTTGTGGAAAATGATAAAGGATGTGGAGGACCCTGATGCGGTTGGGGTTCAGAGTATTGAAGGGGCTGCCCTAGATGCAATGCCCGTAGCACCACAGGGAACTGGGACTGTGACTCGCACACATTGCTTTACGCACTTACCCCTCGCCCAGCCAAAGGGTACACAAACCCAACATTTTTACTGCACCACCTCCCTACATTCCAAAACCTAGCACTATCCCGCCCCAACACAGCAAGGTACAGAAGGAGCTAGAAAAAGCGTTGGAGTCTATGTGGGTGGGATTGGCTCGATTAAGGGCAGCACAGGACAGAGGAGGGAAGAAGGGGAATGGGTTAGATTAATAGAAAGCGGGAGATATTTTGTTTAGATTAGACAGTTCGGCAATCAAGGATGTGCATGTTGAGGAGGGAGGTCGTTGTGGGCCGACGGGAAGCACAGGGTATGGGAAGACAGGGGTACGGACAGGGAGCTAAGGGAAGAGGAATGGGATACCATATACAAGCTTGAGGGTGAAGAAGGGAGTGAGCAGACACTGGAGATTACGCCGTGGGTGGAAAGTTTGTGGGGACCACGATTAAGAAACAGGTTTGGCCGAGTGGCAGTAGCAAGGAAAAAAGGAAGTGTTGGACAGAAAGAAGGAAGGAACACAGGTATACAGATGCCCTTGCTGCACAGAGGCATAGGCAGGATGCACTATGTGCCCTAGGTGCAAATGGATAAGAATAATTTGATCAAGCTGCTCCCGCCCTTACTTCCGGGAAGTGAATCTATGCTTTCGAAAACAAACGGCGGGATTCCCTTAGCGTTGGGGATATGAAATGTTTGCTTGTCGCAATAGAGGGGGACCAAGCTGAAGAAGTGTGGGTTAGAGTAGGGTACCCTGGAGTGAATCTAGAAGATGACGCGCATGATGGCGTGCTTTTTAACAATATCAGAGCGCAGGTGTGGGAAGCTCTGCGGCGAACATACCCTGATATGCCAACCCTGCAGCGTATTATGCAGTATACCATGGAAGATGATGAGGACCTTGCGCAATACATTGTCAAGAGATATTCAGATGTGGCATGCGGAGACAGGGGACCAGTGGAACCGATCAGTTCCTCTTTTTTACTTTGTTATTAAAAGGGGTTTGCCCAAGGAAGTTCAGAACGCACTAGAAAAAAATGTGGGCATCGAAGCAAAGGGGTGGGCCGAGATACAAACTATTATCATACATCACTGTAAAAGAATAAAAGAGCAAGAAAAGGAAGCAGCTCAATGGCTGCAGGTGGAGGAAACTAAACTAGTACAAAAGAAATTGGTGAAGATAGCAGTTGACACAACCATTGATGGCCCAATAGAATGCCATGTATGGGAATAGCATGCCAACGATCGACGCAGTGCGGAACAGCACTGTCAAACCGTACCGAGGGGTGAGTGTGGTGAGAAACAACACCTTTATGTATCCCGGTACCAATACATACCCTGACTAGGAGATCCCACAGAGAACTCTTGCGTGCCCAGTCTTTTCCATGACAGTCCACCTTGATGATGAACCCTTGGTGAGCGCTGGGATAGGTAACAAGCAATTCATCTTTATGGTTGACATAGGTGCCACTAAATCATGCATCAGTGAGGGAAACTTCCCATTATCAGGTGAAACTCTTGACACTCAGGGCTTCTCTGGGGCTGTCGCCACGGTTCCTTATACAAAAGAGCTTGACATCAAAATAGGAGGAAAAGTGGTACGTGCATCTCTGTTATATTCTGAGAGCTCCCTGATAGATGTGTTGGGGCAAGAACTGTTGAGCAAATTGAACATGAGAGTTTCCTTCATAGATGGAGAGATAGTGTGCGCAAATCCGGGCATGTGTGTTATACAAGAAATTGTCAAGGGCAGGGTGTGCTATGGTTTGAGGTATCCCTGTGGACACTGATTTGTTTGTGTATGGCATAACAGTGCTTCTCGAAGCAGTGGCCCAAATTGGTAAAGCTTCTTGGCAAGTACCGCCTGACTTCATTTCAATTACAACCATCCATTGTGCTGAAACCACTAGATCCTGCAAATCTAGGGACAATATTGTTCCTGCCACCAGTTCAGGGGACACCACAGGTCGGAAAATGGAACAAGATGGATCTGAGTGGTGCACAGAGTTGTGTATTGACGCTACAATGCCCCTCAAGGAAGTGGTAGATGCAGACTTGTTTGAAGACAAACAAGATGATAGTGAGATTGTACTAGCAATTTCTATCTCCTGTGACATTATGGTGTAGTATCGGAAAGTGCAGTGTCTACTGATGGCTCTTGTAGCTCCACCCCCTTATCTGATATGAACTTAAAACAGGTCCCTCGGAGACTGTGGATGACAAATGCTCACAATGTTGGGCTCTTGCAAGGGGTGGCTCCAGTTAATATAACACTCAAGCCAGGAGCAGTGTTGCCACGGGTCAGACAGTACCCCTTGTTGAGGTAGGCAGAGGAAGGGATAAAGCCCCCTTTTGTCGCCCTGCTCAATCAAGGGATAATTGTACCATCTACCTCCCCATGTAACACGGCAATCTATCAGATAAAAAAGGCAAAAGGGGGGTTTTGGAGGATGATTCAAGATTTGCCCCCTCTTAATAACATCGTACAGGCAGAATTTCCAGTGGTCCCTAACCTTGCGACAATAATTTGCAGCATCCCCAAAGAGGCGACCCAATTTACTGTGATGGATCTCAAAAACACCTTCTTCTCTGTTCCCCTACACCCAGATTTACAGTATCTCACTGCGTTTACACATGTGGGATGCGTTTCGAACACCCTAAATTGCCTCAAGGGTACTGCAAGTCCCCCAGAATTTTTAACAGAATACTACATGCTGATTTAGGCAACATTCGCGTGCCCAGTAAAATCATCCAGTATGTTGATGACTTACTAGTGTGCAGTGTCAGTGAGCACCAGTGCGGACAAGACTCCATAACACTCCTACAACGATTGGCCTGCAAGGGATACAAGATTGACAAGGCAAAACTACAGTATTGCTTTCAGGAGATGCTCTACCTGGGTCAGTTAATTTCTGTCAATTGCAGACAAATAATAGCTGATCGCGCTGCCTCTGTGTGTGTCACCGTGCAGCCCAAAACAGTGAAGGAAATGCAAACATTCCTGGGCCTATGCAATTATTGTAGGGCATGGATACTTGACTATCCCGCATACACAAGCTCAGAAGGGCGACAGCAAAATAATATGGACAGAAGAGATGTGTACCAGTTTCATTTACCTGAAGGAGGTCATTTCAACTTCACCAGTGTTAGCAACCACAGACTACACACAAGAGTTCTACGTATTTTTCCATTCTAACAGACAGCTGATAACTGCAGTGCTGATGCAGAAAAGCTCTGTGGGCCACAAGCCATTGGTCTATCACAATGTTATTTTAGATTCAGTGATGCTGGGGCAATTTGCCTGTGAGCAAGTACTTGCTGCAGCAGCAGTCACCATTGAAAAAGGAGTATCATTATGGGATGCACTGTTACATTGTACGTTGAGCAGGCAGTGTTTGCTATCTTAGAACACTCTAAATCCACACTGACCACGCAGTGAGCATCCGCATATGAGATCATTCTATCCAGCTCAAACATTCACATTGTACGATGCAAAACTGTCAACCCTGCCACCTTCCTAACTGAAATGTGCTCTGATGAAGACTTGCCCAACCATGACTGTGTAACTTTTGAGGGTGAGGAAGATGATATCATTAAAGCACATGACAAACCACTTGAGGGGCGGGTCCTCTTCACTGACAGGCCAGCAGCATTTGACCAGGACACAGGTTTACAGCACACTGGGGCGGCAGTGGTCCACCTGGTATATGGGGAATATGAAACACTTGTGCAAAAGAGGTTGCCCATGCATCTCTCAGCCCAAGCAGTGTAGCTCATAGCGCTTATTGAAGCACTACAGGCATCCCAAGGGTGTCCCGTAACCATTTACTCATACGTTACCACCGCAGTGCATGTATGTCTTGCAAGGTAAAGGAGAAGGGCATTCAGGAGGATGGACGGATCCCCTGTTCAACACGCTGTATTACTGGACAAACTGATCCACGCACTCTCCCAGCCATCAATAGGGGTGGTTGTAAAATGCACTGCCCACAATAATAACACAGACAAGGTCTCTCTCGGTTACCCTCCCATGGACACAGCAGTAGAAACTGCAGCATACCTCCCAGTGCCACAAGTGGCAGCATATCCCATGCTAACACCTAACAAAGAACAGTTGACTACCTCATACAATGCCCTACCAATTGCACAATTGATTGAGCTACAGGGATGGGCAGACAGGAGGAAAAAGAGCGTTGGGTGACAAGGGGGTGTACACAGTCTCCAACAGATCTCTAATGGAGACAGGAAATATCAGGGAAATCTCTGATGCCCCATGAGTTATTGCTAGTAGCGTTCGACCAGTTGCCTCATCCATCACACGTTTCCAAACAACACATTGCAGCAGACATTCAGGAAGACTGGTTCTTCCCCAACCGACAAGAGAAATTAACGAACAGGCCCACATACTGCACTACATGGCAAACTTACAATACAAGCCTCACACAAAGGACTAACAGAGGAACTCTTCCGCGCCCTACTGGGCCATTTGGCAAACTCCACATTGATTATGCGGACATGGATGAGAGGTGAAATGGATCTTGTTACCTTAATCTTTTTTTATTTTTTTATTGTGTCATTAGTCATACATAGGGCCTCATTACAAGTCCGGCGGTAGCCATGCCGGTAAAACTGGCAGGCTGCCGCCAGACTTGCACATTTTTTCTGGCACCTGGCTTGCAGGTAACAGCGGGGGATTCTAACCCCGCCGGTCCGGGTAGTCAGGCACCGGAAAAATGGTATTCCCCATTCCCATTGAGTCCCATAGGACTCAATGGGAATGGGGAAATCGGAGGCATCAGCACCGTAAATAACGGTGCTGGTGCCTCCATTACGGTCTGCTTACCATGGTCACTGTGCCTGGCAGGGCAGACCTGCCGGGCACAGTGCTTCCGGCAGGCAGACTCGTAGTGTGCCGGTCTAGTATCAACGGTGCCGGTTAGCTTACCGGCACCGTTGTTACCAGACCGGCACAGTCGTAATGAGGCCCATAGACTTTTTTACACCGTTTTCTTCAAATATACAAAAAGGCAGGTGAAGTAACAAATAAAATATTTGTGATTCAATTTGCTACATTTCAATCAAAACATATATTTGGCTCTGAGGGGGGGAAGCTCCTTACTTGTAGGGAGTGGTGTGATAGATTTGATCTACCATAGGGGGTTTTCCTAGCTTATGGAGCGGTGGTAAAACGGTTAGCGGAACTGTGGGAGGGGATCCCGGATGAACCGGAGCCCTGCCCGGTTCTTCGAGTCCTACTGGATCGGGCTGAGAAGCGAGGGCGTATCACGCAAATTTATAAGGCCCTTGGAGAAAGGGAGAAGGGCGGGGGCTGAGAGTGAAGGAGAAGTGGGAGGTGGATTTGGGAAGTCCTCGAGGAATGCGCGTTTCCAACTGGTTCAATTTAATATCCTGCACAGGGTATATGTAACCCCGTTGGTGCTGATGTCGATGCGGAGGGATCATACGGGGGAGTGTCCTAGATGCGGGACGGAGGAAGTGGGGTTCTGGCACATGGTGTGGGAGTGTGCGGCAATCGTGGAGTATTGGGAGGAAGTGCTTAAAGGCATAAATGACTTATTGGGAACTGGTTTGGAACGTCAGCCGGAGATTTGTTTGTGGGGAGTTCTGCCGGGGGGAAGCGTAACGAGCTACGGAATAGAATGGGTCGTACTAATCCTGGCAAAACGCTGCATGGTGATTGCATGGAAATCCCCGAGGGCCCGGCAGTCCAACTGTGGAGGAAGGATGTGAGGAGATAGGGGTTGGCGGAGGTGACGGTGTTGCAGAATTTGAAGAGGGAGGGGGATGTAGGGGAGATAACGATACATTGGGCTCAGCTGTTGAATGATCTGGCGAGGGATAGTGACTTGCGCCCGCCATGAACGACTGGCGGCGGTGAAGGAGGGATGATGAGGGGGGGAATTTGAGGCTAGAGATGAAGGGTGGATTGTCCCTGAGTTTATGGGATTAAGAGAATCTGGTGTCCGACTGCGGTGCCAGGGGAGGAGGAACGATGATGCCTTATTTGGGGAGGGGGAGGGTGGGAAGGGGGGGAGTTGTGGGGGGTAGGGTGGGGATGGAGGGCTGAATTTTGTATTTAGGGGCAGGGAGTTTGGGGAATGGGAAGGGAGGGTATGGGAGTTTGGGAATTGTTATAACGAACTGTTATTGGAGGGTGTTCTACAGAAGGGGGGAGTTGGGGTGATTTGTTGAACTATCTCACTTTTTCTTTCTGTTGGAAATCAATAAATAACGTTTTTTTTTAAAAAACATATATTTGGGCATATCAATCTAGAATTAAAATAAAATAGCTTTTTTTGAAATTTCAAAATTATTTTTCATTTTACAAATTAATTTTTCATTCAATAATTTCAACAGCTGTATTGCTAAGGCGATCTCTTTACCGGCTGATAGTCTGTGCCAATATTATTGGGTAATTAACCAGTTATTGTGATGGACAAATTTGACAAAATATTTCTCACGGGGTAATAATGTTGCTGGACAAGTTATCAGAAGGTGTCTTATATCCTGAACAGTTCCTTCGCCACAAAGGTTACATTCTCCTTCTTTATGGTCTAAATGTTGCCATATTCTGGTGGTTTCTTTTGTTTTTACCAAGTTGAGACGGAAATGCAAAAATTGAGCACGCCACTTAGGGTTTGGAAATCTCCTTTGGTAGGGCAATACCTATTTACTTGGTTTTTCACACACATCAACATTTCTGCTATTTTTGAGATCACAAAATGAAGCCCTGGCTTTGATCCAGTCGGCTCTCATTAAGGACCGTTTGGCTTTGTACGGGTTCACAATAAGTGTTTCACTGGTTGTTTCACAGTTTTTCAGAATTTGTTCGGCATCTTGTTGTAGTTTTGATAGGAATTGGCTTTTTTGTGTGTTTGTATGATCCCTTATGTCCTCATACAAAGATTTTTTGCATGGATTTAAGATGGATCTGTATAAAAGTAGTACTTTCCAATCAAATTGCGATTGGAGGAAATATAAGCCCAGTTCGTATCTAAAATGAGCTGTTGTAAAGACATGGGAAGTGCCAGGGTTTTTTCCACAATCGACCTTCAAGGAGGGCCCAGTTAAACTGGCGGGCATTGGGATTGAGTTCTATCCTGTATAAGATTGCTGGTATTACATTTCCCTTTTAAAATGTCAACAAGGGTATGATCGAGAATCTACACAGTGAGATGAACAATTTTTTAAACTAATTTATGTATTGAGTGGTCTTACTCTCCAATTCCTCGTCAGGTATTTTAATGACTTGGTTATTTTCAGATTAAATACAAGAAACTTTATTTGTTTTACTACGGGTAAGGTGTGATTGTTCATGCACCATTTGGGTGATTTTTTCCGATTTAACTGTGATCCAAAGATCATTATATTTGATTTAGTCAGATTGATTACTAAGTAATTTGTGCCAGCATATTGTTCCATTGCCTTTATTAGGTGTTGAAGCCCGATAGGGGTGTGGTCGATCAAGGCAATATAATCAGCATGAGCCAAGAAGTGAGACAGACGTTTTCCTATTTTAGGACAGGCAAGTGTGTGTGCATGCAGGAAGCTTGCAAGATCTGCAAGATAAAGATTAAAAGAAAACACAGCTAAAATGCATCCCTGTCTCACTCCATTGGCGGTAGGTATGTCAGGGGATAGTTCTCCATTTAAATTTAATCTAACCTGAATTAAGGTATGCTGGTGAAGGGCTATAAGAATTGTAAGCAATCTTTCCGGCATGCCCCACATCTTTAGTTTTGTCCACAAGTTGGCCCTGTTGACTAAGTCAAATGCTTTTGTTTAATCAACTAGGCCTATATAAGCTGTCTTAGATTTATTACATATGCTTTGATCTTTGATGGTATCAAAAATTAAGCCATTTAGCATAGTGGAGAGTCCCTTACGAAAGCCAGTTTGTTGCTTGGCAAGGATTGAGTTACTATCAGCCCATGTCTCAAGATCTTGTAGCATGGGAATTGAGAAGATTTTTCTGTCACAGTCTAAAAGAGCAATGGGACGATAGTTTATAAGATCCATTCTATCACCTTTTTTTACATACAGAGATGATGATAGTATGCTTCCAGGAGTCAGGCAAGGATGAAGTATGCAGAATATTTTCAAAGAGACTGTGCAAAATCTTGGTCCAAGTTGCTGGATCTGAACTTAAGATCGCATGTGTAAAACCATTTGGGCCGGAGGCTCTGGATCTTCAGGATTTGATGATAAGACATTCAATTTCCTCAATAGACATGGTAAGAGACCATTTGATTCTTTTCTTGCAAACCACTGGGACCTGATTTGACACAGTCTTGGTCCATGCAGAAATGTCTACCCACGTATTGCTTGTGATTGCAGCTGTTAGTAACATATTCTGAGTTGCAGCTTGGCTGTTAATTATCAGCCAAAAGTTCCTGGTCTGTATTGGCAATAGGGTTTGAAGCATAATTTGGCCATCTTTGATGTTACAGGTTATTCTATGTGTGTGGGATCAATGAAGATACCTACTACGAAGCACTTTCCTTTAATTTTCTAACCTGTTTTTATCTAAGCCCTATTTTTTGAGAGCCCACATATGTTTATTTAGTTCTTTTTTTTTAATGTGAGTTTCTAGGTCAGAACTGTGTAGATGGGATATAAGTCTTAGATATTTCTTTGCTTGGGGGGGTCAAGATCCCATAGAAATTCAACATAACTGCCAGGAGCACAACGTTTTTTAATTCCGCAGCATGGCCATTTTTTACTTTTAGTCCTAGTATAGAGTTTAATTTTTTCCCTGCTTTGGGAAGCTTACTGCACGAATTCCTTGTGCAGATACTTGGAATTTACTGGAATATTGATTTTCAGCGTGGAAACAATTGAGGGAGAGACAAGCCTGGAGTGATTGATGATCACTGTAATTCATGTAAATCACTCTAAACTCTGTGCAGTAATGAGACAACTCCTGAGACATTATAATGTAGTCGATTGTGGACTTGGCCTTTCCATTTATCCATGTAAAAGCCGGTATTAGATCATTACACATATTACCATTAAGAATTGTCAGGTTCCAGTCAGTAAATAGACTCTCCAACATTTCACCATTGTAACAATTAGCTCCAGACTTTGATGTTTGTCTGACAGTTCTTAAACAATGGGCATTGAAATCACCTCCAAGAATGAGAAGATCCTCGCTAAATGAGATATTTATGTTGGGGAGGATAGTTGATAGATCTTTGATAAGAGGCAAGATACCCTTGATTGCTGGGTTCCAAAAAACATTCATTAGAATCAAGCCTTTGGATGTTTTTCCCCATTTGACAATGCATCTTACGACAAGAATTCCCTGGATGTCAGACCTCAAGCAACTAATGTTGCTGGCAAAGGTGTTTCTAATAGCAATTAATAAGCCTGCTAGTGTTCTTCCACCATTTGGATGCGAGGCATGCTGGCTTATTATACAGAACACATTTACTTGTATTTTTTGCATGAGCCAAGTCTCTTGAAGGAGAATCAAGTCATGATCATTAAAAATAGTCTGACCAGTTTTGCAGTCTTTGTATGCTGAGGGTCCTCAGGAATTCCAGCTGAAAATGTGCAATTCCTTTCTTCCCTAGAGTAAGTCCTCAGTGGCATTTAAAAAAGAACTGGGTGCACTGTTTACCGCTTGCATTATCTAGTTTACGCACAGAGCCCTGTAAATACCACCATTTATCACCCCATGAAGTGGTCACAGGACGCTGTATGCACGTGCCACTCTCTTCTGTCAGGTGAGCATCAGGCACTCGTAGAGCAGAACCTATTTGGCGGGAGGAGTTTAATAGCTACTTGTCCTCCCTAACGAAGGCAATAAAATATGTCTCCCAACAGACTGCATCTCCCCGGACAAAAGAAGCAACTGGCGCTGCAGCACAGACACCTGTAACATCACCCCGTCTGCAGATCTTCCCTGGTGATTTCATTTATGTTAGGAATTTTGTTCGTCGGTGGAATCAGCCCAGACATAACGGTCCATTTTGGGTTGTTTACGCCACTCCCCTTGCCATCAAAGTAAAGCAGCTGCATTATTGGGTGCACCTCTCTGATGTCCGAAAAGCACCTCTGCCCCATCCAGCACCGACAGACTGAACTGCCCCTTGCCCACAATACTGACATTCCACCATCCATGACAGCGCATGCACCCTTTCTTAAGGAATAAAGAAGTATTGCCCGAGACCCCCACACAATGCTGCTTTGCACTACATTTTCAAAGGAATAGCACTATTGCCGTTCCCCATCATCATCACAATAGATCCATCAAGCTCCAACAGTTCTATTTATATTAGGAAAAGTAATGTGTATAGTATCTAGTCAAGATTGTCTTATTTATATCTATATGCAATGCATTATATTGCTGGAGTATTTGCAACATTCATGTTTGGTTTCGGGGGAATATTAAAGGTGTACTTTTATATGGGGAGGGCATATAAAAGAACTGGGTTGTGTGCAAGCAAATGGGTATATACAAGCAAATGCTACCGTCAATGGGTCTATTCAAACTGCCAGCATGACCGACAGGGGAATTCAGGATGTAAATATTGCCAAATACTTTTACACACATGACACTGTGGCCACAGACATTAATATTGTCCAGAAAGTGAGAAATGACAGCCCCACTCCAGGTACTACTGGTTTTAGTGCCCCTTCTACGGTACCTTTCGAGTCACCAGGACTGTTGAAAATGTATATAATGTAACTTTAACACGCAAGAAAAGGCAACTTAGGAAATATAGATATGATAAGTATAATAGGCTAGGCTTAGATTCCATAGAAGATGTACATCATCCCGAATTGTCAAATAGCTGGTATGCCGACATGAGTTTGGTGGGAAAGAGAAAAGTGAGGGTAAGTTGTTATGTTTGTTTGTTGATACCACATGCGTCAAACGCACTCAAGGTATTAATATCACAAGATCTACCAATTCTAGAGGCTCAATGCCTTGTTCATCTGGCACTGTGTAGGCTGCAAGGCACGTTCCAGGCACAAACTGTGCAATTAGAAACTATGGATCCTGATCAGCTACAATGCAAGCAAAACCCCAAAAGCACCCAGCGTCTGCGGAAGCCGTACATAAACTTACGAGGAGTGAAGTATGTACATAGCAGGTAGCATGAAATATCAATGAGTTGCACAGCAGGAAGGTTACTGGGATTCAGAAATGAAGTCTTGGCTCAAGTGAATAAAATATGTGCACAACTCTGGAATGAACATGTCGCAAACTTAACGTGCGTCGAAGCCAGTAACAGTGCAGCAGCAAGAAACTCATGAACTATACTTTTACAACGAAGGAACTGTTTTTGTGGGGGCTGGTCTCAAATGCAATAAGACACTGTTTATACCAGACCTCAAAAAAGGCACCACTGCAGTTATGGACTACTACTGGGTGTGTGGACAGCAGGAATTCTTCCTCCTCCCACCATCATGGAGGGGCTATTGCTCACTGGCCATGCTGCACTCAGCAATACTAGTGATCCCTGAAGAACACCTCGCAGTGGGGTTGAAGACTTTGCATTCCCCAACTCCAGCTCCAGCCACAATGGAGCCCACCAGAAACATGTTCCCACGTCCCATCTTTCATCTCTTGCACAAAAAAGAAAAGAACAGCAAGTTACGCAGGAAAAGGAGATCCAATTGTCTCTCTCAAGACTCCTGCGAATTGCTCAAGGAAATACCTAATGAATATAGACTCTACTTCTGCCTGGGGTCCAAACAGCCGTGAACGCCAAATGGCTGCAAATAAACAGATGGAACATTGTGCAGCCAGCGAAAGACACAGAAAAAGTCCTCAATGGAAGGTTGAGATGCCCGCCATAAGGTTGATGACCCTTCAGAACCGGTACATGCTCGATCTGCTCACAGCGATGGAAGTGTACAGCAGAATTTGTGTTTGTAGGCGCATCAAAACAAAATACAAAAAACAAAGATGTTCTTAAATGGTCTTGAAACAATCGGAATGTGCAAGTGCTATAACATGAGGCAGGCTAGTGAGGGAGGAAGGGAGGTGCAGGGAGGGGGAAGAAGGGGAGAAAACAAAAAGGAGACAAACAAAATGCTCTGACTAGGTCATGAGACGATTTAGAATGTGCACGTTCTGAGACCTGAAAGGGGGAATAGGGAGAGGAAGTGGAATGAGGGAGCGGAGAGTGAGAGGTAAACATGCAAAACAATGAAAAAGTGCAGGGACGAGTAGGTAAACTGCATTAAGGGAGACCAGACATGCAATTATGACAGTCAGGTAAGGGTGACTACAAATGAGGAAATGAGGAAGCCTCACCTCATGGAATTAAGGGCTACATCAGGCATACAGACATCAACTGAGACTAAGCAGGTAAGAACGACTACAGACTGGCAAAGATGTAATGAGGGCAAACAACTCTTGAAGAAGGGGACAAAACCAACCCCGAAACGCGTCGAGTAATATATGTTAACGCTCTCTATGATCAATATATGCAGTATAAGGCAATTCTTCATAGAATTGAGGAAAATGTGTTAAACATACTGTGTGCCCACGAAGAATATTGCGCCTAAATTGAGTGTGACTGATAAATGTGTATGTTCACGCTTAATAAGCAAAGTTGAAATCGCATCAATATAGATGACAAATATCTAATGAATCCATATGCAAATGTGTAGCTTGTGTTTGACAGCAACATTAAATTGATGGTTATTTTTTTACATAATCATTGCCCTAATTTGTTTTTTTACAAACATTTTTCAAAAACATATTGTTAATATCGTTAAATTATTGATTGTTTTCACAATTGATTGGTTGTGCAAAGGACGGGAGAGTTCCACAAAAGTGTGGACATCTGTTGGTTCTACATGAGAGGCTACATCAGGCATTAAGGCAGGCACAGATAAAATACGTTTCCAGAAAGTCCATCAATGGTTGCAGGTAGTTCAGTGCACAACATCGAGCAGTTCCAAAGTCAATGTCAATCCGTGGTGCAAAATATGAAGTGCACAATGCAGCAAGGGACCATAGTAAATCAATGGTTGAAGGTAAATGAAGTGCACAACACAGCAAGGGTCCAGGGTTTGGGAATTGTGTTGTAGTCTAGGAGTCTCTGGAGGGGCAAAGACTAGTAAGATTAGGTTTTGGACTTTATGAGTTGATGGGATGCCACTGAAGGTGTCGGACACTGGAAACACATCCCACACAGTGAGTTTCCCTATCATTGACACTGGGCCGAATTACAATGTTGCCGGTCCAGAAACAAGTTCCACCCTTGTTTTTGGAACAGCAAACTACATGTTTGCCTGCCGTTGCCCGACAGGTCTGACACTGCCGGGTGTAGTGGTCATGGTAGGCAAACCCTTCACAGAAGCACCTGCACTATTGGCAACAGTGCCGGTGCATCCATGTCCCCACTCCCATAGAGTCCAACAAGACACTATGGGAATGGGGATTAACAAATATACCGTTGCCTGACTTCCTGACCACTGGACTCATAATGAGCCGGTGGCACCGGGACGTCAGGCGCTGGTAAATTATTATGGGTCCGGCGGCAACCCGCCTGTAGCACCGGAAGGGTTACCGCTGGAACCGCAATGAGGCCCACTGTCTTTTGTAGGAAATCCTTTTCATTTGATTGCCTTAGCTCCCATAGGCGTAAGGCCCACACCCTTTTCCGACATTATTTAGAATAAAGATTGTGTTGAACCAAATTTGTTGCTTCAATTGTATAATTACCTTGACTTTCCTGCTGGGGACACCCCAATGAGAGTGCTCAGGCAATCAAATGGGAAGCATTGCATGTGCAAGCATCCTCAGACTCACACCATAGAGAGACATAAGTTTTTTGAAAATGCCAGGGGTAGTTGAAGTGACATCAATTGCCTGATGGCATCACAGGAAGTTATATTACATTACCCTTGACCCTGGAAATATCACAGGACCTCAATCATTTAAACAAAATCTACAATTTGTATTATAAACTTTATAATTATATTTTTGGGGCACATTAATGAAAAGCAGAGTCTTCATAGGCCAGGGACACCCATACCAGCTCAGCTACTTATAGCCAGTTACTACATAAAATCCTAGTTATCGGCTCTGTGGCGACCCAGAAGAAGGAGTCGGACTAAGATGTGACATGTTCAAAGGTGTTTCATTAAATAGTACGAAAAATGTCTAACTAGCCCTACCGCTATGAGGGTAATTGCCTACATAACAAACTAAATTATGGGTGCCTGTCAAATGTCCAAAAGAAATTGTCCTTAGTCCAATATCTACTTGCCACCTTACTCTACCACCTAGAAAAACGTAACAAAAATAGACCACAGTAATAACCCCTATCCCTGGGTTTTGCATGGTCCAACTACCTGGATCTATTTTCAAAGAAGGGTTTAAAAGTTTGTCAATTTCGGGATCTCCTTTCAAAGACTTTTTTTTAACAGTTGCTCAATTTCTCACAATACAGTCCTTCAGCCTCTGTGGGGGTTCTGAATGGGAACTCTTACATCTTCACACACATCAAATACTTCTTTACATGTAAAAAAAGATTTTCTTAATGCGATTCCACTATTTCGGACTTGGTGTCTGATAATGTTCTTGTCTTGGGCTTGAGCTCCGCAGGGTCTCTCGGATCCAAGTCTTGCTCATTATGTGTTACTTTTTCAGGGCTCAACAAAGCCCTCTGGCCCTCTGATAGGCTTTCTTTAGCAGGGCCACGGTTGGGTATTTGCCTGTATCCAGCATTTCGGTTTTCTTGGATCCCATAACCCTTTTGGCTTCCCCAGTCTTGGATATCAATGTCTATGAGTTTTCTAGGGCTCCTCAAAGCCCTTTGGCCCTCTGATAGGCTTATTTTAGCAGGGCCTCAGTTGGGCATCTGCCTGTATCCAGCGTTCAGGTTTTCTTGCTTCCCATAACCGTTTTGGCTTCCTCAGCCATGGATTCAACTGTTCGCCCCTCTCAGCCTCGTTACAGCTTTGAGAGCGTATTCTTCCCTTTCTCAACCCGGTTTGCAGTTGTTGCTCTTCTCATGCAGATATTGGGGTTCTGATCTCTCTTCTGTGGTCTGGTCTCAACTTTGGTTAACGGTCCCATGACCCACCATGGCTTCCATGTGGTCATGCCTCCATCTCGCTTTTGACTTCAGCTTCGTTGCCACTCAGCATGCCAACCTTCTGCTGTATTGTTAGCGATCAGCTCACTCTCCACGCTTCTGCCGGCTCCGCGGTCTAGCTTTGCTTCACCCCTCCAGGACGACTTCCTGTCAGAGGCTCGCCTCTGCCTAGGATTCTCTCTCCTCCATTGCAGGTTCATTGTTGTTTTATGTACGTCATCACAAACAATAGGAGTGTGTCGTTCCTCTTTGACTGTAGAGTTCAGGTGGGATCCAGCATTACCTGAAGCCAAAGAGTTTGAAGAAATGTCACTATTTGGTGAATCCAAAACAGAAACAAGAACAGTTTTTCCGATTCCTGTGTAGGCAGACAGGGTGTTCTGGACAGGGAGCTCCTTTACAGGAATTGAGTCTTTGTCCCCAAGAGGGGAGACAATCCCAGTGAAGTACCACTTTCCCAGACCCCTAGGGAGGATCTTGCTTAGTGAGCTCACCTCCCTAACCTCAAAGGGGGGGTCACTCCCCTCTGGGTAGAAATGGTGAATATTCCTGATCCGTCACAGCTCACATACCAGATGCAGATAGAAAATGATATATACAGCCTCCCAGGACAAGGTAGTGCCATCATATACCAGGTGCAGCCTTTATAAAATAATCCTGGACATATGATGTTCCAGTGGACACATCAGTCTGGATCTGGGTCTATGTGGTTAGTAGCCTCATGTTCCCAGGTCCTGCTTTATGTGAATGGCTACTATTCTTAGTACCCCCTCCAAAATCCCTTTCCCAATCTCCCTTGACATACAAGGGCACTAGGACTGTGGCAGGAAGTCAGGCAGTGGTGCTTGGCAGTGTTCACTGGGAGAAAAGAGTAGTGGTTAACCCAGGAGCCTCTTGCACAGAGTATAAGGTGGGGTAGAAGGTGCACCACTGTAGCACTACTGTGGGGTGTGGGGTGGCAGAGCTGATCTTAGGGCTCTCATGCCTCTGACGTGCCTTGAGGGGCACCAATGGCTGGAAGGAAAAGTGTGCTGCAGAGGCCAGGCTGCCACGCTGTCTCATCCTGGCGATGTGTCACGGGTGGGACTTCCCTTATGCTCCACTTTCTGGTTATTTCCTCCATCTCTCTAGTAGGAGGAAAAGTCCCCACTGCTTCTTGCTCGTTATCTCTAACACAGTTGATTGGAAGCTGCTGATGGTCTGGCGGGATGAGATGAGGGTGGGTGCTCCATCCCCTGTCTAACCAATAATCCCTCAAAAGCCCCTTATTTGATGATGAGAAAGGGAGGAGGTCATGCTTGAAAACAAAAGTAAGTAAATGCAGCGCTTGGGGGGTTATTGCTTTCTGTCTATGGCGCTTCTCCTCAGAGGCGTAGACAGGGTAGGGCCTGAGCGGGCAAGGTCCACCCAAAATCTGTAAATACCCACTCAGCAGCACTACATGTTCATTTACAGATGTTAAAGTCTCTGCGGCGGGCCAAGCTACACTAGCTTCAGGCCTCACTATTTAGTCAATCCTGAAGACCTGCCGTCTCTGATCACGTGGTTACAAGTGCAGTACAAATGAAGCAAAGGGTGGGCAGGGCTATCAGCTGCTACCCATGGATACCTTCAAATGATGTGACTCACATTGTAATTGTGGTGCATTGTGTACACCCACAATCATCTATTCTTCAGGTTATGAAATGTAGCATTTAACAGAAAATGCTGCACTGTTCCGCCGGGTGGTTATGCAGTGTTGCCAACTGGCTATCCTGCCTTATGTCCTCCGTGTATTGCATCATGGCTAAATGCTTTTGCCAACTACACATTTGCTCAGGTTATTGTTCCCTGTCTACTTGTTAAAGTTGTGGTCTTTGGGTGTTTCCCTTCCTGTAAGCGATGAGTCTCCAGTGGCTAAATATAAAGCTCCTGCATTTCTTTTCTTCAAAGCAATATGGCAAGTGCTCAGAAAAGTTCGCAGCTTTAAAATGTGATTATACTCTGTTCATAGATTGTTGTTTTTGACATCTCACTCCATGATCCAATTTGTTGTATGTGCAATCCTGGTTGAGTGACAGGTCGCGATGACTAATACCATACCCTTCAGTTTGGTGTTTTTCTCTTCCCCGCAGCAGTTATGCTGATATCTGCGACCTTGATGGCCAGATAAACTAGAGGGGTAATCTACTTTATGGCCCGATTTCAACAGAGGTTTTTCTGCTCCAAGGAACATCGTGCAGCTGTAGAAAATTGGCAATTAACAGCACAGGATAAAAAGGATCAAAAGCAGAAAAAAGCGGGTTTACGGGGATTTAAACAACAACTATGCAAGTCAAATGAGATTTAAAGAAGGTGACGGGTTATATAACTAACAGCTCTCTGCTAGATTTGGGTCAGAGTTTAGCTTGGCATTGCTGTGTTAACCATGCTGCGTTGGGCTTAGCTGGGCATGTGCTGCAAGAGAACGTGACGCACTAGACATGAAAAGGCTGTCAGGAAGTGACTCATTTAAAGGCCACTCGGAGAGCTTGATAACGTGTTCATGGTTGTAGTATCACATTGTGCGGGGGGCGGGGGGGAGTGGGGGGGTTGCAGCTCCGGGGCTTTGGTTGACTGATCATCAACAACTTAATTCTGTGCTCCGTGAGCCACCCGCCTGCATCTTCTGCTTAGTTGTAAAACTTTGTTGGGTACGTGTAAGCTAAACTGTCATGAAACACTGAATTAATTACCAGCACCTTACTGACATACGTGGAAAAAAAACGGCAAATGTTAAATACATAAAAAAATTATCCCTGAGCTTCATGGGGGCTGCCACCATTTTCCCACTGCCTAGCATTGGTACAAAGTTCCCATTACAGAGTATTAATGGTTGCCTCAACTAGTTTCTGCAGGGCACTTTCTACAAAAATGAGGGGAAATGGCTGCCGTTCCAACCTATCATTGTATGGCTTTGACTATAAGAAACATTTTTTAACTCTGAAGTGCAGTGGTACAATTCTGAAACTGATTAATTCACGTGTTATGATAACTTGCACTGCAGTGTCATGTTGCCCTTCATTTCACCAACTTTTTAATCTTCCTAATACTTTTCCTTGTTCTCTTTTCAGTTTTTCTTTCTTTTTCTTCCAGATTCCTTCTTCACTGTTTTTTCTTCTTTTCTATCTTTCCCTTTTTTCATTTTCTTCTCAGTCCTTTCCCATTCTTTGGAATGGAGTAACACTTGGATGGAGAGTGATTGTGTAAAGAAATGGAGGAATGGTGTCACAAAGATAAGGGTGTGTCCTTTCTTAAATAGCAGCACCTAATAAAGCATGGGAGACCTATATAATATTCTACCTTATTGTGAATGTATATAACCGATGGAATATGCATATCTCTCATTTCTCTGCTCCCTCTGATCCTCACCATTACCATCCAATTGTGTAACTCTTGACTGGCTTCAATGTAACTCTTTGATCATAATTTGAAGATGGCACCGTTGACGATTTAGGGGGTAATTCATAGATTCCTGCGCAGAAGTTGCGCACGTGGCTGGCGCAGAGAGGGAGGGAGCGTGCGCCAGCCGTGTGTGCTAAATCCCATTTCCACGCACCGCGTGTTCATGGATTTCCCCATCCATATCCAGCCGTGGCGCAGCGACCACCCAGCAGCGACAGTTATGCCCCTAACACCGCCCCTTGCGGCAAAAACAGCCAGACAAATCCACATTATGGTGCAAAGGCCAGTGGACCAGCATACAGCCCCCCAACAACGTAATTAAGCTAAAAACGCTTGTGTACACCGCTCGCGCCAGCACAATCGTGTGTAAAACTCTTCGAGCACCTCTCGGAATACTGGTATGCATTACACGCGATTTGGCTGGCGCGAGTGGGGTACGTGTATTCCGAGGGGTGCGCAAGAAGTTTTACACGTCATTTGGCTGACGAGAGCAGGGTACACGTTCCACGCGCACCCCTCGGAATACACGTACCCCACTCGCGCCAGCCAAATCGCATGTAAAACTCCTCGCGCACCCCTCGGAATATGCGTACCCCACTCACGCCAGCCAAATCGGATGTAAAACTCCTCACACACCCCTCGGACTATGCGTACCCCACTCGCGCCAGCCAAATCGCATGTAAAACTCCTCACAAACCCCTCGGAATATGCGTACCCCGCTCGCACCAGCCAAAACGCGTGCAAAAGTCAGCACGTGCTCAGAACACCTGCGAAAGCACCTCGCAAGCAGCCCACACCACAACGGAGCCCACCATCACTGGTGAGCATGCCAGCAGGCAGCCCACACCACAACGAAGACCAACATCACGCTTGAGCATGCCAGCGGGCAGCCCACACCACAACGGAGCCCCCCATAACACGTGAGCATGCCAGAAGGCACCCCTCACCACAACTGAGCCCACCAACACCCATGAGTATGCCAGCAGGCAGCCCACACCACAACGGATCCCACATCACCCGTGAGCATGCCAGCAGGCAGCCCACACCACTACAGAGCCCCCAACGACAGCAACCTGCCAGCAGGCCCTGACTCATGTCCCCCCACCCACACCAGCGACAGCAACCTGCCAGCAGGCCCGACTCATGTCCCCCCACCCCGGTGATGGCAACACAGACCTCAGAATCGTATGCACACCCAAATGTAACCCCATATCAACTCCCCACAATGCAAATCCACGACCATCTATTGTTGCCACTCCCCACCACATGCCCCATCCCACGTCAATCACAGAAGCACACGTGAATGCACCCCTAGACATGTGCAACATAGGCACACAGCGGTGACACATGACTGAGGCAATGACAACTGACACATGCATCAAGCAAATAATAGCAGACCACACCAACACTGGACATTATTGAAACGTATTAAATATAAAAAATATGACAAAATGAAAAAAATCATGACTATGAATAAACAAATAATGAAAATGTAAATGAAAACAAAATCAGAAAGTGAAAATAAATCCATGAAAAACATGACAAAGAAAAAATATGGTCCATTGTCCTTCACCACTTCCCCATATCCACAAGGAAAAAGGAAATAAAAAAACCATTACCTCATGGCAAAAATAAAAATAAAATCCACTGAACATCCAACTATGTACAGGTAAGGTGCACAAGGGTCCATGATCCCCAAAAAATAGAACAATCCAGGAACAAGCTCCATCAAAAATCCAACTATTTACAAAAAGTGGAGCAATGTCCAATAACTCCAAAATAAATTTAAAAAAAAGGAAACTTATACCTAAATAACTATTCACAATGGCGGCGGGCTAGTCCTACAGCTCACTTCTGTTGCTAATGTCTCTGGCCAGGGCATCATGAAACTCCATGTTGATGTCCCAGAGGTGGGCCTGGGCTCTGTCCTCGGGGCCTCGCACGGACGTCGCCATGGTCTCCACCACCGCCCTGCGAGTATCCTCAAGGAACGCTGCCCGCCTCAATGGCTGGCACATGGAGTTCTCCGCCCTGACCATCATGAGCCATGCCCTCTCCGCCCGCCGCCGCTCTGCATCTATATGCTGGCCCAACTGCTGCCACACGGAAGACACACTCAGTCCCAGGTCTCCCTGCACGTCGGCCTATGCCTGCCTCCGGGATGTTGTTGGCCCTGAGTGCTGACGCTTCCCACGTCGAGCCTGCTGCCGCACCAATGCCATATGCCTCTGCCACCACGACGGCCTCCGGGATGATGGAATCCCCCGGTGCCACCATGCACATGCCCTGCTCGGAGGTGTCTGCCCATCCTCCATTGGCAGGGGTCCAGTTGTTGGGGTGACCATCTCTGCTGGTCCTCCGACACCCGACTGTGGCAGGGATGTGATCTCCACCAGCCTGGCCGCGGTGGATGGGGCAGGTCCACAGGTTGCCCAGGTGACACATGGTAGGGAAGACGGCACGGAGGATGACTGGTGCATAGAGTGTGCAGATGAGGAGGGATTCGCAAGAGCGCCCAGCACACGGAGGAACCCTGGGTGTATGATGATATTATTCGGGCAATTGGGAAGATAAAGTGCTCCTGTGCGCCTGGTCCCGATGGTATCCCCCTGGTTTGATCAAGTCTGATCCGCCAACGACCTGTTCTAGCATGTCGACGCGGGCACACAGGTGTTCAAAATGATGTGCGTTGTCCAGCCTGGAACAACGCACATCATCCTGAATCCCCCGTGTGTGCAACGCAAGACCGATTAGGACAGGCTCAACCCTGTCACGGATTGCCACGTCCGCAGATAGAGGAAGGTCAGTTGACGTAGACACATCCCCTTCCCTACGAACAGGCGGCCTGGACAGAGGCATCCCTGCTGGTGCAGGATGATGCAGTCACAGGATCAGGGACTGGATTACACACAGGCACCTCCACGGCGACCTGTGCTACCTCCTGCCCCTGCCCCTGGACTACACCACTTGCACCATTGGAACAACCCCCTCCAGGCCCCATGCTTGGGTCTGATACGGCCTCCTCCTCAACCACACCCCTCACCAACCTAGATGACTCTGTGCCGTCTTCCGTAGTATGCCCCTGTGGGGGCTCTCCTGCCCCTTCTTCTGCCAAGGAGATCACACCCAACCATGGCCTCTTGGACCTCTCCCTGGCAGCTGCGGCCATGGACGCAGTACCAGTCCCTCACTCCCGGAAGAGATTATTCCTGGGAAGGGGGCAGGGCCTTGCGTCTCTGGCTGGCGGTGGCATCCCTGCCGCTTGGCTCCACAGCACCGTCTCCGCCCTCTTCATCAGTCGATTCTGCAGACAGGGATGGACAGAACACAGGCATTAGGACACCATAAAATGGTCTGGTAGACACATAACTATTGCACATGAGTGCCAGTGTCAAACATCACAGACGGCATCACACTCCCCATCACTCAGGTCAATTGAACCCACACACATGCACAAACAAGCAGGGAACGTGCAACAGGCATCTGCATCCATTCACATGGAACTGCATGAACATCATAAGGGTGGCATGGCATCACAAGCATCATGGAGCATGCCATTCACATGCACACATGCCACCAGACAGACATTCATCTGGCCATCTCTACCTCCTGTCACAGTGCAATCATCGTCAACTATGTCACATCTGCCAATCAGGTACCTAGATGTCTGTGTCACATGAATCCATGGCGTCTCACAGTAACACACATACCAAACAGACACACACACATGTACACTGTGCATGTACATGAAGGTGGGACGAGCATCCATGTGTCACACCCCAAACATAGCTGAGTACATACACAGGCATGCAAACATGTGTGCATCTTCACATGCAGTTGTACATCATGCATCGGAACACATACACCATTGATATGCAGCACACATGACTGGACTCCCATGCAGCACGGTCATGTCACTGCACACACACATTCTTACATGGGCCATGTCAGACATCTGTCCAAGCTGCACACTCCTGCCACACCTCAATATGTACTGTGTCGAATGAAAACGCATGGACACTTACTGCTCGACTCCAGACGGGTCTGACTCTCGAGGACCTGGAGGTGAAGCGCTGGGGCGAATGCGCACCTGGACCCTCATTTGGTCAGTGCTCAGCAGGACCCAGCGCCCCACTGCATCCGCTGCGTCCAAGAGGCGCCTGATCTTCTTGAGGGTCCTGAACTTGAAGTCCTCCCAGCACTTATGGCTGTGTTTTGAGTCGCGGGGTGCCACCCCCTCCGCATTGATGGCACCCACGATGTCCAACCAGATCTTCTCCCGTCCATCCTTGTCGGTGCATGCTCGTCCCAAGAGGGCATCATAATGCCCCAGGACCTGATCCACCAGGATGCCAACTTCTTTTGCAGTGAAGCTGGCATCCCTCTGCCGGGGGGTCGCCACTGGTCCCAGATGGAGTTTGGCCCGACATGGCAACCCCCGAGGCAGGTATGGGTGAGCAACTGGGTCCTGGGGCTGGGCTGTGGAGCGATGGAACACCAGTCGGGAGTCTTCTGTTCCAGCAGGGGTAGTCACAGCAACTGAACCCCTGGAGATGGCTGATGTGCAGGCACCAAATAGCAGGGCACGTTGGCAGCAGGCAGGCAGCAGCAGATGGCTTGTAGGAGGCTCCCCGGGGGATGTGGGGGGCAGGTAAATGGCCTCCTGGGCAGAGGGGTGGTCTTCTGTGTGTAGTCGCGTGGTCAGCTCGATGCAGAGTGATACAGCACGTGAAAGAAATGCATGCAAGTGTGTAATTCGAGGAAAGGCCCTTAGCTCGTAAGTGATGTGACACGCACGGGCGTTTCCCTCAGCACGGGTTAAAGGTGAGCTTGTGCCAGCAGTTCGCTGTACGTGCGTTTCGTGGAGACCAACGCATGTGTTTACTCCTCTTGTGGTTTCGCATGCGATTACTTCTCAGCAGATAGAGTTTGTACTTCTTCTTTTGGCGGGGGTGTTGCCTACGTGCACAAGCGCGTGTGTTTTTCTTTTCCATGTAAGGCAGACTGTGAGACGCGCATGCTATTTTTCCCACTGTGGTTCTCCCTGTGCATCAAGTACCCATTTACGAGGTCATAGTAGCCTGCGTGTTCCACGCATACGCATTTTTTGTGTCCCTGGGTGCCACAGCATACTGCGGGAGGTTTATTCCACACACATGGCCTACCGGGGGTTGCGTGCATGTTTATTATCATTTTTTTGGGTGCCTGAGCGTTGCGTGACCTGTCATTTATCACCAGGGGTCACAGACAGCCTTGCAGAAGCACAGAGGCCACCAAAGGTAAAGGTCGGCAAAGTTGGGCATCCTCCCAGTGTTGTGTGTGGTCGGAGACGTGGCTGAGTGACCAGGGGGTACAGGGAGTCCAGGGAGGCCAGGTTGGCCGCAGAGGGGGAAGAGGCAGGGTTGCACCAGTGGGGCAGGATGTCCAGCCACGTGTTGGTGAAGCCATGCCACCACCCCCTGTGGCTCTGGGAGATGCAGCTGTTGCATCCGACCCAGGCGCCCATATGACCCGACAGTCAGTTTAGATCTGCTGTCACAGGCCCACCAGTAGTGGTAGGTGCAGGTGCAGCTGTGGCAACCACCAGGCAGGCTCAGGGCTGGCCAGTGCATGATGCGTTGGAACCTGAGGACTCCCAGGCAGAATTCCAGGTGGTCAGGAAGCACAGGCCACGTGTGTCCAGGGTTGCTGTGACTGAGGCACACATATCTGGGGCAGTGGTGACATCTGCTGCCCAAGAAGCCAGGTGGTGGTAACTGCATGGGCAGATGCAGCCAACACCACCCCGGCTGTGAGTCTGGCAGCCAGGACTGTGCCGGTCACAGACCTTGGCACTGCAGCAGATGTGGCGCTGGGTGCTGGCAACAGCACCCAGCAGCCACTGACTCAAGTCAGACCTCCTGTCCTGGTTCCGCCAACCAGTCTCTTGGTCCAGTCCACCAGCACCAATGCCCCTACTGATCAGTGCCACATTGGCCACTCAGGGTCCATACCACCACCAAAGTGGAGGAAGCATGCTTCTGCACAAGAGGCTGGAACCTCAGACACGGGAAGCCGAGGAAGAATCCTTTCAACAAGCAGAAACTGGACTTCCTTGTGGGCTACATGTCGGCACACAAACGCGATATACTGGTGGGCCCACAGTGCCATACTACTCCTGCCCAGTGTTGGGTCCACTGGCAGCATATTGCGGATGGTGTGAATGCCATGGGATTTCAGGTACGCACAGCTCAAGACTGCTACAAGTGTTGGAATGACCTCAGATGCTGCACAAAAAAAAGCGTGCCTCCAATTATGCCATGACTCACGTGACTGGCAGTGGGCCAGCATCAGAGGAGGATGCACTCACACTGCACTAGGAGATCACTGCAGAGTTCATCGAGGCAGAACTAATCCATGGAGTGGGAGAGATGAGGAATTATGATGCATAGTCTGGTTTGTGTTGATGCGTGTTTGTGCAGGGCATATGCGTTTGGCTTGTGTGATGTGTTGTGCTTGACTGCCACTACATACTATGTACACATGGCTGTCATGTGTGAGTCATGCAATGCTTCATTGATGCATGCCTGTTGTGATGCATGCAGGATATGTGATGCACACAGGGACTGTCCTCATCACCACAGATGCACCCTAATCACATGCAAGTCACTCGGCTACCCCTCGGGTACATGTTCCTGCTCACTACATGCAATGTCTGCATGTAGCCTGTGGTGTTGTTGCACTCAGCACTTGGCCTATCTCATCACATGACTGCCGTGTATGTGTGGACAGCCTGCAAGGTGGTCCTCCTTACAGGCACGCTTCCTTGACTCTCAAACCCCCAGAAGCTCAATTTCAACAGGGCACTGGTGAGTCACATGTTGGACTAATGCAATTGCCTGTTCCCCGTTCCTGTGGACATGCACACTTCCCTCTGCAAACCTGCAAAACACCTACTGTGGTGTACATCCTTTGTCCTTGGTGCAGTGTTTCTCACTCGGACTGTGCAGATGGCAGTGGCTCCCCGTGGACATGAGTGCCCATTCATGCACCATGTGCATTCCATGTATGCCCCTATGGGTCCTTGACAGGCTGCTCATCGTAGTACGTCTCCAGGATAATATAAGTGTCATGGTATTTGGTCATCCATTTGATGCTCACTCCGGGTCTGTCTCTCATCACACACAAGTTTAGGGTCTCCTCGTCTGTGTTGTGCACAAGCCTCACCCTGTTACAGGCCCCCTGCCTCTGTTCAACTGGTGTCGGGGCTTCTGCATGCATGGGTGTACTACTGATGGTTCCTCATGCGTCCTGCTTAATGTCCACTTCTCATCTGCTGTAGTGTCATTTGACTGACAAGATGAAATTGACAAATGCCAACAGTGTCTGCCAATGCACAGTTCTCTGGTCAACCTTTCATTGCCATGCGCTGCCTCCCTGCAATTGCGCAAAGGGTGGGGGGTTCACTGTATCCATCAACCCAGTGCATGCACTTTGCACATGATGGCTGCACTTGACCTTACACTGCCGTCATGTTTAAAGATTGACATCACTACGTACGTGTTGATGTTGGAAGTTAAGGCGGTGCACATGCACTGCACTGCACCCACTCACTTCTGTACCATGTTGCGGCCTTCAACATGTCTATGCAATGCTGCTATGTCAAAGTGACCTGGCATGTATGTTCCCATGTTCATCCCTTCACTGTATTGAAACACACTAGCGTAGGTGCATCCTGTGACACATGTACTCTGTATTGGTGATGGTTGTTGAGTGCTGCATGTCCACATGCATATTACATGTGTCATGGTGTGTTTGGTTTCACTTGCAGCTGTGGCTTTTTAGGTGTTCCGCCATGCTTATGCTAGGTGCCATCTCTTTCTTGCCATCTCTCATTTTTGGCTTGGGTCTGTGTCTGCCAGAGGTTGTGTGTGATGCAGGTGATATGCAACCTGCAGTACATGTGTAGGCTTCACATTTTACACACATTCATTTCTGCTTTCGGGATACCCTTGCATTGCAATGCCACTGGATGCATGTCGGAGTTTGAGTTGTGTGAGACATGTCTGCTTCATGTGTTGGCTGTCGATGTTGTGATGTCTATGTGTGTTGTATATGCTGCTGACATGTGTGCTTATCTTTCTTTTGCTTATGTTACAGGTGATGAGGCACTGGAGGCAGAGGATAAGGATGTGATTCCAGACACGGTGGTGGGTTTACGTCAACAACCTAGCACCAGTGGTGGTCGTGGGGTGGTAGACCATAAAAAACAATTTTTGCTCCAGACCATCGTGTCCAAGGATGACTATGAGTCAAGCTCTGATGGACTCTCTGACCACAGTGTTGAGTTGGATGTGCATCATGATGTGTCGTCACTGGTGAGTGATCCTGCAGAGGATGATCTTCTGTCCGCGACACTTGCAGTGAGGGTAGTGCCCTCAAGGGGCCAGGCAATGTTGGAATGTCCACCTGTCGTGGTTATGGGTGCAGGGCCACACTCCACACCAGTTGCTCATGTTCCTGGGGCATCAGGTCGACCGAGGGATGCAGTTCTGCAGCCGCGGGCAGTGCCAACCCAGCAAGGACTGCGGCTCCTTGGGCCCACTGTAGTGTCCGGCAACGTTGTGGCCTTGCGCCACTGGGTACCACTGTGTGGGAGCATGCCATGTATGCCATAGCACAGCATCAGGGGGGAGCAGTTGAGATGATGGCTCAAGGCATGGAAAGTATGGTCCGTTCCGTCCTCCCCCCTGAGAGGCAGGTGGAGCTCCAGCATCAGGCAACGCGGTCCATGTGCCGCTCACTCAGGCTGGGCATGGCGGCCTCTGACAGGGCACAACAGGCTGAAATGGTGGCTCTGCGCGAAGCACTTGCTGCTCAGGCAGAGGCACACAGGGAGGCCCTGAGGGAAGAACACCAATCCCTCAGATCTACTCTAGGTGTGCTCATGATGACCCAGAGGACGCAGTCAGAAGAGAGGATGGAGCAGCTTGAAAAAACCATCTCAATGTTCCCTAGCTCCCTATGTCATGTGAGGCCATGCAGGCAGAACTCCGTCATACACGTGAGACCTTGCCGGAGGAAGCACGTGTATCACGTGATGTGCTGCATGCAGACCTATGTGCCATAGCCATGCAGGACCGGGCTTACCAGACCCGCAGGCTTGCTGCGGATAGGCATGGTCAGGCAACTGTGCCACGTCCACCTTCTGATTTTCATCCAGAGGGTGATGACGACGACGACAATTTATCTCTCACACAGGTTGGGCCATGCAGGCGTTGAGCCCTTGGAGGATTTTTTTTTTCTTAATCTCAACATCAACACATGTGGGTGTTGAGGTGCACCCTGTACCTCCCCCCTCCTGTGTGCCTCCCGCCCCCGGTCGTATGTGGCCATTTTAATTTTTTTCTATTATTGTTTGCCTATTGTGCATTCCTGTGACAGTGTGGTGCTTTGTGGCATTTGAAAGCATCCACTGTGTGTTCCCGCTGGGCCCATACAGGTTTGTCTCATGTATGTGTTTGTGGCTTGGGGTCCTGACACATATGCCACTCCTGCTTCCCCTTTCAATGGGCTCGCAAGGATGGCTCGGTGTGACAGCATCTTACACAGGGGCATTGGGCTTCCGTCATATCTGCGGCCAGTCTGTAGTACTATTTGTATATACACACCTAGTGGGGATTCCGGTGGCTTCTCCAACGCATGTCTGCACTTCATTTTGGTGAGTATTTTGTTGACTGTGCATTTCATCATGTTGCTGGTGATGATTCTTTATGACTTGCCTGTCTATGTTGTTGATGCACTTCCTGCTGTAGGCGGTACCATGCACCCTTTGGCTCTGTGACACACACTGATGATGGGAGGGGTCCGTGTGGTGACAATGTCACATTGGGACACTTGGGCTACAGTGATTGGTCACTCTGACATTGTCGATGTGGGGTACTATGTACATGAGGTGTTCTGCTGGTCAATGGATGATCCTGTGTTGGGTTTGCTTTTGAGGTGTCAGAGGATTGGTGTGGTTTAACACACTGGGGGACAACGAGGGCAATGTTCACATGTGCTGTGTACAGACCACTGAAGGTCACTTCATTTTGCATGCATGTATTCAGTGCATGTCCCTACTGACACAAACACTTTGACAACGCACCCCCACACCAACAACGACAACAACATGCACACACATGCACCCAGATTGCCTTCTGAGGCATGCTGTGTCCCTGCAATGCATGATCACTTTCAATTCCTTGATCGTGTACATGCATCACAGGGTACTTTTGGTTGATTGTACTTATTTTTCATGATGCTCAAGGACTTTCACCAACGCACAGCACACTCACTGTGCTGTCTGGTGAGCGGTGTGTTGCAGAGGACACACACGCAGCACACTGTGTTTCTATTGCCAAATGTCTATTGCCTGATGTGCATGGCAACAGGCATTTTGAGTTTTGTTGCTTTTACCACTGGTGGCATGCATTTGTGCCACACCTTTTATCGGTGGGAGGTTTTGGTCAATCATTTCATCAGATTCCATGTCAGGTGTAATTATCTCGTACTTGTTTACATTTCTCACATGGCACTTCATGATGATTGTGTCATGTGTTGTGCATTTGGTTGGCTGTTGCATGACATGGCATGGTGTGGCGGATGGGGGTCATGAGGGTTGGGAGGGTTTAGGTGACATACCAGTATTTTCATGCCCTGTTTTACAGGGGGTGTCTGTTACGCTCACCTGATACCCACGGGGACGACACTCAGCCTGGCTGGAAGATTAGCACTCTCGAACCCTCTCCCTTGATAGTGTGTTGGACGTGGATAGCGCCTGCAATACAGGAGAACTGGATATAAGACTTAAATGTCTCTATTGGATTGATTCCCACCTCCCTCAGCCTCGAATTCCTCCCTTAAGTTTAATCTCTCGCCTCACCTTAATATTAGGTATGGGGTGCTCTCCGTCCTGCGTCTCTGTGAAGGGGCACATTGGAGGTGTGGGCGTTCTGCGACCTAGTTGCTTCACTGGTGCGTTGCCCCTTGTTCGGGTAAAGGCCTCCTGTGACTCCGATTTGCTTGATGATGTAGGTACTACTGTTTTACAGTCTTTTATCTTGCCCTTATCCTCTTTTGCCTTTTCGTTGTTATTAATGTCTCTAGTTTCTTTCCTGAAGATGAGTTGGAGAGTTTTGACATTGCTGTTGCCGTGCTGTATAGGATGAGAATCGCAGCAAGATAAGTGAATGCACAGTGCGTGCCACTTTCTTGCCTTTTCTTTTTGCTGAGCTGTGCCTGCGCCGCTTCCTTTGCAGGTCGTTATGATGTTCGGGCCGCTGTGATGTTCCGAGATCAAGGAGAGACTACACCTGGTAAGTGGTTCTTGTTGTCCTTGCATGGCCGTGAGCGAGCGCTCACTAATAATGTCTCTTTTTGTCTTTTTCAGGTTGCTGCAGCTTTCCAAAGATGGATGCGCCGTCATGATGAAGAATCCCCGGATCGCGTGTATTCAGGTGAGCAGCCGGTGGTAGTTTGAAGATGGAGCATTCAAGACCAAAGCCAAGCTGCTACTTACAGGGAAGCGCTAAATAATGGTGTTCTTCTTCCAGATACAGGATTCAGCATGTGGCAGGATGCAAGAAACACTGGAGATCAGAACTGGACACAGTGAGCATTACGCTGCTAAAACTGCAGAATAATGCGAAGCATGTGCTGCTGTTTGGGTGTGGCTTATATAGCTCAAGTAAAGTAGTTCCAGGTAAAGTAGTCCCAGGCCCAGCCACATCCAAAACACTAGACCGCATACCTGCCTTCTTTGGAACTGAGCTATGTGAGTGCCTCCATGTTAACTGAAGTCCCAATCCAAATGTTGTCCTTCACATAACAGTATGAACCTGCCGCCAAAGGCACCAGGACTGGCTCCAAGAGAGTCCAAGATGGTGTTTTGTGGACCTTGAGGCCACAATGGAAGTCTGTAACCTGGCCCCAACCAGGCTGGTTTGGCCATGATGACCAGGGACATGAATCGTGACAGCACTCCCCCCGCAAGGCCCCTCTCACGGTAGTTCTTCTGCCTGGCCCTGGTTTAGTTGGATGATTTTGATGGAAACGTTTTACCAAGCGTGGTGCATGGATGTTCTCACTTGGTTCCCATGTTCTGTCCTGAGGACCATATCCTTTCCAATCTACTAAATAATATATTTTAGATCTAGTGTATTTTGAATCCAGGACGTCTTTAACTTCAAACTCCGGTTCTCCGTCTACCAGTACTGGTTTTGGTGGTGTTGTAACTCGAGTTCCAGGTTGCACAGGTTTTAGGAGTGATACATGGAATACAGGATGGATCTTCATGTTTGGTGGAAGGGTTAGTTTAACAGCTACTGGGTTTATTATAGAGTCTTTGGTGAAAGGTCCTAGATATCATGGACGAAAGGTCCGGGTTCCTTTTATTGGCACATTTTTTGACGCTAACCAGACTTCGTCTCCAACTCGGTAATCAGGAGCCTTTCTGCGATGTTGATCAGAGAATTTCTTTTGTCTTTCTTTAGCTTGAAGTAAATGTCCAGTTGCCTCTTTGAAGGCTTGAGTAATGGTTGTATGTAAGGTTTTCGCCGCTGGCATCTCCAGAGCCCTGGGAGCATCTAATTCAGAGGTGCGTGGATGCCTACCATATAGGGTACAGAAAGGAGTTTGTTCCGTGCTGGTATGCAGGGAATTAGTATAGGCATATTCTGCTATCCATAGTAAATCCTTCCAACCTTCTTCAACTTGGTGTAACATACGACGTAAGTATTGTTCGAGTGTCTGGTTTGTCCTTTCCGTTTGGCCATCCATTTGGGGATGATGGCTGGTGGATAATCGAATATCGATTTGGCCCATTGAACAGCACTTCTTCCAGAAGCTAGATACAAATTGACTACCTGGATCTGAAATCAGGACAGAAGGAAAACTGTGTATTCATATTACATGAATGCACACAATGTAGCACTTCCGTGGACACATTCTCAGGGTGGTAAGGTTGTGACAGTTGACTGTCCCTTTGTCATCATCAATTGTCACATGGTTTGTGCCAGGCCTGTGTGCACTCCGCAGGGGTGGTAATTTAGGTGAATAATGTGGCCACAAGCTGGGTACGGGCTGCCTCGCCACGTGCCCTTTCCCCTCCCGTGTGCAGCACCTGTGCGTGTGGTTGGTGGTGTGGGGGCACCACCATGTCCACCGGTACGCCCCGCCGAGTTGCAACGTTGGGCAGGACACATGCTGCCACAATGATCCTGCACATTACTGGGGGTGCATATAGTAGCTGCCCGCCAGAGCGGTCAAGGGAGCGGAAGCAGTGACTTCAGCACTCCAAATGTGGGCTCCACTATGGCCCTGGTTGCAATATGGGCTGCATTGTATCTTACCTGGGGTGGGGTTGTGGCGTTCTGTATTGGCGTAATCATGTAGGTGCTCAGAGGGTAGGCAATGTCCCCATGGGAGGTGATAATGGTTGTCATTAGTTGGGCTGATATATTTGTCTGTGTGTGACATGCATGCATGTGCACGGGCATTTGTACTCACCAATGAGCCATGTGTTGCCATGCTTCCCAGCTTCCAGGTCCCGGCTCAGGGTGGATATTCTGTATATGAAACGGTCATGGGTGGACCCTGGATAGACAGAGGTGATGATTCCCTTGCGGTAGATTTTCTCAGTGGCCCTAGGTGGACGTAAGGCCACATGGGTTCAATCTATGGCACCGAGCACTTTGGGGAAGTGTGCCACCCTGCAGACTGCAGAAGTCCTGGACCACAGCTTGCCTTTCTGCGGGTGTTCTGGGCATGTATATGTGCCTGCGGACTGAGGGGCGTGCAGTCATGATTTCCAATACCTGGTGTAGGCAGCGTGACTATGTGGGCTGTGAGACGCCCCCGACTATGGCAGTTGTCAGCTGAAATGACCCAGTGGCCAAAAAATGCAGGCCATTGAGCACCTTTTCCAAGGGGCTCAGTGCTTGGGAGCACAAGGTGGGTGATGTGGGGTCATCCTCCCACTCAGTGACTAGGTCTAGGATGATATGAGGTGGAAACCTATACCTGCCATAGACCTGGTCATTAGGCATCCCAAAAAGTCTGGTCCTGGGCAATAAAATGCAGGCCTGGCTATTCTCCTCCTTCTGCGGTGTCCCGCGATCACTGCTGCGAGAAATGGGACATTCATCCTAGCTGTATATGCTTGTTTGTTATTTGCGTGCACTTTTATACTGCGCAGGGACGCTTCCGTCTGCTTTCATGTGGCAGACGTATTTGTGTGTGTGTGTGTTTCTTTTGGCGTGCGCAGGTTTTCCCTATTCGATTCCATGAATACGTGTTGTTCACGAGCGTGTGGGCGTTACGTGCATTTCCCAGCGGTGCTTCCCCAGTTCCGCCCACATTTTCACTCGTTTGTCCCCATTCTGCGTGTTCCGCCCCCTTTTTAGGTGTGTGTGCTAGAAGTTGTGCGCTTTCGATGTGCATGTCGTTCACGGCGTTTGGAAAGTCGCACTGATGTGTAAGGTTAGCGTGGATTTGGCGCAGCTCCTGGAAAAGCTACGTGCAGAACCTTCCATGAATCGCTTGCGTTCGATTCACACGCGTGTGCTGGCTTTTTCACGCTTGCGCCACACATTTCGGCGCACAATCATTCCATGAATTACCCCTTAAGCGTTTTCCATTGGGCTACCATTTTCAAGGAGCTCAGCCCAAATTCTTTTCTCAGAACCTGTATAAGGAGTGAGCGGGGTATACCAAGAACCTTTTCCAAAAAAGCCCCTCTAAGATTGGCCAAATCTTGGCCGATAACTCTGGGAGGACATCTGCACCATATGTTAAGGCTGAAACTACCTTAGCTGTATAGAAATCCAGGATTGGCTTCAGCAAATATTTACAATATTTTTGTTTGAGGATCAGAGCTTGTCTTGCAAGTGCGTCGGCCTTCCTTTGTAGAGATGGAAAGGTGTGGGTTTCTACTATAATCCTCGAGATCAAAATTCCTACATATTTAAAGCATGATACTTTTGCAATCTCTGACTTTTTGAGGTACCATCTGAAAGGCTTTTTCCTTGCATCAGAGCCTTTTTTTTAGGTTGAGGATCTTAGTTTTTTTAATATTGATTTCCAAGTTGTTTTTCACTGTATATTCCTGTAATCTGTCTAACTGTATTTTAAGGCCTACTTCAGTGTAGTCAAGCAGGACTAAATCGTCCGCATACAGTAAATGGGTGATCTTCATTTTTCCAAGCTTGGGGGGAAAGCTTCTGATTTGCTCCATAAACTCCCCCAAATCGGCAATGTAGAAATTGTAAAGAGCAGGGCCAGAGAACAGCCCTGCTTAACACCTCCTTTTGAAGGGATTTCTTCACTTAGTGTCCCAGTGAAGGAAAGACGAATTCTTACTGTCGTATCGGTGTAAAGTCCCTGAATTTGTTCCAGTCGATCGGCTGGGCATTTCTTCTCTGCTAGTTTTTCCCAGAAGAGGTTTCGATTAAAACTATTGAAGGCTTTAGAAAAATCAACGAATGCCAAATTGAATCTGCTGTTGTTCTCCATGGTCTTTGATTTGAGTAGGTTGATCAAAAAACCCGGCATGGAGGTTCCCAGTCCCTTAACAAATCCCGCCAGGAACGTGTCATTTAGACCATTGGACTGCGTCCATGTGGTTGGTCTTTTTAGAAGCAATGTGGCATATATTTTTCCTAACACATCCAGCAATGCTATCGGCCTGTAGTTGGTAGGGTCGGAACAGATGCTGCTTTTAAATTTAGGGATTATGTGGTCCGTTTTCCAGCATGACAGAATCAATTTGGAAGACAGGACGTTCTGGAGTACCAAATTCAACATCATGGCCCACTGCTCAGGATTTTCTTTTAGCTTGTAGTTTGATACCCCATCTGGCCCCAGGGCTCGAGAAGATCTCGGTCGTTTGAACATGGTGACAAGATCGTTGTGGTCGTATGACAGGAGCCAGGAAGCCGATGTAACTACGGAAACTTCCTTCTCCCCGGAAGATTTCTGAAAAGCGAGCCAAAGAAAGTAATCCAATTTGACTCTGTCACGCAGTTTGCCTGTTGGTAAGGCTGGCTCTTATTGAGTGACCTAATCAAGGACCAGGTTTCAGCCGTTTATTTCCTGGCCAATGATCTAAGCATCGTTTCTGCATCATTTTGAAGTAGCACGCTTCGATGGTTACAAACCGATCCACTCAGTGACACTATACTGGAGTGTACAAATGTTGCAAACCCCATTTTGCACCCATGTATCCAGTAGTGCGCAGTGGCTACCTCTGATATGTTTGAAGTTGCATGTTTCTTGTTTTTACTTTTTAAATTATGAATTACCTTTATTTTTCCTAACCTAAGCAAACACATATGACAAGGACAGAGAAAATAATCCAGATGTTAAAAACTGCTAAGCGGCTTCATCAACAAGTGTTTCTTTCACATGAACATGCATTGGGAAATCCAATCATTTTGGCTTTTACTGCGTTCTTTGAATATGGCGTTTATAGGCACCAGGGTGCAAGGAGGAGAGTACAGAGATTCAAAGGAGGATGCATTAAGGGACATAGATATGCAAGAGAATGAGAAGGAAGGAGAATAGAGCAATCGAGGAAACAAGAGGAAATAAGAGCGAGAAAGGTTGAGCATGTGAGGGTAAGAAATAAAGTGAGAGGGGGGTAGAGTGGATGGGTGGGGGTAGAGAGAGTGGCGGTTAGGATGGATGTTTGGGGTAGAGAGAGTAGGGGTAGGATGGGTGTGGGTAGCGAGAGTGAAGGTAGGGTAGGTGGGGTAAAGAGAGTAGAGGTAGGGTGGGTGGGTTAGAGAGAGTGGAGGTAGGTGGCTGGGGGTGGATGGAGTGGAGGTAGAGTGCGTGGGGGTGGATGAAGTGGAGGTAGAGTGGGTGGGTGGGGGTAGAAAGAGTGGAGGCAGGGTGGGTGGGGGTAAAGAGAGTGGAGGCAGGGTGGGTAGGGTAGAGAGAGTGGAGGTAGGGTGGGTGGGGTAGAAGGAGTGGAGGTAGGGTTGGTGGGTGAGGGTAGAGAGAGTGAAGATGTGGTGGGTGGGTGGGTGGGGGTAGAAAGAGTGGGGGTAGGGTGGGTGTATGGGTGGGGTAGAGAGAGTGGAGTTGGGGTGGTTGGGGGAAGAGAGAGTAGAGGAAGGGTGGGTAGGGTAGAGAGAGTGTAGGTAGGGTGGGTGGGGTAGAAGGAGTGGAGGTAGGGTGAGTGGGTGGCTGGGGTAGAGAAAGTGGAGTTGGGGATGGTGGGGGGTAAAAAGAGTAGAGGAAGGGTGGGTGGGGATAGAGAGAGGATTGGGTAGGGTGGGTGGGGGTACAGAGATTAGAGGAAGGGTGGGTAGGGTAGAGAGAGTGGAGGTAGGGTGGGTGAGTGAGTGAGGATACAGAGAGTGAGTCTATGGCTGGTGGGTGGGGGTAGAGACAGTGGGGGGTAGGGTGAGTGTAGGGGTAAAGAGAGTGGGGGTAGGGTGGGTGGGGGTAGACAGAGTGAGGGTATTGTGAGTGGGTAGGGTAGAGGGAGTGGAGGTAGGGTGGGTGAGTGAGGATACAGAGAGTGAGGGTATGATGTGTGGGTGGGGGTAGAGAGAGTGGGGGTAGGGTGCGTGGGTGGGGGTAGAGAGAGTGGAGGTAGGGTGGGTGGGGTACAGAGAGTGGAGTAGGATTGGAGGGTGGGGTAGAGGGAGTGGGGGTAGGGTTGGTGGGTGGGATTTGTTAGAGAGAGTGGGGGTTAGGATGGATGTGTGGGGGTGGAGCGAGTAGGGTAGGGTGGGTGCAGGTAGAGAGATTCTGGTGGGTGGGAGTAGAGGGAGTGAGGGTTAGTAGAGAGAGTGGGGTAGGGTGTGTAGGGTAGAGAGTGGTGGTAGGGTGAGTGTGGGTAGAGAGAGTAGGGGTAGGGTGGGTGAGGGTTGAATGATTTGAGATAAAGTGGGAGGGGGTAAAGAGGGTATGGGTACAGTGGGTGGGTTAGGGAGAGTGGAGGTAGAGTGGGTGGGGGTAGAGGGAGTGCATGTAGGATTGGAAGGAATTTGTAGAAAGATTGAGAATATGGTGGGTGGGGGTAGAGAGAGTGAGGGTAGGGTGGGTTGGTGGGGTAGAGAGAGAGGGGTATGGTGAGTTGGTGGAGTAGAGATAGTGGGGGTAGAGTGTGGGTAGTGGGGGTAGGGTTGGTGGGTGGGGGTAGAGACAGTGGGGTTTAGGGCGATGTGTGGGGGTAGAGAGAGTATGTGTAGGGTGGGTGTGGATAGAGAGAGTGGGAGTAGGGTGTGTTGGGGTAGAAAGAGTGGAGGTAGGGTTGGTGGATGGGGTAGAGGGAATGGTGGTAGGGTGGGTGGTGGTAGAGAAAGTGGGAGTAGGGTGGGGGGTTCGGTAGAGAGAGTGGGGATAGTGTGGATTTGTGGGGATAGAGAGAGTAGGGGGTAGGGTGGGTGTGGGTAGAGAGAGTGTGGGTAGGATGGGTGGTGGGGGTAGAGAGGGTGGATGTAGGGTGAGTAGGTGGTGGTAGATAGTGAGGGTTAAAGTGGATGCGTGGGGTAGAGAGTGTGGAGGTAGGGTGGGCAGTGGTAAAGAGAATGTGGGTTTGGTGAGTGGTTGTAGAGATGGCAGATGTAGGGTGAGTGGGTGGGGGTAGTGAGAGTGTGTGTAAGGTGGCTGGGTGGGGTTGGAGAGAGTGGAGGTAGGGTAGGGTGGGTGGGCATGGGCAGAGAGAGGTGTGTGGGATGGGTGGGGATAGAGAGGGTGGACATAAGGTGGTTGGGTGTGGGTAGAGAGGGCAGGCTAGTTTGGGTGGGTTGGGGTAGCGAGAGTGGGGGTGGGGTAGGAGGGTGGGGATAGAGATGGTGGTGATGGGGTGGGTGAGTGTTGGTAGACAGGATGGAGGTAGGGTGGGTGGGGGTAGAGAGAGTGGGAGTAGGATGGGTGTGGTAGAGATAGTGGGGGTAGGGTGGTGGGGATAGAGAGAGTGGGGATTGGGTGGTGGGGATAGAGAGAGTGGGGATTGGGTGGTGGGGATTACGTGGGTGAGGGTGTAGAGGGTGGGGATTGGGTGGTGGGGTAGAAAGGGAGGTTGTGGGGTGAGAGGGTGGGGCTAGGGTGGATAGGAGTGGGTGGGTGAGTAAGTGGGGTTAGAGAGAGTGGGGGTGTGGTGGAGGATGGTAGTTGGTTGGGGGAACGAAGCAGCCTTGTCAAAAGTAGCCCAAAATAGCCCAAACAAAAACCAACCAACACACATACTGGGGGGATGGGTGTGTGGATCGGGGGAGAGAGTGTGTTTTGGGTGGTTGGGTTTCGTAGAAAGGCAGCCTCATGAGAACAAAAATAACAAATCTGCCATCAAAAGTAGCACAAAGATAGCCCAATATGAAATCACTGCACAGCTGGGAAATGGAAATCATGCCCCCTCCCTCTCCACCCCCTCTCCCCCCGCTCGCCCACCACCATTCCCACTTGCTTTTTACAAAGCTACTGATTGAAACAAATGTTGTTAGGGAACTTCTCCTTGGGTAGTACTGTTGAGGAGTTTCAAAAAGATTTGAGTGATTTGGGGTTTCATGCCATGGCTTTCCCGTTGCTATGCCAAACAGATATTCTCAATTCAGAATTCGTCTCTCCTCTGTAGCAATGTTTTCGGTAACTTTGTGCTTCAAGTGCCGCACAAATTCGTCAAAACCAAGAAGGATACAGTTTTTGTTTATTAGTTCATTTATGTTGATGTTCGTGTTGGAGAATAAAACGGTACACCCCATTTTGAAAAATTGGACAGATTTCAGTGAACATACTGGATTTTGGTAAGTGAAATAGGCAGCATATAATAATAATAATAATAATTGGGCATTTATATAGCGCTAGGAACCCTCAGGGATCTGAGCGCTGCTTATTATTACCCACGGTGAGTGCTGCTCATGTATCGACCTCGGAAGGACGAAAGGCTGCAACCTGCGTTAACAGGCTCTGCACGGATGTCAAAGTGAGCACTCTACTCGCTGTGCCACTTGACCGGTATTTCTCATTTAAAATGCATATGTGTTCAAAAAATATAGCAATAGCGGCAAAACGTCAGGATAAGTAGAATACCATTACACAAACATTCCTTATAAATGCAGTACCCACATTGATGACCCTGTTCCCGTCTGCCGTTATGAGAGGCCCTGTTCGTCGAAATTGCGCCGAACCGGCTCCTGCGGCGAAACGTCCCCATCGAACCTGCTCCGAGAATAAAAAGGTCACAATATATTTCTTAAGTTTAGCGCGCCCTCTCGTGAAAACAAATGGAAGCTCTCAACTATTTAGCTAGAATTGATATTATAGCAGTCGCAGTTGTAATTTCCTCACTATTTTGATGAGTGCATACAATGAACGCTGCATGTATCGCTTACCAGAATTAAAGGGTTTGAGGTTGTTTTACACGATCAAAAAGGCTTAGCACTTAAGAGAATACATTGCACTTGGCTGGACGTATTAAAAAAAGCGCCTCAATGCGGTTTAGTCAAAAAGCCCAGATAAAGTTGCAAAGCCATCACATTTGCATATTGGGGGCCTGTGATAACGTTAGCAGAGGCGAGCAACCTTCCACGTATCGGGTAACCTTCAGCATTACTAAAGGTTTTAAAGGTGAAAGGATGCATTAAATCACGTATGTACGGGTAACGGGTAGGTTTTTGGGATGTTTATTTTCTAAAAATCCATCAAACAAACGTCGCCCCGCGCGCTACAGGGCCTGCTGCCAGCCCTGGGCCGCCACGCAGTTCCAATGGAAGCCATGAGTCAGCGCTGATGCCATGCCGAGGGCCTCACGGGGAGTTTGGAGGTATTAATGTTGGTAAATAACTCCAATGGAATTACAGTTACCACATGTGGTAACTCTAGCGCCGGGAACAAAATTTAAGTTGCTGTTAGTACCAGTCAGAAGTTCCCTTTAGACTTATAAAGAAAATAGAAAAAGCTGCCTGAAAAACGGGCAAAGTGCCTAATACAAGTGAAGAAAGGTTGCTGGCACGTGGCCGATGTTTTGCGCTATTGTGCTTTTTCAAGGCATAACTTTTCTCATATCTCCATCACATCTCTTTCTTGTCGTTTTCATCTTTTTAACATTCGCAAAGTTAGATCTCTTTTCACCTTCAGTGCCACGAAGCTTCGAATCTCGTCCTTAATCTTTTCTCGATTGTTCTATTGTTCTGCGCTCCTCTTTGGTCTTCCCGTCTCTCGGTTAGCACCTCCTAAATCTATCTTAAACTCCTCTATCCATCTCCTGTATTCCCTACCTATTTGCAACTCTATTTCTCCTTCTCTGGCCTCTCTTCGATGCCTACCTTTCAATTCTCCACTTAAATAAAATGTTCTCTGCATAGTATTTAAATCCCTTTATGGACTTGCCCCTATCTACCTTGCCTCTCTTGTTTCCTTCTATGTCCCTTCTCATACTCTTCATTCCCAAACCCACTTTCTTTTAGCTGTGTCTCGCCCCCCGTGCTTCCTCTCGTTTCCGTTCTTTTTCTCTACTGGCTCCTCTTTACTGGAATGCTCTCCCTCTCTCTCTGCGCTCTATTCATTCTTACTCAATCTTCTGTGCTGCCCTAAAAACGTTCTTACTTCAACCATAATTGTATTTTGAGTCCTGCCTAAGTCATATTGTTTTATTGTATCCACTTGCCCGTTTTATTGTATTGTAAATTGGTTCTGTAGCTCCTTGGAGTAAGGCGCTATATAAATAACAAATAAATACATAACATTGGGTAATACACGCATTTTGTTTTGACGCTAATATTGAATGATCACATTCTTGAGATTTAGATGCTTCAGTCCTTTCATTTTCATAAGTTATTTCCTCGCATTAATTGTCTTCAGTGGTTCTGGTGCTTGCGGTGCCAGTTACTTGTAGGGCTAGCTGATTAATGGCTGCAGTGGTTCTGGTGCTTGCGGTGCCAGTTACTTGTAGGGCTAGCTGATTAATGGCTGCAGTGGTTCTGGTGCTTGCGGTGCCAGTTACTTGTAGGGCTAGCTGATTAATGGCTGCAGTGGTTCTGGTGCTTGCGGTGCCAGTTACTTGTAGGGCTAGCTGATTAATGGCTGCAGTGGTTCTGGTGCTTGCGGTGCCAGTTACTTGTAGGGCTAGCTGATTAATGGCTGCAGTGGAATATGTGCTGAAATCGACCCCGTCATATTTGCTAGACCGGCTGCTTGTTTGCCCTTTCTCACTATCTGCAGTCTTTTCCTTCCGGGCCTATCATCCCCTATTGGGTGGCTCTTTGATCAATCCTCCTTGGCCTCTCTATCATCTTCTTTCCATGGACCGCTTCTTTCTTCTGCGTGGGCAAAGAGGAGTCCCAGGCAGTGGTCGAAGTGTACGAAAAGAAGTAGTGGAATTATGTTCCCTGCTGGCCTGCCCTTGCTCCCCACAAACCCCATTGCTACAACCCCTCCCACACACAATTCACCCCCCAAAACACTTGCACCTGCTGTTTAAGGGAACGTTCAGTGCAGTGCACTGAAAGTGAAGGTTTCAACTTCTTCCTACACTTTTATTTTAAAACAAAACCATTCCGGAAAGGTTTCTTTTTAAAATAAAAGTATACGAGCTGTACAAGTTAATTTAAAAAAGTATAGGGGCACCGCTCCCGACCGCTGCCGCTCACTTCGACCACTGGTCCCAGGCGATGGAAGAGCACAGGGGAAGGGCGCAAGAAAGAATTGAAGGCAGGAGAAGTAACCCACTAGCACAGAGATGCAATAGAGGAGGGATCGGCAGTGAGGAAAGAGGTGTTTAGAAGTAAAGAGGGGGAATAGAGAGAGAGAGAGGGGAAAGGAGGGAGGACTTCTCAAAAAATGATACTAAGGTGCTGGAGGAGAGAAGCGGGAGTGTGAAGGGACCATAAGAGAGCAAAGAGGTGGGGGAGGGTCCCCACTTGAGGAGAGAGATTGTTAAGGACGCGGGAAAGAGGAGGAAACTCTCATCTGTGGTCTTCTCTTTCTCTTCAGATGATTTGGCAGACCTTCTTTGGTGCAAGGGAGGAGTGAACAAGTAAGGACGATCCGGCTATGATGCCACCGTGTCCCCTTGGAGAAACAGGAACGGCTTCCAGAGGAGCGTCCTCTTAGAATGGGGAAAAGTCAAGGACTCAAAGGACCCTCTAATTGATCGTAAAGAGATGACAGACTTTGGTAAATGCTCTTCCAACAGAGCAGATGATGACTATAATTGACAGCGAAATTGCCGGCTGCGTAAGGGTGAAGACAGGAAGACGACACTGGACCCTGAAGCGATGGAAGTTTGAGCCAAGGGAAGAGCAGACCCTCCAGGTAGCGAGGGGGACAGTGAAGCGAAACAAAAAGGGAAAGAACAGCTAAACCACTTACAGTTGGAAACGTGAGACAGCAGAGTCCAGTTGCAAACATCAAGCAGCGTTGTGAGGAAGGGTCTATGTAGCGTAGCTGTGAGCATGGAGGCAGCCACCTGCCATCTTGAAAATGACTAAACCCTGCAGTATGCTTCCTGAACAGCGTAATGGCACCTGCAATGGTCGATGAGTCTGTTTCCAGCATTGCCACATGGAGCACCCGGGCACATTGGTGACAGACACGAAAGCAATTGGGGATAACACCATAATCAAAAAACAAGCAAGAGAACAGAAGAGCATGTGTTCTGATAAGCAGAGAAAATGTAGGTTGGTTCCCTGGAAAGAAAGGAGCAATTAAGAAGGAAAACATGGCTGCTGAAGGATTAATGGGAGCAGATTAGAGATATGTATGCCAGGGAGAAGTGAGACAAGGATGTAGAGTCTGGAGAAGAGAAGGATGTGGAACTAGTGGCAGACAAGAAGCTAGAGTCTGGGAAAAGGAAAACAAAAGAGGAGAGGCAAACAGAGACAGCAGAGTATGAGCTAGTGAAGAGAGTGTTAAGGGGCTTCAATACAGGGAGGAGCAGTTGAAGGGTCCAGATGAGGAAAGAAGGGAGACCCGGAGACAGACCCTGTTACAACACCACTAGAAGTGAAAAATGGATAGCTCAAGAGGGATCATAGAGGAGAAGAAAAAACACCAGGAGGAAGTTGACACAGGAGGTGACAGGGTTAAGAAAAAGAGAGTACAAAAGTTGAGGAATATGGGAGAATGTAACAAAGGAGCAGAGAAGAGGCACTAAATAAGTAAGGATGGGATAATTTGAGCGTGAAACTGAAGAATGCAAAAGATATCCTCAAAAGAAAGCTATTGTAGACAAGAAAGGAGGTGAACTTGAAAGAGAAAATCCAAACAGTGGAAAAAGGTGGATAGAAACGGGAAACAGAGAGAGGGGAGAAAGAAGGAGGGAAAGAGGAAACTCAGAGAGCGGGGAGGCAGTGAGTAAGAGAGAATTCAGCAAGTGGTGGAAGGTGGTAATGAGAAAGAGAAACCATGACGCAAAAGAATTTGTGCCTGGAAGAAGAATAAAGGAAGCCAAAGATGAAGTATGATAGAAAAGCCTAAAGCCCTGACCATAGAAAAGACACACAATGGAAAAGCCAATGTTCTGGCCAGAGAAGAAGCAGAGAAAAGAACAACTGTCTTTCCAGTCAGGGACAGAGAGACACCCAGAAAAGTGGCCTGGGCACCCACCCCAGGACAAAATAAACCATAAGAGGGGACTGGCGATTATCCCAGGAGAAACTGTGAATCTTGTAGAGGCTATTTTGCCATGTGGTACATTTTAAAACATCAGTGATAAAACAAATCAAACAAAGTTCAGTAAACAATACTACCTTGACTGTGGCATTTGTAATGCCTTGTTACTGAGATCATGATGGACAAAGAGACAGAAGCATATAATGATCTGGAAATGAACTCTGTAATACAAAGAATAACTGAGAAACAATGAAAATATAAAAATTAATGTTTTCAGGAACCGTGGATGGAGATAAAGACATCACATATGAAGCCAGAGACTAGTTGAGAGTTAATAATCCAAAGTAAGTACACAGGGCATTCATATATTTATTGCACCAAATTATATATATTGAATTGTACAACTGTAGTCAGAGGAAAAAAACTAGATTCATGTAAAGATGGAAAATTGGAAAGAATCAGAGAACCTGTGCATACACCCAAGAAGGAGGTTGAGGAGATGGACAAGGAAGAAACAGAAAGGGCTAGGAGGTATTGGGTGAACACAATGCTGAATAAAGTCATTGGTTTTACGACTTCTATAAAGCAGTAAAGAAATGGTTTAAGAAAGGTAGACATTACCTAGTAATTGTTGATATAGAGGTTATTATGTCTATTGATTGTTATCCTTAGTTGACATGTTATCTGATATATACACTTATGTCTGTGGCAGAGGGGAATTGTATCATGGTATCTTACTGTACATGACACTATGTGGCGTGGTATTCCCGGACACCTATGCCCAGTTTTGTATTAATTTCAGTCAGAGTAAGGCTAACACACTAAATGAAGTCTATATTCTTTGTTGCAGATAAAACGACTTCTAGTCTACAGCACTGATGTCATTCTTCATTACCACAAGGGAGGACATGGAAAATAGGAAGGAACAGAAAGGGGTTATTTATATACCTGTGTGTTAATACATCTGAAAGTGTGGAAATTTGTAGTCCCAGTATTCACTCGCCAACTTTGCTTAGCCCTTTTTCCATCACCTGCCATCATTTGTTTATCCCTACACCCCATCCCATGTTATGGATTCAGTACTCAACTCACATTCTTAGAAAAATTGTCACTGTATACTTTGATCTTCCTACCTTTCACCAACCATGGTAGATAGGAATTTGATCTTGAAGATCTTCCATTTCTAATTGTGAAAGGTGACTGCATAGTGGCCACATGTATATGTAGGCAACACTCATCTTATTCATTACATTTTCCAACCCAAACTGATTCCAAGGGCCAGTCAGATATTGGCTTTAACTATTCCGTTACTACTCCCCACCAATCTATTGCTCTGAGGGTGGTAGAGTGACCTCAATCTATTCTTTTAAGCCTGTTGATCACATGATGATGTTAACTGCGCTCCATTGTTAATGAGGATTACAGTAGGCTATCCCTCTAAGGACTTAGTTCTTAGTCATCAGTCATAGTCATCAAAAGTAGTGCTTAGTCATCTATACTGCTCCCCAGTCATCCATTCTACTCCTCAGTCATCAATCCTATTCATTAATGATCACGCCATTAGTTGTCATTCCTACTCCTCAGTCCTCAATCATAATTCCTAAACCTCAGTCACCAGTCCTACGCCTCACCCATCATTCCTAGTCCTAAATCATCACTCCCAGTCATCAATGATGAGTCTTAAACCTCAGCTCCAGTCCTCATGCATCAGTCCTCAGTCCTACTACTCAGTCATTATTCCGAGTCATCAGCCCTCAGTCATCAGTCCTGGTGTTCAGTCATCATCCTTACTCATCAATCATCTTTCCAAATCCTTGGTCATCAGACCTACCCCTCAATCCTCAGTCATCATTGCCAACCCTTAGTCATCCTTCCCAGTCCTGAGTCATCCATTCTACTCCTCATTCATCAGTCCTACTACCCAGTCATTATTCTGTGTCCGCAGTTATCACTTCTAGTCCTCTGCCACCATTCCTTCTCCTCAGAACACATTCCTTCTCCATAATCATCATTCATAGCCCGCAGTCATTAATCCTACTCTCTTAGTTATTCATCCTAGTACTTAGTCATCAATCCCAGTACTCAGTCATCAATCCTATTCCTCATTCATCATCCCTACTCCTCAGTAATCATTCCCAGCCCCTGGTAATCAGCCCTACTCATCATTCATCATTGCTAGTCCTTGGTCATCAGGCCTACTCCTCAAACCTGAATCATCATTCCTAGTCATGACCCATATGTCCTTCTCCCCAGTCATCTTTCCTCGTCCCCAGTCCTACACTCCAATTATTATTCCCAGTCATCAGTCACCAGTCCTAATCCTCAATCATTCCTTCTCTTCATAGCTCATTCTGTCTCCTCGGTCATCACCCCTACTCAGTTCCGGATTAAACCCTGTGGAGACCCAAAGGCAGTCGAAATGTCAGGCCCCCCCTTGCAAATTATGTCCTACTTCATTTTTAATTTTCTGCACCGCTTTATTTTGATCCGTTGTCACAGGGCCCCTAAAAGGAGTGGGCCCAAAGTCTGGTGCCTACTTGGCCAAATGGATAATCCGGCACTACCCCTACTCCCCAATCATAATTCCAAACACACCAGTCCTTCTCCTCCTCCTCCTCCTCTCTCATCACCCCTCTCTCCTGCTCCTCCCTCTTTCTCCTACTCCTTTCTGATTCCCAGTTTTCTTCACACCCCTTCAATCTGATTGGTTAAAATTGACCAATAAGCACATCGCTTTTTCTCAGCATATTGTTAGAACACACGTGAGGAGAGCAGAGCGTGCAGCACATAACTTAGAAGGTCTGTGCTTAGGTGGCCTCTGCGTGGGGTGCAGCAGGGAGGGAAGAGGGGTTACCAGCAGGCATGCCATGAAGGCTGGAATCACTAACACATTCAAATTGTTGGGCTCCAAATAGGATTTCATGGTTTACATTGGCTGAAATTCCTAACATTGAAAAACCTGGCTCTTCTGCTATGTGTTTGTTGTTTTTTATGTACCTGCCACTACTTTCTTTTTCAAATAATGTAAAACTAAGCTGAGCATTACAGCCTACAGTAAGCAGAATTACATAGGGAACGACTGCCATAGCCCCAGATTGCGCATTATGCCTTGTATCAAGCAGCTCTTATTGCTAGAAATGTGCACTATGCACACCCCTAAACACGCACCCTCCAAGCAGGGGGTGGATTTACCCAAGCACAGAAAAAGAAAATAACATCACTGTTTGCTACCATCAACATTGTGCCACCCCTCCTCCTTAATGGAGAAGTCTCCTAGCACCTCCCCTTTATGGGAAATATTATCTAAATCAGTCTCGTTTTGGAAAACCTTGGGCTCCAGGCAGAGACGTCTTTATGGGGGGCCAAATGGGGCAGTTGTCCCGGGCCACCACCTTGGAGGGGGCCCCACAAGGCTGCATGATCTTTAGAAGTCAGTTTCCATTGTTGACCAAACATGAATGGCACACGTTAGGATATTTTATGGGCTGCTGCTGAGGCTAAACCTATCACATGTCTGTTATTGACAAGAACATTCTGCTCTGATTAATTCGTCCTCTAATGCTTTCTTTGTTCACTGTGGTATACATAGTTTGGGCGCCCACCATAGCACACCTCCTGTAGCATTTCATCTTTCTGTGGGTACCCGATTGCTCATGTGCAACAGCTAAAGCTAAAATGCATATTGATACATTTGAGTGCTGTGATGGGGCAGAAGATAGCTCAGTGTGTTAAGCAGTCAATGCTGAGAGTTTTGTTTATATGCCACATTACAAAACCAAACTCCAGCAAGGCAGACTCAGCCTTTCCTATGTCTGAAGTTGATAAACCTTCATGTATGTGCACTTTACTTTGTAGTACATCAGGTGCTATTATCAGCAATGTACCTGCACCAGGTGGTGGTTGCTATTAAAACAAGACGTATCAGTATGGTGAAAGTCTAGAAATCAGAAGTTGATTTATTCAGACAGGTGGTTGTAAACCCCAGGCAGCCACCCCTAGTGATGAGCAGAAACCATATTCAAGACTGTGAAACTAAGGTGTTTATTCTCTTGTCCTGGCTTTGGTAGCAGATGATACAGTGATCCTGGACAAATAATCTTATATCACTGACAGTACTGTGCTGTCTTCTGTGAAAAGGTTTGCATTCTCACATGCTGGTGGCATTGTTTAGCCCATTACCTGATCTTTCCTTTCATATAGGTCTTTTGAGTGGAGGGGTTTTACACAAAAGGGAGTGGGACATATATTGCAGGCCTCTGGCAAGCATATTTTAAACTCTGCTCATTTGACCGAAAACAAGGTTTACAGTTTTTGTACAATACAAAGGTTTATCTGTGCATTTATAAATAAATAAAAAATTGCAAGCCTGTGCTTCGGGCATTTTTAAAGCTTTAAAATACCAAAGAGAAGCCCAGATAAAAAATCTTTTAATATCACATCAAGTAGACTGGTGGTACTTAAATACTTCCCTTGATGATGGAGAAAAAGAAGGTAGAATCATCCCCATTTTGCATCATATGCTTCTTTAAAATTTAGTTGAAAAAAAACTGCAATGTTGGGTTATGTGACTTGTGTGCTTTCTAAGTCGCTTGTATGAAAATGTATTATTTTAGTTCATGCTAAGAACTGGAAAAGAAATGGGCACGAAACATCCCAGTGTCACTGCTTAACCAATATGTGATCCTCATCTCATTTATTTGCACACCACAACCACTTATTTATTTGCTCTCCAGTGTTAACACTACTCACAGTACAGCCCTTCTAATCTCAGTCTGTCTGGGCCTGGACACCTTCCTGGTAGCTTCCAATCCGCTTGCAGTTTCTATGCTATGCTATGTGTAGCTTTCGCCTTGCTTCCAGTTGGTCTCCTATATACATGGTTGATCACGTTTGCATTCTGTGAGGTGGCTAATCTGAGTAGTCTGTCAATTTTGGGTTATGTGCACCTTTTTCATGGGATCTGTGTCATAGATTCATGTTCCAGTTCATGTTGTGTCAAAACAAAATTGCCTATACTAATAAACCTATTGCCAAATCCTTACTCTATATAACAAAAGGGTGTGGGACAACAACATGTACAAAAGAAGAGTGTAGTGCAAACTGAAATGACCAAAAGGGATTTAGGTAGTTCAGGACTGCTGAACTAGTGCACTTCCTTCCCCACATTACATCACGGGACAAGGCGGAACAGGGGAATGACTGTGAGCACCCCTTGAATCTATAGGCATCAGGAAGCAGTTCCTTCAGAAAAGGCAGGATCCCTCAAATCAATGTCTTTTGCTTGGCATCACAAGACTTTTCCCAAGCTCTCACCATGTGGGATTCCCCTCTTTCCCTGCTTTCTCATGATACCCCTTTGTTGGGTTCTCCTTCGTCTTCACACCACTGTTCAGTCACTTTATCAAAATGCGGGATTCACTTTCCCTTGCTTTCACTTGGCATCCCTCCATTGGGTTTACTGTAGCCTTCAAATCACAATTGAGTTAACTTTACCAGTTTTACTAGCTCATAACACTCATGAGCTCTTAATGTTTTTTAAACAAATATTTGGTTCACTTTCACCGATTCACTTGGGTCCCCTTCCTCCAGGCTCAGACCTCCCTCTGTAGGCAGTTCTGACTTCCCTCCATCTGGCGCGAGCCTTCAAACTACTAGCATCACACATGTTACTTCGCAATCTTTCACGCTTTCACTTCAAAGTACTTGCCAGTTTAATCGCTCTGTTACATTGTAGCAAGTGAGTTTACTTTCAACAATCTGGCTTCTCTTTCTCACGGCTGCCATCCTACACGCAACCCACAATGCTGGCTACAGTTCAAAGTTTATACCGGCCTCCTCTCCCGAGGCCTTCTGGTATCTGCAGTTCTTAGTTAGCATCACAAGGCTAATTTTGTCAAACACTTTCCACTCTACGAGTGGGGGCTTGTACTCTTGACATTACCCTTGTATAACCACTTTGACAATTGTAAGCGTGGACCTTTAGCTCTGCCCCTTTACCCAAATTAGGCCCACCTCTAGAATTAGTAAGTGCGCCTTTTGTCCATAAAGCAAGTTTATTGTACAGACAGACGGGAGGGGGCTTAGATGACATCTAACAGTCACACTAACCATGGTCTCCCTGTGCCACACAAAGAACACACATTATATACAGTCTGCAACAGTTAATCCACTCCCCCAGATACCATTATAAAGGCATCCCCCCAAACCTGATTGGTTGCCCTGTACAAAGAAATCTAAAACCCACACAGTTCATTGGACACAGATATTATAACACAATCTCCTAAAAACCTATAATTACAAGGTTTACATTTCCAACACACCCCTTCCCAAAAACATTTCCATATTTGGTGGCAGCCTTGCCTCTTAGTTACACAACAACAGAATTCCTACTAATGACTAAAATACCTAAGCACATGAAGACGAGAGAAAAACATATAGATTCCCTTTTGACCTATTCGTGTTTGCTAATCGCATTGCACAAATCTGGCCGGTGTCCTATTTGTTATGACTACTGACGTTTCCTATTTACATGCGTTCCGGCCACTCTATGACAACATAATCGCTCTCCTGAAATTTATTACTACCGATCTCTGCAAGTGCCCTGGGAGAGGCACCCTGTTCCAAACAGCCCTGTGAGTTTCAGAAATGCCTATCCCTTACAACAATGGGCTCTCCTGTTTACCAGAGATCATATCTTCCCTTCGCCCTCCAGCACTTGAGCCATCTGCAAACTGACCACAGCCACCCCGTTGACCAACATACAAAACCTGTTCCCTGACTGCTGACGGTCCTTTGCAAGCCTTTGCCACGATTGCGAAAAGACCCTTCTAATTAATCCACAATACAAAGAACCATGATACACAGAGCAACCACATCTCATATATTCCATATCTTTTATTAAATTCGAAAGATACTTCCCATACATGTATACCATTATGTGTGCATTTTTTACCTATTATGATCTCCTCTCATAACTGCCATTCATACAGCTAAACTCCATGTGCACATTTTGATTGCCTGCTTCACCTGATTGGGGGGGAGGGGGCCCGTGTGACAATGTTTCATCATTATGTTTCTGCGCCCATGCAAATCTACAAATGTACCGCCTCTACACAACATAACACAAAGTTAACTAGATTTAACACTTATCCCATGCGAGGAGACTTTAGGCAGGGATTTTGGGGGAATGCCGCAGGATTCATCACAGTAGTTACTGCTTACGCACAGCAGATCATGTGCAAGAGGCCCAAGAGGATGGAAGATTACTGAGGAAGAAAGGATCATTAGAAAAGCTTATAGATGTATTTCAACGCTACAGGCGAGTTGAATGACAATGCAAATAACTCATCCTTGATATATTCCACATGTCTGGCAGTGCATACATTATTTAAGACACTCTATCCAGCTGACATGTCCTACGTAGAAGCAACAGCCGTGCTGAAAGAGTATTTCAGCCCCATGGTAAATATTAACTATGGGTGTTTTTATTATGAGGTCTGCCAAACAGAGAGAGGATGAAATATTTGATGCTTTTCATGCCAGGCTCTGGCAGTTGGCTTTCACATATTCCCTACTCACTGAAGAAGGGGAGGTTCTGCAGCAATTGATTCAAGGATGTTTCTCTGTGACGATGAGGAGACGGATCCTTCGAGACCGGCATCACATTGGCTAGAATACTGGCACTAGGAAGATAGCATGGATTGGCGGATGTGAAGGCGTCCAAAATGGATGCCACAATGAAGTGTTATGGATAAGAACAGGGTTAAATGTCCTCTTTTTTGTTTTTGGGGGGCCTGACTCGTGATGGCAAAATCTATTCGAACAAAAGCGAATGAGGCACAGGATACCCCTCCCCTTGACACTGTTAGTTATTGGTGGTGAACCTCAGTTACACACACATACTTGGTTAATCTGTCTTTATATAGCAAGTAATTGTCTCAGCCTGTTGAAGCAAAAGTTTATTCATCATATAGTGACAATTAAAACAGATAGAACAGAGTCTACCAACACATTTGATGTATTCAACACATATAAGTACTTTAAGGTTGATCAAAACATCAGTTTTGTGAGGTTAGTACAAGTGACTTAGTATGTTGTATTATTTTAATACACTCTTGTAAGTCGACACATTTGGTGTTTCCAGCTTGGTAGAGGTTTCCAGAACCATTACTGATACTGAATATGTGTTCTATATCCCATGCTTTCCTCAGGACTGATAAAACTAAAAACGCGCTCTGGGTCCTTCGATGAATTCAAGTCGGGGACCTCACAGGTTGTATCACTATTAAAAAACAAATAAAAATCATTTTGAAATCTGATATACTTGACTATGTCCAAATAATTTTTTGAACCTTGTATCTGGGGCCTGCCCCATACCTGGTGGTGGCTTTTGGTGTCTGGGGCTGTTTTCTTATTTTAGACTGTCTTGAGTGTCACAGTGAAGGCCATAAAGTTGGAAGACGTGTTTGCGGTGAATAGATCGTACAAGAAGGGTTCAACATCCAAAAAGTTAAACCGCGCAGATGCTGCATCCATATGCCTACACTGTAGGTATGACCTGCCACACTCTGGAGATTGCCCAGTGAAGGGTTACACGTGTGGGAGATGTGGCCTCCTGTATCTTTTCGCAAAGGTGTGTCATGTCAAAGTGGCAACTATACAACCGAAGGTTAAAGCAAAATTGAAACAATTGTTTCAGAAGAGGAAGCAAAAGGTTACACAGGTAGAGCCAACGAAACAAGAAGAGGAACAGTCTGCAAAGGGTGAGGATGAAGAAGAGATGTTCTTCATGTCAAATGTGCTAGAGATAGTTAGAAAAAGAAAAAGAAAGAGACAGCCTAAACGCATAGTGTGCATCCACGGCACGGACACCCCGGTTCTCATCAACAGTGGAGCATCAGTTAATGTGATGGCTGCATTCCATTATAGAGCCCTATGCCAACCCCCTTCGCTAAATGGCACAGAAGTGCGAACATTCACGTTTGGAGGCACCAAACCATTGCCGTTAGAGAGTAGGTTTATCACCACAGTTCAACAAGAAAGGGAGAAAATTAAGGCCAAATCCTATGTGACCAAGGTTAGCGAGGATACACAACTTGGCGGTGCAGCGGCTGAGGCCCTCAAGATTGTAAACTTTGCATTTGGTGTCTACATGGAAGATGTTCAGTTACTGATTTTTGTTTTTTTAAACTTGTATTTCTTGCACAAGGTAACAGTATGTTTTAACTGCATATAACACCAATATTTGTATATATGATTAGGGATCTTATATTGACAATCAGACCTTGCAAAAATCAAATGTTGCTGTCCCCCATGCTTTTACGTGCAAGGTACGAGGGAAAGTCAGCCCAAATGTCTCTAGAACGACACAAGGATATCTGCATATTTATATAGATTTCTTCCATATCGTTGGCCCATATCATACCTTGAATCCAATCTTTTAATAAAGGGGCTTCTTTTCATGTCCATCGTATTAGGATTGTTCATTTAGCTAATACAAGCCCCAAACTGACCAGTTTACGTTGCTTAACATTCAATTTTTTAGTATATCCCAATATACAGGCTAATGGTGTGCATGTCAAAGATTGACAAATTATATCATAAAGTGTATAACATATTGCTTCCCAATATTCCACCAGCACAGAGTAGTTCCACAACATGTGTAATATATCTGCATCCAGGCTGTTACATCTGGGGCATCTGCCCTCTGAGGTAGGAAGCCACTTTTTTAATCTTGCAGGTGTGTAGTACGTTCTGTTGAGAATTTTAAAGTGTGTTGAACTGTACCTGGAATTCAGAGATACCTGTTTCGTCAGTTGGCATACTTGCATCCAGAATGTATCTGTAATGGGAGTGGCCAGGTCTCTTTCCCACTTGTCGCTGATGTTAACAGTCCGCAGCATTCAAGATGGCTGTGGAATTTTGTATAGCAACAATATTGTGTTCTTTCCCATATTTTGCGACCTTTTGTAGGTATGGCAGGGGTGTGGTTTACGTTCTGACAGAAATGACGGCCACATTATTGATAACGCAGATCCGACCCTGTTAAACTGTATTTGTTTAAAACCGTCTAGTCATGAATATTGGCCTAAGCCCATTTGCGTAACACAGAAAACCGTGGTTGAAATGCTCTGATTTCTGATCAACTTCGCCGCCATTTTAAGAACTGTCCATCATTTTGATTTCAACTCATGTTTGTGTCCTAAAATGGTGGACTGTGTTTTCAACTGCAGCTGAGCCGAACGACCTTTGAGTTGTGTCAACATTTAGGCTGACTAAGACCAGACTGTTTGTTCTATGCAAAGAAACCATGGAACTTGTATGAACTGCAATCCAAGTGTTGTCTGCGCTCACAAGCCTCATCCTCATAAAAAGAACGAGACAATGTAGAGCAAACTCAAACCGTGTGGTTTGGTTGTAATATGTTGTGTTCTTTCTTGAAACTGGGCTTACTATGAGCCGGAGACCCAATACTGCCATTGTAACTTCATGGACATGCAAACTTGTTAAATCCGTTGTACTTCGGTTGGGTGATATTGTATGTAAATATGTGCTCTGTAAAGCGCTTTGGATTAAGGCGCTATATAAAATAACACATCATTATCATTATCACATCAATATTGTAATATTTGTCATGTGAACTGGGCACAAACCATAGCATGTCAATTATTAGTTTGGAGAGGGGTTGGACAATGATTGGAATAATGTAAATAAGAGCTTGCATTAAGATGTCCAGCACTCTCACCCCTCACTGTGTCTGCTGGTATACACTGCGAGGTGTTGGGAGACAGATAGCTATCTGTTTGTTGAATTATGTACAGAAATAAAAGATACTTGTATCTTTTGACCCGTGATTGGCATATTTAATTTTGTGGTACTAAGCCTCGATATTTCTTTAGTCTTTCAACCCGGTAATAGTGGAACCATCACCAATGTGTGTTTTAATCATGTCCCATGTAATGCAATTGCCTTCTATAAACAGATCTCCCAACATTTGTATACCAGAATTGCTCCAGTGTGCTGTTATGGACTTATCACGAAGGGGGTTCAGGGCTGAAAGGCCCCAGATCGGCACTGCTTTATCGTACAGTACTGTATTCTTAGAGCAATGCGTTAGCTTAGTCCATGCTTGGCATGTAGCTTCCACTGGGTCTAACGGTGTGTTCTTTGATACCTATTGCCTATAATCAAATGTACCATTGGACCGGGGGAACGTTATTTCTCTCTAACTTTACATGTAGTGGTCCTAAACCATGCTCTATCCAGTATGATGCAGTATGATGCAAAGTGCTCTTAAATAAGAGTCAAATAATATATTTCAAAGTCAGGAGCAGAGAGCCCACCCGCTTCATATGGTTGTGTGAGATGGTGCCATTTCACTCTTACTTGGCCTTTCCACACGAATGAAGAGAACAACCTAGCTATTTCTTTAAAAAAGGATCTCCCCGGCCACTTTGTTATGTTACTGAAAAGGTACAGGAACTTGGGTAAGATAATAATCTTTACTAATGTGAGCCTTCCCGCTAATGATATGGGGAGGTGTGTCCACATTTCCAGTTTTGTGGCTATATTTATCATCTGAGTGTCGTAATTGAGGGATCTAGTCAGGGCGGGAGTACGTGCTATTTCTATTCCTAGGTATCTGATGCTTAAAGGTGACCAGTGTAAGCCGCAGGTGTTCCTAGGTTCTCGAGTGCTTTCAGTTAAAGGGAATATTTCAGACTTACTGCTGTTTAGGTGCAAACCTTAATATTTTCCAAACTCTGCACCGCTGTAGGTATTTTATGTAGATGGTGCTCAGGATATATATCATTATGTCATCTGCATACAATGTGATGAGTTCATGTCGGCCACTTATATGAACTCCGGCTTTGCCAAAGTGACCTTGTATGAAGTCTGCTAGCGGTTCTATGATTAAAGCAAATAACAGAGGCAACAGTGGCCACCCCTGTCTAGTCCCCCCCTAGTACGGTTCACCTGACTTTCAATCATGTGTGTTTCTTGGCGATATAGGATTTTAACACCTATAGCATATGCAACAACTTTCTGTGTTTTTATTGGTGACCCCAGACCATAGCATTCCAGCTTAGCATCTTTACAATTGAGTCCCCTTTCCCGGAGATGTCATCCCGTGTCTGTTGCTTTGTTCATTCTTAACATTGTACCCAACCATGCAACCTTAGATTTAAACTGTTGTACCATGTGCATTTTTTTTAACATTTATGCCCCAACGTTACCTTTATCTCCCCCACCCCCTCCTTCATAGTCCCCAAAGACATGACTATGTGCCTTCCCACCCCCCCTGCCCCATCCCCCAAACTAACCCAACATTTGTTTGCACTTGCATTGGGGGCAACAGTCGCCGCTATGAGTGGAGGACCACATAGATGCCCATTTACGGGCTTTACGTATGTCGCATATAGAAAAAAGCTAAATCGTTACCATTAACACATTTTACAGGATCGAGGCGGGTGGTTGTAGCCAGCTATATTATGTAGTCTCTGTGGTTCTTGAACCAGATGGTAGTGGAATATGAGTCTCTATGAACACGGTTGCCTACTCAGGGAACATAAAGAAACAGCATGCACAATCTAGCTCTGCAGAGCATGGCATAAGCAATGTCACAATCCCTAAAGAGCTTTTTGACTCCAGCGAAGGTACGCCTTTCTTGCTGCATGGCTAAGGTCTAATCCAGGAAGATGGGCACGATACTGGATCCCATTTTGAATTCCTTTTTCTCACGTGCTGCCCGAAATTCCAAATCCCGGTAGTTCATCAGACAGGCTATTATTTGCCTCGGATAGACACCAGGTTTAGGTTTTGCTGTTAGTGCCCTGTGCGCACGTTCAATTACAAAGAGTGGGCACCAACCCACATGCACCCAATAGTTCACATAGCAGTTCTTCCACAGCTTTCCCCATGGGCCCTGTAAGTGCGTCTTCCGGTACTCCTACACAATGTACGTTGTTCCGCCCTCACACTTAGCTTTCACAAGACTCAGGTCTTTAGATAATGCCGTCATGTTACCCTGCAGTGCTGCTACCACGTCTTTGGAGCTGCTGATGGGGTTCTCGGCCTCTGTTATTCGTTGGGTTGTTTTTTGTAGTTGGGGATGGATTGTCGTGACATTTGACGTTATCCCATGTAGCTTATCATTTATTGCTGCAAAGCTTTGCTGGATTGAGTCCATCACACCCTGCAGGTCAATAGGGGCTGAGGCCTGGTTTTCCTCCATTAACACATGGCCACTGGGACCCTCCCCGGCCATGTCTGTAGGTTTAGAGGTGGGTTTTGTGAACTTGTCAATCATGCCGCTTTTCTTGTGTCCAGACCCTTTTGTCATGGCGCCTACAGCTTGTGTTTGTGGTGCCTTTTTTCAGATATATAGGAGGTAGTACCCGTACAGGTTCTGCTTGAGATTGGGTGAGGTTACACTTCACAAGCCCAGTAGAGACTCCTATTTGACCACATAAATTGACCAGACTATATCAGATGAGGAAGTAATTGTTGTTCCGTGGTTCTGTGTTACCGTATAACACAAGCGGTATCCAATCTCAGCAGTAGTCAGTGCCCTAGATGCGCCATTGCATTGCAAGATTTGCTCAATGAAGTCCTGGCTGGGTGGGGTAGAGAGTGCAGGGTGTTATCCAACTAAAGCTGGAGCAGGAGCATGATCCCTGTTCTTAAAATTGAACTGCCCGTGTGATTCTGGCCCCTGCGGAAGCAGCCTTATTGAGTTAATGCATTCCTATAGCCAGGTTGCGCCAGACACCAGCAGACCCCGTTTGCGCACTCCCGCCGGACTCTGAATCCCCGCCGGGGTGTCACACTTACTTTTTAACTCCCTCTCTTCTGCCCACAGTGAGAGGTCGGGTGGCTATCAGTCAGCGCTGGGTCAGGGGTGTTGCCAGTGGTCGAAGTGTAAGAAAAGAAGTTGTGGAACTATGTTCCCTGTAGCCTGCCCTGCTCCTCACAAACCGCATTGCCCTGCCCTCTCCCACACACAATACAAACCCCAAAACACAGGTGCCGGCTGTTTAAGGGAATGTTCAGTGCAGTGCACTGAAAGTGCAAGTTTCAACTTCTTCGTACCACTGGGTGTTGTACAGCACGCCTCCGCTGCAAACACCCACCGTAGGTCTGAGCTTGTTCTTCCTGTCAGCGCTCCATATTGTAGCTGGGCAGGGTCAGAGCAGAGGCCGGGCTTCCCGATTCACTCACATTGGCAGCCACAAACCGCAGCATGTATCTCGGTGTAGAAAGTGCAATTACCACCAGGACTCGCACAGAGTATGCCCCCACCATTCATTAGCTGACACCTGATTTTACAGCTTCTTTTATCCACGTGAACAGTATAAAAATAGCTGCTAGTCCCCCACTTGATGCAGAGCTCAAACGTGGTGTGCCATCTTGGCTTACCCGCAACAGCACTCCCCATGGTTCAGTTACTGATTGAACGGTTCAGTGCTGTATTCATGGGTATTAGGATGAAGGGGGACCCCAGTCGTCTGCACATAGATGGGATGGTTCAGCTTGTGGTTCTCAAGCATAGGCATATCCCATTTCACCTTAGGTAACAGGTAGAAAAAGAGCTTGAGAGATTGGTGTAAATGGACATTCTTAAGCCAGTGGATGGTCCCACGCCATGGGTATTTCCGGTTGTGGTGGCGCGCAAGCCCAAACAACTAAACTCTGTAAGAATCTGTGTGGACATGCACTTCCCAAACAAAGCAATTAAAAGAGACAGACATATCATGCCGACGATAGATGATGTTGTCTCTGAACTAACTGGACTTACGTGTCGGGTATCATCAGCTCGTTCTTCAAACTGCCTCCAGATACATTACTACATTCACGACCCATGAGGGCCTCTAATGCTACAAATGATTGAGTTTTGGAATTTTGGAATATTCTCGACTGGGGAGGTATTCCAGAACTCAGTGAGAGGGGCTCATTCTGCCAGAAAAGGGACCATAAGCATAAGTGATGATATATTGGTGTTTGCCAGGTCTGAGGCCGAACTTCTGGATTGCATAATGAAGTTACCAGAGAGGATAAAGTCATTGGGCCTGACACTGCACAAAGACAAATGTGTGTTCTTGCAGAGAAGGCCAGAATTCTTTGGCTTTGTATTGCAGGATGGAGGCATATCGGTGGATCCTGTCAATGTCACTTGTAGCTGGTCAAGTGGCACAGCGAGTAGAGCGCTCGCTTTGACATCTGTGCAGAGGCTGCTAATGCAGGTTCGAATCCTGGCAGCGCCAAACTCAGCCTTTCATCCTTCCGAGGTCGATAAATGAGCACCACACACTGTGGGTAATAATAAGCAGTGCTCAGATACCTGAGGGTTCGGAGCGCAGAGAGGATAAATGCCAAACCTCCAGAAAACGTGCCTGATATACAAAGTTGTTTGGGTATGGTCACCTACTGTGGGAGGTTTATCAAAGATTTAGCTACACTGTCTGAGTCCCTTCGAAATCTGAAAAAAAGTAGACTCCATGGCAATGGACTTGGTTAGAACAAGAGGGTTTTGACACAATCAAGAGGGCGCTCACAGCAGAGAGCACAATGACATTTTTCAATCCTGGCCGAAGGTCAGAGCTGGTAGTGGATGCAAGTCTGTTCGGCCTAGGGGTTGTGCTGACACAGACGGACGGGAGGGGTGATGCCAAACCAGTGGCATATGCCACCACGGTATTTTCTACCACAGAAGAGCATTACCCGCAGATTGACTGAGAGGTGCTTGCAGTGCTGTGGGGCTGCAGACATTTCCATCTGTTTGTGTACAGGAAGCCAGTTATAGTAATCACTGACCACAAACCTCTCCTCCCAATCCTCTTGGGTTTGTCTTCAAAACTGCCTGCGAGGATACAGAAATTGATGCTAGCTCTTCAAGAGTACAATGTAACTCTGGTATATCATCCAGGGAGTGGCAATGCGGCGGACCACTTGTCCAGGTACGCTGCCCCTCGCACCCCCAAGTCAGTTGAGGAAGAATGTCTGACGGAAGAATACATCTGTTTGGTGACAGAGACAATTCCCAACTCAATGTCAGTGGACGAGATAAAGGAGGCGCCTGGGGGAGATGAGTGCTTCCAGATCATGCGACGGGCAGTTACGAGTGAAGAGTGGAAGCAAGTACTGTCAAACCACGATAGACACACAAACAGTGCCAAAGTGGCATTGGAGCGATTGTGGAGAGTGAAAAATGAACTGCCGGATATCTGTTGAAGGGATCACAGATGGTGATACCCACCAAGCTAGTACAAAAGGTGATTGAACTGGCACATCATGGACACCAGGGAACTGCCAATACAAAAGCTCACCTGTGACAGAAGGTATGGTTCCCTGGCCCGGAAGAACTAGTCAACAGCTTTGTCAAGTCATATGTATGGTGTCAGGCGGCAACCCCTGAACAGTAGGAGCACGAGTTGAGTCAATGGAAAGAAGCTACAGAGCTGAGGAGAAGGTCCCCATTGATTTTGTGTCCACAATTAGAGAGATGAATTTCCTTGCCATAAATGGCCAATGGTCAAGATACCCTGAGATATAGTTTGTGGCATCAATGGCCCTCACGGATGTGATTCCAGTTATGGAAAATGTTTTTGCACCTCATGGATTCCCGGAGGAAGTGTGTTCTGATAACAGATCCCCATTTCAGGGAGAGGGATTCCATTCATTCATGCAAGCATGTGGCATCAATCATAGGAAAATCACCCCTATCTGGGGAGGTTGAGGATTTATGAGGACCCAGAAAAAAGTATTTTGTATTGCAAATAGTCAGTGTGCGTGCATCAAGAAGACGCTTTGCCAGTTTTTGTTAGATTACCGGACCAAGCCACACTACTCCACAGGTGTTTCCCTCACTGAGGTATTGTTTCAAAGGAGTCCTTGGGGCCTCATTCCCAACCACAAAGCCCAAATTCCAGAGTGGATTAATGCTCAAGCTGTCCTGGAGGAGAGAAGGAGAGCCAATAAAGGAGAACAAACGGAGGAGATTGCGTGACCATCAGCTGACACTAGGCAGCGCTGTCTTACGCCGATCTCGCCATCCCATGGGGAAGCTTTTGTTGACATGCGAACCTCAACCATTCCAGGTGGTAGAAATGAAATGATCCATGAACACAGCCTCCAATGGACAGGACACAGTGGCTAGTAACTCTGGTTTCTTTTGGAAGTTTGAAAGCCCATCACGAGAGGTGGGAGACAACACCACTGAGAAGGAAGAGATATCATCCACAGGAGCAACCGAGTTTGGTGATGAAAGAGGATGAAGGACCTCCTGACAGTGATGCAGCAGTGGTCTCTGGCAATGAAGGTGGTACAGAGATCAGGAGGGAGATTCCACCAGGTCGATAAGAAGGATGGAGATATCCGCTACGAGCGTCCAGAGGCCATCCTGCATACTTACATGACTATGTACTAGATAGTTGAGCGTTGTTGAAGAGCCATTAATAATGTTGTTTTTTGGTTGTATGTTATGTATGAGAGTTGTTATAAGTTGTTCAATGTTATGAAAAAGGAGGAGTGTCGTGGTCTCTCTAACACGGGCAGCGCAGTCATGTCAGGGTGACCAGGGAATAAAAAAGGCATCACGCAGGTCATGAGTCAGTGCACGACCAGAGCCTGAGACAGCAACATCTCTGTGTCCAGTTATTAAAGTGGGTCCTGGCCTAATGATCTTGCCCCCAGGTACCCAACACCATTGACTGACTAAACCACAAGTACAAAAAAAACTGAAAACATACAGCAATCGAGGCAGGTTTCCTCGTGTTAGGAGTGACCAGCAAGTGCAAGCAACAGAAAATTCAGTCTGGCACAGAAAATACATTCTCCTATGTTAGAAATTTCAGCCAATGCAAAGCATGTGACTCAGAGCCCAGCTCAATGTACTGGTCTTTTCTATCTGCATTAAAGGCCTGCTGTTAACCCCTCCTCCATCCCCTTAATGCTCCTCCCAAGGAAGGCGCCAACTAAATACCTATGTTGCTTGCTGAAAGTTCATCTCTCCTCACATGTGTTTTCTAACAGTGTCCAGAAAAAAGCAATGTGGTTGTTGTCATCTTGACCCAATCAGATTGAATGGTGTTGTGAGGAGTCAGGAATGAAACTTGGACACAAGCTAGACATGGTTTTGGCTAAAAACGTTCATTGATAAATAAAAGGGGTTGGGAAAATGCCTTGCTGCACCTGCCAGAGGTGAACTGGGAACCAAAAGAGGCCCTGAAATAATGTTCAAAGTGACCCCATATTACACATTTTGAACAAGCCCAACCCTTTTCCTATGGAAACATTTGGAAATGCCATGCAAAAGTGACCCAGGGTGCAGAGGTCTACCGGGAAATCTCCAGAGTTCCATATCGGCCAGTCCACCCCTGGTTCCTGCACTAGAGGTGTTTCCCTACCTAAACTCAAAACTAAGGGCCTGTCAGTGACAGAATGTCCAAAACAAAACCGTCCTGTGTCCAAAGTACTTTTCTGTCCCTCACATTCTAAGGAAATAAATCTTGTCTTTTCTCTGGAGGCTAGAGCTTACTCTACTCGTATGAGGAGTCAGGAATGAAACTCAGACACAAGTTAGACATGGTTTTAGCTAAAGACTTTTATTGATAAATAAAAGGGGTTGGGAACATGCCTCACCGTCCCTGTGCTAGAGGTGTTTCCCTACCTAAACTCAAAACTAAGGGTCTGTCAGTGGCAGCATGTCCAAAACAAAACCATCCTGTGTCCAAAGTACGATTCTGACCCTCACATTCGAAGGCAAAAATCTTGTCTTTTCTCTGGAATAATACCAAAATTATACTCAACTATCTTTGGCCTTTGTTTTAGGCCTGAGGTATTTTATACATGTTCAAAAATGGAAAACGCAATAAATAATTTTCAACAAAAAGTCTTTCAAGGATTTTTCTCCTTAATCTAGAGGGTGTTTCCCTTCCCCTTTATTCTTCTTCATGGTTTTCTTGAAAATAACAAGTCTGATCTTTCCTTTTGATCAACACCACACTTATCTTTAGTTTGGTATACTGTCCTGCCAGGGTTTCTCTGTTATCCATATATTCACACACTATATTCTCCTGCCAGGATTTCGTGTATTCACACACTTGCAATTGTGTGCAATACACCCTGGCCAGGACTTCTTGTATTCACACACTTGTAATTGCCTGGTATACTCTCCTACAAGGGCATCTTGTATCTACACACTTGTAGCTGTCTGGTATACTCTCCTGCCAGAGTTTCTTGTATCCACACACTTGTAATTGCCTGGTATACTCTCCTGGCAGGGATTCTTGTATTCACACTCTTGGAGTTGCCCGTTTCTGCAACTCCACTTTTGATAATTCACCACATTAGCCCTTTTGGCGAATTCCTTTTGACCATAGAGTATTGCCCCATTAGTGTTTTGCTCACACTTCCAATCTTGGTAATTCACCGCCTTAGGACTATTGGCTAATTCACATTGTCCGGTAAATACTGACTTGTTACTGTTTCTTTTTCTCTTTATATAGGAGCAAACCTCAAAGATTCACTTATGTGAGAAATGTACTGTTACTTCCTTGCTTTACGTGTTAACAAACGGCATCCTTTCTTTATTTGTTTTGAGTTGTTCAACTTTTAACATGCGGTATGCCTGACAATATGCCCCGGTGTTCCCTTCATCACAGTGTGGACTCACTGGCTCTTCGTGGCATTTCCCGGTCTGCTCGCAGCCTGCCAATGAGAGTTGCCAGATTCTCTCTTCCTTGCGCTGCTCGACGTTCAGCTTCCCTGCTTCCCGTGGTTCTGGTTGGGCTTTCCTTCTCCTTGTGGTTCTCTGGTAAGTGTCATGCTGCTTCTTTCCTTTCCAACGGTGAATGCCTAGGAGCCTTGCACTCTCTTCTGGCATTCCTGTGTGGAATCTTCTTCGCACAGCCTTTCTCTGGTTAACACTTGAGCTAATTAGCTCCAACGTCCTTCTCTCAGCTCCTTGGTAGCATGAAGAGCAGCAGCCCGCTCCCACCAGCAGTATGCCATTTCTTCTGGCAATCCTATTTTAAATGGCCTGGGCATAGGTGCACTCCTCCAACAGCTAGAGCGTTTCCTGTGCTCGGTGCTCCGTATTTCTCCATTCCACTTCCTCGTCGCAGTGTTAAGGTGTTTCTGAGAGCAGCAGTTCCTTTTAACTAACTTGCACGAAAACATTGAAGGAATAGTTGTAACATGATCTGACAGCAAGTCAGTGTTTGGAAGTTGATCTGCAGATTGGATTGAGAGAAATTCTGCACTCTTCTTTGATTGAGCAGGGAACAAATCACAATAGGCCATTAGGGTGTTATGTATTGGAGATTCATCCTGCAAAGGGAAAGAGGGATGCCATGTCTCATCCATGGATACCACCACTCCCTCCCAGAGGTTGTTCCCTCCCTTGTGACCCTCCCTCTCATTGCTGCCCCCAGGGTAAGGAACAGGCAGTGGCTGGTCCTGGCCCTGGGTCCCCTGACCACATGGGAGGAGGTCACCCCTGGGAAAACAGTGATGACTCCATCAGATTCATCACAGTGTGTAACTGGGAATCAGAAAGGAGATGAGAGGAGAGAAAGAAGGAGGAAAAGGGTCTAGAGGTGATGAGGGAGGGGGAGGAGAACTTATGACTGTGAACTAGGAATTATAACTGAACACTAGGACTGGTAACAGACAATTTGGAATGAGATCTGAAGAAAAGGAGTGATAGCTGAGGACTAGGAGTTATGACTGTGGAGTAGGCTTATTGACTGATGACTAGGACTGATGACTGGGACTGATGATTGCAAACATGGACTACGGACTGGGAATGATGACTGAGGAAGGGGAACAATATCTGGGGAGTAGTACTGATGACTTAGGACAAGGAATAATGACTGAGTACTGACATGTAGGACTGATGAGCAAGGAATAAGAATGAGTAGGAATGATGACTGAAGACTATCATTGATGACTTAGGACTAGGAATAATGATTGGTTAGTAGGGCCAGGGACTGAAACTGATGAGTAAGAACCAGGACATATGACTGGAGAATCGAAATGATGACCGAGGACTAGGAATGATGACTGATGAATAGGACTCATGACTGGACTGAGTTCTAGGAATTATGACCAATGGCTGAGGGCTAGGCCTGGTGGTTGATGAGTGGGACTGATGACTAAGGAGTAGGGCAGAATTCATGACTAAGGACTAGGAAAGATGCCCAAAGACTAGGGCTGATGACTGTGGACTAATACTGACAACTAAGGACTAGAAATGATAACTGGAGAGTAGGACAGAGGATCTAGGACTAGGGAGGATGATTGAAGACTGAGACAGACAACTGAGGGCTAGGATAATCGAGAACTGGGAATGATGAATAAGGAGTAGGACTGGGGAGTAGTACTGATGACCAAGAACAAGGAAAAAGGACTGAAGAGAAGTACTGATTACTGAGGGCTAAGACTGATGAATGAAACTGATGACGGAAACTGATGACTCATGACTGAGGACTATGACTGATGACTGAAGGCTAGGAATGATGGCTGTGGCCTATGACTAAGAACTAGAGTTGATATGTAAGGACTAGGAATGATGGCTAGAGACTAGGACTGATGAATAAGGACTAGGACTGATAATTGAGGGCTAGAACTGACAACTAGAAATGTAAGACTGAAGGGGTTACTAATGATATCCTGAAATGGACACTTCCTCTTCACACAACTTCATCTTTATTGTATGATAATGTCACGCGGCAATGAATATAAGGCATACTGTGCTCATTCTCACACTTCCAGCAATGATCCTTGTCTGCAGCACAAACCCTCAGAACAAAGTGGCACCTTCAAAAAACATGCTTTATTACACATGCTTATCTTATCGCTGGCAGTCCTATAGTCCTAACAGGCTCATTTATACAGTTGTGGTGATGTTGAATTAAGATCTGGCCTCTGACAGCATGGCACTGCTCCCAGTTAGGAGACTAATGGATTCCATATGTGCTCTGCTCACATGACTCTGGCAGTGATACAACCTGCTTCAGGCTTTTCAGCGAGTGCTGACATGGGCAGATCCATCCACGTCACCACTGTAGTAGTGCACACATTCACATGGACTTCCTCAAAGGTTTATTTTCCATAAGCTATAACACAAACAACCCACACCAGTACAGGTCCTGCTCCATCTGACTAAATGCCTCCAACTGACCCCAGTGCAATCATTGGTTCACTTATGTTCCAATTTGAAGCCCAGTGTTCATTCTAACCACAAACAAGTTGCAATCGGAATGTTTTCAATCATTTCTTGAAGCAAATGAATTTGGAATATAGACACAATTTGATCAGCAGAAAAATCAAGAGTTTATGGTATGCCCAGAGAAAGATCCTCAATCCAACTGAAATCAAGCTACAGTCATCTTTTGCCTGCCAAGGTTTCATGACTCATTGTCTTTAGTATTTAATTGAATGGTACCCAACCAAAAGGAAACTAACAACTACCACCGGAAACAGGCAATTATCAGCCTACTTACCTCAAGGCGAGGTGCCTACTACCATGGATACTAGACTGCTCACACATTTAAGTCTACCCCTCATCTCCTACCACTCTTTTCCTATATACACCCCTCACCTCACCAATCTTCATTACATATGTCCACCCCCAACTAACTAACCTCTAACTAAATCTCACTTTTACACCACTCCAGAACACCCCCCGCTGACAGCAATCAAATGCCTAGTTTCAGCAACCGGCTTTACCTGTTCCTTGGAGTGACGAGAAGTAGATATGAGGAAAGGACGGTCCTTCCTATTCTCCACAATGTGACACAGTAATGTTGGAACCAAAGGGAAAAGTGCCTCCCCCGGAGGGTTGGAAATTCAGGAGAAAAAAGCTTATTGTGGAAAAAACTTTCCTGGTCCACATTTTAATGCAGCACTCAGGTATAGAATAGAGGATGATATGAAATATTTTAGGTGAAGAGTGGATTGCCATTAGGTGAACAGGACTTAAGGAGCTGAATTAGAGTTAGCCAAGGAATCCACAAGGATCAGTAATTCAGGAGAGGAAATGAGGAGGGATGGCCAGGAAATGGCCAGAAAAGGCATAGACAGTAACCAGGGGGCGAGAAGGAGCTGAAGTCAGAGAAGAAGGCCACAAGTTTAGTAACGATTGGAAAGGAAAATACAACAGCTCGAGGAACTCATAAGCCACAGGGAAAGCATATGCTTGGTAAGACAGCGCTTCAAGGTTTTGAGACGCACCGCCGGTCTGGCACTACCGGGTTACATGAAGTTGCCAGTGTGGCATCTGGCATTATGTATATCTTCGGTTGGAATGGGCCACTGAATCTCCATTGGACATACAGCCCATATCAGGCAGGTAAAGCTCTGACAGTATGCTGCAAGGGTACAGAAGTAAGACTCTGACACAGAGAGGTTATGGTGGTTGGCATAAACTTTTATTCAAGTGAGAAATTAAAACAAAACCATATTTTGCCTTAACTCTAAGAGGGGTTTCCCTGCCTCAACCAAAATTCAAATGTCACAGTCAGGATGTCAAAAGAAAAAGTCCACAATCCTGAGTCAGAATCCTAACTCTGTCCCTCACACTCTAAGTTAAACTGAATCAGAAGAAGACCTTCTTAGTCCAGAGAAATGACTCCCTTTCCCTTGGACAAAAGGCAGTTCCTGGTTTTCAAATTCCTCAAAGTTCAGGCAAGTGTTGCAGGGATGGAATATCTCCTTCGCCCAGCCTTCCTTAGGCTCTTGGTACAGTTCATCAATTGCTGAGGGACTGTCTCCCTTCCCCAGCCTTCCTCAAGTTGCTAACACAGTTCAGCAATTGGTGGGGAAATGTCTCCCTTCCCCAAACAGCCTTTCCCAGGCTTCTTCTCCGTCTCTGCTTGGCAGGCCTGGTGTCCTTCCACCAGGTACTCCAACAAAGAAGAGTAGCTTGAATGCTCTCCAAAACTGTATCGGGTCCCTAACCCTGGTTGGCAGACCTGGTTACGTTCTACTAGGTACTGCAATGAAGAATAGCTTAGATGCTCTCCCAGTCTTTGGTTGGTACCTGACCCTGGTAAGCAGACCTGGTTCCCTTCTACCAGGTACTGCGACAAAGAAGAAGAATTTGGAGGCGCTTCCAAGCTGTGGTGGGCTCCTGACCCTGGTTGGTCGACCTCACCTGCAGACATGGTTTACTCTCCTGCCAAGTATTGCAGTCATATGTCTCACTCTCACAGGTTTCTTTGCTTTACCCTTTCTAATTTGACAGCCCTAGGTTGCATTCCCTCAAAGTACTGTCACAAAGAAAATTGGGTATTCTTGTTATGCTATGCTATTCTTTTTTGTAAGGGTCCCAGATCCTTTAGCACTGGTATTTGTATTGTGGGTCCCAGACCTGTGCATTGCACATTGCTTTCTTAACTGTGGGTGCCAGAACCCTTTAACACAAATAAGCAGGGACGTCATTTCACCAAAATGCCAGGGGTAGCGGAAGTGACATCACACGACCCTTGACCCCTGGTGACATCACAGGAAGTGATGTCATTTGACCCCACCCCAAATTGATATCGCAGGACAAAACAGGAAGTGCTATCACATAGCATTGTACACTACAAAAAATATAGTTACGATATCACTATAATGTGATGTACATTTCATACAAGAATGGATCGCCATATGTATCATTAAGATCAGTGTGTATAGGTCCATATTACCAAATTACTGTGAATGCAAGCAGACGTCCATGACCAAATGATAATTATGTGTTATTATATAGCACTTACGCTTAAGCGCTTTATATAGAAAAAATATACACCCAATATCACCCAACCTGTGTTGGTACTCATTTATCGACCTCAGAAGGCTGAGTTGAGGCATTTAAGAACAGACTAAATCAGTGACTCACCCCCTGAAGTGTGCCTGAAATAAACCTTTAATGAGTCTAGCAACTATTGTATAGAATTCCAGAAAGACACATTTGGTATTCCTAATCTTTCTTATTTAGGGTCAGTGCTGAAAGTGTTAGACTTGTGTCACTTCTTTTCTTACTTTTCTTTTTTTTTAAAGGGGCTTTAACAAGAAAGCCAGCCACTCCAGAACTAAAGAGCCATATGGTGCTGGCCACAGCCCATGAGCTTGCATTACAAAAAAAAAAAATTGGTTTTCTTTTTTTTTTCTTTTGTTTCCTAGAGGTCGCAAGGGTGACCACAGAGGTCGCAAGGGAGACCTCAGAGGTCGCAGTTGCGACCTCTGGCGTCCCCTAAATGACATCCCTGTATATATGTTCTGTACATCCCCACAGCCCCTTTGGCCTTCCATTTACCTTAGATCTTGGTCCACGAGGGACCTGCAGCTTCTGTGGCATCTGGATGCAGCCACAATTCTGTAGATCCTGCAGGAGACTTCTGCGTGTAAATCTTCCATATTCCTGGATGCACGGTTCCACTTTTCCTCTTGCTGCAGGTGTCTGGAGGCAGCCGTGATTCTGGTGGTGCTGCGGGAACTTTTGTGCAGCTTTCTTTCCGATTCCGTTTTCCTGGATGCAATGGATGCACGGTTCTGTTTCTCCCTTTGCTGCTGGCGTCGCCAACAGCAGGAGTTTGGGTCTACCGACTTACATGGTCGAACTCTCTCTCTCGGCCAGCTTTGGTCCCTTTTCGGCGTCTCAGTCCCTCTCCCTGTTCCTTGCGACTACAAGGTTTCTCCAGGAAGGATCCATCATCAAGAAAAGTATCCCAGCGGTTCATCAGCCGGAATACCACAAAAAGCAACTACCATTACTGCCACTTGGTCCGGCAGTATTACCAACGGATTACAAGTGGCGGTGTAAGTACCCCTTTTTGGAGTTCATTGGACTCAATGGGGCATTTTTGGAGCAATTACTGCAGTGGTAATTCTGCTGGGGTAATTCTGCTGAAAATGGGCCGAAAGTCAGCAGTGTTATCTCCAGCTCAGAGTTGGCGGTGAATCCTCCAACTTTCCACCCAACTCATAATACAGGATAACGGTATTACCACCACATTTTTACCGCACCGCCCAACTCGCAATGAGGCCCATTTGTTTCTTCTTCACCCCCTTGTATAGGAATATTCCAGTAAAGTTTCTCACTCTCTTTAATTATTCTTGATACTCTGTCTTGAATGGGACGAGTATGAGTATTCAAATAATGATTCTCAGTCTCTTCATCTGTTCCTAATCTTTCATCTTGACTGCAACGAGTGTGATATGATATGATATGATATGGTATGATATGACATGATATGATGTGGCATTTATAACGCGCCTATATACAAATGTTTCAAGGCGCGATGAGGCAAGGGAGGGGGAACAGAGGGAAGACAGACAACGATCCTACTAGGCCACGTGTCATTCAGATTGCGCAAGTGCATGGGAAAGGGGGGGGTGCAGAACATGGGATAAGAATAATAAACAATAAGTAAATACGGCCAGCTGGTGGCCAGTGCAAGTGTAAGTGCAGACATCAGGTGTCAAGTGCTGGTAGTGGAAATGTAGGGATACAGAAAACAGCCACTAAATGCAGGAGTTGCCAGGAAGGCAGTGGAGGTGTGCGACTGGTGGGGGAGGGGACCTTGGCCCGAAATCAGAGGGTGGCCAGGTAATCAATGCAGGTTCAAATTCAGCCAGGAAGTCAGCAGGGGAGAGGAGGAGAGCATTCCAGTGGTGATTCTTATTCTCTTCATGTGTTTGTGATGCTTTATCTTTACTGGGACGAGTATGAGCATTCTAGTAATGCTCCTTATGCTCTTTTTTAAAAAAATATTTGGTTGGAATACATTTATTTCATCTGTCTGTAAACATGGTGTTTTAATAGTTTATGGCATTTTCTGAAATGCATATTAAAATCAAATGAGTTATACCGTATCCCAGATGTAACAAAAGTGCAGGAAAAGACAAATTAACAACAGGAATTTGCTTAAATCTGTACATAATCCACAAGGCCCAAACAAAGCAAATACTAGAATGTCCCTAAACGAGTGCCATTAGAAAAAAAACCAACCCTCAATCATCAGTTAAAATCCATCTCAGAATATTAACATTTAAAGTTAATCTTTATTACTATGGCACAGAATACATTTTAAAAATGTTGTCAGAAGACAGCCAAGTCAGTTATTCCAACCAATACCATCTCCCATTTGTTCTTTTGTATACAGAATTCAGCGCTTTGTTTTTTTAAATGGGCAAAGTACTGTGATTTAACTGACCATTGTGAATACACATTTCAGATGACTAGAACAAAGTTTACTCAAGTTTCTGCAGCAGGGTTCAGCAGATCCAATACAATATTATATCTGAATAGATTACATTTCAACTACCAGCCTTCATCCAAACAATGGCATTAAAGCAGCAATTTTGTACATTACCAACAAATTAGCAATATGACAGTTTAGTGTCACGACTACCAGTAGACAGCTTAAGGTGGTAGTTACCCCTCTTTATAAATGACACCAGTTTTATATAAAATGCCAAGCTGCAAATAAAATTGGTCCTATGAAAAACAAACTGGACACACTCCAGATGGTTATATTGGGCTATGGGATCTAGAAGTTCCACACTAAAAGCTTTTAACAATTCATTAAAAGCATCAGGGGCTGATAAAAATTACAATGTTCAGAGCTATGCAGGATGGAATGTCCCTTAGACACTGAAGTTCACATTCACCAAACAATAGTGTTTGGAAATGTCTGTTTTATAAATCACCCCACGTATTATTTTTCAGAAAAGGGATCTAGCTTTTTTTGTTTTTTAAATATTACATTTTTAAATATCACGCTTCAGTATTTTTTCTAGCTGCTGCCCAGTTTTAACTGAGAACAAGTCTGGAAATTTCAATTGCAAGAAGACTGTACTCAACCTTACTAACTGCGTTCTTTACAATTTTCTCCCAAGTAATTACTATATGATAGCTAAAAGCTTTCCACTTTGGAAGTCAACTGTAAACAATAGTGTACTGCGACAACAGTAAGTGAGTAAGAAATTATTATACTTAAGTCAGGGAGCATAAGTAGTGCTACATAAAAAGTTATGTACAGATACATTGTCCTTTGAAACTAGAACAGAAAAGGTGCTTGGGAAAGGGGCACTTGTGCAGACATTATACATTTGGGGCTAATTACACATGGAACACCTTTCCTGAAAACGTAGTGTATGGACATGTAGATAGATTAATGAGGCATTTCTGCTGCAATATTTTTAAAGATACACTTTTGGCATTTGATCCTCATTTCAAGATAGTTGGGGTATGATCCCAGGAAGAAATGTATTTGCACCCTATAAAGCAGTTTTGTAGTTGTACTGACAATCAAGAAGCAGATGTTACAAGCTAGTATTTGTGCTAAGACCATATAGAAATATTCAATTTGAATACCAAAATGATTTTCAAGACATTGCACCTCTATAAAAAGTAATTAAACATTGGTATTGAAACGTTAAATAAACCAGGCACTGAATGAAAAGTGTAATTAAAAGCATATCAATGAAAAACAAAATAGAATGCATGCACTTCCCTCCCAACCATGCTCTGCAAAAGGAAGACTAACTGACCCGCGTAAGTCGCTCAAGTGCTGAAAAGGCATGGATCAAATTAGATTGTTCAATCGGCACTTTAAAAAGTGTCTTAGTTGTCAGTATCAATAATTGCAAATATAAAGCAATACCCAGAGTTGGCATATGCCCTCCCCAAAATATCATGCAGCTCATCTTTAGTGTTTTACTGCAATAATGGTGCAAAACATGGGATTTAGTAACATAAAGTGGTTAACGAACAAATGAACAAAAGGGTACTATGGTTTTGACATTAGAAAAATATGGGTAAATAATAAATGTAACTACCATTTACAGTCTGATAGCATTGCGAACACAACTGGATGATGATGAACAGTTGCTGTGTAGATGGGGAAAGGCTGCTTAGCATCCAAGCTTGCAAAGGTATGAAGACATTTCATATGCTTTCTTGTTGAGAAGCCCTCCATGGACACCTTCTTTTGCCATGATAATAACCAATGCTCGTCCAGCTCTGCCAACAGAAATATTGTATGTTGGTTTGCCACCTTGACTCTTCGTCCTGATATCCATTGTGCAGTCATTGTCAATAAACATACTATCTCTGATCACAGAGCACTTCTTTCCACCAATAGCCAAACCACCTGTGAAGAACCCTTCACGATCTTTTCCGATTAGCACATCTATTTCTGATGGCGTTATGTCTTTGAAGAAGCCGTCCGCCATCAGATTATCCACATAGCCCTGCCAGCCTGACATCTTCCCGCGGCGGAGGGGTTCTCGGCGCTGGCCTTAAGATTCCCTGGGCTGACGGGCTCCTGCGGTGCGGGCGGGGGAGGTGCTGGTGATGGACACGGGCGGCAGCTGGGGTGGCACGTCCGGCAGCAGTCTAAGCTCCGGCAGGAGTGATTGGGCAGTCGCTCCTTATGCTCTTATCACACTCTCGATATGGTATATTGACTGGGCCGAGTATGAGCATCCCAATAAAAACTCTCTTTCTTCTCATACACTCCTGATATCGTATGTGGACTGGGATAAGTGTAAATGTTCCAATTGTTATCTTCAGTCCCCATCCTGGGTCTCCCATTTTTCCCATTACCTGAGCTCTTCATGCATAACGTCACCAGGTGGTATAACCTTGTGGGACCATTCTGGTCAGATGTCAGGTTGGCCGTTTGGTTTCTCTGCGGGTGTGGGCTCTCTGACGCTTCTTCCCTCAGTTCTCTTTGCTCTCTCTCAGTTAAAGTGGTTTTGGCATAGTTTATTTGATTTATTTTTTATGTATTTATTACATTTATGAAATGTCCAGACCCGTAGTTGTCACAGCGTTTGTACAGAAGACAGATAAAGAAGTGAGGAGACGCAATACAGTACCTGTAACAATTAGTCATATTTGTTAACCAGGTTTTCTCAAGTCTTCTGAAAGTCAGGTAAGAGCGCTCATTTCTGATGGTGTTCCAGAGGGAGGGTGCTGTGACACAGGAGCTCACACCTCCTGCTCTTTTACTGCTGAATCTGGAGGTGGAGAGAGTGAGGCTGGCGGAGGGTCATAGAGGAGGACGCAGGTGGTGTTTCTGAGAAATTCTCTTGTTACGGTAGACTGGGGTCTCATTGTAGATACATCTGTGTGAAATAGTCTGAGTCTTGAATTCAATGCAGCTTTGATGGGGAACCAGTGGACATCACATCTGGTAGTTGAGATGTGGTCGGAACATTATAGGCCCAAGGCAGCAAATTGGGGGTTGTCTTGGGGAAGTTTTAATTTGGCAAGAATATTCCAGTTTACTGTTTATGATGACTCGTGCCAGTGTGAGGCAGTTCTCTGGCGAGAGGAATTATCTGCTGAAAGAGATAAGCTTGGCGGTGTAGGCTTTGGATGCGACCAAGGCATTGATGTGATTGGTCATAGAAAGCTCAGCATCTAGATGCATTCCTAGTGTTATGACATGTTTTGAGACTGGCATGATGGTACCATCGATAAGGAAGGAAGGGAAGGCAGGATCTAGGCGTTTGAGGCAGAAAGGGGAGCCCACAATGAACAGTTCAGTTTTGTCATTGTTAAGACGTAGGTTATGGGTGGCCATCCAATGTTGGATGATGCTGTAGATCTCATTTATAGTGACAATATCATCAGTATGGTTGCCTGAGATAGGAATAAGTATTTGGGTGTCATCCGCAAAGTTGGCATATCTGATACCAAGAGAGTCGAGCAGGTCGAATAATAGCTTGGTAGGTGTTGTACAGGGTTGGTGAGAGGCAGGAGCCTTGGGGTACTCCGAGGGGGACATCCATAGGCTCTGTCATTGAATCCCAATGAAGACCCTAGAGGTACGTTCACTGAGGAAGGATTTGACCCAGTCGGTAGCTTCCATGGAGAATTGGAAGTAAGAGTGGAGGTGTTGATAGAGCAGGTTATGGTCCACTATGTCAACTGCTGTGCAGGGGTCTAGCAGGAGGAGAATGGCCAGGTGACCTGAATCACGGATGGTGTCTAATTGGATTTGTTGGGCCAAGCAGGGCTGTTTCTGTGCTATGTTTGGGGTGGAAGCCTGATTGCCTAACACCTAGAAGGTGTTGCTGTTCAAGGTAGAGTTGTACATGGTAATAGGTCATGCGGTCCAAGATTCTGAGATGAAAGGTTACAGTGGTGATGGGCCGGTATTTGGTGGGTAAGGTGGGGTCAAGTGATGGTTTCTTGAGAATAGGGGTAACTCAGGCAGCTTTAAGGCTAGATGGGACTGAACTAGTCAAGATGGAGGCGTTGATAAATTTGGTAATGACAGGGGTCAGTGTGGAGGCACAGGGTTTAAAGATATGGGCAGGGCATGTGTCGCCCTTGCAATAAGTGGGTTTGAGAATCAGAATTGTTTTAAGAACATTTTCTTGGCCGACTTGGGCGAAACTCAAGGGTTCGGGCAGAGGGTTAATGGGAGGGGGTGGAAGCACTGGGGCATCTAAGTAAAGGTGTGTTGGCTGCACATTGTATTTTTTTCGTAGTGATTCTGGGCCTCATTACAAGTATGGGGGTAGCCAATGCCGCTTTGAGCTTTTAGCGGCATGGCTACCCCCATACCGGGTACTGGGTCTGGGTTCCAGGAATGAGGAATTACTGGGCCATTCTGACCTTGGAGGGCCCGGTAATTCCCTTTCCTGGGACTAGGACCCGGTACATCCCCATTCCCATTTGAGCCCCCATAGGGCTTAATGGGAATGGGGAGGATGCTAACAACGGGCCCGTTAATGACGGGACCGTTGTTAGCATCCTGGTCTGCTAGTGGGTCCCGCTAAGGACGCCTGGTTTTACCAGACGTTCTTAGCGGGACCCGCGAGCAGACCTTGTAATGAGGCGGTAGAGGGTTAACGGCGCTAGCAGCTCTACCGGTGCCGTTAACTCTCTACCGCCTTCCTCGTAATGAGGCGCTCTGTCTCTTAAAGTGTCAATTTTGTTGGCACAAGCAAATCGGATGGTGGAGCACCATTTATTTATCTGACCGTGACTGTGAGCAGGTTGGGACAGGGTTTTCTTACTCATTACATATGGCGAAGAGTCCTTTGGCATTGGAGCTGCCGTTGGAAATGCAAGAGTTGTAAGAATTGGATTTGGATGTGATGACGGAGCGTTTGTAAATATTGGCAGCATTGGAGACATTTTTATAGTTATCGGGGGTAGGGTGTTTCTTCGAGAGGAGTTCTAGTGCTCTTTTTGGGCTGTGCAGGGTAGCAAGCTCATCCGTAAACCAGCAGTTGGCCAGCTTGCATGGGTTCAGGGTTTCAGGTTGGAGAGGGTTATGCAGATCCATGGTAGTGCAGATGCTCTCATGGTAAAGGTCCAAGAGGCTTTGAGGGTCTTTACCAACAGGGACCAGAGGAGTGAGTAGTGTCAGTACGGTGGCCCAAGTGTCATTTTGGTAAGATTGCAGGTGTTGCACATCAATATAGGCATAGTGGGGTGTGACAGGGTGATCACTGGGTGAGAGAGGTGGATGTTAAACTCTATCATGGAATGATCCGACCAGGGTACAGGGTTGATGGCTACTAGGTCGATGGATGCATTGGTAGTGAGGATCCAGTCAAGAATGCACCATTTGTCATTGGTTGTAGAGGGGACATGCTGGGTGATGTTCATATCAGCCAAGAAGTTAGCAACAGCAAAAGCTTTAGTGTCTGAAGGGTCATTAAATCCCAGATTAACGTCTCCTAATATGATACATTTGGTAGTAGGCTTAATGAGATAAGCGAGTATCAGTGGTACATCAAACTCAGGAGAACTGGGACTTTGGGAGTTAGGTTGTCGGTAAAGGAGTCATAAGTTGTAGGTGGTCTGGGGGTTGATAGCAAATTTGGTGAGGAGTAATTCGTAGCCAGGTATGATGGGGAAGGCGATTTGTCTGATACTTAGGTACAATTTGAAGATGAGGGCAACACCACCTCCTGGTGCATTTGGTCGGTCTGCTCTATGAATGGTATAGCCAGGGGGAATGGCAAGAGAGAGTAGGGAACCAGAGGCACTGTGGAGCCAAGAATCTGTAGTAGCGAAAATATCATGGTCTAAGATGAGGTTGTGGACAGCGATGGCATGGGCTCAGAGAGAGCGACATTCAATAAGGCACATTTAATGGACAGATTCTGTTTAGGAAAGGGCACTGACAGTCCACTGGATGGGGGATTGGAGGGGGGAGTGGGGAGTAGTAGTTGAAGGGAGAGGGCAGTAAGGGGGTGGTAAGTATGGAGAGTCTAGAGCATCTGGATTTGCCATAAATAGGCAGTGTGAGGCTAGCCAGTAGTGATGCTGAGCACTGGGTTCAAGCACGAAGCTTGAGGAGTCATTCTGTAACCGAGCATGGGAGTGATCGGAAGGTGCACCCCTGTTGTTCATTGGTGGAGCAAAGGTTGGAGGGGCATGGGTAAGAAGTCCCGGCTTGAGTGGGTGGGCTAGGAAGTTGAGCTACACAGTGTGGCATGAAGTTAAGCAGGAGCAAACTCACACTGGTGAGCTCCAGGTGCAATGGAGGCAGGAATGGAGTGGGTGATGGTATGGGGAATGGGGTGGTTTTGGTGGACAGGATACAGAGGTCAGCGGAGAAGGTCTGGGGTAGGTTGCATGATGCGCCACTGGATTGAGCTGAGGGTTGCTCAGTGGGGAGAAGTCAAGGCACAGTGGCAATAGGAATGATGTAGGGCCGGTGGGGTAGGATAGGTTGATTTGGGTGCATTAGGTATATCAACCTGCCTGCTGGGCTAAATTGGCCTGAAAAATGCAGCTCAATTAAATACAGCAGGTACCCAGGAGTGAGGTCACAGAGCAGTGGTGGCAGAAATGGGGTGGGTGGTGGCATGGGGGGATCACTGTTGGAATGAATAGTAAGATAATGGAAAGTCATGAGGCTGGAGGAGGCGGAGCTCTCCTTACTTTGTAGTGTGCTTAGAAGCACAGAGGGATCTTCTGGTATGGAGATGTTATTCAATAAGTCCAATAAGCCAATCGATGGCTGATCAGGAGACATACAGGTGGGCATGCAAGTCTGGGGGCTGGGGAAGGCCCAGACAGGTTGTTGCGGCCTTAAAAGCAGGCCTTGAAATGAGGCCGGCTCTGCCTCCAGGACACAGGGACCCATCGGGAGCCTCAGCCGAGGGAGCTTGACTGGCAGCTGCAACACAGCTTTGGAGTGCCAGTGGGGCTTCAGGAAGGGGCTTGGCGAACATATTTGAGTGGTGCTGAGGCACCTCCATGATGGTGTTTATCCTAATAATAATAAATATATACATATCTATGTGGTACCACAATATACTTTAGATTCAATTTAGAATGCACCAACTGCTGGGAGTTATTAAAAAGCATGGGAATCATAAATCATTGGATAATGGCAGACATTACTGTAGAAAAGCAGGTTAAATTAGAAACATAGGCAGAATGCTTTCTTTAAAGTAGATAGACAATACTGTGTGAGGATCCCCCCACCTGGGCAACATGTAAGGGAAAGGTTAAGGTGTATTTTATTCTGTATATTACAGCCCAGTTCAAATATGTTCAGTATTGCTCTACTTCTTTTTCTACAGGACCCACTACCCCAAAGTACCTGGGAAGCCACAAAAGGACCAGATCCAAGATGAATCTGGGACCCCTGAATGATTCCTGAGGATGGAAGATGCTCTTTCTCGTCACAGTTCCTTGTGTGCCTTGGCAGGCAAAGTGGTGGAGTTTCTTGGCTCTACTCAACGAGACCCCTTGGAGATGGACCAACCTTGGATGAAGATGTCGCTTGCATATTGATGTCGAGAAGAAGCAAAGAACCAAGCAGTGTCAGAAAGGTAGCACTTTCATTCTTTGCAGTGGTCTCCTTTGGTTGGTCGTAACTCCAGCTGTGGATGTCCCATGAAGGTGAAACATGATGTGGAACTGGACAAGGCCTGGATGAAGAATATAGGATCCTGGGTGGCCTTGGATAACTTTTGGTGGCAAGGGGTGCAGTCGGACCGAAAGTGGATCGACTAGTCCACCGCGGCTTGTTCATGGTCACACCATCACTTGTTCCTCGTTCCGGGTAGGGATGCCCTAAGTGCCTCTCAATACTTTTCTTCTCTTCTCCTCTTCCTTGCCAGGCTTTCACTGCTGTAACTGGGCTTTCGGTCTGCATCGGACACTGAAAACCTGATGTTCCTTCTGCTTCTCGTTGTGAGCCAATTTGAAACTCGCAGGCAATCTTTCTGAATAGGTATCTGCCTCCTCCTCTTATTACGCTATGGCGGGACTTCCCCAAAATAGCGTTAAAGTTCTTCCTTTGTTTTTCTTTTAACATATGTTTTTATTTGCCTTTTCAAACAAAACATTTCAACCATTGGTAAACTGTCCCAACCCCTCCACCCCCCCTTCTGTTTGACGGCGGTTCATAATCCGCAAATGCTGTCTGCGGACGCCATGCTCTTGGGTATAAGCATCAGTTATATGCTGCGCACATCTGGTTAAGAGTTGTGGCAGCTCTCCTTCCCTAGGTTGATCCGTGTCTGTTCCACAATGTCCAGTAGGTGCATGTTCCTTGGGCACCAAGCACCCCTCAATCCTGCACCCCTGTAGGAAGTCCAACAACCTTGCCCAGTGTGTACAAAACACTTTCTGGCCCCCCTGGATGGAATAAGTAAGCCACTCCAGTGCTGCAAAGTTCCACATTTCAGCCACCCATTTGTGTTGAAGTGGGGGGATCTTGGATTTCCATTTTTGCGCCAGTACTAGTGCTCCCGCCATCATCATTATCACAAACACTTTGCGGTCTGCTATGGAAGGAAGGTCCTCCAGCAAGCCATCTAGTCCTATCAGTGCCAGACCCCTATTCCCCCCACCCCTCACCACCAGTACTTGCTCTAGCACCTCATGTATGCCCCTCCAATAGCTCTTTATTTTGGGGCAGTCCGACCATATGGTGCTCTTCCTTTGTTTTTGACTCATGATCATTACGCTTCCATTGTTTTTCTTCATCTCAGTCTATAGATTTTGGATGTCAATTACAAATTCTGAGGGATTCTTCTTCCCTTTCTTCACAAGATGTTCTGGAAGGAAATTTTGTGGGATGTGACTTAGAGAGTTCTTCCCCAGAACGAGAGTCTTTGTCTCCAAGGGGGGGGAGTCTTCCGGTGAGGTCCCGCTTGCCGCTACCCCTAGGGAGGATATTGTGTAGCGGGCTCACCTGCTTAGCCTCTCAAGGAAAGGCTCCCCGCTGGGGAGAAGTGACAGAATCCTGTGATTTGTCACAGTACCTTCCAACATCCTCCTGCCGGGGAGGACACTTCCACCAGCAATACCAACGGACTGCAATCTGAATTTCAAGTTTGCAGTTATCTCCCTTTCCTGTTGTCCTCTCAGGAGCAGGATACTGTATTTCTTGTATGCCACAGAGGCATGATAGGACATTCTCGACCCAAATGTTCCCTCAAGGCACAGTAGATACAGAGGTCTGTTTGTCTACAACATCTGCGATCTTCCTCAGATAGCAAACCATGCATGGACCCAAGTTGCCTAGGTCCAAGCTGATTTTTACTAACAACAGGATGCCGGCACATCAGATCCTGACAGAACTAGCACTGGGAGCCATGAAATACTTCTTTGTTTCTCTGTCCTTCCTACCGGCATCCTGCAGTCTAATTGCAAGACCAAGGTTACATTGGTTTACATTGGGCGCCAGTTAGTCAGCGCATTGTCTTTAAGTCCCTTTGCTTGGTCCACCATGGCCTGCATGATCAAGGGGCTGAATATCCTCGGAGCAAGTTTACCCGATACATGCTTACACGGCTATTATGATCTGCCTCTGTGGGTTTACTTGTTGTTCCCTCATTCCGTCGCTCCTGCATTGGAGGACGTGCTTTCTCAGTTGCCTCAACTCGGTTATGGAATGGTCTTCCGCCCACTTGGAAAAATTGCTTGCGCCATTTGCACAGGAAAGCACTAGAAACCTACCTGTTTTAGGAATTCTGACATTGCTGTTCTTTCCCTCTCACTCTGTCTCATTCCTCCAGTGTTATGATGCCTTCAGGTGACCGAGCACTTAATAAATTCCAATAACATAACATAACAAGGTAACTAATGATGCTCGTGTGGTGTAGTGTAGTGCATGTACAAAAATGATCTAAACACCATGCGCCAGTGCACAGCCATTTTGGGCATTCACTCCCAAACCGCAATGAAATTCTACGTTGCGAGCTCAGTCAGGATACAGACATGATTTCTGCAGCAGTTGCAATACTTTAATGCGAAGTAGATGAGCTCACTGTGTAGGATCGTTTGGTCATTGTTTGCTCAAGGACGAGCCAAGAGCAGAGACAGAGATGTGCAGGTGCATTGATAAGGGGTGCTGGGAACGAGAGTGCGGGAGACAAGCTGGGTTTTTCCACTGTCTGTATTTTTCCACTCTTGCCTCCAATACTTGCTGTCTGTCTGTCCTTCGGCATGGGGTAGTCGGTAACATATGAGGGGCAGGGATTTGTCCCCCTTAAGAAGAGAGGTATCCCAATGAGAAGACAAAGAATTGGAACCCTGGGTGAGGAAGTCTCACTGAGAGGGGATTTGTCCCCCTTAAGAAGAGAGGTATCCCAATTAGAAGACAGAGAATTGGAACCCTGGGTGAGGAAGTCTCACTGAGAGGGAGGACACTCCACTCCAGATCCCGTCAGTTGAAGAAATATCTCTCTGCCTACCTGCCTTGGGACTGGGTGGTGTTGCTGAGATGAAGCTTTGTCCTGCAACTGCCCTAACGGTGATGTATACTTGTTGTGTTTGGTCTTGTTCATGTATCTATGTATAACTAGTTGCATTTGTTTTATAGTTTTATGTATGCTTAGAACGTGTGAAGAAAGAGCCTGTAACGAGCCAACTACTTCCTAAATATTGGTCCAAGTGAATGAACTTTTAGTCCGTGTAACAGAGTGAGTAATTCTGGGATCTTTACACGTGTCTGAAAAGTAAAACATGGGTACAAGGGCTCACTCATCTTTTAATACTTTGGTGAGTCCATTGTGAAAAAGCCTGAACTGTGCTACCTTACACCAGCCTTTTTCAGATATCCAAGAGGGCTTCTTGCACTGTATATGTTTTGTATGAATGGGGAAACACCTCCTTGCACTCCATCAAATGAGTACAGCAAGGGGCTCTTCACAGTTATCATTGGTGTATCCCACGCTAATTCACTACCTGCTAAATTGGAGATCAAATACCCCAGTTTGGCCTGATCGGTAGGAACAGTCAACAATCAGAACATAAACTGGATGCTACAGGCATCTAGGAATTGCAAAAAAGGTAGCAGGCGCCCCTCTCTCGAAAGAACATAGCATGATAACCTGTTCTGTGGTTATTACCCACTGTGAGAGTCCGCAGCCATCGCAAAAGGGCAGTCCAGCACTGAAATGCAAGGCAAACCTCCTTTGAACAAGAGTACCAACAGCAACCCCATACACGTGTTTCAGCCTTGATGAGCCTCATCAGTGAAGTGGAGCTGTGCCTCTCTGAGCACAGTGAGCAAGGGGGTCCACGTCTGGGTTCCCCCAGGTAACTTAGGGTGACCAACCCCAAGTTCTTTACAAAAATGCACAAAAGGTAGCAGGCACCCCTCTCTCGAAAGAACATGGCATGATAACCTGTTCTGTGGTTATTACCCACTGTGGGAGTCTGCAGCCATTGATTTTAGCTCACTGTACTTTTCACAAAGGAGCAGTAACCATTTGCATATCAGTCTTTGTCCCGCCTACAAGGGCAGTCCAGCACCGAAATGCCAGGCAAACCTCCTTTGTACCAGAGTACCAACAGCAACCCCATACGTAGTAAGCCTGCCCCTACCATATACTATAGTGATACTTTCTTTCTGAATTCCTGCAAGGCATCCTGTTCCTGATTTATTCATCCTGCTTGATCCTGATTCCAGATTTTCATTGCAAAGCCAAGGCCTATGCATTGCTGAACCCCTTTTCAGCTAGGCCTCAAATTCTATAAATCCCAAAAAACCCAAGGGAAGCATCCTGATCCAGCCTGGCTTGCTGCTACTAGATGAATGCCTGCTCCAAACACGCCATCCCACTGATCTGTAGTATCCAGTAACCAGAGGTCCCAGTCCAGTGCAGTCCGGTGACCAGAGCGACCCAGCTGATCCTGTTCCACCAGATTTGCCCAGCTGTCCTTGGTTAGACCCGATCCGTGTGATGACCAGAACCCTTGACGGTCCAAAATCCTAAATTAAAGTGGACTGAAAGTATTAATAGGAATCATAGAAAACCATAGCATACCTTGCCTTGCCTTGTCCTATCCCAATCTCTAAACCATCCCATCCTTACCTCAATAACCTATAACCTTGTCAGAATCCTTATTGCAATCCTGTCTTGATTTATCTTACTAACCACCATTTCTTTAGTCATTTTTACATTGTGTAAATCCTAACCTATCAATCCTATTTCGAGTGGTCGGTCTGATTCCGCCAGAGCGGGCGCTGGGATCTGGGGTTGAAGTCATGAATCGACTCCAGAGCTTACTGTGTCCCTCTTTGTTATTCTAGCCGCAATGCTGTAGTCTACAGTAAAACTATAGTAAATATTTTCTTGTCCAAACTAAGTTTCTTTTCTGTTTTCACCACCCGATTTTTCTAAAAACACCTCTCATTCTACATTGCATATCTCCCTCAGTTTAATAGCTAGAGACCTCCTTTCAACTCTAGATTATACCTAAAACCTATAGCTACATCCCAACACAAAATCAGTGGATTTCACACATTTTTATTAAAAGTTATTTTCAACCTTCCATTCAAATTCGAATTGTTTACTTTTGCTCAAACCATTGCTTATGATTGCTAATATCTTTCCAATGTTGCTCCCATAGAAATGTGTACTGATTTAAGGATTTTTGCACATTTTCAGTGTTTTATTCAGCCATTTCCGAAATGTCTATTTAAACAGTATAAGATTTCAAATCCGTTTTTCTCTCTTGTTTGGGGAGGGAAGGTTGGATTCGAATTCTGTTTTCTATTCCTTATTCCTGATTACCTGCTGCGTCCTTACATCTATCTAGAATTGCTTATTTACGGGTTGAGGAATATTGCAGGGGGAAATCCTAACTTAAGTGCTATCTTTCCAAACAAGCCAAAAGTGTTCTTCTCTCTGGTGTTTTTTATCTGTTTTGCTAAAGAGGGAGTTTAAGTGCATTACATATCTTCTTATCTGTTATTGTCACCACATTGGTGATTGCTGCCCCATATATTAAAAAGTATGTTTGATTTGAATTTTAAATAAATAAATATTACCTTTAACAACCAGCCTGATTCCTGGTCCATCGTGACCCGGGGTATTTGAAAAGGGGTGTGATATGAGTGGTGTATCACTCAAATCACTCAAAATATTGAACCTATATATATATATATATATATATATATAAGCATTTTGGTTGTGCACTGCATAATAGGCTGAGACCAAGATATATCGCCTGATTGAAATATTTAACACAGGGTACCCCCCTCTTCTGGGCGGTAGACAGCAACGGCTTCCAGCGGTCACAAAACACACCTCTGGACCCTGGGCAACACCAATGGACTTCTCTGGTTCGAGATGTCTGGCACTCCTCTTCTGGACTTCAAAGACTCTTCTCCGGACAGCGGGCACACAGGAATGGCTTCTGGGATTCTTTGATGAAGAGTAGCAGTTTTGCATGATTTTTCCTCGTAGGTCCTCTCTGGATCAGGCCTTAGGAGACATGGCACCTTTTGGATTGTTGAAGAAATGCAGCAGCAGACTTCTCTTTCAGCTGGGCTTCAAGTAGCAGCTTCTTCTTTCTAAGCTTCGACTTCAGCTACTGAACAAATTGGTAAGAGAGAGGTCCCCAGATATACACATCTGTCCCTCATTCACTCTGCCTGAGCCAGGCTCAATCAGCCAATCACACAGTAGGGCATTCATACAGGAAGGCAGCCAATAAGGCTCACAGGCATTAAAGCCATTCACTCCACCCAGACACCCATAACAAGGAATGTGGATTGGGGCAGTTGCCCAGCCTTTCAGCACAGTACACTGCATTCATGTCAGTTTCAGGCAGGACTGTCTCATTCATTGTGTCATACACACAGAAACCAGACACCCACAACAGAGAATTTGAGTTCCCTTCAGACCCCATTCACACAGGTCCCACCCCTTGGGTGTACCCACAACACACAACCCCTGGGACGGCTCCAGTCAGTCTGACAGGAGGCAACCCTAGAGCCATATATGGTATTTCCACCCAACAGCCGGTCAGGGGACAGGGAACACCAGAGACATATATGGCGTTTCCACCCAACAGGGTCAGAGTAAGGGCTTCCCAGGATTTTGGAAAACAGGGTAAAAGGCAATAGAAACCAAGAGGCCACAGGAGCCATCTTGCTTTCTGTCTGGAACCCACTGATTCCTATTGCAGGGCCTGGGTATCCCAAAATGGAGGACTGTCAGAGCCACTGTCAAGTCAGCATATAGCTGCCACCAGCCCATACCCTGCTCTGTGGGCAACACACAAGTGCCCAAAAACGCACATAAGAGGTACAAGGGTGTACCCCCACCCATGGGTGCCATAAAGGTATCCGATGGGTGGCAATAGATAAGAACGTAGAGCTGCACTGCCAGAGGTGCAGGTGGGGCCTCAGTGGCAGGAAACATAGAGATAACACACACAGAGAAGTGGTAGGACAAGTACAGGAGGCCCTGTCCCTTAATAAGGCATTTCCAGATTCACAGGGACCATCATAGGAACACACTCCTAATGGGGACATTGTAACCTCAGTGTGCATAGCCTCTCTGGTGGCAATATATTGAGGTAAGGCAATGTCTGTACCTCTGTGGTCAGAGTCTGACCTGTGGCCACTCCTGAAGTTGACCCATCTTTGTGGCATGCTGTCGACATGTCAATCTTTCAGCGACTGGCCTTACCTGTTGCTTGGAATGATAAGGAGTCGATACAAGGTAAGAACAGTCATTCCGGGTAGCCATGATGTCAGACGGGAAGGTTGGAATTCAACTGACACGTGCCTCCCCAAGAGTGCTGGAAATTCAGGAGGAAAAAGCGTAACCCGATAAAACTCTCAGGTCCACACTTTAAAGCAGCATTCAGGAGTAGAATGGATGGATGATATGCAATAACCAAAGTAAAGAATGGATGCATAACAGGCAAACGGGACTGAAGTAGCTGAATTATTTATTTATTTATTTATTTGCATTTGTCAAGCGCACTTGCAGCCCATAAGGCATCAAGGCGCTGTTACAGAAGATGAACGGACTTAAGAATTACAGGCAGGTGCCCAGTGGTCTCATAGTTACACAGTAACAAGCACATATGCAGGAAATGGCTGATACAGATTGATAGTAAGGGAAGAGGCAATTCAAACAAAGAGTCTGGTTTTGATAGCCTTGCGAAAGGCTAGGTGTGACTCAATAAGTCTTAATTGAGGTGGCAGTGCATTCCAGTGCGTGGCTGCTTGGGTGGGGAAGCTAGAGCCACCAGCACGCACCTTTCGCGTTGTGGGCGTGACAATCGTGTTGGCATAGCATGATCTTAAGGGTCTAGTGGCAGTGTGCATGGTAATTCTGTTTGTCAGGTAGGGAGGGGCAAGTTTATGAAGGCATTTGTGGGTGAGGGCAAGAGTTTTGAAGACAATTCTCTCTTTGACAGGGAGCCAGTGGGCTTGCCTTCTGATTTCGGAGATATCTCTTCTTGCGATGCCTGTGGCTGCCCTCAATGGATTGTTTTGAACTAGCTGCAATTTGGCCAGGTTTATGTTGGAAGTCACAACGAGAAGGGCATTGCAGTAGTCTAGCCTTGACCCGATAATTGCCCTGGCAATGGTGAGGCAGTTATGGCGGGCAAAGAAGGGCCTGGCGGCGTTGAGGACTTTGGAGTAGTAGGCTGAGGAGGCGGCGATAGCATTGACCTGTCTGTCCATGGACAGGGCGGAGTCCAGGTAGACTCTGAGTGTCTTCACATGGTTTGAGACCTTGATAGGAATGTTATCAATGGTGAAGGAGGCGTACTGATCTCCGAGGTTGCCCAGTGAGAAGGGTGACCCTATGAGGAGGAGTTCAGTTTTTTCACTATTGTGGCAGAGCCACTTCTCTGCCATCCAAGATTGGATGGTAGAGTAGATAGTGTTGAGGGTGTTGGTGTCTGCTAGGTAATCGCCCGTGAGTGGGATAAGTACCTGTGTGTCATCCGCATAGTTGGTATATGATATGCCAAGGGAATCAAGGATGCTGAACAGGGGTCTTGTGAAGAGGTTGTAAAGCGTAGGCGCCATACAGGACCCCTGAGGAACACCGCAGGTGAGGAGGCTGGGGGTTGCAGAGGCAGATTCAGAAAAGACTTTAGAGTTAGCCAAGGAATTCACAAGGACAGGAATTCAGGAGAGGAAACGGGGGGCAGGGGACGGGACAGTAGAGAAATGGACAGAAAAGACGTAGACAGAAAGTAGTGGGCAAGTAGGAGCTGAATCCAAGGAAGAAGGGGAGAAGATTTGCAATAATTGGTAAGGAAAATACAACAGCTTAAGGAACTCACAAGCCACAGGGAAAGTGACCACTCGGAAAGACTGCAAAGCATTGACATACACAGTCTGTCCGGCACTTCCTGGTTGCATGGAGTTGGCGACGTGGCATCTGACATCATGTACATCTTTGGTGGCCAGGATAGATTGGGCCGCTGAATATCCATCGGACATACCACCTGTACTAGGCATGCAAAGCTGTGAAACCTAGTCAACACCATAAAAAGATGACCAAACTATGAAAGGCATTTGTCTTTTCAGCACTACCACACATTAGTGGGCAACACTGCCATAAGCATTCTCTATACTTTCAGACTTTGGGATCTCCATTTGGGATAAGATACCCCCAAATAGTATTCAAAAGAAAGGTACGGTGGGTATAACTTATCACTCTGCATCACCTGGCACTTTGGGCCTCATTACGAGGTCGGCGGTAAGAAATCATCATTACCAGCGTGCCGGTGCTACCGTGTCCGTGTAGCACTGCTGCCGGAATCTAGGGCAGATTCTGAGTCAGGGTGCGCACGCATTCCGGCATGCCGGTAACAGCAGCACCAGCATGCCAGTAAGGGCCTCAAACCCCCCGATAGCGGCATCATCAAATGCGCAGACAAATGCGCTGATGCCGCTAAGACCAGCAACGTTCACACCGGCACCACTAATACCGGAACAGGGAGAAACTTGATCGTGCCGTAACAGGATTTGCGCCGGCGGCCATCTTGAAAAACACAATCCATTGCAATCCACTGCGGACAGGACCTGTGTCTGAAAAAACACTACCCTGCCTGCCAGAACATGTCAAAGGCCACCAGAAAAGGAACGCCTCGCCTGCGAAAACCCAGGTTCAGCGATGATGAACTTAACATGCTTGCTGACATACTCATCGAGCATGCCGACATTGTGTTATGTGCTGACCTGCTCCGTGCTGTGCAAATAAGGAAAAATAATACATGGGAGGAGGTGGCCAGGAAGGTTTCTGCGGTGGGGACAACCCCACGCAGTGTGAAGGACTGCCACAAGAGATGGGATGACCTGCGGCTGCAAGTGAGAAACATCCTGTCTGCCAACCGCAGCCAGGGGCAGGCAACAGGTGGTGGACCTGCCTCACCCATCAAGTTGGCACGGTGGGAGGAGACGTGTAGCTCTGTGATGGATATGGAGGCAATCGATGGAGTTTGCCATGCGGAGACGGGAGTCCCATCATCGGACGATAATTGTGAGGGACCCTTTGGGCAATACAGAAGTCACCACACACACCTGATATCCCAAGTACAAATTTGTTTTCCAAATGGGAAGTAGATGAGAGCAAATACATGGCCCATCAGCCCCACCTAAACACATCCCTAACCAAACGCCACATCCCGGCCACATAAACACACAACCAAACCCAATGCCACAAACAAAATGATCCCACAATTGCACACACAAACAACATATGCATGCACACACACACAAATCCCTGTTGAGATCCCGGCATCACCACTGTCCCATTAAAATGCATGCTGCACACCTCTCCACTACTGACTATACACTTGATACAAAACCAAACAGCAGATGGCACACAGCCCCTGAGCAATGCCTACAGCATGCAAGCCACGACACACCTGTAGGCCACCCAACAGACACCATGGACATCATGGCAGCACCAGAAGGATGCCAATACAATTCCCCCCCAATCCTACAATCACTATGTTCGCCCCTCCAACATGCTCACAACGATGCACATGACCCAAATTGTACCAGCATTGATGCATGCAGGATGTTAGTTCTCCCATGACTGATGCCCTGCCTCTCCATCCCCCACAGGCACAAATTCAGACAGCGACGCTGACCACGCCGCATCAACAGGAAAGACACCTGCACGCATGGTCAGGGGTGAGGATGACGCCACCAGGCCATCAACCTCTAGGGCTGCAACGTAAGAAACAGGCACACCGAAATCACACACCAGTGCCCAACAGGGTGCACAGCCCCAAGACCAGAAGGAACAGCCACCTGCAACAGTCACTCAGGTCACCATGCCGGAGACATTTGTGCCATCAGGGCACACTTGCAAAAAGATGCAGCTGCCAGAAAGGTCGCACCAATTAAAAAAGTGCCCCGCCCCAGCAGACACCTCTTGCTGACGAGGAACCAACCACAGTGGCCAGTGATGTTGAGGGGACGCATTCAACGGCCACAAGTTCCATGGGCGAGGTGGCAGCTTCAGCACAACATAGCGCTGAGGAGGACGAGGGGCCTGCAGGATTTAGCATGTTGGGGGACGGCCAACACACCCCAAGCATGCAGGACACACCACAGTGCTCCCCTGAACATGGTTCTGATTGCCACAGCACTGAGAAGGATATGGCTGAACATGACTTCAGCCCTGTGAGGAGTATCTCACCATCTCCCGTAGAGCCATCTGGAAGCACATGCATACGGGACATCGAGGGATGGCTGAGCCGCATGGAGGCGAGACAGAAAGACATGGATGATATGGTGAAACAGTACTTGGCCGAAGTGGAGGCCACAAGCAGGGCTAACAGGGATAACACACAGGCAATCTTCTGTGCCGTGAACCGTGTGGCGAGCCGGGTACATGAGGGCATCTTAGCCATGATACAGGCTGTCGACCGTTTGGCTGGCAACATGGCTCAAGAATGTCCTGCCCTGGCCGACCCGAAACCACCACCATCGTCGAGCACACCTGCAAGCTCAACGCAGATGAGCCCTGAGTGCAGGTCCCTGCGCAGTGTGCACCATCCGGAGCTACAACCCCCTCCATCCAAAAGGCGGCGACAATAGCCTGGGACACTGGGACATGTTATGTGGCAGTCCTGTTGAACTCAATTTGGGCTAGCGGGGCATGGGTGTGTGGGGGGTGGGCGGTTGGGGGTGTGGGGCGTGGGTTTGTGGGAGTCTTGGGGGTGGGGGGTATCTGGTACTCTGTAACGTACTGCGGGTAGAGGGTTAATTCATGTACATAGTTCCATTTCATTAATACACCTGCTGTGTGAAAAAAATAACATGACTGGACATTGCTTCTTGAGTGTTTGTCAATGTATTGTTCAACAGTGACCAGTGACCAGAGTCCTCCAATCCCAGTGCCCAGTGTTCCACATTTCCAGCACCTTCTGTGACCCAGTCCATCAGAAATAATGTACAATCAATGATTGCCGTACAGCACGTCCCTCACGAGCATTGCGACATGGCCGATGTGCCGCATCTTCTTCATCATCATCATCCTCACCGGGTGGTGTCTGGTCCATGTCAGGGGTCAGAGGTACAGTGCGCAGGATACCCATTTTATGCAGCATGGCACATACCAATACAATCTTGCCCACCTTCTCAGGTCCATAAATGAGTGCCCCACCCGACCTGCTGAGGCAGCGAAACCGTGCCTTCAACAGGCCAAAGGTTTGCTCTATCACTACACGAGTGCGTGTATGTGCAGGATTGTAGTCCTCTTAATGTCGGTTTAGTGGATGCCTGACAGGGGTGAGGGGCCATGGCTTCAGGGGATAGCCAACATCACCTGCATGGGAGCGAAATAATGTGTGATTGTGAGTTTTCATGCCATTCCATGTGTGCACTGCCTGTACATTGTTCATGTTCATATGCACTAGATTTTCAATGGCAGCTGTTGCCATCCCTTCTGCACAAATATCAGGCCTGTGTACTACTTGGCAACCCATGGTGGGGGGCATGGGTGACGTACCCAACTTATGGACCTTGACATGAGATGGGGGCGTGGATAACTAGCCATGGACTAGGACGTGCTTCGTGCTGGGCTCCTGGTGATCTGACATTGATTTGCTGAATTACGCTTTGAAAAATGACACATGTGCCTGGAAATTGAAGGACCGAGCATCGGAACACATGCACTGTGCGAATCCTGAAGAGTGAATCATTCGTGCTTGTGGATCAAAAGATAAATTGACTTTTGTTAGGAGCGGCCGTGAGGATACTTTGTTGCCAAGATGGCGGCGAACAAAGGAAGAGTGGTCGCAGCCGGGAAACGAAACTTATTTCTCTGAACTGCACGGAGCATTCTCAGATGGCTGCCTATGGGGAAGCATTGCATCCAGAATAGGACCGTGTTAATGGAGTAACACTCCCGGGCCCGAATGACTGCAGCGGTTGGATATTTTTGCCAGATTGAAGAGATAAGCTCCAAGGACTAGGGCGACTCATAACTGTATGCAGCAGCGGCTGGATCCTGCCGCTCAAACGGAGCGGGAAGACGTCGACCGCCAGCAGCCAACATTACAGTGTATCTTTCTGTCCTGAATTGACGAGGTGGCGCTCCAGGAACCTAACACAAGGAGCGTTCCTGAATGGACACAATGGAAGCAGTGGGGCGCGATGTGCAGACACGGCTCCCAGCTGCTTATTAATATAGCTGTGCCTGCGATACGTGAGACAAGATATGAGAGGAGCGGGTTGTGGCACTGAGTAGAATTTAGATGTGTGTGCGGGCAGAAAGCCCTTAACAATGAGGATGGCAGCGGATTACATCGGAGCGAGCTGTGTGGGCATCGGGCGGCGCTGTGGACATTAGGAGCTGCCGGGCTCTGCAGTAAGCATGCCACTGCAGCGCGAATATACGCTGTGACCCGAGGAGCGGGTCGGATTGCTTGGGGTGGGCGCTACGAGCCAAGGACACGGTGGTACTCGGCTCAAAAGCACCAAATTGCACACAGAGAGCTGCTACCAGGGGATAAGACCTACATGAGTCCCGCGTATGCATACTGCCATACGAGTCAGCCGGTAGAGGCGCAGGGCACATGGCAAAGAGACGGTGATTAAAGACAGATGTGGATGCAACCGAACACTTACAGGAAAACTACCTGGGAGGCCGTTGATGACCTGTGTAGTGAAACACTAACGTACCCCTTACAGTGGCACATGGTGGCTACTGAGAGGGAACCAAGGAACAATAAGTGAGTGTACTTAATACAATCGCATAAGGGCACCCAAACCCTGCGTACATCACATGTGCCTAGGCAACCTGAACACAGGGGGATGTGTCAGTGGACACGTGCGCCAACAAGAATTATATGTGGAAAGTAAAACGTGGGAGGCTACAATCCATCTGAATAACAATTTCATGCGCCATAGCAAATGTGAGTTGGAAGATAACAACCCCAACGACCAAAGGAACGGGAAGTGTCACAACAACAGCCCCGAGCCGGAGCTAGACACGTGTGAAGGGTGGCGCTATGTCAGTGAAAGGACTAAGAGGCAAGACCGAACAACCTACAATGGAGGTCTTTGCGAAAACGCAGAGGACCCCTACAACATCGGCACAATGCACGGCCACGACTCCTGCGGAAGAAGCCCCAGAAGGAGACAAGCATCAGATCCTGGAGGCTATAACAGAGTTGAGCACTAAATGGGGCTCGGCAATGGTGGACCTACGAACAGCCCTAGAGAACAAAATTGATGCGGTTGGAACTGAACTTACCCTGCTACGACAAGACGTCAGGGAGCTGGCAGAGAGAACGACTGGTCTGGAAAGCGCAGTGAAGACCAATACAGATTTCAGCGCGAATAATGCAAAAGAGGTCCATGTGCTAAAACAGCAGGTTGCCAATCTTGAAAATCGGGTGGAAGAAGCAGAAGGAAGGGCGAGAAGAAATAACATACGGGTGGTCGGCCTGCCGAAGGGAGAGGATGGCCAGGACTCCACAAACTACGTGGAGAACATGATCCTCCAGGGGATAGGAGCAGACAAGCTCTCACAGGGGTTCACGGTGGAGCGGGCGCCTCGCGCCTTAATGAGGAAACCGGGGGCTCCGCCGAGACCGATCATCGTGAGGATCCTGAACTATAAAGACAGAGAGAAGATCCTGGAATATTTTCGTAATGGCGGAACAATGGAAAGAGCATCCACCAATATAACGGCATACCCGGATTACACAATGCTGGTGCAGAGGCAGAGGTACAGCTAGGTGGCCGTCAAAAGGAGGCTGCGTGCAGCAGGCATCAAGTACATGCTCCTGTACCCGGCAAAGCTGAAGGTTCTACATAAGAGTAGAGCGCTTTTCTTCGACACTCCAGAGGAGGTGGTGTCATGGCTGGACCTGCAGGGTTGCCCGGAACAAGAGGCGGACCTCGACCGGCAGGAGAATGACAATTGAAGAGTTGGTGTCACAGACATTGAGGGGGTAAGTGGGAGGGTGACCCTGGTTATACTGGAAAGGCGAGACCGGATGAACAATGTGTAGCTTTCAGGCCTTGTGCTCGGCATGGACTGGAATATAGTGGGTAAAATGCAAGTGGGAGCTGCATAGCATTGACATAAAGCGTAATAAACTTGGAAATAGGAGCAACAGGATGGAAGCAACCCATCCCAAAATATTAGTAGTTGAGTGGCCATTAGGGCGGCTTCACCCTACTGGGCCCTGAGCATATGCTTGTGCTGGACAGGGCTAGATGTGGGGGTGCCTGAGATCCAGGATGGAGCTGGGCAACAGTTGGGGAGGGTGTTGTTGGGGAAGGGCTGGGAGGGGGGAGGGAAGTAGGGTGGGGAGTTTGGTGTGTATATCGTTATGGGGAGTTTAAGTTCGAACATGAGCCTACACAGAAGAGTCAGATGGTTGTATCTGTTTTGAGCGGTTGGGAGGGATTGGCTGGAGGTAAGGGAGAGGAGTATCAAAGAGCCATGGGCGATCTTAAAATAATCACGTGGAATGTCAGGGGACTTAACAGCTATTTGAAAAGGAATAAGGTCATGCTGTATCTGAGAAGGCAAAAGATAGATATTGCACTGTTGCAGGAGACCAATCTGACGCGGGAAAAGATGGAGTTGGTAAGGAAGAAATGGAGAGGGATTGTGGTGGGCTTGTCATACTCTGCTTATGCTAGAGGAGTGCTTATCTGGGTGGCGCCGCACGTCCTGTTCCAACTATTGCAGGAAGTGGTGGAGGCAGATGAGAGGATGGTCATATTGAGGGGGCTGGTGGAGAATAAAGAGGTAAGCATTGTAAATACATATGCCCCCAATCAAAACACGGTGGCATATTTCAGATCTTTGTGCACCAACCTTAGTATGTGTGTAGGTAGTGCGGTGATCTGGGGCGGGGATTTTAATTGTGTAATGAACCCCAAGGTAGACAGATCAGATGGCAGGATTGATAGGCCCACGCAAGCGGCTAAAGCATTAAAGACGCTGCTAGATGATTTTGGCTTGGTAGATGTGTGGAGAACAAAATATCCCCAAGGGAAACAATACTCGCACTACTCCGCCCCGCAGCAGCTGCATACAAGGCTTGATTACATCTTTGCCACGCCAGATGTAATGGCAGAGATCATTCAGATAGAATATAAGGTGAGGGTCCTCTCGGATCACTCGCCCCTGGTTCTCGGGTGGCAATATTGCCCCCCGAGGGCACGGATTCTGACATGGCGCCTCCGAGCAGAGGCGCTCAAAGACCCAGTTTTTAGAGAAGATATAAGAGAAGAGATTACTAACTATTTCGAGTTGAATACTGGTAGTGTTGACTCGGCGGGTACATTGCTGGAAGCCTTCAAGGTAGTGATGCGGGGGTTGCCATTGCTAAGTCGAAGGGCCTGCAGGGCGGGGTCCTGGTGAACCTACAAATAGCAGAAGAAGAACTAGAAAGAGCATTAAAAAATGGAAGCGTAGATATGGAGCTAGTACTTAAGCTACAGCAGAAGTGTGCAGAACACTAGGAAAGGCTCTGCAACCTCAATTACAAGAAGTATATAGAGAGACAGCATGCGGGAGGGGACAAAACAGGACGGCTCTTAGCGTGGCTATACAAGAGCGATACTCCTAGACCCCCGATCAGAACGATAACGAGGGAAGATGGTGGGGTAGCGGACACCCAAGAAGGAGTCAACAAGGAGTTTGCGGATTACTATAGGGTGCTATACAGGGATAAGGAGGGAGGCAGCCATGAAGAAATAACCGAAACACTAGAAGATATAGGACTGCCCAAGATAAGTGAAGAGGAAAGAGAGGAGCTTGATGCACCAATTACTTTGGAGGAGTGGTGAGGCAGTTGCCTACTAGCAAGACCCCAGGGGCAGATGGGTTTCCTAGTGAATTTTATAAAGTATATAGAGAGGAAGTGCTCCCCCCAATGTTAGAAATGCTTAATGGAGCGTTTCAGGTAGGACGGCTGCCGGAGTCGCTCAGAGAGGCGATCATAATACCGCTTCCCAAGCCTAACAAACCGGGGCATAGCTGTGGTTCTTACAGACCTTTGTCAATGCTGAACCAGGACAGCAAGATATTGACGGCTGTCCTGGCAAACAGATTGCGAAGAGTAATTAGCAAATTAATACACCCAGACCAGACTGGCTATGTCCCGAATAGGAACATAACTCACAACCACGGCGGCTCCACCGGGTGGTCGAATGGGGTGGTGGGATTTTAAAGCGAGATGGCGATTGTGTCTCTAGACGCAGTAAAAGCTTTCGACTCGGTCAAGTGGCCATGGCTGCTGGCGGTCCTGGGAGGGTACGGAGTGGGGCCCGGTTACATCAGGTGGGCGAAGATACTATACAGTGAGCCGCTAGCCAGAGTTCGAACAGGATCAGTGATATCTGAGAGATGGCAACTTAGTAGAGGCACCAGGCAGGGGTGCCCTTGGTCCCCGATGCTTTACATTCTAGCCCTGGAGCCTCTGGCAATATACCTCAGGCAACAATATGATATGATAGGTATTGAGGTAGGGGGGGGGAATGACACCTGATATCCTTATATGCAGATGATTTGTTATTATACTTGAATACCTGGAAGAAAATCTTCAGTATATCCTGGAAGTGATGTAGAGGTATGCGGGGCTGTCCGGAATAGCGGTGAATCCTCAGAAATCTAGAATTTTCCCACTGGGTAGCTATAAGGGAACCCCTGAGGAAAGGTTACCGGTGTTACAAATACCATGGGCGGTTGGTTCTTTCCGTTACCTTGGAATAGACGTGTACCACACGGCAGAAGAGGAACATAGGTACAACACCGAGATAGCCATTGAGAAAATCGGGAAATGCATGAGGTTCTGGGAGAAGTTGCCCCTAGCAACGATGGGAAGAGGGGTAATGCTTAAGATGGTGGTCCTGCCTAGGCTTCTACATTATTTTAGTAATATTCCATACATGATACCCAAGAAATGTTTTGCTAAACTGAACAGTATGTGTAGGGACTTCCTGTGGCATGTTACCCGGAACAGAGTGGCGCTATGGAAGTTGCAGAACTTCTATGAAAAGGGGGGGATCAAACTGCCTAATTTCGAGGTTTATTATGTTGTGAGCCAGCTACAATATGTGGCCACATGGCTCTCCAATGATGCGACCCCTGAACTAAGGTTGTTTGGGCATGATTGTACCCCGTTTTACTTAAGGGAAATGATCTGGCAGCCTGAGTCAGAAATGAATGAGCGCCCTGGGATGATGATGCTTGAGTGGAAAATGTGGCGTTGAGCATGCCGGATGATGGAAGACCCATGCCCATGCTCCCCGCAGGTACCGCTGATTGCATTGGCAGGGGGAGATAAGCAGTTGAGGGGGATTATCAGGACCTACTGGGAATCAGTGGGGTTGGTAACGTTAGGGGACGTTTGGCAAGAGGGGACCATTAAGGATTTCGAAGAACTTGGGGAAGAGGCGGGATTATATACGGGCCAATATGTTACGTATCATAGAATGGTACAGAAAATTCGGAAAATGTGGCCTGAAACAGTACTGGCAGAAGAACCAGATGCTATCATGGGGGCAATATATGACATATCGGAAGGGGGGCATGAGATTTCTAGATTGTATGAGATGGTGATGACTAAGGTCGGAAAGGAGCTGACACAATTGAGACTAGATTGGGAAGCAGAAGTAGGAGCCCCGATAGAGGATGGGATGTGGGAACGTGCCCTGGGATACCACAAGAAGGTGTCAAGAAATGCTAGACTAAAACAAATACAGTTGTATATAACGCATAGAGCATACATGACTCCTCTGAGGATATCTCAGTTCAAAAATGCTGGGCGACAGGCGTGTCCCAAATGCGACAAAGAAACCACTGACATGACACACATGTTTTGGTCATGCCCAGTAATTGAGCGTTTCTGGGATGAAGTGGCACAAAAACTAGCGGAGAAGGGGGGTCACGATCACCATAAACACGGCTTGGGCCTGCTTGCTGGGAGGGTTCCCCAGATCACAGAAACTTAAACATGTTGGGAAGCTAAAAGATTTGGCATATGTGCTTGCAAAACGAAGGATTGCCATGGGATGGAAGACGTGTCAGAAGCCGCGGGTAGAGGTGTGGTGGAAGGAGTTGCAAAAATGGGCGGAGGCTGAAACGATGTTATGGCGAGCAGCATAAGGGGGGAGGAGGAAGCGGGTACCCTGATGGCATGGAAATTGTTAATAGCAGAACTGTTTGGATGCACATGTCCCTCAACACCTTCACCCATGTAACCATGGCACGATGTGATTGGTGGTATGGTCCGCAAGTGTAGAGATACATTCCTTTATGATGCAGGGTGTTGACTGGCATGCTGGTACTTATGCAATGTGGATTGTTCACGCACCAGTCACACTCATGTTGGTGATGTTCACTACTTGATGGATACTATTTTCAGCATCCTTATGACATGGGATTCTTGAGTTTGCCCTCATCTGCACATAATGGCATGGTGTTATGTGATGTTCCTGTCGGGGAGGGGCAGTGACAGGGGATTCCCTGAGTGGCATTTAATTTTGCACAGTCATGGATGCATGACCTGTGATGTGCTTTGATGCACTCATGTGGATTCAGCTTTGTGACTGCAGGATGATGCATTGTGGTACCTGTGGGTGGGTCTGATGATGTCCAGCGAACATGTGCAGGGGTGGGAGATGAATTGGAGTATGACATTTGTACATTGATGGGTGGCCATGGTACGTCTGCATCCATTCTCAGTGTCATGCATCAGGTTGGGATGATTAGGGTCACAGTGTTTGCCACCAAGGGCAGTGTCCATACACCCAAATAAACCCCCATGGCCCAGGAAGCAGACAGGTTGCATATGTATGTGACCCCCCACCCAATATAAACCCCATGGCCCTGCGGTCAGACTTACCCAACAGCCAGGCACGTTGTGCAGCATGTCGTTCCATGTAGCGGGGAAGCTTGGAGTTCCGCAGCACCATTGCATCATGTGTGGATCCTGGGTATCTGGTACAGCAATGTGTTATCATCTTGCTTGCCTTACACACCATCTGGACGTTGATGGAGTGGTATTGCTTCCGATTGCGGTACACCACCTCCACGGCATGCTGGACTACCAACTCCACGTGGGTGCAGTTGAGGGCACCAATGACGTTAGGCATGCCTACCAATGCATGAAATGCAATTTTGGTGTCATTCACCTCCTGTGCAGTCGGTGGTAGGGATATGTAGGCACTTGCGTGCTTTGGGAGTGCATTCAGCATCAGGTTCAGCACACCAGAAAAACATGGCCGCGAGATGCCATGCAGCTGCGCCACTGTGTGCTGGTAGGTGCCTGTGGCCAGGAAGTAGAGCACAGACACTACCTTCAGCAGAGGGGGGAAGGCGGTGCGGGTGTTGTTCAGGCTGACCAGGTCATCATGAAAGAGATCCACGATGGTGATGGTGTCCCTGTCCAGGCGGTACAGGGTGTGGATCTGTACTGGGGTTAAGTCGAATGGGCTGGCCCTTATGCAAGGGATTGGTGGCTGCCTGCAGGGAACCACTGCCTGCGCTGGTGGCATGTGCTGGCCCAGTCTCACCCTCCTTCTCCTCCTGCACCTACTCTGCATTCCATGGTTTACTGCCTGCTCCAGGAGTAGCAGTGCAGGCATGTCCTCCAGCTCCTGTATGGAAACTGCTAGTAGTATCATTTTGGACTTGGAAGGGGTGTGGTGTGTAGGTGTGCTCCTTTTGTGCTGGGCCAGACTCCATTTTCTCCACCTGTGCTGATTGTGTGCACCTGTGGCAGGTCTGGACACAGCAGATTGCTGTTAACTGCTGCCCCGCGATGCCGGTTTTACCTGCATCGTGGTAACCCTTCTTACCGGCATCTCTTGTCCATGCAACTCATAATGTTCCCTACTTTGTGGCAAGCCGTTATTACTGGCATGGCTGCCGCGTGCCCGCGCCCATTCCGGCTTGGTGCTACCCGGTCACAGTGGGTCACTGGTGATGCCGTTAGCACCGCCATCGCAGGTCGTAATGCACCGGTCCGGTAATGGATGTTGGTATTCCCTTACCTGCATCATTATTACCAGACCGCCAAGCTTGTAATGAGACCCATTGTTTAAAATAAAATTTCCATTTTCGAACACGAACTTTTGAGTTCAGTGCTTTTCTTCTGAACAGAAATTACTTATTAATTATATTGCAATGCCTGGCGCACCAATGGGGTGCATCATTCTAATACCCCCAACTAGTACACCAATCTCATAGATATGATATGATATGGTATTTATAATGCGCCTATACACAAGTGTTTCAAGGCGCAAGTGCATGGGATGGGGGAAGGGAAAGTGCAGTACAAGGGAATAAGTAATCCCAAAAGTAAGCAACGGCCAGCAGGTGGCAAGTGCAAAGGTAAGTGCAGAAATCAGGTGTCAAGTGCTGGTGGTGGGACTGTAGGGATACAGGAACAGTCCCAAGTGTGGGGGTTGCCAGGCAGGCAGTGCAGGTATGTGTGACTGGCGGGGAATGGACCTGGGCCCGAGATCAGAGGGTGGCCAGGTAACCAGTGCAGTTTCAGCCAGGAAGCCAGCAGGGGAGAGGAGGAGAAAAAGCAGAAGCAAAGAGAAAGGTTTTGAGGTGCTTCCAGAACCGGAGATGGTTCTCCTCAAGTTTCAGCAAACAGGGACACAGTAGAAAGCACACAGGCACACAGGAACTGGGTACTTCTAACCAGCACCAAAGAACACACAGGTTTTCACGTTTGCCCCGCTATTGCACTAAGATCCCTTGTCCTCTTTTTTTTCAAAGCCATGTTCGGAGAGGACAGCAAAATGGCAGGGGACGCTTTAGAGGACCACTTTATTACAACATTCAATTTCTTTCTCCAAAGAGTTTTGGCATAGAGCACAACATGCTATTGTTGCACTCTTCATTATGGTTCAATGAGGAAGGCACTCAAGCAGGCAGAGACCACTGATGCAGGCAGAGACCACTGATGCAGGATCAACTCTCATAAAGTTTAGGTACTGTGGCAACTTCTGAGGTGGCCAGCATTAATGTCAAAGAGGAGGAAGAGCATGGAAATCTTCATCTTGGAAAGCATCTAATAGTGCGGCAAAAGAAGAACAGGGGATCTCCATAGTCTGTGTCTGATCTCATATCTACATATCCATGCCTCCTATGTCAACTCTGAGGGATTTGAAAGCATGTGAATTGCACAAGACTGAACATGAACATTTCACTCTCACAAGAAGCAGGCACAGCTAGTAGAGCTCTTTACTCCGAATTGGAGGTAATTTGAGACATTGGTAGCTGGATCAGCTCCAGCAGTGTGTGAGCCATCCAAGATGCAGACCCTCAAGCCCTGGGAACACATTTCTAGGTGACACCTTGAAACGAACCTCTGTGCACTTCCAAGACTCATCATTTGAGTGAGAAGAGTATTTTATATAGCACTGATAAGGGACTAAAGCATCTCTCAGCACTGGTCATCCAACCACACAGAGCCAGATGGACATTTGATGAGAAGAGGTAGGGAGCAAATGCCTTACATTTATGCATATATGACAGTTCAGCCCCCAAGGCATTGGGGTGAGAAGTCAACACAATTGACCATCCGCCCCCAGATGAAAATGAGTCTGCTTCCAGTGCTTTTCAATTTTTCTTGAAATTAGCTAGCCTGAAATTCCAATCATCTAACTGAAAATTGACTAGTTGGCATCATCCATAAGGTCAATCAACACCACTGCAAGACCAGATACTAACAAAGCAAAGCTCTGTAATAGTCAAGACTCACCAATTAGCACTATGTTTCCACATATCGAGACAAAACGGCTTTGCTGGTGCAATGCATGTGGTAATGTGGTTGGTGCATTACCTGGACATGCAGGAACAGTCTAGAACTGTTACAACACATTCTGAGACATTGGGCCTCATTACAAGTTCTACGGTCCGGAATGCGGTGATTCCGTGATGACAGTAATACAGTTTCTGTGTCCGCAAGGTTGCGGAAAGATCGGCCGATTACGGCCTGTCGGTCGCGCGCACCCCACGGATGCAGAAACGGTATCACCATCGCTAAGTAAACATCCACGGAAATGGACATACTGGCCCCACAAGCAGTGGAAAAACCATATCCGCCGCCGTCCTCACGGACACGGAAGCGGAAATACCATGTCCGCGAAAACCGGAAAGAGAGAGGCGCCCATTATATAAACCACAGTCCGCTGCCATCCAGAGTCAGCACAGGCTAAATCTCCACACTGAGAAGCTAAAAAGGACCACCAGCATGGCAGCCAGGATCCCTGCCCAGAGACAGCGCAAACAGCGCTTCAGCGAGGCAGAGCTCACTGTATTAGTGGACCACATAGTGCAGCATGCCGAAATGCTGTTTAGCGCTGACCAACGGCATGCAACCCAGCAGTGCAGAAAGGATGTGTACAGCTGTGGGCGTCACTACAAGGAGCGTCAAGGACTGCCACAAGAGGTGGGACGACCTCAGACTGAGAGTGTGAAACCTGATTGCAACACACCGGCAGCGCTGCAATGGCACAGGTGGAGGGCCTCCTTCACCACTGAGGCTGCAGACATGGGAGGAGCGCTGCAGCAGTGTCCTCCACCTGGAGGCAATCCATGGAATTGGGGATGCTGAGGCAGGAGTGAGCCCACCTGCAGATGCTGTTAAGTGCACACATTTCAATGCCATATGAGTACTTGTTGAGGCCAGGAGTGCCCCTAAAGGACCCATTAACACCCCCCCAGCCAGTGCATGAGTGCCCCAAAGGACCCATTAACAACCCCCCCCAGCCAGTGCATGAGTGCCCCAAAGGACCCATTAACAACCTCTCCCCAGCCAGTGGATGAGTGCCCCAAAGGACCCATTAACAACCTCCCCAGCCAGTGTACGAGTGCCCCAAAGGACCCATTAACAACCCCCCCCAGCCAGTGCATGAGTGCCCAAAAGGATCCATTAACAACCCCCCCAGCCAGTGCATGAGTGCCCTAAAGGTCCCATTAACACCCTCAGCCCCCCAGCCAGTGCATGAGTGCCCCAAAGGACCCAATCATGACCCAGACGATAAGCAACACCCCTACAATAGATGGCCGTCAACATTCATATGCGTGTAAATGCAAATGGTCACTGATCAACCTGTCTGATGCATGTGATGCACCCATCAGGTACCACCACACAACTAATAGCATGCCCTCTGTGTCCCCACAGCCATTTCAAGTGACAGTGACAACGCACAACAGGCAAGTCAATTTGCACCTGCACCCCTGCCCAAGAGGAAGACGCTAGCTGCTCAGCAACTCTGCCACCAGCTGCATCTGGTACGGATGTACCAGCCAACACCACCATCTCCTCGCTGCCTGCTGCCACACAGGTGCCACGGCCACCCATCATGCCCACACAACCCACCCCAGAAAACATCTGCACTGTGGAGGAGGCTGCAGGCAGTGACAACAGTGTCCCAGCACTGCAGTCTGATGTAGGGCCACAGGGGGAGGTGCCCTGCCTGGATGACTTGTCACCCTTTCAAGACCTCCAGTTCAGCCCACCATCACTACACAGTCCAATGAGGTCGCCAACCCCCTGGATGGCTGAGCTGAATGCCTGCATGCAGCGGATGGAGGACCAGCAGGCCACCTTCACCCAGCTAGTAGAAAGGCAGCTGGAGGAGTCCAGGCTGCAGAGGGAGAGTTACAGTGCATCTGTGCGTCGGCTCTCCAGGTCAATTGGACGCATTGCCACCACCATAGTTACCCTGGCACGCCATGTGCGGGAGGGCAACAACAACACGTCCAGCATTGCAGAGTCTATGTTGCTTGCCCAGCAGGCATATCTGGGACATTTGCCACCTATGCCAGCAACAGTGCCATCCACAAGCACCACCCCATCCAGCTCCACCTCTGCCAGCCCACGGAGGCGCTCAAGTCACCTAACAGGGCCCTCAGGCAAGGATGCCCGTGCGCAGAAGCGCACACGCAAATGATGCCATGTGTGTTTGGCAGTGCAGGACACATACGTGGACAAGAAGGGTGTAAGGGGCTGGGTACGTTTGGGTCGTGGGGGAGGTCCATTAGGGGGTTAGTAAATTGGGGCCTGGTTGGGGGTGGGTACGTTTGGGTGGTGGGTGGGCGCGGGTCTACAGCTTCCCTACCCAATGCACCTTCTTCTGCATCATTGAGAAAATCATTCATGAGTGGATATCCATCATTTCATTTGCAGTCCATCAATTTATTAACTGGCACCTTCATATCCATGCAATGCTGTCAATGTGCAGTCTCTCAAAAGTAAATGCGAATTAGTGTAACCTGTGCTTGTTGTCCATCTTGTGAACCCCCAGGAGGAGGTGGAGCCATCCCATCCCCATCTTCATCCTCTGCATCTGGGGCCAGTGGAATGTTCCTGCGTAAGCACAGATTATGCAGCATGGCACAAACAAGCATAATTTTACCCGTCTTCACTGGGCTATAAAGCAGTGATCCGCCAGATCTGCTCAAGCAGCGGAACCGGGCCTTCAGTAGTCCAAATGTCCTCTCAATCATGCCACGTGTGCGAACGTGTGCCCTGTTGTACGCCTCCTCATGGCTGTTCCTTGCCCTTGGTACAGGCGTCATCAGCCATGGCGTGAGTGCATATCCAGCATCACCTACATGGGATGTAGATGTGGGGGACATGTCAGTGTTTGTTGTATCATGTCTTCATCAGATACAGTGCAATCTTGTGTCATTGATCATTTATCCATATATGCGAAGCAGTGGTTGCAACGGTGGGTGATTACTATTCCTGGGTCATTGTAGTCGAAGTTGGCATCTGGACATTGACCAACAAATTGATGTGAATATGTAGTTGCCCCTGCGGGAAAAAGTGGTTGGTAAGTATGGCATTGTGCAGCGATGTACACACATGGGGGAGTCAATCAATTGACTGTGATTATGTTGTCGATGCAGGATGTCTCATGTGCAGGTATCATATGCATTGGGGGGGCAGTGGTGCATATTGTGGGTGGATGTATTGAGTGGCTCCAGGTGTATGGGCCAGTGGTAGTATCGGTTGAGTGTCTCATGTGGCAGGGTGTGTACGCGCACACTGTGGCAACCTGTCATGTGTAGCTTTGTGATGTGTGGGTTGTGCTGACTGTTCACTAAATGGGCAGGGGGTGATGCATGTGCAGTTGTAGCAGCCCACTCACACAGGTCATTGCCCTGGAAACCTCCCCCTTCCACAAGACCTGTGCATTCGCAGTTGTACTCACCCAATAGCCATGTGCTCTGTCCAGCGTAGCGTTCTATGTACCGTGGCAATGTCGAATTCCGCAGTACCATTGAGTCATGTGTTGAGCCCGGGAAACGTGCGCAGCAATGTGTTAACCATTGTGCGGCATCACATACCATCTGTATATTCAGTGAGTGGTACAGTTTCCTATTGCGGTCCACCGTCTCGATAGTACTTGGTACTATCATCTCTATATGGGTGCAGTCTACTGCACCTATGCAATTTGGTATGCCTGCAATGGCATGGAAGGCCACCTTGGTGGCAATGACCTGGGCAATGGAACGGGGTAGGGCGATGTGTTCAGACACATGGCGCAACAGGGCATCCAGTACCTGTACCAATATTTTGGAGAAACAGGGTTGTGATAGCCCGTGCAGCTCACCAACTGTGTGCTGATAAGTTCCGGTGCCAAGAAAATGCAGTACCAACACCACCTTCAGGAGGGGTGGGAGGTGGCGGTGGTGATGTCAATGTGGCTGCGGATGTCGTCCTCTATCATGGTGGTAATGTACATGATTGTTGGACGGTCCAGCCAGTATAATGTGTGGATCTGTCCTGGGGTCAGGTTCCAGGGTGAGGCCCTGATGCGTGGTATTTCAGGCTGCCTGCGGGGTCGTGCCGGCTGAACAATAGGGTTTGGCATGGGTACTGGGTTTGCTAAGTGCCGCCTGCGCCTCCTCCGCCTCCGCCTCCTCCTCCTCCTCCTCTGCACCATTACTGCCATCATGTGCAGTGCTGTCTGTTGGTTCAATAGCCTCAGTCCCAATGCTACTAGAGCTGCTGCCTGCATAGTTCTGTTGGTAGTTGGCCTGGGTGTGGCCCTTTTGTAGGCTCCCAGTGGCCTGCTGGGTCCAGCTGGGCTCATTTGGTGCACCTGTGGCCTGATTCAGATCACCAGGCACTGTTTAATGTCATGTTCGCGGTGGCGGCGATACCGCCACTGTGGTCACAGTTCTTGCACTATTTTTGTGGCGGTGTTTCCATGTCCATGGTACTCGTAATGCTCGCAGTGTTTCGTGTTGCCGGTAACGGGGGGTTTCCGTGCAGACGAAGTTTACGGGTGCCTTGACTCCGCAGTGGCAGTTTATATTGGTGGTATTTCTGGGTCAATAGGTCATAATTTGGCGATCGCGGAAACGGTGCCGGTATGGTTATACCGGCAGCGTTAAGTCCGGACCGGAGAACTTGTAAGGAGGCCCATTGTGTCTTGTATCCTGACCCTGTGGACAATGATGTGCTTGGATTTGACACTTTTGCCCTCATTACAGGGTTGCCGGAAAACCCGCCGGTAACAGCTGTTCCTCCACCTGATATCCCGATGCCACCAGATATCACTAGTGGCGGCGGTAACGGTTAGTCCCCATTTCCATGGAATCCTGACTGTGAATAACACCCACTCCACGGCACAGCGCAGTACCACCAGGGAAGCAGCCCCAGCCACGCTTACAGGAGCAGAACAGCAGGGTAGGTAAAGTTGCAAGAGGTAACAGGCCAGGTAGTGGGGTTGCAATGGATTCCCCTTGCAACAATGTCAACTGTGACTGCAGAACTCCACCATGCACATTTTGAGCAGAGTGCACAGTAGATATCCCACCCACATGGTGAGAAAGGCCATTAGACATGGAGTTTCCACACGTGTGGTGACTAAATGATCAACTCTGCTGGAAACATGGCTGAATTAAAATGGTCATGAAGAGCCTGACCGACTGGACACATTGGGCTTCATTCCGAGTATGGAGGTAATCATGGCGGTATTAGCGCCATGACTACCTCCAATACCGGTACCGAGTCCGCCCTGGTGTAATGGGGACTTACCGGTCTATTCCGACCTTTGCGGGACCGGTAAGTCCCCATTGAAAAAGCCATTCCCATTTGAGCCCCCATAGGGCTCAATGGGAAGAGGGAAGTGTTGTAATGTGCACGGGCTCGTGCATAGGCGCACTGGTGGAATGTTCATGCGTGTTGAGCAATAAACATTCCACAGTGGCCGTTGGAGCTGAGGGAGCTCTTGGCTTCCGCTTCGGGGTCTCACGAATAAAGATAACATCTTTATATACATTGGAGTGACTCGAATTATTACATTGGCGACGAGGATCGTGTGAGACCCCGGCCCATGTGTGCGAGGAGCAGCGGCCAGGGGTATTGGCTTACCTTGGTGTTGCTGGTGATCGGGAGGTGAAGCGGAGCAGTCAGGGTGTTCAGCTGGGACATCGGTGCGGGCCAGCAGTGTCGGATCGTGGCGACCTGTGAGGAGTTTTCCGGGTGCCCAGGCGGAGAGTGGAGGAGCCACCCGTGCCCCTGTCGGGCACTGCCGCGGGCCAGTTTACACCGGCGGAACGTAAACAGGGAGGAGCGGTCTGTGCGCCTAGTTGAGGCACCGCGCAGGCCAGTTGCTGCCGGTTCGTGGTGGGCAGCGGAAGTCCCAAGGAGTCCGTGGCGTGGAACTTGGATCCTGGCCACTGTGGCAGCAACGGGGGCTTGTGAGCTCCATTGTTTAAGGAGGCTTCCGTGTGGATCCTGTTGGGGCTGGCAGGAAGAAGGGTGTTGAGCTCCACGCAGGCCGGCACACGAGAGTCTGCGCAGATAGCAGAGGCCGGCGGCTAGCTCCGCCCCCAGTAGTGCATTACTTAACGCTGTTCCTGCCGCTGGATCCTGGTGGGGCTGGCAGGAGGAGGGGCACTAGCTGCTCGGAGGCGGGCAGAGCAGTGAGCGTGCGCACATGCAGAGGCTGGATTCTGTCCCGTTTTGAGCAGCGTCTTCATCTAACGCTGTTTTTCGGGGACTGCGTGTCTCCGGGAAGGAGGGGGGCTGAGGTGGTGTTGGCAACAACGTGGCCGGCTGCCTGCCTCGCTCTGGACAGTGTTCTTAACCAAGGCAAGGGCAAAGGGCTGCAAGTAAGTCCCAAAGGCTGTGGGCGGCGAAGTGTGGTGGAGTGTTTGGATAAGCTGTCGAGACTCACCCAGTGCCAGAACTTGGATGTACTGCATATACGTGTGGGTGCACGTGTCCAAGGCAACAGCGGGAGTGATTTATATGCCTTTGCATTGGGGGTGTATTGGTGATTTATAACAACAACTAATTTGGAGGTTATATGCATCTTTGGGGGGCAGGTACACAAAGGTCTGTGAGATAATTTATGCTCCTAGGGAATTAAGAGCTTTTAACAGTGCACGGAGGTAGCAAGTTATTATTGGGATAGAGGAACTGGGGAGTGTATTTAACTATGTTGCATACAGCGGCTATGCCTCCACCTGCTTTTCTATCAAATCCTGGAGAGCCGGTTGCTCCTTGGGAGCAATGGGTAGATGCATTCAAGGTATATTTGAGGGCTGCAGGTGGGGCAAAGTTCAATGATGATGAAAAGGAGGCTGCTTTATTGAACTGTATTGGTACTGAGGGGTTGAGAGTTTTTCGTCATTTGCCTGGAGAGAATGTGATGGTTCAAGGGGGAGGTGAAGGGGAAATGGTGGTAAGTGCCTATGAGACTGCTTTAAAAAAATTGCAAATACGTTTTGGTAAAAGAGTTAATGTGGTTTTGGAGCGGTATAAGTTTTTCTCTAGGGCACAAGGTTCTATGGAAAGCATAGATTCATATGTTACAGCCTTACGTGCACTCATGGCTACGTGCGGGTTCCCGGGGAATGGAGAAGAACATATAAGGGATCAGATCATGATGAAGACATCAAACCAAAAGATTAGAGAGAGATTGTGGATAGAGAACAATCCTTCTCTTGATAAGGTCTTGGAGATTGCCAGAGCAATTGAAGCTTCCAAGGCGAGTGTACAGGTGGTTACGGAAAGGGATGGAAATAGGGAGATGGTACATGTTGTGGGGCCAAGGAACAAAAAAATGGGGGATAAAGTGGGGGTACAAAGCAATAGAGCACTTAAGGCCAAGGAGGGATGTAGAAATTGTGGCTGGTCGAGTCACAATGTGGATTCAAAGTCATGTCCTGCTAACAATGTTGAGTGCAGGAAATGTAAACGTGTGGGCCATTTTGCACGCATGTGTAAGGGGCAGGTGGTTGCTAATGTAACTACAGAGGATCTTACCAAAGGGTTAGAAGGAGCATCGGGTGGTGGCCTTAATGAGAGTGTCATTTTACATGTTGAGGGAGGCGGGCGAAAGGGTCCCTGGGTGTCGGTATTGGTGGACCAGCATCCTTTGGATATGTTGGTGGATTCGGGGTCACCTTATACCTTGGTGTCTCCGGAAGTCTATCATGAAGTGTTGGGTAAAGAATTGTCTACTTTGTTGCCCCCAGACATAAGACCATATGCTTATGGGCAACAGTCTATTGACCTGCTTGGTTATAATTGGTCGAATTTAGCTTTCAAGGGGAGGCAAACGGTGGGTAAATTATATGTGGCTTCAAAGGGTACAAGTGTACTAGGCTGGGATGAGCAGGCTGCACTTAAAATACAAATACATCCTGGGGAAAAGGAACCAGTCTTCAGTGTCAAGGAGGGAGGGGAAGAGAATGATATAACGGTCACTTCCACAGTCCTAATGAGTGAGTTTCCTGAGGTATTTTCAGATACTTTGGGCAAGCTTAAAGGTTTTACACATCGTATTGTGTTGAAGAAAGGGGCGATTCCGAGAGTGCACAAAGTGAGGGGTGTGCCTGTTGCGGCCAGGGAGGCATTCAAAGAGGAATTGACTAAATTGCAGTCAGCAGGAATAATTGAGCCTATTGAGTGTTCAGAGTGGTTGTTCCCGGTGGTTTTAGTGAAGAAGAATGATGGCAGCATAAGAATGTGTGTAGATCTCCGGGAACTAAATTCCAGCATATGGGTGGATCGGCATCCTTTGCCAAATATTAATGAGTTGTTGTTGACGCTGGGGGAAGCTAAATATTTTTCAACTTTTGATTTGTCAACCGCGTATCACCAAATTGATCTACATGTGGATTCTAGACCCCTTACGTCATTTGTGACTCCGTTTGGAGCTTTCAGGTTTTGTCGCATGCCTTTTGGCCTGGCTTCGGCTTCGGCTGTGTTTCAGCGGTTGATGGAGCAGTTGTTTGGTGGGGTGAAAGGTGTCAGCTATTTTCAAGATGACATTTTGGTTTGGGGTAGTAGCAAAGAACAACATGATATCAGGGTAAGGAAGGTCATGCACATTCTTAAAGAGAGAGGATTGACTGTAAAGTTGACCAAGTGTCAGGTGGGTGTGCAGGAGGTCACATATTTGGGACACACATTGAGTTCACGAGGTGTGAGTCCAAAAAAGGAGTTAGTACAAGCGTTGAGAGATACGCCAGCGCCGGGCAATAAGGATCAACTAAGGGCTTTTCTGGGTTTGGCGGAATATTATGTTAAATTTGTTCCAAATTATGCGGAAAAAACGGTGGCCATGAGAGCTCTCATGAGGAAATGTGTAAGGTTTGTATGGTCTGCGGAGTGTGCGGCAGAATTTGAGTTGGTTAAGATGGAAGTAGAGAACGCTCCTTCATTGAAGTCATTTGACCTAAAAAATAAAACTGCTTTAACAGTGGATGCTAGTGAAGTGGGTGTGGGGGCAGTATTAGAGCAATGGTTAAATGGTGAATGGGTACCAGTGGCGTTTGCGTCGAGGTGTTTAAGAGAGGTGGAAACGAGGTACTCGGTGATTGAGAGAGAGACTTTGGCAGTTTTATGGGCTTCAAAACACTTCAGGACATTTTTGTGGGGCATACCTTATATTGTTAGAACGGACCACAAACCATTGGTGCAGGTATTTTCTACTAAAGGGGTTATGGCAGTGTCTCCGAGGATTGCAAAGTGGTCAGTACAATTGCAGGATTATAATTTCTCTTTACAATATTTTCCAGGAAAGTTGAATGTGGTTGCGGATTGTTTGTCCCGGTTGCCAGCGGGGAGGTGTGACAATGAGGCTGGAGAGGTACAGGAGGATGATTCACAGGAGTGTCAGGTTGCTTTGGTAACTTCAGCTGTGGAGAAGTCATTGTGGGATAGGGAGTCTGAGAGTGATCTTGAGTTGAGGTGGATTAGGGAAGGTTTGCTCAAGGGGTGGCATACTGTTAAGGACAGGTTGGAAGGAAAACCTTATGTTCAGGTTATTGATGAATTAGCCGAAGGTCCCTGGGGTGTGTCTAGGGGTTGTAAATTGATACCTCCTGTCAGTTTGAGAGCTAGAATAGTGGAATTGGCACATGTTGGGCATTTGGGACGATCTTTGACTAAAAGGAGATTGAGAGAGGAGTACTGGTGGCCGTCTATGGATAAGGATGTTGAGCAAGTAGTGAAAGATTGTATGGCATGTTCTTTGAGTGATAAGAGCAAGGTACTGCATCCACAACCTATACATCCAGTAGAGGTTCCAGAGCAAGTATGGTCGAAATTGGCTTTGGATATCATGGGTCCATTTGATTGTTTAGAACCTGAGTCCAGGTATATGTTGGTTTTGGTGGACTATACGTCCAGGTGGATTGAAGTGGCAGCATGTGCTAGTGTTACAACGAATTCAGTTATTGATTTTTTGAGGAAAGTGTTTGACCGTGAAGGATTACCTGCAACGTTAGTGACTGACAATGGGGTGCAGTTCACCTCTAGAGCAATGAGAGATTTTTTGGAGCAGCATGCTATTTCGCATTGTAGGACAGCTTTATATAATCCTTCTGCGAATGGATTAGTAGAAAGAGCAAATGGTACTATTAAATCAGCAATACAATTGGCTTTGGCTAATGGGTTAGATTGGAAGGAGGTGTTGACACAATATTTGGCTGCATATCGGAGAACGCCTGCCATGCTTACGGGAAGAGCTCCATTTGAACTCATGAGGGGTAGGAAGGCAGGTACAACATTAAGAACTTTGGCCATGGGGGGTGGGGGGCCATGTGATATGGATATGCGAGCCATTCATCGCAGTGTTTTAGAGCGCCAACAGAGCACAATGTTTTCACAAAAAGGCAGGAAGGAGTTGAATGTTAAGCCTGGGGATGAAGTGTACATTAAGAATCCTAGGATGGTTCACAAAGGTTACAGTTCTTTCATGCCATCAAAGAGAGTTGTCAAGGTAGGAAAGGGGCATGTGCACTTGGAGGATGGTTCTGTTTGGAGTAAAAGAAGGGTGGTGGTGAGTGGATGCAAGAGTAGGAATAGGCCAGGTGTGGGATCTAATTTGGAATTGCAAGAAACCGTTCTGGATTATGATCCTGTGGATTCACAAGAAATAAGGATTGAGCAAGAAGGGATCGGTCCAATTTCAATTCCTGTTGGTCCTGAGGTAGATGTGGAATATCAGAATGCTATGGATCAGCAAAATGAGGAGAGACAACATAGGGGTCGTGTGGCTAGGACCTGTGGTCCTCCCATAAGATTGAGAGATTACATTTGTTAAGAGTACTAGTATATTTAATTGCTATAAGTTTTTAAGTATTTAAGTGGAAGTGGTATTGATGACAAGTAATGAAATATTTATTTATGTTCCATTATTCAAATTGTATTAACAGTTTTATCCAAGGGAAGAGGATATGTTGTAATGTGCACGGGCTCGTGCATAGGCGCACTGGTGGAATGTTCATGCGTGTTGAGCAATGAACATTCCACAGTGGCCGTTGGAGCTGAGGGAGCTCTTGGCTTCCGCTTCGGGGTCTCACGAATAAAGATAACATCTTTATATACATTGGAGTGACTCGAATTATTACAGGAAGGCGCTAATAACGGTACCGCAAATTGCAGTACCATTATTAGCTCCCTTCCTTAATGCCTGGTAAAACCGGGCGTTAAGGAAGGGACCCGCTAAGGGAACTCGGAATAGGGCGCAAAGAGATTGCCGGCACGGTGTCCTTACCGGCGCCCGGTATCCCTGTGTGCCCAACTCGTAATGAGGCCCATTATTAGTCAGGCACTTACCAGCAGCTGTTCCATGGGGCTCAGAAGGAGTCTGCATGTGATGAAGCACACATTTTTCCATCTAAGCATGTCCAAATGTCGCAGATAATTTATGACTAGAATACAAGCACGTTTTCCGCTGAGCTGTGATACTATGCAGGCTGGAATACTGCAGTAGGGACTTTCCTAATTTGCTCTATAACAATCGCAACTATTTCCAAAAGATCCAAAGTCATTTTGACCTGGAAATGATGGAATTCAGAAAACATGATCACATTTTATGTGCCCTGAATAATCTGCATGTGTCGTCTGTTCTCAAAGGGGGATTTACAAAAACACTCATAACATGACCTAAACTAAATATATGGAGAACAGAAAGCGCTACCAGAAGATAATACTGATTAAAGGACGCAGCTAATAGCCAGTAAATTAATGTCAAAACAGTGGAGACCAAAGTATACCTAGCTATCAATTATATGCTCTGTCACGAGCACCGCGGAACACAGCGCATGCACATGAGTTTAACAAGGTATCCTAAAGGTTTATTGCAAATAGGAGAAAAAAATCTAAAAATAACATAGCATAAAATGTCCTTCTTTGCATTGGGATTTCCCCACAGTTGCTAACCTCCAGATCGAGTAGGCTGAACCAAAACAATCCTCTCCTCTAGAAGGTTCTTCCCTGGATTACATGGTCTCACAAGTTAAGCCAAGCACTATTTGATTTCCCATCGATGGGATGGAAAATAGTCTACCGTATGAGTAAGAGGATAGATCCCAGTGCACAATAGTGCAAGTTGTGAGGCAAAACACAAAGGCCCTCATTATGAGTTGGGCGGAATTACCGTTACTGCCATGGTGTCTGGTGAAATGAATGCCACGTTTCAAGTGGACGGGTGATCACACCAACTATCGGCAGTAATTCCAAGGGGCAGAATTACTGGCCAAAACCATCAAAGATTGGTAATTTCTCCAGTTTTTTGTGGATGTACCATTACCACTGGGAAAATGGAGGAATTACTGAACTATAAAACCGGCAGCGGAATTGGCACAAAGCGGAAGAGTGTCATGCTGCAAATTGGAGTTCAGAGGCAGCAATCTTTAAAAATACAATCCATCCTGAACCACCAGTTCCTGTTGCCATCCAAGCCCAGACGGAGTATCAAACATGTCTATAGAGAAAGGCATGGGGAAGGTTTCTGAAATGTGTCTGATAATGCTCAAATTTAGTGAGGAGGAGCTGCAGGTGCTTGCAGATAAAGTTGTCAGCCATGTGGCAGAGTTGTTTGGGAGCAAACCAGAGAACAACCTCTGTCCAGAGGAACAAGACAATCTGGACTGAAATGCGGGCGAAAGGTGGAGCAGTTAACACCATACCCCACAGCAATGAAGACTACAGGAAGCAGGGGAATTAACTCAAGGCCAGGATGCAAAGCCTCCTGCCCATCCATCCGTGGGAGACAGCTGCCAAATGAGGTGACAAAGTAGAGCCACTCAACCACATGCCTTGGGAGAAGAATGCTAGAAGTTTTCTGCACATGGCAGGCATCAAAGGCATTGGATGAGTGTAAGTTGGAGCAGCCAGTCGTCAACATGAGGCTGGTGAGTATGAATGTCACCTCTCTAATGTGAATACATGACCTGACTCCCTAACCTATGTATGTGGCTGGCTGCATATTCGATGGCCACAATGGCCAGGCCAATGAACTGCCAGAAGGCAATGGGATCAATGCAGGGCAACAGCATGCACAAGGAATTCATGTTGGGACACCATGACCACATGACGGTGAAAACAGAAATGTACCATTGCATACATGGACATGTGACTCCCATGAAATCTGTGGATGCACCTATCAGGGCAGCCATGGCCATGCACTCAACTGAAACCCTGTCTGCCCACATCCATCCCTGAAACACCAAAATGCCACCAAACTCACAGAGGAAATCAATGACTGGCCTGACACATGTACATGTCATTTGATCAAGCCATTGCCAATGAGGGTCTGCATTCATGGTGGAGCAAGTCCCCATGGTTCCTCAACCTAGTCCAACCTCGCCAGTACCCTGCCCATGTCCCTTGCAGACCCCACATAGCAATCCACAAGGGGGATCTCACACCCAACATCATCTTTCACGGATGTCAGACCTCACATCCTGCAATGTGTGTCCGTCTCCTAGGTCATATTTTGCAATAGTTGTGTAGATATCCTCCTGCACGTCAACCCACCATTACCTCATTACCCTTGGTCAGCATCCACCAAAGTGCACAAGTGTTTTGCAATGCCATGTACCAGTCCGCATGATGACTGACTGCATATCGTTCATCGCCCTACAGGTACACAGTCTACCCAGGAAGACGATAATGTTCTGATAATGTTGGGCCCAATTCATCCGAGGGCACAACTACAGCCACAATAACCTGCCTCCAACCCTGCACCCCGCAGCCGTAACACATTCAAGAAGATCCCTGCCAAAAAACATCTGGCACTACCAGCAGCATGCCAGCTTCACAAGTAACCCTCACTGGCACCATCCTACCCAGTTTAGCCATTTACACCGCTAACACTGATGCTGATGCCAATGCTGGGACAGCACTAGGTGCCACCACAGTCGATACAGCTGCCGGTGCTGCAGCTGCACCTGCTGCCAACACCACTAGTCTTCAGGAACCTGTGGAGGTCAGTGACAATTCCCATTCCATCCCGGCCACCCATGAGGTGGCATAGGCAACTACTCCCCTGGCCCCTGACTCCCCCTCCTCTCCTGTTCCATCGATCCAATGCCACCAGCATTCGGACTCTGACACAGGGATCGATGATATGGTATTGGACCAGTGGATGAAGGTGGTTGGGAGGGCAGGTACCTGCGTGAGAGCCCCAGCCATGTACAAACCCCTTAGAGTGTTCCACAGTATACCATACAAGAGATATGGAGGGGGCTCAATACCATTGAGCAGCACCAGCGGTATATTGGGAGCATTGCAGAGCTGCAACTGCAACACATGGGGCAATCAGGGATGCTGTGCAGGGATAATTCCACAGAATAGCAAGAGCCATGGACTGGCAGTGCCACCACCTATCAGCGACAACAGCATCAAACCCTGTAGTGGGCCACACGGTCAGAGAGCGCACAGAAGCAATCTCTGCAGGTGGTGAGACCATGAAGAGTACCCTACTTCCCACATTGCAACACATCCGGGCTGGAAGTGTGAGCCTTCCACTTCTGTCACCCACACAGAAGGCTCACTGCCTGGAACCCCCATCAGTGGTCACAAAAGAGATGTGGGATGTGCACAGGTAAAGCAGACAGCCAGGCCAAAAAGGTCACAAATGATTCTTGAATATATGTGACCCTCATACCAAGCACAAGAGAGGTGGGAGGGCAAGGGTGTTGATGAGGGAGGTGGGAGGGGAAAGGGGGTTTATTGTAATGGAAATAAAATCATGCATCTTATACACTTGAACAGATGTGAGAACAGTCATCTTAGAGTAGGTGTGACATATTTACAATGAGACATTATCAAATAGTGTAATGTAAGGAAGGCATGATATCAACAGTAAGACAGACACAAGTGACCACAGTTCAAGGGTGTTTATTGAACTTAAAAAAGGGTTTGAAAAATGCCTATCTAATCCTAAATGTACAGATGGGAGCAAACTACGACCATCAAATAATATTAACGCAGTCCTAGTAGTGCCTTGTCAAAATAAAAGTGCCTATACTAATAAACCTATTGCCAATCCTTACCTCTAAATACAAATAGTTTGGGAAACACTGTTACGAAAAAGAAAGAAGTGTTCACAAAATGATATGTCAGGATATTCAGGCCATTGGTCTCTGTTCCCCACGTTTTCACCACGGGACAAGGCGGTATACTAGAGCCTAGCACAGTCTCTGGCTTCTCTGCCATGAGAATATAGTTCAATCACTAGCATCAGGACCTTCTGTGCCCAAGTCTCTTTGCCTTTCAAAGTCTCTTCATTCAGAGGGCCTGATGTGACAAACGATAAGTTATTTTCCTCTTTCAGATTTTCACAAGTACTCAATTTCTTAGGCGATTCACTATTCACCTAGGATCCCCCACGGCCAGGCTCAGATTCTCGCAACACAATATTTGTAAAATATTTATGCCTCATATTTGTCGCAGGATATTCTTTCTCGGGTCACTCACGGTTCACCCCAGATTCCCCTCATCTGGGCTCAGATCTCGGATCCCCCTCAGTCGGGCTCTTATCTCAGATCCCTGTCAGTCGGGCTCAGATCTCGGACCCCTCTCAGTCGGGCTCAGATCTTGGATCCCCCTCAGTCAGACTGAGATCCCTTTTTAACACAATGTTCAATTAGACTACCTCCACCGGGCTCAGACTAATTCCAATTTCCAATGTATATTTACACAAACTTGCTTTAACCAAAAGCGTTTAGCTGATCTCCCTGCACCGGGATCGGACCAACTTCATATACTTTTTCATCAACTATCGAAGACTTTCGAATGTGCACAGGGTTTTGCTAGACCCATTGCAGGACCACTTCGATTTCACAATTCTTTATCACTCTTCACATCTGCCACTTTTTCCAAAATGTGTATTTGGGTTATTTCAAACCTTTACAAACATAGTATAAAATCAGTGTATTATTACAAAAATGTGCTTGATTATAACATTTCATATCCAAAATATGACATCATCAAAATATAAGTTAAAATGAGTCAGTCGTAAGGCCTCCAGTGCCTTGTGCAAAATAGCAAATGCGCAAATAATAACAATCAAAATGGGAGCCTTCGTTCATCACAACCTATAAGTGCAAAATTTAAATAAATCATGGAAGTAAAATTTATCAAACACATACACCTGCATTTCTAGAGCAGGAAGTGCTAAGGTAGAGATCGCAAATCTACCTGTATTTGCAATACGTCCAAAATTACACTATACCAGTGCATAATTGATAGAAGCAATGCAATAGACAGATTGAAACAAAGTACTAGGTGTTCACCGATAATTCTTTGTTAATTATATTGAGAATACGTGTTAGTGCAAGGACCAGAGAAAGATTTTCACCCCACATGCAACATAGCCAGAGAAAGTTCCTTGAGAAACTAGTCACTCATATACCATGTTTCTCAAAACTTTAATTCTTACAGTTTCGAAGTGGGGACATGCAATAACAAGATGTTTGAGGGGTTGGCATTGATCATGACACATACAAATGCAACAACTACCAGATGTTTTCACAGCCCCTTTATAATCCCAGTGTTTCATACGATCATTGGTATGAAATTGATTGAGTTTAAATCTAATAAACAATGAGCAACCCTTTTCACAAGGAAAACATAGTAAGTAAGGGGATCACAGTCTCATTTTTTTTGACGAAGCAAGCATATTCCTTATATGTACTATATTTACTGAGCGTCTCAATGGTACACGTCCAGTCATGTGCGTAGAGTATTTTTTTTCACATGGTCAGGACGTGTGATGAGATCTTGATTTTCAACATCAAGTTTGTTCATCACGGTTTGCATATTGATACTGTACAGCTTTAAAGATGGAGGATGGATATCGCTGAGCATGTGGGATGGATCAACATAGAGGAAGTTTGTGGGGGGTTTATAATTTTGGAGTAGTTATTCAATTTCCTCCATCGATATTTTGAAGACAAAAGTTGAGCCCCAATTCATGTCTGAGAATAGAGTTTGGTAAGGAATTAGCCAGTCTCAGAGTTTGTTTCCAAACACGACCCTGTAATTGATCCAAGATTTTGGCTATGTTCAACAAACACATTTCCAGACTGTATAGTAGGACTGATTCGACCTTTAAGGTGTAGAAATCTATGACTGGCATGACTGAGAATTTACAATATTTTTTAAAGATCATGTTCATTTGTGAAATTCGAGGTCTTAATTTTTGATTAAGTGAATTCTTCCACATATTTATCGATGAAGAATCACACAGTTTGTATCCTAGGTATCGTAGTTCTAATGTGCCTTCAATCATTGTGCCTTCAATTGACCATTTAAAGAATCTAACTTTTTTCCTGCCAGCGTAGATAACAATCTTTGATTTGCTAGCATTCTGATGAAGATCGTAATTGTGTGCATAGAGCAGAACGTTGGGGGTATTATAAAAAAAAATTAAATCATCCGCAAATGTCATCCAATGGATGCGTAGTTTCCCTAGACTGACTGGAAAGATGTTGTCATGTTTCCAGATGTTGTGAAGATCACTCAAATATAAATTAAAAAGGGTTGAAGCCATATTGCAACCTTGTTTGATTCCTATGAAGGTAGGAATAGCATTGGTTGGTGCATCTTCCTGATTAACATGTGCCCTATAGGAAGTATTGTTATGTAGCATAGAGATAATGAGAGTAATATGCAGAGGAATACCAAGCTTAAACATTTTGGCCCAAAGATGGTTTAGAATGACACAGTCAAAGGTTGAGGTCATGTCGAGGGAGGCCATATACACCAAGTCACAGTCTGATTTCTTAATTGACTCAAGGATATGGGATAAGGTGGTGGCATTGAGAGCCATGCCCATATTTTTTCTAAAACCCATCTGGAAATGCAAAAGGATGTTTGGGTCTTTTATATATCTTTCAAGATCATTAAGGATCAAAAGTTAAAATACTGTAGAAGATGCGTCCATCAAGGCAATTGGCCTATGGTTATGAGGATTTGATGTGTTACCCTTTTTGAAAATAGGTATGATTATTGAAAGGAACCAAGATTCTGGAATTCGCTTTGCTTTGAAGATCATTTCAAATTTAACTTTTAGGATAGATGCCCAAAAATAGGGGTCAGATTTAAGGACACAAGCTGGAATCCCATCTGGTCCTGCAGCTTTTTAATAATTCAATTTTGAAATTGCCCACTGGATGTCTTCAAAGGAAAATTTACAGTCCCCGATTATTGAGGTGTCAAACATTTTGATTTCGGACTTCAATGCAAGCAGGAGGGATTTGATAGGTGTGAGCAACAAGATGTTTTTCCAAAGCCTCTGCAGAAATAGAGAATTCATTGTCCGAGGGGTTGAGTTTGTCACATTCCTTATAATTTTCCAAATAGATTTGGTATTATGTTTACACAAATGTCGAATAATTTTTTGATTGTCAGCATTATGTAGCTTAGATTTAATAAATTTGAGTTTATTCTTGTACGTCTGAATAATCCATTTTTTAGAGCAAGTAAATCGAGAAGCTGTTAATACCAATGCTCTGAGAGCCCTCAAGTCTTTATTTTCCTTACTTTTCAGGGTTTTGACAACTATGTTGAATGTGTGCATGTGACACTGAGCACTTGTCTTATATTTCTTAGCGAGACTGCTAATCACAGATTTTATGATAGCATTATTACGTTCCTCCACTAGTTGGATATCTGTGTTATAGGCAATTCCATCACCTTCCTTCGTAATTTCTTTACTAACCATAGATGTCAATTGTCGACATAGGTTTGTATTCCAACGAAGAGACAATGCAGAATGTTCAAATTCTAGGAGCGTTAATGCAGGTGCAGTTACGTATTTGTTAAATTCCAAATTGACATTTAAATTAAGTATCATATGGTCACCAAGACCAGGGTTACTCGTTGTCACTGGTTCACAGCATTTAATTAAGTTAGTAGAAACAAAAATAGTCTATATGTGACGAGTGTAAGCCTCTTTGCCATGTAAATATGATGTTGTTAGTAGCAATCTCTGCCATTTGTATATCCCAATCCAAAAAGTAGGCATCACTCTTTTCCCTCTAAACCTAGAGGTAGACTCAAAATTATTCAGTGTATTGGTATGCCAATCACTTGGTAGTTGAATGCAAGTGGAGATGAAGTCGCCAGCTATGACCACCTCATATTGCGGATTACGTAGAAGTGATTCTTCTAGAATCGTGTGTAAGTGTCGGAAAATCATATCTAAAGACTGCTTTGCTGGATTCCAATATAAACATAGAATCATGATAGAAATATCTGCTACTCCCCAAATGATCAGTTCTATAACCAGCAAGTCTTCAGAAGATGAAATCATCTTGATTTTGGCTTTCATGATGTTGTCAACCAAAACTGCCAAACCTCCAAATGGTCTGCCTGAGAACACTGTGTTAGCAAATGTGGTATTGGTCATATATCATTCAAGTGGAAGTGTTGTAACTTCATCATTTCTTGAATCAAGATTACTGTGGGTTTGTTACAATCAGAGAAGGAGTCAAACCAGGAATATAAATGCTTGTAACCACATGAGTTTCATGATGTGAATCGTAAGACTTTATGGCTAAGATTGAGTATTAGCGTGTTTGAGTGACATGAAGGTTTTCATAAGAGGTTCAACCCAAGACCAATCCTTGACTGCATTTGCCAAGGAGGAGAATTGGTTGGTCTTTTCAATATTCGGAGAGTTAGAACTGTCATTATTAGAAGTTACGCTTTGACCAGCCTCAAGTGCACGTTCATGTGTCTCTATGAACGACATTCCTTCTTCCTTAGATTTGAATAGTTCAAGTCGAAGTCCCAACTCTGTAAGATCTGATCGATGTTCCCATATTAATTTCACTATGATAAGAGAATGGATTTGAGAAATCATACGATTATTATTTTTGAGCGATAAAGTCACCAAGTCAAGATGGATACCTAACAGAGACTTTCCAATTAGCAACCATGTGGTGCCGGCCCACTCTGTCTACAGTATTGTATTTTGGCTGCAAAGTTCAATCACTCATCTGCTGTTTATAATTGCGTTTGCATCGATTGCCACATACGCTTCATACACTGTTCTCTTCAGTTTTCACTATACAATGTTGCCGCTTACAACCTTGTCTTCAATATAGACTGGTCTGGTATCACCCTCCACATCTCACAGGCTGTGCTGTCTTCACTGGCGCTGCTTTTTTGTAGGAGCCAAGGACAGTACCACAGTGCCAAATGATTCTCCCCTCCTTGTCTATCGGCGCGGGAGAGCCCTGGGTACCCCCAACACACAATGCAGGATTCTTCAGCCTTGATTCCTGGTCTTATGTTTCCTATTCTCGAAGGTTCATGAAAGTACCGGTCTTTCATTGAAAAGGTCACGGGCACTTCCCTCTATGCAATCCCCTTTGGTTTTGCTGTCTTTCGCCTTGTGTTAACCTGCCGTCTTGGAACTGCTGCTTCTTCGTGTGCTTTCGTGCTCCACCTTTTATTCATTTGGGGAAGTGTAATGGAAGTCAGGTGTGTGTAATGGTCACCAGTAATTGCCTGATCCTGCCTGACCATTGTATTGGGACATGTCAGGTATACTGCTCGGGGGTTAGTCAATGTTCTCTTGTAGTGAGCTGTCCAGTACGTTGGTCAACATATCTGCTACAGTACTTACAGCACTTTTGAAGTGCCTAGTTGTCCATCCTTACGTTCTACAATGCCTCATGGAATAAGGAGGGGATTGGTTAATGTCACTTGGGTAATTCCCCATTTCACTCATCACTGAGCTACCTGAGGTAAACAGTCATACACTGTAACAGGACTGGCAAGGAACATGTTGTCTATGGCTGTGCAGTATACGGCTGTCATGCATATGCTCTGATAAGCATACTAGTAATTGTGTGGACTTTGTGATGTTGCTCCTGCTCTTGTGAAATTACATTCATGGGTTGCAGCATTCATGCCATCCCTGCCTGTCACTGTTGTGCTGTCATTGCGCACAGGAAAACCATGCTGTGTCTTGTGCAGTTATGACTTCCCTATGCATTGTGGTACCTGTAGTTGACTCTTAGTTCTATTTCTTAGTACATTCTGGCTTATATATTTATGTCAAACTCTGACGTTGTCATTCAGGACCTTGTCAGTAGGGTGCTGCTTCTTATGGGTTGTGTCAGAGGGCAGATTCTCCATGAACAGGGCTGTGACATGGCATGCATTAAATTGACTTCAAATAGGTGTTTTACGCCCCATCATTGGTACCATTTTCACCAGTGAAGCATGTTTGTGTTTTGTGATGAAGATTGCACTTACCCAGGTGTAAAGACTGGAGGGGGCTGTCTGTAGTATGAGACAAAGGGCCTCATTACATGTGTTCCGGTCCGGTAACAACCGTGCCGGTAAACCTACTGGCACCGTTGTTACCAGACCGGCACACTATGAGTCTGCGGGCGGGTGCCGTCCCGCCCAGGTGAAACCTGGCAAGCAGAACGGCACCCACCCGCAGACTTTCATGGAAGCACTGGCACCGTTATTAATGGTGCCGGTGCTTCCGTCATCCCCATTTCCATTCAGTCCTATGAGACTGAATGGGAATGGGGATTAACAATTTACCAGTGCCTGACTTTCCGGATCGCTTCGGCCGTAATCCCCGGTGAATCCAGCAATCCAGGTGGCAGCAACGGCAGGGTTACAGCTGGACTTGTAATGAGGCCCATAGAGGCATCCCAGCCGAGGGTCTCAGGTGGTAGCAATGGCTGAGACTCAAGGGAGGTGATGCAGGCTGGTTCTTAGGTACAGTGAATCCCCAAGCCCCCCCCCACCCACACTCACACAATGGAATGTCCACACACTATGGTATGTGCTAACACTGTTCTTTTGTGTTATTAATCTTAATGTGGTATGGTTAAATAGATTGACCCTTTGCATATACATTCGATAAAACCATAAAATTACATTTTCATGCACATACATTACAATGCATAGTTACATAGATAAACATTCACATCAGACTTCTAAAAAGAAAAGATAAAACTAGCCAGCTTTTATCTCATACATAAATTAAACATCAGAATTAATTCTTAAGCAGATTCCATTTGCATTCATGATTTTTTTAACAAACCAATTGTATCTAAAAATGTCATAACCTCTATGGTTAGACATGTTTCATGCCCGGAGCTCAGTCTATGCCAAAAAATATCTGTGGAAAGCCGCTCTGTTTTATCTACAAAGCGCCCCAAAAATTGCTTTCGAGTTTCCTGTAGAGCGGGACAGACTATCATGACATGTTTTAGTGTTTGGGTCATCTTTAACTGTGGACAAAAATTGGCAGAGCCCCTCGGTCCCCTACAACTTACCACGTATTGTCAAAGCCTCATTTGTTTACAGTAGATTCAAGCAGAATCTTAAAAATTGTGTCCGACAAAAGGCGTTGTGGAATCTGTCTAGATACCTAGGTAGTGTGCCACGCAGTTTGTCCATTTTAGTAAAGGAACAATACCGACTGTAACTTTGCATTTTGTCAGTTGTGGCAGTCCAATCCACAGCCCAAACAGATTTTTTGACCCATGCAGGATTCCCAAGAAGGTCCTGCGGTGTTCACCAACAATTGTTCAGTACTAATTCTGCCATATCCTTAAATTTGAAAAGGAATGACACTTTACCACCCACAGTTGCCACTTTTATGTCTGCATACAGTGAATGCATCATTTGCAGCAGTATCATTTTGTGACCTTTTTGGCATGGCAGCCTGCTTTACCTGCGCGCGTGCCCAGTTATTTTATTAAATAAAATTAGGTTTAGATGAATATATACAAATAAATAACACTCACTTTGTACTCAGGAAACTCTACATCAACAGTCAACACAATATGTACACTATTATGTGGTACCACAGTTATTCTTAGCTTTAGCAATAATTCACTAATTGGTAATTGTAGTAAAATGCACCAAAATTACTAAACACTGTTTTAACTTGAAACCACAACTGTAGAAATGCAGGCAAATTACTTTTGAACACTGACAGGATACTGTTCAGTACAAAATGCAATTCTCTGTGAATATTCCCCACATGGGCAACCGGCAATAAAAGCTAAGTTATACTTTGCTTTTATAGTAATGTCGAGTCCTTCTATGTTCATTAATGGTCCACCTTTCTCTTTACAGGTTCCACCACACCAAGGTACCTGGGAAGCAACAGGGGAGCCAGGCCCAAGATGAATCTTTGACCCCTCAACAGACCCTGAGGGAGGAAGCCCCACTTCCTCATCACAGTAACCTAGATGCCTTGGAAGGCAAAGTGGTGGATTCTCTCAGCTTTACTTGACGATTCCCCTCGAGGATGGTACCTCTCTGGAAAAAGAAGTCCCTGGGTCCTTGCTGTCGAACAGGAGAAGGGAACCAAGCAGTGTCGGAAAGGCAGCAGTGAAGGTGTGCTGCAGTGGTCTCCTTGGTCGGGTTGCAACGCCTTCCGTGGATGCACCACAAAGCTGAAACTCGTTGTGGACCTCCAAAAGGCTTGGGAGGTGAGGATGAGTCCTTTGGTTCTCACCCATGTCCTTTGGTGGCGACAGGTGCAGTGACAGGAATAAGTGTCGGTTTCTGTACTTTGTGGTTTGCTGCCGTTCGGTTCTTTGGTGCTGCAGCCGCAGCCTAAATGACAGATTTGTCACAACCCGAATACAACAAAACTTCATTTGGAATAGATGGAGAAGGATTTCTATGGTATTCTGAACATCTTCAAGATGGTGCCCTTTGTGCCGTTTGGAAGTCTAGTTTCAGACAACAGCAGTAACACCTTCCTGTTTCCTTCCAGTACACAAGCCAGTAGAAGATTTATGCCAACATCACCAGGACAACAGCGCATCGCTACTCTTTGCTACAGACGCTCTGTAAGTTTGTATGCTTTCTACTCTCCTTCTAGTCTTTACTCAAGATGCTGTCTTTCTTTCCTTATAGCTATAATCTATTCTATGTCTATTTATTTTATTTATTTAATTTAATGTGGTATAGTTTGAAAAAACTTTACACATAATAAAATAATACAATATAATAAACAATAAAACATAAACTAAACCTAATATCTTAATATCATAATATAAGTCAATTTTAAGAGTCTTCCTGAAAAAATTGTCAGTGATTTCCAGTTAATTACATTCAACTTGTGTACTGTTAAATCATTTTGAGGACATTCCTTTCAGTTCATTCCAGGTAAAGGGTACGTATGCTATCAAGTCCACAGGACATTACATTCACAATTCCTCAAACTTAATGGCTCATTCCAAACGTTCTACTACTGTATTCCATACCCTAAACAGAGACATATGTAAACTCTGATTATTTGTGTTGATACATTGATTCCAGAATGTTACTTCTCTTATAGACTCAGTTCGATGAACAAAACTGCGGAGGTGACCAATATAGACTGCTCCCATAGTGGGGCATTTAGTTAAAACATGCTTTGCAGTTTCCACCTGAACTCTATTGGTACACATCCAACAGAAGTGCTCCTCTTTCGAGATACCCCGCTCCACCCCCACTACAGAAGGGACAGGCAAATGATTGATTCTCAGTAAAAGGATAAATCTCCTCAATGCAGGGCATGGGCAAAGATTCATGTAGCATTGGGATTGTTTAAATGTATATAACATCATAGGTATGAAGGCATTGCTCTTCAAACCACACAAATGGGGAATGTTTCTTGCCAATCCCTATGTCTATTTAGTTTGCAACCATAGACCTGGAACCTCAGTGTAGTCTGCAGCCCTTCCGTGCATCTCAGTAATGGTTCATTTTCACCAGTATGTTCACCCCGAGCCCATACTCTAATCAGATTACTACTAATGCATGCACAGCAGATAATATGTCTCTTTCTTATCTCCCTATCCTAGCGCTACAATTCCAAGCACCCTTTATACTGGCAAGTAAGCTAAGCCTTATCTATCTGAACAACTGATGGGAAGGGAAAATGTGTAGTTGCCAACTCACAGATCCTGGAACAATTAATCTTCCTTCTACACCAAGAAATCCATCATCAGGGTTTTATTCCCCAGAGGGTTTCCCTGAAACTCTTGTCTCCCCTGGATCTATCTGTTATAAAGAGAAACGGGGTGCAAGGATTTCTGGGGAGCCTTTCATTACATTTCACTGTTGCATCGGATAAGGTTAGTCACCTCCTGTTTGAATTGAGATTTGTTCTATGATTTTTCATGTTCCTATGTTGTGATTGGTTTATAGTGAATTTCTCGAATTCAATTTTTTCGAATGCCGTGTTTGGGACACCAAAAATGCCGAAAAAAAGTATTTCGAATAGTTTTTTTTTTTTCTCTTTTTCTCAATGGGGGGGGTTCCCTCCCGGGGGTGGATCCCTCCCAACCCTGCTTTTTTTTATAAACCCTTTTTTTTTAACAAACAAAAACAAAATAAAACATATACAATAAAAAGAACCATTCGGAATTGTTTTTTCAGAATTCTTTTTCTCGAGAAAATGGCATGTCGAAAAAATGTTTTTGAGAAATTGACTGGATACCGTTGTGATTTAAGAAATGACAGATAGCGATGCCAAATAAAGGAATGACTACGGATCAGATGCAACAGTTAGTGGCGGCAGTACAGTCCTTGACATTAGAGGTTCAGAACCTTATACAGGAAAATGTAGTCCTACGACAACAGGTAGCTCGTCCTCCAATAAACCCGGAAATACCACTGAGGGCTCTACCATGAGGCAAATATGATGGAAATCCACATAAACTAAAATAATTCTTCATTGCATGTACTGTGCAGTTTGCCTTTAAATCTGCATATTTTCCTTCTGCGAGAGATAAAGTGGGCCAAATGATTTCTCATTTGACAGGAGCAGCATTAGCTTGGGCCACGCCATTAGTAACTACTAACAATTCTATATCAGATTACTACCACGCGTTCAGTAACAGTCTCAAGGCTATCTTTGGGAGACAAGAATTTACAGTGTCATCCCAAGAACATCTACTAGATTATAAGCAAGGGTGTCACGATGTGTTGACCTACATTACAAGATTTAAACAAAAATTGTAGCCGATACAGAGTGGCCAGATGATGCGTTCATTACTACATTTAGAAGAGGACTTTCAGAAGAACTGAAAGATTAAATGCCTCGGGTTCCTCATTCCGCTAACTTAGCAGAAATGATTACACTCGCAATGCAATTAGATTACAGGAAAGACATGTAGAACGAAATCAAGGAAGAACCACAAGAGCCCCCACGGAGCCGCCTTGCTTACCACCTAGAGCTGTAGATTCAGAGGAACCAATGCAGTTAGGGGTCACACGAGGCCCCTTGTCCACAGAAGAATGGAATTACAGGAGAGCAATGGGTCTTTGTTTGTATTGTACATCTAAGGATCATTTACTTTGGGATTGTCCTACCACTCCACGTAGGAGACAGGGAAATGCTGAATCCGATTGTAGGGGGAACCGCGGTCTGGACAGAAATGTCGGGTTCCCCTGAACATGCAATGACTTTTCAGAATGCCTCCCACCTGAATCACACTATAGTGGTTCTCAAAGTAAACGTTATACTTCCCGATCTTGAACTGCATAAGGTTCCAGACACTACAGGTATCTTTATTGATGGTCACTGGGCAAATAGCAAAAAATTCCTTGGATATCCAAAGAGATATCCATTCCAGTAGAAGTAGTATATGGTAGTCCTTTAACTTCTGGTCCTATTAGCAAACAACCTACGCCAATCTTGGTGTACATATCCTCTCATTGTGAACAGATTTAATTTGACATAATTAAAGCTGCTCACTATCCAGTAATATTAGAACTACCAGGGTGCAACAGCATAATCCTTATGTAAACTGGATTTCTGGATCTTTGTTTTTGGGATCTGAATATTGTCTAGCTTATTGTCTTTCCCAAGGTTCAGTGAGTTTATGTACTACCATCACTTCTCCTACAACACCCTTGACTACTACTTCGATCAACAATATACAAACAATTCCAGCAACATATCAAGGATTCCAAGAAGGTTTTTCTACACGTTCGTTCGCTGAACTACCTCCTCATCAAAGGGATGACTGTGTCATCAATCTACTTCCGGAGCAACCCCTTCCATTCAGAAGGATGTACATTGTTTCCGAAAGAGAGAAAAAGGTCTTGAAAGAGTATTTACAGTCCAATCTACAAAATGGACTGATAGCTGAATCTACTTCACCTGCTGGTGCATCATTATTTTTCATCCTTAAGAAAAACAAAGACAAATTGCAACACTATGCCAGCGTACCCCCTCTTCTGGGCGATACATTGCAATCTGGCTTTCCAATGATCACAGACGGCCTACAGACCCTGGACAACACTGATGGACTTCCTGGCCACATGATGTCCAGACACTGTTCCTCTGGACCCACGAAGATACCTCTGCAGGATGGTAGGCACTCAGCAATGGCTTCCAGGACACTTTGTGTGAAGAACAGCAGTTGCACCATATCCCCACATAGCTACGGGAAGAGGTCCTCTCTCTTGATCAGTCCTTGAATCAGCACAGCAGCCTTTGGATCTTGTGAAGAGTTGCGGCAGCAGCACTTCTTCCTACATCTAAATTCAGGATAGTACCTCCATGAATACTCCATGCTTCTGACACAGAGGTAGGTGAGGGGTCTTCTGTTATACACAAATGCCCCATTCACTCAGGCTGAGCTAGGATAAGTCAGCTGATCACACACTAGGGCATTCATCATGCAGCACCCAATCAGGCTCCCAGGCATTCAGCCCATTCAACCAAAACCAGACACTTAAAACAGTGGATGTGTATATTGGGGGCACCTCCCAGCTGTTCAGAGCACACACTGCATTCACTCCAGTTTCAGACAGGGCTGGCTAACGCAGACCACAGGTATTGTGCCACACAATCAAAACCAGACACCCACAGCACAGAATGTGAATTGACTCTGCGTTCCATTAATTCAGGTCCCATCCCTAAGGTGTACCCAAAACAAGCAGTCCATGGGAAGGCTCCTACTAGTCAAGCAGGGGCAACCCCCGAGCCATGTATGGCCCTTCAACCCAACATCCAATTGGGGTGAAGGGGAAACAGAGCCAGGGTTTCTGAGGACTTTGAGTAACAAGAGGGAAAGGCAGAAACCATGTGACTTATAGTGGCCACCTTGCCTTTGTTCAGGAATCCATTGATTCCTATGGCAGGGCCTGGGTATCCAAAAAAGGAGGAGCACCAGAGCCACTGCAGAGTCAGCATGTAGCCGCCACCATCCCATACCCTGATCTATGGACAACAAACACAGGTGCCCAAAAAAGCACACACTAGGGGTATCAAGGGGCACCCCTAACCATGGCTTCCATAGGGGTACCCCATGGGGCTTGCTCACCAATAATAGAAATGAAGAGCTGCACTGCCAGAGATCCAGACTGGACTCCTGTGGCAGAAGAACATGCAGAAGAACACATACATGGAAGTAGTGGGACAAGGACGGGGAGGCCCTGTGCCTCCAAAGCATTTCCAGAATCACACCAGAATCCAAGTCCCTAGCCGTCTGATGGTAAGCTTCAGCAATGAAGGGATTATGTTTTTGTTATGTTTTTATGTAGTAGCAGATGGACTAACACCCAGGACATCAAAGATTACATCACAAATGTCATTGATGGCATCACTGATGACATCACATGTCTGGCTCACTCTTTTTCCCTTTACTGATATATCTAGGCCAGTAACAGTCAGGAACTAAAAAGTAACTATACTATAGTACAAAGTACTATATTTGTAGACTTATACTTCAAATATGTTCTTACAGTAAATCACTTAGGGTCCACTCAAAGCATATGAAACATATACAAAGGGGAAAACACAGGCTTGGAAGACAGCAATGCTTTCTATGTATGAAGATTATTAGTAAGGTTATCAACACTGTCTTATAGTTCTGTTGTTTTTTTATTACTGTACTTTCCCTGGATATGCTCATATTTGTACACATTGCACTTACACTACTTTCCTTAGGGTCTAGTCGCAATATGTGATAGTTATACACAGGTAAGTAGCAGCTTTGAAGCAGAGCAATCTTTTCTGTGCATGAAGATAATCAGTTAGGTTGTGAAGATTGTTGGGTAATACTGCTGTTTTTTTGTTTACTTCACTTTCCCTGTTTATACTCTAATTGTATGTGTTGTTGTCTGTTTGTGTTTTGTGTGCAGTAATCCAATAATGTAGCAAGTGGGTTTGATTAGGTACTTATTAAATGTTTCACAGTATGCAAGACTCTAATAAGAAAGCATTTATAATTTTAGTATTTAACATGGCAAGATTATTAATATTGCATCTCTATCATGTCTGCTGCACACTATGCCTATGTTACTACATGTGTACCTTAGTATATTGGAAAATAACTTCATAATAGAATGCTATTTGGATTAATGCATTACTTAATGCACTACGTACCGCATGATATTTATTCCAATGATCCTTGACACTTTTTTATTAACATTACAATAAGAATCCCTTGTAAAGACTTTTCATGAAAGGTAAATGCACATGTGATGTCATCAGTGATGTCATCAAGGACATTTGTGATGTCATCTTTGATGTCATGGGTGTTAGTCTTAGCAGTGCATGGTGGTGGTGCGAGTTATGGTTGCTTAGCTTACCATAACTGGTGAATTTCAGGAGTTTTTCAGTTTTACCTCGAACCATAACGTCCCTGTAACAACATTTTTTCACTGAATTTCAGAGGTTTTTAGTAGCGCAACTTAGCCATAATGTCCCTTTAACAAACTTTTTTCATTGAATATATATATATATATAACAATACAGCTAGGACAAATTACTTCCCCTTGTAGAAAAGCTTCTTATGCGTCCTGGGAGAGGCAAGATTTCTTTTTCTGTTATGGCGGCTCCTTCCTCTTTCAGCTACAAACTGTGCAGCAATAATACAATTGACATTGTGGGCATTCTAGCTCCTGATCCACCGAATGGTACTGGACCTTTTACAAACTTGTCTCATCCTCTGTGCCTTGAACAGACAACGCAGGTGTTAATGCTGACTGTTGTAGAGATTGCCACTAACCTGATCGAGCCTTGACGTGACGGAAACAGCTGCTGCAGAAAGGAAAGATCACCCTGAAGTCCCTGCTCGCCCCTATCACCGGGAAATATGGACCAGTGAAGGGTAGCACGAACCCCAGGGAAACCCTCTGGGGTAAAAAACCCTGATGCCGGGGAACGGTCTTCTTGGATGGGTGACGCGGGAGACCCTGGACGATCCCTCTTGGAAGATGGATTCTTCTTAAGCCGAAGCGGGAGGAAGGAATTCTGCAGGGCGAAAGAATAAGGAGGTAAGTGGGAAAAGGATAAGAGGTTTGAAAGTAAAGCTTGAAGGGAAAGAGAATGCTCACTAGTACCAGCGATTCTGATAACGGCACCCTTCGCCTTGAACCATCCGGGTGGCTGTGAGCGTTGGACTCAATGCACTTAACAAGGAAAGAAGGGTGAGTAATAGCCCAAAAAGGAATGAACGGGAATTGAATTAAAGGCTTGGAACTCACTTCCGTACAGCGGACTCTGGTCTTGAATCGGGTCGGGTGTGTGGAACAACTTCCGACCCGTAGTAACGGGAGAATCAATGGGAGAACGTGAGGGCCCCAAGGCGCGAAACAAAGGACGAGGTTCGGTAGGAGCATCACATACAACAGAAGCGACGTCTCGACGCGGTGTTCTGCTTCCCTTAAGAGATGTCATGTGGTCAATCACGTGTTTCTGCCGGCAACGTGAAACCACTAGACCGTTGCAATGGTTACCTACAACCCTATTGGGAGGACCCAGGAGCAGACTTCCACACAGTGACCAGCGATGTCGGACTTGCCAATGCCGAAAAGGTGTAACAGCAGGTGGATGGCCCATCAAGAAAGAAACAGGCAAAAATTACCACCTTTTGCCAAACAGTGGAAACAGTGCTGGGACTTTTGCTACCCTTGCAACATTTGATCGCCACCTCAACTGTTTCCACCATGACAATCCCGACGGTCTCGACATCGGCAATTCAAACTAGTTCAGGGAACTCTGCAAAGGTGCAACTTGCCTCAGATAAAGGAGCCTGTACAGTGTGCAGATTCAATTGTCTCTGATTAATTGTTTTTGTGTCTTTGTCGTGTCCTGGGCAGGGTCTCGCAGCTTGTTCTCAAATTACAACGCTGTACCCCAAGGAAATGGTCCTGACTCTACCCCAGTTCCCTTACTGTTACAGAGTCTGAACCATAGAGAGGTCTTAAAACCTCCCTGCTACAAACACTACTTCATTCCCATGAACGATAACTGCGGCTGGAGTTTAACATGTTGCTTAACTTAACTTTTTTGGGGCCGGCTTCTATTTCAGCTTTGCATCTGGTGCTTGAATCACTTCTTAGATTGTACGATAACATCAAAGACATCGCCAAAGATGCCAATAAGATCACAGGAGTAGATCTTAAGGTATTGACCTTGATGCAGCGGTCACCATCTCTGGCAGTGGAGGTTTTACATTGGAGAAGGAAAGCCTGATTATCCCGCAGGAGAATGTTGAAGTGCAGCAATCAGTTGCAGACAGTCCTACACCGCTGCTGGACTGTTGCACTAGGCTTAGTGGCTCTCCAGTGTTGTTTAAGTCCCCCTAAGAGGAAGAGGTTTGGAGTGACGGGGCAATACTGGATGCTAGTCCAGTCCGTCAGGACGCTCTTGTACGTCCACTAGTGAAAATGACAAACAAAACGAAAAGGAAAAATCACCAGCAAAAGAAAAAGCCTAAGACCTTATCTAATATCAACAATAATAAACAGAAATCATCTCTGAATACGTTCCACTCCTAACGAAGGGGAGATCATTGATTTGAGTGGCCACGGGGCTCAGGAATCCTCACTGGAAGTTTTCGTTGCCAGTAGTCCTAACGTACCTGAGCCTACCATCTCGAAAAAGAAAGGGGTTTTAATAAATTAGAAAAAAATCACGACCTTTCTTCTTCGGGCACATGAAATGCTTTTGGGTCAAAGGCTGGTCTCAAGATCACAAGATAACAATGGCATCTAAATCAAATGTAACCGTGTCCACACCATCGTCACTGATAGGGCCTCTCACGTGGTTGAACGCTCTGGTGACACCCATGACAGGTGAATCAAACTTAGTGATTAACTCCCTCGAGCCCCAATCAATTTCTCAGTCAATTGCCCTCATTACAACCCCGGCGCTAAACCATGGCGCTATTAGCACCATGGTTGGTGCCGGTGTTGTAATGAGTCCGTCATGGTGGAATGGGGAAATACCGCCCCATTCCAAGGTTGGCGCGGTGGTATTTCCCCATTTCACCATGGCCCTTCCCCATTCCCATTTTCGCCCCATAGGGCTCAATGGGACTGGGGAAGGCGTTAAGTACGGTACCGCAAATTGTGGTACCGTAATTAGCACCGAGGTCCCTCAGCTCTGCGATCCCTGCCTACAGGGGATATTGATTATGTTGCATTTCCAGAGTGTGGAACGGACCGAATGGTTGCTTATTTTTACTCAAACGTAGTTGCTCAACTTGTTTGGGAGCCGCGGCACACTTTCAGAACTGGGTTTTGAACTGTACAAGTTCACTAATCCTAGTGAAGTCTCTTCTTTTTAAACAGTTCCTAAAGCTCGGGTTCAAAGCAATCCAATCGCTCTCTATAGGCAACAATTGGTGGAGAGCAGCACTAATGCCCATAACTTGGCTAACAAAGTGGGCGTTTGGAGGATAATAGATCTCATCCTTAAGATTGGTCTTGGATGGCAGCAGCCATAAAAGAAATTACCGACTCAAGAGACCACTCTATTTATCTTTGACCTCTCCAACCTTACATTTCTTACTTGGAATGTGTGCGGGTTTACTAACATCTGGAGGGCCTTCAATACTGATACTAGTTTTCTAGATCACCAAATGTTACTTTGGCAAGAAACAATGGCAGTTGATCACTTGGATTTAGAAGGCTTCAAAGTGTTTTCTAGAGTTGAATGTTAGTGGTTGTCTGGGCGCCCTTTGAGTGGACTGGTGATCGCCATTGACTTAAACCTTCGTGAACACTCCTATGAAATATGTTCCACAAATGAGGGCATTTTGGCTGAGGACATCTACTTAGAAACATCGGCAACAGAACTCCTTATTACTGGAACCATGCTAAGAAGACTTACAATTCCCTGCAAATAGCTTTGGAAGCGATTATCACCAACTGGCTGGAGGAAGGCCACCCTCATAACGATATAAGAGGGGGTGAACCTTCTAAACAGGGGTCTCATTTGGGACAGTTTCATGCACAACTTCGACCTGGTTTTGTGTTTACCAGAAGCAGAGTTTCCAGATGTTCAGGTTTATAGTTGTCACAGAGGCACTATGTTCTCTTGTATAGACCACGTGTACGTTTCAATGGGACTAAGATTGTTTTGGTCTCCTTTAGTATTTAAAGGCATGGTCTAGTAAAAAATGTTATTGTCCCTACAGGTCGGCCATGTTTTTTTAAGCCTAAGTGGCTCGATTTTAGAAAACTTTCCTATGGACCTTTCCCGAGTTTTCGTCCATTAAACGCACGCGAAAACAAGCACCAGGGAGCCGCCATTTTCTGATAATCCTATAATTTCCCCCATCGCCCTGGCTGACCTGCTTTTGCGGCACTAAATCAAATCCCCCGCCCCTGAGCCTGTTATCAGCAGACTCGTACCGCCCATTTCCCAACGCCAAAGCACGTCTCGTGTCAACATTCGCTGCGCTTCAGCTAATGACGTGTCGCCATGGAAATGGCAGGACGCCTCTTTCCTCAATAAGTATAAACAGACCGTTTCACAACACACAGCAGCAGATTTTCGATTCCATTCCTCTCTCTGTGTTATTTTGAGTATTGTGTGACTCGTTTCAGTGCTCTGGTCAGCTACTTTCGCCGCGTGTAGCGCGTGTGAACAGATACCAGTACCACTGCTATAAATTATTTTAGTTTGTTTAACACACAATGGCTACAATAATGCCCTACATATACGAGCCCGAGTATACCGAGGAGGATCTACTGGAAAGGGAAGCACGCGAAAACGATGGGGATTCGGACGGCAGTTGGCAGGACGAATCAACAGATGAAGAGCCTGGGCCTAGTCGCATGGACGGCGTCTCCACCTGGTGCACACGCAATCGGTGCGAGCTAATGCCAACTGAGGACGAGAACTGCTGCTGCCGAGAAAACTCGGGATGCCTGGCCTACATTTCGGAAGGCGAGCCATGACCGCAATGCATCACCGAGCTGCCAGACTTCAGGGCAGCCTGCCTCACACGGGCCGTGTTGAGAATAATGATGGTGCTTATGCACGAACTTCGCGCAACTGTTCGTCCTCGTAATCCGAGTAACGAGTAAGTATACTCTGCTTGTCATGCCACTCCTATTTCATGTTCTTCTACTATATCCAAAATTACATCTACATATCATTGTAACGCATGTAAGTCGTTCAATAGTGTGCATTGTCTAGATAGCATTTGTCCATGCAGAATGCCATTAGTTACAAGAATTGTCATTGACAACAAACGTTTATTAAACTTATCTTGGTCATTTAAAAACAGTTTGTTTCATTCCTTTTCACAGGTGGTACAGGCTGGTGGCCTATCGTTCCTTTACATGGTGGCTCCACGGGAGGCTTGGACACCGCGTTCGAAGAGTGATACCCGCCTGTGCCGTTCGTGCCATTAGAGAAACGTTCCCGAGGGACAGCGGTCAGTACAGGGGATTTTCTCTCACTGTGCTGCAACCTGACCTGTATAATCTTTAAAGTCTTGTATTTTTGTGTCATGAAAATAAGATACAAAATAAAACACCACATATATTTTAACAATGGTTGTTTCGATTTTTTAAATGAATCAGGTGTGTCTCCATTCAAGGATGGACGTCAGACATCTGTGCTCCGAATGGGTGAAGGTCTGGTCGCTGTGAAGCAGGGTGGTCACTATCTATCTAAGCTAACATAACATATTCTCGATAATGCATGCACTAAATAACACTTGTTCAAAGTCTTTCAGTAGGTTATGTCTCTATAAAAGTCACACATATATCTATACTAACAATTACCATTGGATTATACAGGCCTTAGGGTCTTGACCACTATAATACACCGGTTGAAGTGTGGGTCTGTGCTCACAAGAATCTCCGGTATGTGGCATTTGTTATTGATAAGCAACGATATACTATCATTGATATAATAATGAAGCAGGCCGCCCCCCTAAAACCATGACATACGTATGTCATTCATTCACAAACACACCCCTGTTTCTAATACTTCATAAACCACTTGATATGTCTCATGAGAACATCTTTGTGCTTTGCAAGTCAACTCCTGAACGTGTTACCTGGCAACCACTGAGATCTACGCTAATCTGCTCGTTATCGTGCTATCCGTGAACTTCTGTGACCGCTTAGAGCAAACCCATCAGTGTGCTACCTGTGGCCACCCATCTATTCTCTTGCAACATACTGCTCTGCTTGCTGAATCCAACTGTTTGTTGGTCAAGGTAAGGCCATGTATCCTAGTCATATTTCGCAGATTTTTAAATTTCTATCTATTTGCGAGTAGAGTACACAATAGTGCTATGTTCATTGGTCTCATTGCTATTGATTTGAGTTTCCATTGCTATGCTATCAATAGATCTATTTATTTTCATCTGTGTCTATTGTCATCGAATTGCATCCTTCGGGGGTCCAGTCTATAATGTAAGCATGTTTCCTTCTCGTGCAATACAGAACATCCAAGGGATGAGTCACATGTTCAGATTTTAGTCACATCATTTATACATTTCTGCAACTTATGCAAATACTAAGCCACACATAATGAACTGGTATAGTTCCTGCGACCAAAACAAACCTTGCATTGATCATTGTATGATTCATTTACTTTTGTATCAAATCTTTATTTTTGAAGATTGTATAATAATGTCGATATTTACTTTTCAGATTTATCAACAATGCCTGCCTGTTCGATTAGCGGTTGCCCTTCGAAGACCCATGCGAAATCTGAAGGCACTAAAATGCATGTATTCCCGAAAACTGTTGATCGAATAAGAGAATGGGTCAGACATTGCGGATATCCACTAGATGAGCTGGAAAGTAGAGTCCAACTAGTCTTACAGGACAAGAGGGGTGATCGATACCGCATCTGCAGCCGGCACTTTTCCTTGGAGATGTACACAACATCTTGGGTAACAAAGAAGAATAAACGGCGAACGACACGGAAATTGCTCGAAAACGCTATTCCCACTCTATTCGTCCACATTCCACCACCGGTGAGTCAAGTGTCCGGATTTAGCTTTAGGCCTTGCAGTAGTGTGTAGGTATCCGAACAGATTAATTGATATTGTAGGTGTTCTATCCCTTGTAATAATTTCGATATTGATATGAGTGTATAGTTTTTTGAATAATGACATTTATCAATATATTCTTTTTTGATTTCATAACCCACAAACGCAATGTATATATATGGGAACAGGGAACTGTGCTGTATTGAGCATTTTTCAAGTATTCTGTCGCCTTACATGGCTATTTTTAATATTGGCATTTCATTATCAATCATTAATTTACCTTTACAACTTCTTGACTATCCCTTGAATCTGAAGCAAGAACATTCTACATCATTGACGTGGTCGCAGTTATCAACCACTTCTAGCGCGTATCAGGTAATTTTACTAGGCTAATCCGCTACAGACTTGTTTTATGCATGTCAAGTAAAAGTTTTATTTTATCGTGTAATTATTTTACCGAATGTTTGGTTAGTGCTTTCCAATTGATATACACCTTAGTTATCGTCCACAGGTGTTTGTTTTCAGTTATAATTAGTGTTATCCATACTAATGCAAGTACTGTCTTTCAGGGAGATGCTGAAGCGTCCGCCACATCTACAACATTTCTAGATGTTCTTCACCAGCAGGAGGTATGGATACTGACAGCTCCATCGAGCGTCATCATCAGAGCTGGAATTCTTGTCGTTTGATTGTTCTACACAATGTTTCATTCGTGGTTAGCCGTTGATATGTACCTGTGCTGTCGACCCCAGGTGTGTGTTATGTTTTCACTATTGTAATCCTCACTTATGCAAGTACTATGTTTCAGGTAGTTGATGGAGTGTCAACCCCTGCATTTGATGGAGAGCCTGACATTCAAGTAATTCCAGGGGAAGTGGAAGCGGGACCATGCGTATACGAATCGGCGCAACAGCTTTCGGAAGTGCGCACTACATTTGCAACATCCATAGATATTCTTAAGCAGCACGAGGTATGGATAATGACAGCTCCATCATGCGTGATCATATAACGTGATTCCATTTGCTATACTTTCTTCCCTATTAACGCAAGTGCTGTGTTTCAGGGAGACGACGAAGCTTCCACTACAATCACAACATCCAATTTAGATGATGCAGATGTAAATAAATCGGAGAAATAAGTCGATGAAATGTGGTCATATTTAGATTTTCCTTGATTCTTTTGGACAATGCATCATTTGCTGTTATCTCTTTATATGTACCTGTGCGTTCGACCCCAAGTGTGTGTTATGTTTCCAATATTGAAAACCATACTAATCCAAGTACTGTGTTTCAGGGAGACGACAGAGCTTCCACCACAATCACAACATCTCATTTAGATGATGCAGATGTAAAGGAATCGGAGAAATAAGTCGATGAAATGTGATCATATTTAGATTTTCCTTGATTCTTTTGGGCAATGCATCATTTGTGGTTATCTCTTTATATGTACCTGTGCCGTCGACCCCAAGTGTGTGTTGTGTTTCCAATATTGAAAAGCATACTAATGCAAGTACTGTTTTTCTGGGAGATGTGGATGCCTCCTCTCCAATACAACCAGTCATGGCCGTCCATGCAGAGCCAGAGGTATGAATACTGACAGCTCCATCGAAATAGATCATCACTGGTTGAATACTTGTCGTTTGATTGTTGCACACAATGTTTAAATCGTGTCTGGCTATTGAGATGTACCCGTGTGTTCGTCCTCACGTGTGTTTTATGCTAACAATATTTCGATACATAGTAATGAAAGTACTATGTTTCAGGGAGACGATGGAGCCTCATTCCGTGCTGTCTATGCGGATACAGAAAATATAGTCCTTGCAGCGCAAGAGGAAGGGAGGACATGCGGAAATGAATCAGAGCTACAGCGTGCAGATGTTGAAGGTCGAGTCAAAAAAGTTGCAAAGAAAAAAAAACAAAAAAAGGTTAGTTACAAACAGTTCATAACTTTAAAAAAATGTTGTGCTGGGGACTATTTTATGTTTTTTTCCAGTCAATTGTATTACACTTTATCTTGTGTTTAAACTGAACATCCCTTTTCCAATCTCTCCTCCAGTTACCCGTGGGTGTCAGAACTATACATAAACGGACAGTGAAGCGAATGAGAGATGTGGCTTGCCAGACCGTGTACACTATGGATGTCATGATGCCCGCTCCCGGGGAGCCGGTTCAAGCCCGGCGTCCCCGAAAGCGGACATCCAGTCCCCAAGGAAGGACCCAGCAACCCCATATAGGGGCCCTTTGGACAGTGTCCTGGCGCCTATGGCGCCAGGCTCATAAAAGACATCAGTCCTGGCGCCATAGGCGCCAGGCTCATTATGGGAATGCTTGGGTGCACTTATCTGATGCAGACCATGCTGCAGGATCCCGGCCTCCTTGAGGCCTGAAAGGAACTACTTTAACTGTGGGACTAATTTACCATCCGGGCGTGGTCGGGGAAGGATACATACCTGATTGGAGGAAGGATACATACCTGGAACTTCTTCCAAGGCTATTTAAACCCCACCCGAACAGCCACACGTGCTTCGCGTTGTTCTGCATCTAGCAGCTGGACGCTCACCGTGTCTGCTCCTGCATCCTGACTTCTGCCACGCCTGCCAGCATCCTGGATCACCTGCAAAGGAAGAGAAGAAGAGAACAGAAGAAGGAAAGGTCCTTACCTGCTAAATCCGCATCCCGGAGACATCTCGCCGACAATCCACAAAAAGAAGACTTTAATTTAAAAGCTCATTGCGTCGATCGCTGCAGCGCCGCATTCCACTCACCTTTGCAGGGCGCCTCCATGTTCAGCAGCGATCATCCGGATTCACAGTCACGCCCCAGTGTCTAGGGAGAAAAACACCAGAACAAAAAGGTGAGAGTGAGAAGGGAATAAGGAAAGCTAAATATCCATGTTAAGACTTACCTGTTGATTCATTCCCTCTTCATTTCGGGTCCGCGCCGCATCCTGGCATTTCCCGACCCCGGCCCCTAAGGGGAAAAAGAGACATCAGCGTTAATGAGCGAATGAAAAGACATTACCAAAAAACGCTCATTAAAGACTTACCTGATTTCTACAAGGATTTCACCTCTCATCTCGGGTCGGTGCCTGTTCCCCGGCATTCCGTACCCCGGCCCCTATGGGGAAAAAGACACTAGCATTAGTACATTAATGCATGGACACAAGGGGAACCTCTTATCAAAAAACTTACCTGGAAGCCAAGCAAGTTTGGTTCTCACCAATCCGAAAATCCAGTGAAATAACTGGATACTAACGCGCCCCTGCATCAGAAGCAGGATGGAGAGCTCGTCCTTCCAGACCCTAAGTTGAGACGCTACGAGAAATCACAGAAGTGTCTCAAGGAGGGTGATAGGGGAAAGTGGGAGGCCGATTCCATTACCCCGCAGACAGTTAATCCCCTATTTTCGCCTACAGAAGGATACTTCTGCGAGCCAGACAAGCCAGATTTGAGGGCCCTGTCTAGTCCGTCTTCCGAACCCTGCGCATCACCTTAGAAGAGGTCACAGCAGCGCGAACCAGGCCAGCGCCTCCGTGGGAGTCAGGTGAGCGTAACAGAACGCGAAGCCTTCCTACAAATTCCCACCCAGGCGCTATGGAAAGTTCTGAGACTGATCAGTTGGCCCAATTACTGGGGGAATTACGGGCCGAAGTACATGCCGCTCGTCACGAGACTAATGCCCTCAGGAGGGAATTAATAATATCAAAGGAAAGAACTGATGACCTGGCCAGACAGCTTTTGCAAGGTCAAGCTGGGCAGACTCCTCTACCCGGTTCCGGAGGGAACCCCGCTCCTGTGGTTTCCAGTAACCCTGTGCAGATTAATCTACCTGGAAACATGCCGCTGGCCCCACCCGAACGCTTTGCTGGGGACTCCAAATGATTTGCCGTATTCATGAATCAGTGTCGTTTGCACTTCCTATGCAGACCTGGGGCCTTCCCTAATGATCAGACCAAGGTAGCCTTTGTATTGTCATATCTCAGCGGCTGCGCTGCCGATTGGTCAGTTCCACTGGTTACTCAAGATGACCCGATTCTCCGTGATTTTCAAAGGTTTCAAGCAAGCATGGAAAGGTTATTTGCTCGACACTCTCAGGGGCAGGCTCTGGATGACGAACTTCTATCCCTGCGACAGGGCAATCAGGACCTCCTATCCTATATTGCAACCTTTAATAGACTAATTGTGGAAACGGGATGGCCAGAGGATAAAAGAGTCACGTTGTTTTATCGAGGCCTTCGCGGAGAACTTAAAGATGTCTTGGCCCAAGTTGTAAATCCGCCCCAAGAATGCACAGAGTATATAGACTTAGTGGTCCAATTGGATCACAGACTTCAAAACAGAAAAGCAGATCGGTCCAGGTTTGAGACCCGGGTGTTGGTCAAGACCCATGCTAATCCCAAGGGAGTTGATGTCTCTGAGCCTATGCAAATTGGAGGGGTTAAAGGACCCTTAACTCAAAAGGAACGTGAAAGGAGGCGGCAGTTAAAATGATGTCTTTATTATGGGAATTCTGGACACTTTCTACGAGATTGCCCGGCAAAACCGCCCCGAAAGGCGGTAGGAACAGCTGATAAAAACCATGAAGACTCTGTTTCGGGAAACGACTCCGCCCGACAAGTGTAGGGGTCCGCTTGCCGAGCTTGAAAACTAACTCTCAGACCTCGCATTTCATTGTGCCAATGGTTCTCGTAGATCCAGAACAGCCTAAGCGGTTGCATGCAATAAAGGCATACATCGATAGTGGGGCTATTGGAAACTATGTGGATCGTGAATTGGTCTCTAGGATTAACCTCCCTCTCTGTCCTAAAACCAGCAAAGATGTCATCACCACAGTCGATGGAACTGAAATTGCCTCTGGACCGGTAACACATTCCACTACTGAGGTGACTCTTATTGGTCCTGACGGCCATCGGGAGGGTGTTGTGTTTGATGTAATCAAGGCTCCACAGTTTCAGGTTATTCTTGGAATCCCTTGGTTAGAGACACATACTCCTCGAATTGATTGGCGAGCTAAGAGAATAACCTTCCCGGATTGTACACAAACCTTCTACCCAGAAAACCTGAAGATTAATCTAGCATCTGTAACCTCTGCCTCCATGCAACTACCTCCGGAATACCAAGACTTTCAGGACGTCTTCCAAAAGGAACAGGCCAACACGTTACCTCCTCACAGATCGTACGATTGCCAAATCGATCTGGTGCCCGGTGCACAACCCCCTTGTAGCAGGATTTATGCCCTTACCGAACCTGAGAATCTGCATTTGAGACAATATTTGGATCAATACCTAGCTAATGGTTTTATTCGCCCGTCAAAGTCCCCGGCATCCTCGGCTTTGTTCTTCGTGCCCAAAAAAGAAGGCGACCTTAGAACTTGTATCGATTACCGCGCATTGAACCAGATAACGGTTAAAAACCGTTATCCTCTGCCTCTGATCCCTGAACTCCTTGACCAGGTGAAGTACGCTTGCATATACACCAAGTTAGATCTCCGGGCGGCTTATCATCTGGTACGAGTTAAAGAAGGCGACGAATGGAAAACTGCCTTCCGTACTAAATACGGATTATTCGAGTACCAGGTGATGCCTTCGGATTGTGTAACGCACCGGCTGCCATCCAATACTTCATGAATGATGTCCTTCGGGAACTCATCGATGTTTGTGTTGTCGTATATATCGATGACATTCTGGTGTACTCCTCTTCGGAATCTGATCACAGAAAACACGTTAGGGCAGTACTTGAAAAACTGCGCCAACACAAACTATTTGCTAAATTGGAGAAATGTGTTTTCCATACCACAGAAGTCGAGTTTCTAGATTTCATCCTGACACCCAAAGGAGTCCGAATGGACTCAAGAAAAGTGGATGCCATCCTCAAATGGCCATCACCTAGCTCTGTAAAAGGGGTTCAAAGCGTGCTCGGCTTTGCCAATTTCTATCGCAGGTTTATCCCGGAATTTTCACGCGTGGTACAACCCATTACTGCACTCTTGAGGAAAAATAAACGTTTTGAATGGTCTGAAGAAGCCGAGAAGGCCTTTCAGGATTTAAAAGCTAAGTTTACCTCTGCACCTATATTGAAACACCCGCGTCCAGATCTCCCTTATGTCGTCGGGACTGACGCATCCAGCCTAGCCATGGGAGCTGTCCTGTCCCAAAGAGATCCCGAAACCAACCAACTGCATCCCGTAGCATTTTGGTCCAGAAAACTCTCGGCACCCGAGGTTAATTATGCAATCACGGACAAAGAACTGTTAGCCATTAAGTCCGCTTTTAAAGCCTGGCGGCATTATCTGCTTGGCGCTCGACATACCATCACAGTGATCACTGATCACCGGAATTTACAGTATTTGAAAACCGCCAAGGCTCAGTCATCACGGCAGCTCCGATGGGCTTTGTTTTTCGCTGAATTTGATTTCGTGATTACCTATCGACCTGGCTGCAAGAATGGCAAAGCAGACGCCTTATCCCGAATTGGAATGGGAGAATCTGATACAAACTCAGAACCAGTACCAATAATTCCCGAACAGAGGATTCTAGGCATGACTTCGTTACAGACGCTTGAAGACATTCAAGCCAGAGTGAAACAACTCCTGGACCCTACAACCTTACAGGAATGGATACAAAAGGGATCAGACTTTACCATAGATAATGGTTTACCTTATTTCCAAGGACGCTTATTCCTGCCACATAAGGAATTACACGAACTAGTTATTTCCGGTTATCATGATACATTAATAGAGGGACACCCCGGTATTGCCAAGACAGAGGAAAAGGTGAAACGACAATTTTGGTGGCCCTCTTGGCGAAAAGATGTTAAATCTTTTGTGATGTCCTGTGGTGTTTGCGCCCAAAATAAAAGTCAAAAGAAAAAACCAACCGGTCTCCTTCAACCTCTAGACATACCACCAGCACCCTGGCACACCCTATCAATGGATTTTATTACGGACCTGCCTCCTTGTTCGGGGTACAATACTATTCTGGTAATTGTGGATTTGTTTTCCAAAATGGCCCACTTTATTCCTTTGAAAGGTTTACCTTCAGCTTCTGTCCTAGCCACAGAATTCCTCGAAAATATTGTTCGGCTACATGGATTCCCATCTATACTAATCTCTGACTGGGGAAGCCAATTCATTTCCCACTTCTGGCGCAAATGTTGTCAAATGGCGCAGATCGACGTAAGATTATCGACCAGTCACCACCCTCAGACCGATGGTCAGACCGAGAGGACAAATCAGACCCTTGAACAGTACTTACGGTGTATGTTACAGCAATCTGAAAGCAACTGGAAAGACATTCTTTGGATAGCCGAATATGCATATAATAATTCAGTACAATCTGGAACTGGCCACAGTCCTTTTTATACTTTGTTTGGGCATCACCCTCGAACCTCAAACCTTGACTCACCTCAGAACCTCGGAATGCCTGCAGTAGAACATCTGCATTCTACAATTACCCAAGCCTTCAAAGAGGCAACTACGCATTTACAACAAGCCAAGAGAAAATACAAGAAGAATGCTGATCTACATCGGAGTGAAGCACCTCCGTATCAGATTGGGGATCAAGTGTGGTTAGCTACCAGACATTTACCACTCAAAGGGCCTCGAACTTTTAACCCAAAATATCTGGGACCTTATTCTATTACGGCAATAATTAACCCAGTGGCTGTTTAACTTGATTTACCAGCTAGTATGCAAATTCACCCTGTTTTTCATGTGTCACTTCTGAAACCAGTGGTACCCGGAACCCGACTACTCACACCTCCAGAACCTATTCTAATAGATGGGGAGCCCGAATTCGAAGTGAAGAACATTTTAGACTCAAAAATGTTTAGGTCAAAACTGTTCTACCTAATTGATTGGAAGGGGTACGGACCTCAGGAGAGGTCGTGGGAACCCAGCGACCATGTGCATGCACCTCGATTAGTCAGGAAATTCCACCGACTCTTCCCAGACAAACCAAAACCCCCGGAGGGAACAACCTTGGGAGGGGCCTTGGGGGGGAGTGCTGTCATGATGCCCGCTCCCGGGGAGCCGGTTCAAGCCCGGCGTCCCCGAAAGCGAATATCCAGTCCCCAAGGAAGGACCCAGCAACCCCATATAGGGGCCCTTTGGACAGTCTCCTGGCGCCTATGGCGCCAGGCTCATAAAAGACATCAGTCCTGGCGCCATAGGCGCCAGGCTCATTATGGGAATGCTTGGGTGCACTTACCTGATGCAGACCATGCTGCAGGATCCCGGCCTCCTTGAGGCCTGAAAGGAACTACTTTACCTGTGGGACTAATTTACCATCCGGGTGTGGTCGGGGAAGGATACATACCTGATTGGAGGAAGGATACATACCTGGAACTTCTTCCAAGGCTATTTAAACCCCACCCGAACAGCCACATGTGCTTCGCGTTGTTCTGCATCTAGCAGCTGGACGCTCACCGTGTCTGCTCCTGCATCCTGACTTCTGAATGTCCGAAAATTGGACACAATGCAACCAAACAAAGGCCATGGAGAACCGTTCTGCGTGGATATGAGTTTCCTCACAAAGGCACCTGCCCGGCTGTAGGACAGCAATACTCAGCTTGTAGGGAGACAACCATTTCAAAGCCGTTTATTGCATGTACCGCAGTCAGGCATGAGGTGAAGGAAATGGCAGGAGGCCAGCACAGGGCAAAGACAGGCAGATGCAGAGTCCCCCGGGGACACCAGCCAACCCTATGAGCAACCTCATTGACAGCAGAGACAGGAGGCAGGAAGGAAAACTGCAAGAGAGAGCACCAGTAGAATGGAGGTCGAGTATGACAACGACATCCAGGTCCAGGAGAAGACCCAAAAGGTATGTTCGCTACCTGGTTGAGCAATCACAGATGGATAGCAGATCCAGTGCATCGTCGGAAAAAGACGTGAGAAGAAGGGAAAATCCTCGAGAAGAACCACGGAAGAGAGGCTACCTCTATGCACTCAGCAACTCGACAGCAAAGGAGCAAAGCCCAATACTGCTCCTCCAAGTGAATGACATGGCGGCTGAATTCCTAGTGGACAGAGGAGCCACGGTAAATGTCATAAGCAAAGAGGTTGATAACAATCTGCAGATATAAAACACAGACAAAAAGGATACCCATGCACGTCATGATGGCCACAACTGACAGTGGGTGTATTCTAAGTTTCAAAGCCGCCATGTACATGGGTATCATACATGTACTCTACAGACTCATGGCTCATAAATACCTGGATCCATCCGCCAAGATAGAGAAACTGTTCCCAACACTGTTCATGGCAAACTAAAAGATTGACAAATCAATCTGCACATAGATCCGCAAGTACCGTCAATAGCCCAACACTATTGTGGCATCCCAGTGAACATACAACAACAGGTTGAGGAGGAACTACACAAATTACTGGACACAGGTCTTAAGATGGATTTCTGAACTCTGTCCTGGAGGGGCAGAGGTTCAGAAGGCCAGCCTAGTTTCTTGGAACAGGGTAACCTCTGGACAAGCCAGACCAATCAGGGTAGCGATGGCGGCGGACAAGACTAGGTCTCAAGACGGGTGAGGGTGACTGAAAGCCCGCAATGAGCACACAAAGCAAGGACACTTACAAATTACTCCAGACAGGTGTTATATTAAAAATATAGACACATTTATTACAAGGCCTTTGTAACATCGACCATAGTAAAGAATCACGGTAAAACTCCAATAAACCAACACATCACAAGCAATACAATATATATACAAGACCAAGGGGTCTAAAGAGTTAGAAGCACGAAATATGCAGACCACCTAGATGGGGAGGAAAACAGGCAGTGCAAGTAATCGTTAGACCCAGTTCGACATCAGAGGCCACCTAACTAGAAGGAAGTCCGGGCCCTACGAATAGTGGAGCCTTGTGCTCAAAAGTACTTGCACACGCGGGTGCCAACGGGCAAAGGAGAGTCTCTTCAGGGAGATCAGGCAGTTCAGAGAGGTGAACAAAATGATGATGAACAGTTCCCCACTACTCAAGCGCGGCCTCCACTTGTGGGCAGAAGCAGGGCGCGAGTGCAGAAAAGGGTTGCTGTTTACGACAGCGGTGGAGAGCCACAGGCTCCTGCGGGAGGGCGACCGGTTAGGCTATTGACTACTCACCGGTCCCCGATGCAGGCAGACCCAGGCTTCTCCGGTTCCGTTTCGGTACTAGCAGTTTCAGATGCGATCAGCAGGATGTCTCGACGCAGTGTAGATTCCGCGACAGCAGGAGTCAGGGTCGAGGGTGTCCCAAATGCAGCGAACACACACAGGTTTATTACCACAGTAGGGCAACTCGGCAACCGCAGGTATTCCGGTCCCAAAGCAAACGTCTCACTTCAGACCTGGGAGTGCCAAGTGTACGAATTGTGTGAGAGTGCCGAGGACACAGGATTAGCAGTAAGCCAGACGGCGGTGACAGAGCAAGGTTCCTGTGTAGGCTGGTCAGTCCACTGGATGGCACAGGGACGCTTCCGAAGGCTTACGTACAGAATTTGGTGAAGAAGCCGAGAATAGTTGTTCCCACTATTCTAAAGGGTCGAAGCGCCAGTACAGGCCTTCTCGTTCGATCAGAGTCAGAGGGGTGTCACAGGACGACAGCAGTGCAGGGTGCCAAACCTTCAGCGGGTCACCAGCGATTCCTCGACTCAGGTTCTTAGTTGCAGGATACTTGGCTCCTTATCCTTTGTTCATGAGAACTCAGGAGATCGACCTGGTAGTGCTGTTTCCAGCCTCCTCTTATCCAGAGTTACCTTCGCGCCAAAACGGAGAGGACCCAATGGGAGATCTGCTCACAAAACACTTACACCATACGTGGACCTATCACGGTGGTCCCAGGCATTCAAGATACTCTATACTCTCTGGTCTCTGGCACCCAGGATGTGTATTGGGAACAGACATCCCAGCCCACATCCTGGAGGCACACACAAGGCATGGAGAAGCCCCCGAAAGTGTTGTGTTTCGTGGGAAAGTGCATGACCAAATAAGGACTGCCCCGGGTCGGCTAGACCTGGGGGAAGGTGAAGGGGCAAGACGGTCAGCGGACAGGACAAAGAACCTCGTGGCATGGCCATTTTGGATGCCATGCCACCCATTTGGGCCAAACGCGGGAAGCGCGGTTAACATGGCAAAAAGGGGTTCAAAACACAAAGAAACGATAACTGCCACCAGTCCCGTCCTTGACACACTTGCACATTTCATGATAAGTCCAGCGAGAGTTTCTAGGGCCATTGGAATGACTAGAGACCCAAGAACGCGGTAATGTAAGTTACGGTGCACTCTTGTTTCATGTTGCTCAAAAGCTGCAACATGAGGAAAGGACTAAGGGAAATGAAGTCTTCCAGTACTGACTGTCTTAAGGGCAGGTTAGTTTCCCCAGAAGAATTGAGCGAAAGCCCAGAGGAGTGCGGCGGAAGGCTGCGCTTCTCTGGCAAAGTCTAGATCAGGGTGTAAAACAACAGCAAAATGTTTGGGGGTTGCCACATGGAAGGAAAATTACCTACAATTATGAAATCTTTCCTAACACTAGGCATCATAGAGTCTGCAGTAGGCCCTACTCTGTGGGTGTCGCCAATAGTTCCAGTGCCCAAACAGGACTCACAAGATATCAGGATATGTGTAGACATGCGACGGCCGAATGAAGCTATACTGAGGGAGCATCATCAAGCTCCTCAGATCACTGACGTGGTACATCTGGTAATGGTGCCAAAGTGTTTTCAAAACTGGACCTTAACAAAGGTTATCATCAACTGGAACTGAGTAAGGAGTCCAGATACATAGCCACATGTGTCACACATCAAGGGCTGTACAGATATAGGCGCCTCAGTTTAGGAGTCTCGTTGGCTGTAGAGATTTTTCAGGCAGAGATACATAATGTCATAAAGCACATTCCCAGTGGCTTAAATTATAGTGATGACATCCTGGTATTCGGACAAGATCAAGAACAACACGATAACACTCTCACGAGAGTGTGCATGGCACTTGAAGGTGCTCATCTCATGCTAAATAGATAAAAATGTGAATTCAGAAAGCACACTCTTCATTTTTTTGGACACCTATTCTCGGCGCAGGGCATGACCCCAGACCCAGAGAAGGTGACCGCCCTCACTGAGGCAGACCCACCAACAAATGTTTCAGTACATCAATCCGTTTTAAGCTTTGCTAGCTATTGTACCCGATACATCCAGGACTTTGCATCAGTCAGTGAGCCCCTGAGAGCCTTGACGTAGCAGCAAACGATATTTGTGTGGACAGGTGCATGCCAACAGGCATGAGACAATATGACAACACACAGCTCATGGCAAAAACATGGCATACTTCAACACAGCGAGGGAGAGGGAGCTGGTCTTGGACGCGAGCCCCATAGGGTTGGGCGCCATTCTGACACAGATTGATCCCAAGGACAGCGGGATGCATCACATCGTCTCATACACCAGCAGAAGGCTGTCGAGGACTGAACAAGCATACTCACAATCTGAAAAACAATACCTAGCTGTGGTATGGGCCTGTGAACATTTTCATCTTTTTCTTCATGGGAAATCTTTCACAGTGGTCACCGACCACCAAGCCCTACTTTTCATCTATGGAACCCTCAAGCTAAAATGCCCCCCAGAATTGCACGGTGGGCTCTGAGACTGCAGGACTACAGTTTCTGTATTATTCATAGCTCAGGGAAAAATGACAACCCCCCTGATTTCCTACCAAGATATCCACCTAAGAGCCCCCTGCCCATGCCATCCATTGCAGATCAATATATACACTACATTGTGCATGCAGCCATCCCAAAGGGAATTGAAATGGCGCACATTGCACAGGAAACGGAAAATTACCAGGCTATGTAGATAATCTTCAGATGCATGCAGTAAGGTTGATGGAAGCAGGCCAAGCGAGCGGGTGAGCACACCAGTCTAGATATTCAACAAAATCACAACAGTTTGGTGGCAATGAGGGAGGAGCTTGCCCATTCAGAAGAAGGGCTCTTACTCAAAGGAATAAAAATAGTCATTCCCCCGACTCTGCAAAGAAAGATTCTGGAACTTGCACATGAAGGACACTGTGGGATCGTATCCACCAAGAGAATGCTACGGCAGAAAGTATGGTTTCTACAATTGTATACGCAGTTGGAAGCGCTGCTCCTTCAATGTCCCATGTGAGCAGTCATCAACCCCAATACACATCCTGAGCCATTGCGCATGACAGACCTTCCTGAGAAGTCATGGGATGTGATAGCAGTGGATTTCTTCGGATACCTGAAGGGGGAGAATACATATTTGTGGCAATGGATGAATACTCTTGGTACCAAGATCTACAATTGGTGCCTTCCACCACCGGCTGCCACACCATACCTGGGCTGAACAGGATGTTCCCTGCCTATGGGATACCAAGCGTAGTAAAATCCGACAATGGACCCCCGTTCACAGGGCAGGATTTCAAGACGTTTGCAAAATACATGAGTTTCACCCACAGACGAGTCACACCGTTATGGCCAAAATGTAAAATGGAACAGTAGAGTACTTTCTGAGCAACATCAAGAGAAATGTCCAAACTGCACGTTTAACGGGAGAGCCTGTGGAGAAGATCTTATATCAGCTGCTGCGTGATTATCGTAACACATCCCACAGTAACACAGGAAAAGCACCATTAGAAGTGATGTTTGGGCAGAACATACACACCAGAATCCCACATGTTATGACCCCGGAGGAGAAATATACATGAGACTCTGAGATGAGGCAACGAGAACTGAGTGCCAAGGAAACCATGAAGGAGCGAGCTGATGTGGCTAGGAGAGCTTGTGAGAATAATCTGGAGGTGGGGGATGTCGTGATAGTGCGCCAGCCCCAGACTCGGAAACATACCACAGTTTTTGACAAGGAACCACTGACGGCCACCCAGGTCAAAGGGACTCTCGTCACAGCTGAAGGAGAGAGGAGAGCAGTGACCCGAAATTCCTTGTACTTCAAGAGGATGCCTGGGATCATCATGACAAAATCTTCAGCAGAGGACGCTGATCTGGGATGCTCCCTATGAGAGAGACAGCGAGGACTCCAGCGAAGAGCTAGGCATGTTACCTGTGAGAGAGATGGTCACCTGCAATTAAGTTTGATGGAGAGGACCCAGCGGGTCAGGAACCGACCTCAGAGACTTATAGAAGGGATGAACTGAGAAATAACGTTTTGTTAAGAAGGGGCGGGTTATGACGTTGTGTGAAGCCGGCACCCCTGTCACGTGGGGAGGGTGCAGCCCAGGGCACGTGAGGAGGAAGAGGAGGGGCAGTTTCAGTGAGGGACACGATCAATGAAGATGTGTAGTTAAACCCTCTAATGTTGTCTGCTTCGTTCTTGGTGTGTTGTCAGATTGGAAACTGTGTAGGTCAGAATGGAGTAGCCGGATGTCTTGAAGGCTCCGTTAAAACATACATGAAAAATGCTAAACACCTCTATCATTTTCCGTGTTATTTACGTTTTCAACTAAATCAGTTCCCTACTCTCGAACATATAGGCTCATGCTTTTTTTGTAGATTATATAATCAAGAATCAGTGCTCAAAATGCTTAAACACTTGACTGTCTATTGTCAGGCAATCAGACATTTAAGGACTTTACATTTAAATTATTTTTTTCCTCAGTCAATTCACATGGGTGAAATGTTTTGGTCTCGTTTAATGCAAGGATAAGTGTTTCTCTAGTTTTAGCTTTGTATGAAGTCTTGCAAGAGCTTTCTTTTATTCTTGATGTACTGATTTAAAAAGTCATATTTTAATATGTTACTTTTTATATGTTTATTGTTTTATTCTGTTTGTTGGTGAAAGGTTTTATATTAAACCATAACACAATAAAAAAAAACATTTTTAAAAAGAGCAATTTAGTGGTCCAGTGTGTAGCAGCCTAGCTGCCCGCCCGTACACTCGCAGCGATCCTTGTGAGCTGAGTTGACATGTAAGCGTGTCCAGAGCGGGTGGTTGAAAGCATAAGTACATTTCTGCCCTCCACCCCAGCTGGCATTTTGCTTCATTCTTCCTTGTCTTCAGTTTCTTTCATGTGGCTACTCCCACTCTGCTTCTGAAGAGACTGCGCAACCCAGCCTAGATGAACGCACAACTCCTATTTCCTAATCCAATAGGATCTACGGTGCCAACCGCGCATGCTCGCTCCGAGTGGCGGCTCAGTCTTTAAAGTGTACTAGAAGTACAAAGGACAGCGACTAGCCTTGCAAGAGCTGGTAGGCGTGGCTTGTAATCAGAGCGAGGGCTGGAACGCAAAGGTTTGACACTTTCTTCCTGGTGTGTTCAAAACTCGTGCCCCTTGACCGAGTTTCTCGCTGCTGCTCCTGTCATTGTCGCAGAAGGCTCGGGAGAGGCAGGAAAACCATGGCGGCTCCGTTGAGATTTGATGGGAAAGTAGTACTGGTGACAGGAGCCGGAGGAGGTGAGAGCCACCCTTATAGACGGGCTATGGAAAACGAGCATCATGCTGCAAACCTTAACGCTGTTTCAAATTATGGTGTACTGCCGTCTCGCATTTTGCTGTACTGACCCAATTTTATGTGAAAAGTTCCGACTCTGCTTGTCCTAAAGGATCAAAGCTTTTCCACCTCTTGTGGCACGCTTTTTTTTGTTTGATAGTTCAATCCAAGGCAGCAAAGCGGCCACCTGCGATCTGGGGAAACAGTTAAACACATTGCCCGTTACAACGGGAGCAATAAGAGTCTAACGGCAGCGGGCGCAGTAGTGGGCGGGCTATTAGAACCTGTAAACCCTTGAATGGTGGGCAGTTGTACAAGTGCACCAACAAGTGGAATTACGCTGGCTCCGGCCCCATGCTCCCATCACCAGCCCTTACAAGCGGCAGCCCCATGCCTGGGTCGTGCCTTTCCTCCACCCCACGTCGTCGTGTTTTACAACTGTACTGCAAAGAATGAAAGACAATGCATCTCAAACGACCACTATTGCTTTCAGTCATTGTCCCCCACAGGCCACAGCATGCTGCTTCATATGCCTCTCCTTTCTAATCAGTCACCATTCACACCTCTTAAGGAACATGCTAAAACCTCTCCTCCCACCCAGGGCCATCTTAAGCACTTTTGGGGCCCTGGGAAAGGACATCTTTGGGCCCCCCCCAACCAAACAAAAGGAATTAAGGGATCAAGAATACTGGTTGGGCCCAGCACCCTTCGCGCTCACAACCTATAGGTTGATCTGCTGTCTCGCAGCATAATAAGCACGTTTACTCCCTTTAACTCCTATTGCCGTCTTCATTCTTGCTCTAATCAGAATGATAAACAAGTAGCATTTGAAGACCAACATTAGCAGTCTACAAAGGGGTTACTGTTCTAGTACATACAGGATACTTTCTATCAATAACATCCAGGAAGGTAGATGTATTAATGCAGGGCCGTATGTAAAAGGTACATGTAACCTATAATAGACAACTCACATTAGCTGCCTCACATAATGCAGAAGTGCTCATGCATGGATAGAGAGAAACAATTGGAAGGAAGGAGAACGCTACACATACCGTAGCATGGACAGTGGAGGCAGATTAGAAGCTACCAGGAAGGTGTCTTTATCCAGACAGACTGAGATTAGAAGTGTGAAATGGTTTTCAAAGTGTTGCCATTGGATATCAAAGGAACAAATGCCTGTGCTGTGCGATATAAACATACTCGCTATTAACACAGTGAAACCATGAATAAGGCTTTTATGAAGATCAAACCATGAGGAGGAAATCGCTCAGAAGGGCTGACAATTTTGATAGGTTTACGGACTGGCTATACTGAGAGGTTAGGCAATACACGAATGAATGAGATGCTCAGGATCACACATTGGTTGAGGGGTGAAGAGGTGAAGCTGGGATTTGTGCTAATTCTGCAATTTCTGCATTTGAACACTTTACTTTCTTTTCCAGTTATATGATATCGCATTTATAACGCACCTATATAAAAGTGTTTCAAGGCGCGACAATGCAAGGGAGGGGGAACAGAGGGAAGACGGACAATGATCCTACTAGGCCAGGTGCATGAGAAGGAGAAAGGGGGAAAGTGCGGGGGTGGTAAGAGTGAGGGGACAGGGCAGTACATGGTATAATAGAATAACAATAAGTAAAAGTACGGCCAGCAGGTGGCAAGTGCAAGGGTAAGTGCAGGCATCAGGTGTCAAGTGCTGGTAGTGGGACTGTAGGGATACTGAAAACCGTCCCCAGTGCGGTGGTTGCCAGGAAGGCAGTGCAGGTGTGCGACTGGCGGGGGAGGGGACCTGTGCCTGAGATCAGAGGGTGGCCAGGTAACCAGTGCGGTTTCAGTTTCAGCCAGGAAGTCAGCAGGGGAGAGGAGGAGAAAAAGCAGAAGCAAAGAGAAAGGTTTTGAGGTGCTTCCAGAACCAGAGAGGATTCTCCTCAAGTTTCTGGGAGGCAGGGAGGCTGTTTCAGAGGGAGGTCCCAGCCGAAGAAAGAGATCTACCACCAACTCGTTGCTTGGAGAAGCGACTGACCCTGAAGGAGTTGGTGGCAGATGAGCGAAGAGCTCGAGAAGGATGGTATTTAGGAAGAGAGAGTTGAAGGTATTGAGGCCCCAAGCCCCACAAAGCCTTGTGCACAATGCAGAGGGTTTTGAACTTAATCCACACAGCCACTGGGAGCCAGTGCAGAGATTTCAGTCCTGGAGAGATACGATCCCTGGGCTTGAGGCCAAGGACAAGTCTTGCAGTCCTGTTCCGGATGAGTTGCAGAGTGCGGAGAGTAGAAGCAGGCAGGTTTAGAAAGAGGCTGTCGCAGCAGTCCAGCTTAGAGAGAACCATCACTCTGAAGACAGTGAGATTCTGGGGGAAGGAGAGGAAAGGAAGAATACCTCTGAGGAAGTGCAGCTGGTAGTGTGACTTCTTAGAGACGTCGGGAGATGTGAGGAGAGAAGGAGAGTGGGAGATGCAAGGAGAGAAGGAGAGTGTGGAGTCAAAGATGAACCCAAGGTTTTTAGCCTCACAGGTGGGAGCAGGAAGAGGGCCGAGAGAGGCCGGCTACTGAGTGGCAGGAAAGGGTGTGGGTGTGCCGATGAGGAAAATCTCGGTCTTACTGGCATTAAGGCAGAGATCATTGGCGGCACACCACTCCTGGATGGCGGACAGACAGTCAGAGATGAGAGGGAGAAGAGGTGGCTGCCTGTAGCCTGAAAATGAGCTGATTGCCCCAAATTCCAGTACTATGTGGATGACAGAGCACAGCAATGCGGTGGGCAAGAAGTGCCAGGTATTGGTTGAACAGCCAGGGAGAGAGATTAGGAAAAAAGTCAGCCACGCCACGTCCTGATCGGTGATCCCCCAGGTTATCACAGAGATGGTTGAGCAGGATGGCATGGTTGACCGTGTCAAAGGCAGAAGAGAGAACAAGTAAGATGAGGACACAGGGGGTGTTGGAATCAAGGTTGGAGAGCAGGTCTTCACAGATTCTCAGGAGAGCTGTTTCCGTGCTTCCGGCACCTCTGAAGCCAGACTGATGATCATGAAGACAGCCAACAGATTCAGTGTGAAGATTGAGCTGGGAGATGACCAGCTTTTCCAAGAGTTTGCCCACGAAAGGAGTGATGGAGTTTGGGTGATAGTTAGCTGGGCAGGACGGGTCGGCAGAGTGTTGTTAAGAGGGTGCACAAGGGAGTGCTTCAGGGGGAAGGGAAGACTCTCATTTTATAAACAAAGCGGACATGGAAAGTACACAAATCACATTACCAAACGTGACCGTATTTAAACAAAATATTGTAGAAGGGTGTTATGCAAAATGGGAATGATTCTAGCTTCATTCTTTCCATCATCAAGGGAAGTATATAGGAACCAGCATACCAATCAGTGTGATTTAACAAATTTAATGTGGGTTTGTTTTTTTGTATTTTAAAGCTTTAAATACTTCCAAAACAATGGCTTGAGACATTTTCATTTGTAAACGTGCATAAAAACCTTTGACTTTTATCAAAAGGCAAACCATTTTTTGTTTGAAACAAGCAGATCTTAAAATATGCTTACCTTAGGCCTGCAACATATGTTCACTCTCTTCTCTCTACCAACCCTTTCACCCAAATGTCCTACATAAGAAGAAAGATCAAGTAATGGGCTAAACGATACCAGCAGCATGCAAGAAGCCAAACCTCACAGAAGACAGCACAGTAATGTAAGATATATTAGATGATTTGACCAGGATCACTGTATCCTTTCCCGGCAATTCCAGGATACAAACATGAACGCTGTCGTTTCATAGTCTTGAATTTGGATACTTATTCACCTCTTGGACTAACAATTTATGCCATTGTTGGAGGCGATTGCCTAGGTTTCACAACACCCCATCTGAACAAACCAATTTCTAGACCTTCACCATACGGATGATATGTTAGTTTTTATAGCAACTCCTATCTGGTACAGGTACATTGCTGAGAATGGTAGATGTTGTTCTGCAAAACCGAGTACATATGCAGGCAGGTTTATACATTTCAGACATAGGAAAGGATCAGCCAGCCTTGCTGGAATGTGATATTCTTATTTTGCATATAAACACATATCTCTGCAATGGGTGCTTCACACACTGAGCTAACTTCTGAACCATTGTGGCACTCAATTTATCAATATGCATTTCAACATTGCCTATTGCACATGATCAATATAATTCCCACAAGAAGGAAAGAATGCTACAGAGCTGTGCCATAAAGGACACACAAACTATGTATACCACAGTGAACACAGAAAGCAATACATGATGAATTGATGAAGGCAGAATGCACTTGCCAAAACAGAAAGGCAATGGGTTTAGGGGCTCAGCACCCCATAAAATATCCTGACATGTGCTATCTAAGACTGGTGAACAATGTAATCTTACTTCTTCAAATCAGCTAGCCTTGTGGGGTCCCTGAACAAGTGCCCCTTTTGCCCCTCCCATAAAAACGTCTATGCTCCCACCTACACGCACAGTTGTGCATGGCGCGATCACTGAAATGCAGAGGATAAACGCGTGCAGGAGCAGGGCTATGAGGGGGTTGAATCCCAATAACAGGGCAGCAAAAACAATGTTTCCTTTCTCCTTCAGTCCAGGAACGGTACTAGTTGTGACAAATAAATCAGGTAACATTGGCTGTTTTTACCAAACAGTAGAGGTACGTTGTACCCTTTAATTCCTGCCCACTTGAACCTCTGATGGTGGGTGATGACAATCGGAGGGATTGCCTAACTTCGGTACGTGCAATAATGACCGGTACGTGCAATAATGACTACAGTTTTAAAACCAGAGGGAAATGTGTTTAGCTCATATTACTTTGCATAATTCTATTGTAATATTCTATTCAGGATGGCAAGTCTAAATCCATATTCTTTCTTTTTCTCTTGATGTATGTCTATAATGTTTTTCTGCTTAGTATATTGTGTAATTATTATTATTTTTTTTACTTTTCAAGAAATCTCCATTAAACAAAGTATTATTTAACCTCCATGAATGAAACGCAGACCATAACACACATATGAGCTAAAAGATCAGAAGATATTTGTTCAAGTGTTTAAGTTGCAGATTGGATCCAAATCTCGGTTTCACCGCTTAACCAAATTGTGTGATCTGAACAAATCATTTAAGCTCGCTGTTTTATTGGGAGTCCAGAGAAGCTATTCAAATAACTATTATTATTATTCTATTATTATATGCACTTATAATGCACCAGAGCCCCCAGGCATCAGGGTGCAGAGAAAAGTGAAAGAAAAAAGGGGGTGGGGTGACAAAAGAGAACATTGAATCCAGGGATTATTACTGAAAAATTATGATTTTCAGCCCTTTCCTAAATTTCAATAAATCATTTTCTAGGCGCCAAACTTTCGGAACTGCTTATTCTATTACAAAAATCCACGCTTATAATATATTAGACGGTACAGTTCCTCCATATATAATAATAGTGACCATTCATACATTGTGCACCATGAAGTTCTTTGTCTCTTGGCTTACTTGTGGGCAGTCTCTTGTAATTGCACTTTCCATGATGCTCTCCGCTATCAAAGACTGATGGCACACCATGTAATGTCATTTTCAATGACCCACCTTCTACTTTTGATGATGGCAATTAATATTCAAATGAGTAGGTTTGTATGTAATTTCCACGGGATTCACAGGACCTGCTCTGGAGAGAAAGATAACAAGTCAGTTCCCCTGTATGCATAACGGTCCTAGAGTTTTGTTATTTTTTAGATGCATATGTGTTTAAATGCCAATTGCCATTAAAATAAAGTGTATATGAGAAACAATCGGTGCATATCCGTAGATGAATTTGTGAACAACAGATTATTAAACATTGTTTCATTGTCTACAGTTTCCTGTGAAAACCATTTTGTAAAGTTACCGACCCTAGATCCTTCTTGTGCACTTCTCAAAACACCTAGTTATGCCATGTACTGCCGACTTTGAGCATGCTGCAAAAACACTGCAAACAGGAAAGTGTTCAGGACACTAAGCAGCACTAACTAGACTATACCATGTACTGCCAAGAAGATGATCTTCTTGTGCAGTGCATGCTGCATCAAATTGTATTGTGAAGAACCCCCGCCATTAAACTGCTCCATGCACGGTCAACCAGAGCTGCTTACTGTGCACTGCCAACACCAAGATACATTGTGAGCATGTGTGAGGCGGGAGAGGGTCATGAAGCAAGTGTTGAGGTGTGGTCATATGCCATGCATACAACATGTATTATTAATAATAATATTACTAGGGTATTTGAGTACAGACCGAGCTTCAGGACGCAACAGAGCACTTTACAATCATAGTTGGAAGAACATGGTGAGGGGAAGCAGAGAAACAAGGGAGTGAGGTGCTAACGGGAGAGGCGGAGGCGCTAACAGGGGAGGCGGAGGCTGGGCAACTTTTCAGCAAGGGATCTAGAAGCACCCAGTGGAGGAAATGGTGGGGATCAGATCACCCAGTGTCTGGTAGGGTGGGGAATGGTGGGTACGAAGACCTAACGGTAGAAGGGAGAGGGTAGGGGGGAGAGTCTGAATTTGATAGGACTAGGTTCCATACTCTTGTAGCGTAGCTCGGGAAGACCTGGATAGCGTAGCATAGGGTTTACTGTGCAATTATGCTATTATCAGGTCCTCTTTGCCTCCCAAACCACAGTGATGTACCTCTACTCAGTTGCCTATAACAAAAGGGGCTCTTCAGCACGATATACAGTGTATCCTTCCTATGCATTGTACTCGGCACTGCATACCCCATGCATGGCCAATTGGAAAACTTTCCTGTGCGCTTGACAAAGTACCAGGATACCTCATGCACTTCCGAGGTAGAGCAAGCTCCTCGGGTGCACTCCACTCAGAATAAGTCAGTTCCATCCAGGAGGGCAGCTGTACAATGCATATAGCACTGTACTACTTTCTGCACCACAAACAAGGAGGGACCTTTGGCGCTGCACACAACGCTACACCATAACATGCACTGCCAACCAGATACTCCTGTGCCTAGTGTTGCGTGGCGGATTGTACCTAAACACGGTGTGTAATGCCTGAATGAGAATACGTTTTCGTACCCCTATTCATGTATTGCATTTGGCAACAAAACAGTAACAGTGTCTGAAACTTTTCATGTATTCAAGTCAAGAGATGCAGCATGAAATTAGCCAGCGATCTAAATTCAAAAGAAAATCATAATGTATAATTTAAAATCATAATTTGAAGAATTCCGCCTGTAGCTTCCATCAGGCACCTGAATTTGTAAATCTGTTTTGATAGTGACCCTATGTCTGTGCACCTTCAATTTGGGAGGCTTTGGTCTCGAGAGGACCAGTTATCGGGCCCGTTGATCCTATTTCTAAAACCATATGTGATGTAATAGCTGAGCCAAAAATGTGTTTTACACACCCTTTATTAATCAAGTAATAGATTGATGGCTTGCAACTAAAATACAGGAGGAATAACTGTAAAGATGGGTTTACTTAAAATGGTGTAAGGTCCTACGTAATATAGGAAATCCTGAAAGGATCTGTGGTAATCTAATACAGTCCCTGTGACCCTTTCCTTACCTACCAGCAAGAATCCCACTTCGTCCCCCAAATACCTTGCTTTAGGGTATGCCAAACATTACTTTGATATGTACTGAAGTGCCCACTTTTCCTGCGGGCGGCATTCTGACAGACCACTGTGTTAGCACTACAGCCTGCAGGGATTGCCACAAGCACTTTTCCTGCTTTGAGAGGGAGGTGCAGGAAGAGGTCCACATGGAAAGGCAGAGCAGCCAGAGTTAATGAGTGGGGCAGAGGTACAAGAGGTGTGATTTCGAGTTGGGACAGGTAGGAGGGGGCAAGCTCGTGGGGAAGAAAGAATGGGTCATAACAGGAGATCGGGGGCTGCAGGGTTGCTCCCGCTCAACTGGAGGGTCATGGAAGGGAGTGGGGGAAGGGAAGAGCATTACTCACAGGCATTCAAACTAGGTCTCTGCAAAAGTGGCCTGCGGGCAAACTTCATTGAACCACATTTGAAATTTTAACGTTCTTGCCTTGGGTCTCATTCCTGGCCCAGTAATGGTACCGTTCAGACTCGGACTAGCAATTTTCACCCCCTTGATTGGGGGCTTTTGTAAGACTGTGATATTTTTGCCCATAGGTATGTCAATAAGACTGTAGCATACCCTATTACTAATGTATACCCTGTCTGAACTTCCTACACCTTTCTATGTGTATATTCAAAGATCTTTGTCTTGTTGATTACCGATCACTCATTCAGACAACCAGTGTTCCAGATAACATTTTACAGTGGGAGTATTTAAAAAAAAAATGTTTTTATTGTTGCGTCTGTAGTTTACATAAAACCTTACACAACATTACACAACATTAGCATATATACAGAAATATTTAAAACAAGAACAATTTCTCAAAATAAACAGATACAATATCTGTCTAATAACAATTTATAATCTCCATCTCTAAGAGGAATAATTTAAAATACATTCATCATATGCAAATTTCCAATTCCATTTCATGCCTATATATTTTTTTCCATTTCTTCCATAATATACTTTTTTATATAGTGCCAAAATGTAAAGAAATGTTAAGTCCCCACATGAGTCAACTCCAGAATAAATTGACTGACGAAACAAGGTCTCTATCAAATCTCCCTTCAAAACAAATTGCACGAGTAGGCTCAAAGTAAGTGCAAAAAAGCACTAGATGTTTGAGTGTCTCAGTAGCAGTAGAATCTTTACAAAATCGACACCTCATTTCCAGCAATCTCCCCTCTGTTTCAGCTCTAGAAGACCAATATCTAGTCCTCTCCAAGGTTGGTATCTGATTCAATCTAAAACGCATGTATACTGATCTTACCCTCTCACATGCGGAAATATTGGATATTTAAGGGCAGACATTCTTTAGCATGGCCATGACGTGCATATTCCTTATAAGTAGATAATTCATCAATCTTATTTGCCGTGTCTGCCCAATCCGCCCTCAGTAAGAACCTCTTCACCAACCCTGTGCGTTGGATAAGATCTTCAGATTTTAGACACAAGGAGTCCAAAATAAAATTCATTTTAAGGCTAAATTTCTTAATTGATGGGACCGTTTCTGTTCTTACCAACTCGGATAAAGTTTCGTACAATGAGTTATTGGGCAGAACCAAGACTTTTCTATATAACGACAACTGTTTCCATTTAAGTCTGGTTTCGAAGGAAATCAGACATAACTCACTTCAAATAGCAGCATTGGGGATAGATCTTGATAAACTGAGTAAGTCCTTCCACAATTTCCCTTGAAGCGTATTCAGTACAGGACCCATTTCATGTGTACAGATGTCCAGGCCATACAGGAGTATTGGCTCACATTTAGCCAAGTAAAAACGCCTCAGGGGAAGAAGTGAAAATGTACATGTTCTTACTTTCAAAAATTTCATTTGTAATTTAAGATTTTTCACTTCATCCTTGAGGCTTTGTTTCCAAGTTTTAAGATTTACTTTATTAGTAAGGTTATAACCTAAATAAGTAATGGCCTGGACCTGCTCCACCGGTGGTTCTCCCATAAACCAAGTATAATTTATTTTCTTAGTTTTTGTTACTAAATACCAATATTCGTGATTTCAAAGCATTTGGAGCCAAGTTATTAAGCAGAGCATATTGGTAAAACAGACCCATCTTCAATCTGAGTCCCCGAGGGGTACGATCCAACAAAATAAAATCATCGGCAAATGCCATCCATTCAATGGCCACAGTACCCAGTCTAGCAGATGCAATAAGAGGACCACCCCAAATACCCTCCACATCACTGATGTACAGGTTAAAAATCAAAGGTGCCAATGAGCAACCTTGCTTCACTCCTATGTAGGTGGGTATAATCCCTGATAGTGTGCCCTCCTTAGATAGATGAACCCTAATTGAAGTGTTAGTGTGAAGAAGTGCTAAAAGCTGTACAAGTTTACGAGGGATGTTCATCTTCAGCATCTTTCTCCAGAGTCTCGATCTAATGACCCCATCGAAAGCGTTAGAAAGATCTACAGATGCTAAAAATACCTCCCCTATGTTAGATTGATGGACATAATCTCTTAAGTGAGCCAGTATCGTGCCGTTCAAATAGGGAGTATTTTACTCCCTATTTTGTTAAGTTGGGAGTAAAATACTTTTTTTCTCCCTAAAACATCAAGCGCCATTCCCAATGTGAGTATTTAATAAGCGAGCAAAAATATTCTTTTGTCATTCACACTTCTTTGCATTATTTATGCACATTTTTACCACTTCGGATCAGGCATCATTAACAGTAGTTTCTTCCTCTGGCATTCTTTGTACTACTGGTCCAACCATCTCCATGGAGCCGTTTAGAAGTAAACCAGGGTACAGGCTTCTGTTTGTCTGTATCCTTTTTTTGTTGGGCGGGTATTTTTACTCCCTATTTTTATTTTTGGGAGTGTTTGCCTATTTTTATTGAGTAAAAGTGCCCGCTATAGCCCTTATCTGTAGAGCTACAGACAAGCAAAAAGTGATGGATGGAAAGCTTTCAGCCACTTGTAACATATTGCAATTGTTCTTGGCAGCCCTGTGTGTCATTCCTCTTTAGCCAATCTGTGCCCTCGCTTTCGTTTTGTGGGGCTAAACTGTCAATGTTATTATTTGTATTACTCATTTGTTCTTCTGGCTATGTTTTGCTGGATTTCCCAAACCATGCCAAGGACCTTGGAGGACCAATTCATGTCCCAAGTCGGTCCAGCAGGCTCTAGCCAGTATCTGTTTTCTATGCTAGGTATTAACCTTTGTGTATTTTTTAAAAATGTTATTATTATTTTTTTTCTTCACTCTCTCTCCTTTTTACCCAGACAGCACAGAAAATGAATTTGTGCGAGTTGCCTTGTGGAGTGGTCCTGACCCTCTAACCTCTGTCCGGCGTACTCAATTGGCCACTTCTGTATCACTTATGCATCCTTTGGCATAATGAGAATGTGCATCCTTCTTACTAGATTACTCTGAGTACACAATATTTGTCTGATTTATCCTATATGCAAAATATGTGAACATTTGTGGGTTTGTGGCCGGGCTTGCAGCTTGCAGAAGTGTTGTTCCTTATACAATTCCACACCGTTTCACCAATCTTCACCAAATTCAGCATAGTTACCTGTTAGGACCCTCCGGACATTATTGGCTACATAATATTTGGACACCCCATCCCTTTCCACAGATTTCAGCACTTTCACACATGAGACTGTTGCTTGAATTCGGCGAAACATCAACATGGTCGTAGAAGGACTGGTCCTCAACCCTAGAATGCATGGTTTCAAGGACATGAGAGAGCACAGTGGGTCCCAGTATGCAGAAGCACACCAACTCTACCCTCCCCTCCCCGCCCCAACTTCAGCTCCGGGGTATGTCAGTCAACCACACACGCCCATTCTCAGTGCAGTTTACTTCAGAGTGCAAAGCACATCAATCGGAACAGCGACTTACAGGATCATTGATTTTCAACAATTGATGACCGTGTTGTCATGTTTGTCCACAGAACCCATTCGGAAAACAGGTGGCAGATAGTATGCTTTCTATATTTTCGTGTCTCAGAAGGGGAAGGCACCCCAAGGGTGTTGCAGTGTCTTTCAGGCGTGCTGGAATAATGAAGTTCACCCGCACCCTCTATGGCAGGAGCATCTCCCAAGGAACATAACTGGGAGAACATCAGAAAAGCTTCATAAAGGCACACCAGAGGGAGAGATTGTTCCAGATCATGATTGCGGCCCATTGGGATAGGTCGTGAAGTTGGTATTATTTTATATGTTCTGCTCATTCTAGATGCCACTTGTGAGAAGGTGGTTGGGTAATGGCAAAGTGCAAACACCCCCCGCCCCACCGCCACCTTCCTGCCCCCTCCTATATTGTTTCTGGATCCTGGTTCCCAGAGAAGATGGGCTGGCAGATGTCAGGTAACTGCCTCCAAAAAGAGGTAATTGTAGAGGTTGTTCTCCTCCTGATATCCAACCTAGGGATACAGTATAGCCCTATTCAAAGGAGAAGATGCTTATAGCAGATATGTCTCGACTATTGAAGAGGGATCCCAGAGTTGTTCAAGATGGACTCTATCCTTCTGTCTTTTGTTGTGAAGACTGTGCTTCCCTCGGAGGATGCAGTGGAGGTGTCTCTGAAGAGATTGCATGCTTGTTAATGTTAATGTTAAAGGACATTTTTACCGTGCACTATCACCACCGGAGTGGTGCCCTGGCGCTCTGGCGGCTCTGAAAGAGGGAGGGAGGGAGGGCGGGTGAGTTAGTGGGTGGAGGTTGGAAAAGTGCAAGAGAGCAGTGATGTACTGTTGGCAGCGTCAGCCCGGTGGGTCCGTCGGCTGGGCCTGGGATGTATGCGGCCGGTAGTCGTCGTGTACTGATGTGCGGGTCTATCTGCATTTATTGTTTTGTTGTTGCAGTGTGGTGAAGTTTGTGCGGTTTGTTGTGCTGGAGGTTTGTAGTTGTGTTTGGTTTGGCGTTTGAGAGGTGTATGCGGAGGAGGAAATTGTTAGTGGTCTCGGTTAGTTGGCATCTATATCCTGGTTGACCAATTGTGCTCGCGTAATCTCACTCGATGGGGTGCTTGGGCATCATGTGCCTCTGGAGGTTCGTGCTCGTTTTGTATACAAGGCCTCTTGAGCATCTCACTGCCTCTTCCGCCCGTTCTGTCAACAGCGTTGCATGCTCCCCACCCACGTGGCCAGTGCACCTGCCAGTGTCCATATCTTAGTTAGTGTGGTGATTGGTGGTATCTCGCTGGGGTTGTTGCCTCCGTCTCCGTGGGTCTCGCATCTGTACCACCCTGTCTGGCGTCACCCCTCCTGGTGCTCCGAGTGCTTATCAGTCGGTTGTGGGGCTTGTCAGTGTCCTTTCCCGTTTAGTTGTTTGTCTTACTGTTGCTTTGGTTTTAGTCTCTGGTATCGAAGAGCCAGGTTTTTAGTAATTTTCTGAATTACTCCAACCTTTGTTCTAAGGGCTAGTACATATGCAGTCTAAACGGTTCAATCTCTCCCAAGGGAATTTCCGGCTCTCTAGCACTCTGGTGAAAAGCTCAAATCTTGCTCTGCTGATTGAGAGAATGGAGAAGCAGATGCAACTGCCCCGACATTTCCTTTGATTTTCTGTGGGCCACAGCCATGTGAACTGGCACCACTGTGGCAGAAAGAAGTCCGTTTTGGATGAGGTTTTGGATGGTTGAGGTGTCCCAGAGGGCTGCTCCTCAAGATTTCCTTCCTGGGGCTGAAGCGGCTGTGGGTCCCGTGTGGAGAGTTTGTCAATCAAGCAGTTCAGAGCTGAAAGCTGTGGAGTTCTTTGAGACGAAAACGTCTCCACAGAAATGCACTATTCCTATTTGTGAAGAAAACACTGGGTACAGAACTTTTCAGCCTCCAGACTACTGACGTGTGGAAGAGGATAGAAGGTTCCTTCACAGAGATGGTCCATGTGAACACAAGCGCCCAGGTTTGAGACAAATGGAAGGGAGGCCCTTTTCTTCCCAAGTGGTGCGGCGTCTTCTGAGCTTTTCCTCCGTTTAGGTTCCTCAGCTTTCAAATACCTAGGTGCAGGCTGTGGAATAAGGCAGTAGATGTTGTTCCTCTGCATTTCTTCATACTCTGGCACCTTTACTTGGCCCAGGTCGCAGGCCAAAACAAGAGCTCTCTGATAACATTTCCAACGTGTTGATTTGCAAGCTTGTGATTACAGTCTGTTCTGGAGAGCTGAATATGGGTGTGTTTTACATTATTTTCCTGATTGAGAAAGCGTCAGGAAGATGTTGGCCTATTTAGAGCTCAAAAGGGTCAACAGATTCATACAGCACTTCCCCTTTAAAATGGAGACCTTCCATTGCTTTGGACAAGACTCTATGAAGGGCTGGGTCTGTGGCAAAAGGCTGCACAAGTAAGCGCTTATTTGGAGTGAGCTGGATGGAGACCGAAGATGCCCAGAAAGTTGGGGCGGTTGGGGGAAAGGCTCAGAGGGCTGGTAAGAGTGATCAGACAATGAGCGGTGGAAAAGAAAAGGAGATGGATGAAAGAGATCAGGAATTTGTGGAAGAGTTGTTGAGAGGTGGAGAAACATCTAGAACAAGGCAGGGGTAATTGAGAGAACTAGAGGGGAAGCATGGAGGACCATCAAGAAGGACATGGAAGAAACAAGTGAAGAGGAGCAGCGGAACATGGAGGTGATGGTAAAACATGTTTAAGCAGTGGAATATTGCAAAGTAGGTGAAGGCCGACTTTACTTCAGCGTAGAGGTGGGAGAACAGTAGCGTGGTGGAGGAAAAGGGGAAGGACCCTAAGACACAAAGGGGTACATCTTGGAGGGGGATGGAGGAATGAACTTGGGGTGAAATGTCTAGGCAGGGCAGGAGCAGCTCACAGACAGAGATGGATAACCAGATGGGCCCAAGGCACTAGCCTATAGGAACAAGTATTCGGGTGAGACATGAGGGCAAGAGAGAGAATGGGTTGGGTAGCTGGAGAACCAGGACCTAGAGGGAGAGGGAGGAAGTAAGTCAGTACTAGTCCGTTTATGGTAGTTTCCATTTGACTCCAAGCTTTGTTTGAATGCCACCTCAGTCGCAATACTCAATTTAGAGATTTCCACCAAACCCCTTCAAGAGCAGACACTTGGCAGGAGTGCGGGAGCTCATTAAACCTGAGATTAGGGGTGCAGAGGTGGAAGACCCCAAGAGGAAGAGACAAGAAGGATGCAGGAACTGTTTAAACCCGAAGCTAGAAGCTTACTGGTATTTGTATCAATCTGCTGGGAGATACCCAATCCCAGATCTGGAAGAACTTTTTGTTTGAACAGTCTTTACTTCCCTGATATAGACACTTTTTCTGTTATGTTGTCACGAAGTACTGTTCTCTTCGTGGAGAATAACGCTCCTGGGAAATCTTGCTCCGAATGGACCAGTTAGTTATTTTTGCCCCAATTTGTACAGCTTCCTAATAAGTACTTTAAGAATAAGCTTGTGTCTGTCCTTTTTAATATGATCAGTCTCAACTATATGAGGGTATATAGAAATCTGATTTTTATATCAAAGGTTTAGTTTATCACTCAGATTATGCATTCTGTAACTGTTAAGGATCTCTGTACATACATCATGGAGCATTTTCTTACTGCACAACAAATACCGCTTTTTTTGTCCATCCATTTGTATGCTGTTCCATGGACTGATGGTTAGAACCTGGTTTGAGATCATGAGGTTTCACTCTAGCCAGACTCTCCACCACAGATCACTGGTAATAAATCCATACAATGTTATCTTTGGGGAGCATGATAATGTGGCATATCAATTGTACGTGATTTTCTACTAAAGGCTGGGTCTATCAGCTCATCTTCTAATTGGGGGGGGGGGTGTTTCTACCCCTTAGCCCCATTGAGAGTGCCTTGTACTGTCTAGAAACTGGCCCCACTGTTACATCGTAACTGCTTTCCAGCTTTCTGGCCCGGGTTCTTTTTCTTCTGTTTCAGGACTACTACATCCAGCAACCAATGTGACTAGTACAGAACTACCAGAAAGAGAAATCTTATAAGCCTGATCCAAATCTTATTCTGCAATTAACTGTCAGGTCACACCTGTGAAGGTGAGAATGGCACCCGAGTAGGCGAGGGGGGGTTCAATGTGGTGAAAAACAGCATTGCCGAGGCAGAGACCCGGAAAGAACGGCGGTGAGCGGAAAAGTGAAGATTGGTAAGTCCCAGGAGAGAGTGCCGGGAAAGATTGTCACGCAGAGACAAGTGACAGTGAAGACTTATTGGCATGAGATTAGGAGGTTACCTGGGGGGACAGGAGTATAAGAATTCCAGACTAGCACAAGATGGTAAGGGGTGTTAGCGTGAGGTTAGGTGGAGATGTGGCAGACCGAGATACCAGGCGGAGAGCGGAAGGTGGTGTGAAGTACTGAGGAGACTGTGGAGGCATTGGGTGCAAGTGCAGAACAGGTGTGTGTGTGTGTCTCCAGTTTGAGAGATTGTAGTGGCTATGTGTATGAGTCTGAGTAAGCAGCGAAGGGAATGAGGAACAGGAGAGTGTTAGCAGGAGACGCAGGTAGATGGTGAAAGGTGAGATTGGTATGGGAAGAAGGAACAGAGAGTGTGTGAGTGAGCGATCACAAACAGACCAGGACCGAACTCTACAGTGGTGGTTACCTATCTCTAGTTTCCATTCCATGCTGCAGGGGAGTGGGGATGCCTGGGCGAGGGTGGAGGGAGCCCACAGGAGGACGAGGGCAAGACCAAGGAATACCCTTATTCTGTCATTCTACAGTCGTTCAGCCACCAAGACTTGGAATCTGTAGATAAAACACATACACTCCACATGCGATTCTCCTATGACTGAAGGCCTCTGTGACATAGTGTCATCTGATTTCACATGGACTCTAACAGCGTAGGTTACATTCCTCCTTACAATTTGTTTATTTTGTTTTTTGTATCTCTAATATGTTGTTCTACAGGGGATATTGTAATGTCAAAACGAAACGCTGCAGCTGTCTGGCAGCTACATGTATTTTCTAATTGGCATTCCCCATTTATATGTTATGTTACTCTCCTTTTGGACTGCGCTGAATCAACATACACAGTAGCTTACCTGAACAGCTGCCTTTATGTAGACATGTGACTAGAATGTTAACTAATATATATATATATAATTTTACATGGACGCGGTATGATCCATGTAGTTATGGTTAAGTTGGTGTTTCCATAGGAAGAGCACTTTTTGGGTGGCCTATAACTTCGCTCCCTCTGGACGAATCCTCGCCAAACTTTGCAAAAAAAGTATATGGCCCACTCTGAGTTTGCAAGTTTGGAGTGGTTTGGTCCAGGGGGTCAAAGTTATAGGGGGGGTTCCAAAACGTTTGTTTTTTCCCATAGACATAATGGGGAAAAAACTTTGGGCATGGCTACAGCCCAAACCGCTGGACGGATTTACACCAAATTTGCGGCAGGAGCGGCGGCTTGGTCCCGAAAGCGTGCTTTTGGTGTAAATCCGTCCAGTAGTTTTTTAAAAAATGACCAAAATGTAAGGCAAAAAAATTAGTGATATCTGTGTTCGCTTCGCAGACGGACTTCCCTGTTCGCTTCGCGGACAGCACCCCGATTGGCCCATGGGCTTGCGTCATGTCTGCGGACATGCAACGTGTTCGCTGATTGGACGGCGTGGGGCGTGGAGCGCGTCAGATTTTCTGTGGCGCCCGCAATCTTGTATTCGCCGTCGACCGCGTACAGCGCGGTGAAACTTGGATTAAAAATTGTATTTAGTGGAGTGTGTTGGTGTGCAAGAGTGTTTGGGGAGGTTCGGGAGGTTGGGGGAGGATGAGATAGGTTCAATGTTTTGTTTTTTCATGTGCTATACGCTTTTGTTGTGTTCGATTTGTCCGCGGAGAACACGGCTGTTCTGACATTTTGTAAATAAACTAAATGGTGGGGTGTTCAGAGGACGGAGTATGTGTCCTTTTTGTACGCAAGGAAGGTAAAATTGAGCTAAAAACACTTGCGGTGTATTTAAATGTTCGTAAATACACAAACTGGGGGTGTCCTGAGGACGCTGTCCGTATTGTAATCTGTCAAGTTGAATGTGTTCTAAGAACACTCGCGGTGTCCCGAAATGGTTGCAATTACACAAAATGGGGGTGTTCTGAGAACATTGTTTGTATTGTTCGTTGTCAGGTTAAAAGTGTTCTACGAACCCTCCTTTTGTCCGCTGATAGTACAATTTCCTATGCGCCTCACCCGACTTTTTGTCCACTAAAGAAACGATAAATCAGGCTGGTGTGCGCCGACATTATGTGATAATCCTATGACTGGCGCTATTGACCTGGCTGACTTGCTTTTGCGACATTAAATCATATCTCCCGCCCCTAAGCCTGAGATTATGGAAGCATTCATATTCCCTGCCTCTCTCTGTGACGTTACAGGGTGCGTCATCAAACGCGCCCAGTCGTCTCCAGTCCTACGCGACTTTACACAGAACCAGGAAGACAACACACATTATGTCACAACACAGCGCGCCACAATTCGGAATATGAAACTGTGATTTAAAAGCAAACAGCAAGATTGTAAATTTTGTAAAGTACATTTATTTGACATCAAATCTTTAGAGAATATTCAGCGATTTGCATTTGTCTTTGTTGTCGATCCGCTAAAGTTCATGTTGAGCCACGCGATGTTCCTTTGCGGTAGATAGGCTGTTGGTTTATGATAAAAGCAGTAAATGGTTGCACTGATAATCGGAAGGTTGGTCCAACAACGAGGCATTAGACCACCATAATGGTTGGTATGTTGCTTCTAGCCGCTAGTACTGCGTAAGGGCATTGTCCCATAAAATGGTGAGGGTCATGAAGTTGCTTACATGGAGCTGCACCCGGCAGTTGAAAAATCCATCCGCTGGAGTCTGAAAATCGTGACATTGGCAAAATGGGGCAACATACCTGTTTTAAAAAACATAAATTAGTCTCACCAGCCGATCTTTATTAAAAATATTCATTTTATTTATTAGGGCGTGAAACTATTTGCTAGTGAAGATAGTGCAACGGAGTATGTTAATAATAAAATAATAATATTTTCACATTTATATAGCGCTAAGAACCGTCAGGTATCTCAGCGCTGCTTATTATTACCCACGGTGTGTGGTGCTCATTTATCGACCACGGAAGGATGAAAGGCTGAGTTTGGACGTGGCGGGATTCGAAACTGCGTTAGCAAGCTGTGCACGGATGTCAAAGCGAGTGCTCTACTCGCTGTGCCACTTGACCGGCTACAGTGAAGTGGCACAGCGAGTAGAGCGCTTGAACGGCTATAAACCGGTTAAATTATTTCTATTAACCCACCCTGTGTCGTCTGCCTTTTTCAGAGCCCTCTAAACGACAGGGGATCAATTCGGCGGTGATAGTGCGCGGTAGAAAACAATATGTCACATTGAACGAACAAGTACAACTTGACCGGACTTTAATGCCACGCTATTGTTTTTATATTCCGGTATAAAATAATCTAAAGGGTTACTTACATTATAATTGCATTTTCCATTGTCCCAGTGTAGTGCAGTCCCAAAATACGACTCCGTGTGTGCCACCGATCTTTCTCAAAGTTATATAATATACAAAAGTGGTTTTGTTTCAGAAATATCATCTTCATCTTTATCGTGTTTTACGTTTTTGCTACACTTCTTCAAAAGAAGTCTTTCAGCACAATCCCTGTCTGTCAAGGTAAAAAAAAAAATACAACCTTATACTGGGAGTTGTGGGCCTCTCCGGGCCGCGAGAAAGAAATGGAAGCAGCTGACCTTCACTGTGAACGAGCATAAATGCTTACTTTGCAACATTCTTTGTAAAGCCATCTGTGAGAACTTGCTGTTTACACTAGATCTTTGTATATTGTTTGCGTGCTAATAAAAAAAGTTTGTTTAAGGGACGTTATGGTTCCAAGTAAAGCTGAAAAACCCCTGAAATTCGCCAGTTATGGTAAGCTAAGCAACCATAACTCGCGCCACCACCGTGCACTGCTAAGACTAACACCCAGGACATCAAAGATGACATTGCAAATGTCATTGATGACATCACATGTGCATTTACTTTTCATGAAATTTGTGTACTAGGGATTTTTATTATAATGTTGCGAAAAAAGTGTCAAGGATCATTGCAATAAATATCATACCATAATTAGTGCTTTGAACAATGCATTGATATAAATAGCATTGTATTATGGGGTTCTATCTAGTATACTGAGCTACTAATGGAGAAACATAGCATTGTGTGCAGCGTACAAGATGAAAGTATAATATTTGTAATGTTAATATGTTGAATAATGAAATGATAATTGTCCTGAAATGTTCGAAAATAAACAAAATGGGGGTGTTCTGAGGACGTTCTTCGTATTGTGTGAGTGCTTAGCTGTATGCAATGAGGGAATGGCACAGAGAGTAAAGTGGAAATGGTAGAAGGGGTGTCGAAGAGTTACACGGTCCACGGACACTGCGGCTGTACGTGGACAGGGCGTGCTACATCCGGGGTTTTCCAGCAAATCCAACATGGAAAGAAGACTGTACGGATTAGCCAATCAGATGTCGAGGTTGTGGATTTGTGTTGAAAGAGACTCTGTGGTGAAGATGGCAGAAGTGGAGAAAGTCAGGGTGTTGGTGCTTGGAGATATGTTTGTGCATGGTTTACAACAGTACGCTCGATGCAGGCATGTTGAAAAGAACTTTGATGTGAAAGGAGTGGAGGTGGTGTGGAGCAGTGTGCCTGATTGCAATGTACAGGGAATTGTACAAGTTTGTGAGGATATGGCCACGATGAACAGTCCGCATGTGGTAGTTTTGCGCTATGGTGCTTTCCATTTGGGCAACGTCAGTGCCCCTACTTTGTTGGCTGATTTGGAACGCTTGGTTTAAGCCGTAATGAAGATCCTTCCAAATGCGAAAGTAATTTTTTCTGGATAACTACCTAGGGCAATATGGGACAATAGTTCCGTTTTTTGTCCTCAGCAAAACATTGCTAGGTGTGTCATCAACCGAGGCATGTGTGCCTTCATGCTTAGAGCTGGTATGTTCTTCTGTAATAATGAGAATATTGATGCCAGTAATACTGTTAATTTTAAAGAAGATGGCATATCTTTCTTTTACGGGAAATGCCTTTCTATTTTGGAATGTAAGGGTTGCTTTGGAGAAGGTTATGTGAAGATTTTAGGAGTAACGTAAGAAAAAAAAAACAAGAACAAAAATACAAAATAACAGGTGTCTGTCAAGCATCTGTTAAAAAAAAACAAAAGAAACGGCTCTTTTCAGAGCCAACTTCAAAGGGGAAATGGGACATACTATTTAAATTTACATTCACCACGCTCAGATTCTCGATATGTCCGCGGACTTGGCGGTAGTCCGCGGACATCAAAATCACTACGTGGGGGTTCAGTATGTTCTATGTTACATGTTTATGAAGTCAGGGATCTTATGATTAAGTTGCGCTACTAAAAACCTATGAAATTCAGTGAAAAAACTTTGTTAAAGGGATGTTATGGTTCAAAGTAAAACCAAAAAAACCCTGAAATTCGGCAGTTATGGTAAGATAAGCAACCATAACTCGCGCCACCGTGCACTGCTAACACTAACACCAAGGACATCAAAGATGACATCACAAATGTCCAGAACCCCCAGGCCTCCAACAATCCAGGTTCCACCTAACATTCCATGAGGTCTAGGATCCACACACACAGTTCCTCTGAATCAACCAAGTTACAACACACTAAACCAAGAAGGAAGCAAATGTGTGTCTCGGACCCACAACCAATAAGGCTATCCAAACCTCATTAGCCAGCATCATAGTCGCAGTAGCTGGTAGGCATGTGCACCAGGTGGACCGATCCTAGAAGAAAGCACGTGTGAGTCTAGGACCCACAAAGTTAGACAAACCAAACATAGAAGAGAACCCAGAGAACCCAAGGAAGTCAGGGAAGAATCATTCCTCTACTTTCCCAAGATTGTGTGTTGAGCATAAGAAGTACGAGATAAACCAGACACGGCCTGGGATCCCCAGCCAAAGTACAAAATCCAAGAGGAAGGGCGTCTTACTCTCGAGTTCTGTAAGACGTTGAAAGGAGCAAGGAAAACCTCATCACTTAAGGTTGAACTCTAAAAGGGGAAGGAAGATATTTTACCTGGTACATCTTTGCTTTCAAGAAACTATAAAAACCCTTCATTCCAGAAGAAAGGATACCATCTTCTGAAGGTGACAAGAACTTTATCCTTAGTTGTAGATTAGTGTAAGGGACGGAAATGGGTTTTGATACGACGGTGGACATTTATGAGTTAAGACATTTTGACGGTATCCTTCGCCTATTGGTTGAGGCAGAGAAACCCCTTTTAGTGTTAGGACTAGCTATTTTTCTTTGTCCTTTCCTTTTGAACAATAAAAATCTATGCCCATCAAAATGCCACCTTTGTGTCAGTCTCATACTTCTGCACCTTTACAATTCCTATAAAACTAATGAGCGCCAGCTGAAGAAGGCCAGAAAGATGAACTTCATATCTTTGCAGTGCCAAACACGATGCATATTTCAAGGTTTCTCTGCAGTGGTGGTACAAAAAAGAATATCCTTTATGAGAGTCGCGGAAAAGCTACGAACCCGCACTGTGAGATCCTGCTGGGTCTTCCTGTTGGATTTTTTTTTTTTCCATGGGAGAATAAAAACCAGTGAGTGATGTATTTGGAAGTTGTTGATTCCATGTTCCAACCGGAGCAAGATCATGAAGGACTATCAACAAACGACATATCGTACTACAGGAAAGGAGACCAATGGAAGCAGAGTGTTACTGTGATCCAGAGAGAAAAGGGAATCCTGGGATCCTGAGACCTGCAGAAGAGGAGGTCTGTTTAATATTGTCATTCGATGATCTCATTATGGAAGTTATTTTCAGAATGATTGTTGTATTTTCGGTGTCCGGACATTTCATCGAAAACAATTGGTCGACAGGACATTTGGTCGACGTAATTTCGTCGAAAACCAAATGGTCTAATGTTTTTTTTTTAATTTATATATATTCGACCAATTTTTTTTGATCAAATGTCTGGTAACCGTATTTTCTGTGCTGTTGAAGAACCTCCTAACAAAATAGCCACTGAGTTTTTTTTTTTTTTGTTTTTTTGTTTATTTGAACATTGATAAGCCGACTGGCACCTACCTTCACTACAAAAGGGAACAGCCACTTATGCAACTGCAAAGGAGGGGAAAAGCCATGATTGTGGCTATTTACCACTCAGTTGAACCCGCGGATTTGTCACCACTTAAGGATGATTTGTCGGTGGGCTCTAATAATTAGTTGCCATCTCTCGGGCCGTATAGAGCCGCTGGGCTCCCGAGGGCTGGTTCTAGGTCTCGTGTTTTGGGGATGGAGAGACATTTGGGAAATCTATACTTTATGTGAACGTTGAATTGCTTTATGTTAATGCGCTGCATTTCTGAGGAGGGGTGGAACCAGGACAGATTTGTCCTGATGGTTCTGTTTATGCTGTGAACGTGGGTGGGGGAGAGCGGTGGGGGGGAGGGGTGAACGTTGGACAGTGAGTATTATACACACCAATTTGTGCCCATTAAATATGGTGTGAGGTAGACACTTGACACACCTACATTCGCCATAAACCGAGCACCATGTTTGCAGGTAGTTTAGCTCTGGATTGTTATATCGTGTTATGGCGGGCAAAAAGTGGAAGAGAGCTTTTGATAAGCGGGAGGTTTTTTGTTTTTATTTGTTTCAGTGTGAGGGTCTATAACCAGCATTACTCTAATGGCAGACTGAGTTCTACTGAAAACCTACTGCTGTGCACATTTAAGGTAGCATCATTTAAAGTTGTGGGGCTTCAATTCACTCAGCAAAAGTATTAGGCTTCTTTATTTAATCTGAGAGGATGGAGGTTAAGTGGTAAGCATTCGAGAAACTCCTGGGGAGTATGAAATGGAGTGCTGTGTGTATACGGAGAATGGAGGGGCAAGTAACTTTTTGCACCTGGCTAGTAGCTTGAAAAGTGCATTTCTACTCGTGCCTTATACATCTGGATTCCCAACGCCTTGGGTTCAGGTATTTAAGGTATTTTTTTTCTTTACAACGAAAGCAAAATTCAGACTGTAAGGCACATATATGGCAAACAATTTTCCATTTGTGTTATCAGGACAGTTCATGGACAAAGTGGGGAGGTTTCCGATAGTGAATGGGACAGTCAAGGGGCAGGAAATCACACTTTCCTCTCTTTTTATGCTCGCAATGAAAGCCCAAACAAATACTTTAGAAATGTTCTGCCAAGCCTTAAAGCAGCTACAAAAGCCCCATCATTTTGATGGGAGATTTTAATATGGTCATGGACAAGGAGCTAGATGGAGATGGGATTTAATCCACGCTTTGACATTTGGTATTGAAGGATGTATGGCAGGAAGAAAATCGGCAGGGGGCTGGGGGTAAAATAAAGGTCACGTTTTCTCATCTACACAGGACATATTCCCCAAATTAATATATTGTGGTCGATGAGTGATTGGGCATTACCCTCTTCTGAGTTTGTCCTGGTGTATTGCAACGTAAATAAGAGCCTAAATCCTAGGCCTGGAAACTATTGTCACGGTTGTTACAGGATTAGGTTTGTTAAATTGAATTAGAATTTGAGATTACTTAATGTCTCCAGAATAACAAATCGGTGGCAGCTCTTCCCTTTGCGAAGGGGCTGCTCGTCGAAAAAGACTCCAGAAAATCATAGCCAAGCAAGAGGAAGAATTCTTTCCAACAATGAAAGAGTTGGAGCTGAGTCATATAATTGCACGGTCGCACACAGCCTTTGGGCAGCTTCAATTGGTGAGGACATAGTTGCCGTCTGTTCAGATAAGTAAAGAATAATATATTATTTGCAGAGCAAACCATACATAATATGAATTGGGGAGACAAAACAATTGGGTTTATTGAGAGCAACAGTAGCGGCTTCAAAGTGTACAAATAGAATGAGAAATTGAAAATGTTTGGGCATGTTTATAAAAATGTGTTCCTGCTATATAGGGCGAGATTGATATCTCCACCTTTTTCGAGTGGATTGATCTGCCTTCACGTCCCTCTCCAGAGAGCATCTTGACATGCTGTTTCGCCTTGCACCTGTATGAAGAGGTGGGAGGAAGGAGATTAGTTGTGGGATAGTTTGTTCTAATATCCCTCGCAATATTGAACCTTGTGATTGTAAATTGGCGGTTTGCCTTTTTAAGAGAACCTGTTTTCATCCTTGGTTGTAGTGGTGAAATGTTTAATTGAAAAACACTATACAAAAGCATGAAAAGTGCCCAGGAGCTGCAAGTGATCGTTGCTTCACTCCGCAGAACCTGCACACTATGGTTTAGGGACCTGATTCATGCTCCCAGCACCATTTGCAGAGTTGTCATGGTGGGAATAAACTTGTGTACCCCTCCTTGGGGCCACTTGGAGGTCGCTTGCTTAGGGAACCCCTTTCGACAAATCACCTCTGAGCCCCTTGCAGCCCTGTGGATTGGGATTTTGTGCCCAATAAAGTCTTTTCTTGGCACATCCTGGTGAGAGTAGCCAAATGATCCAAGAGACTATTTGTTTTTTTTTGCTTGACTCCCCGGTAGGCACCTAGTTAGTCCGGATCAGTCAAGCTCTTGATTTGCCACCCACCCTCACTGTTAATTGGGGTGCCTGAATCTTGCTAGGTATGCGTAGAGAATCATTTGTCACAGTCAAATGTAGCTCCTGGTTTAATTCCTGGTTCCTGGCTAGTGAAGGCTTCATGCTTGTCCCCTGAGGGAAAAAAATACAGATAGCCCTGGGGCAACGTGCTGGTCTTGGAAGCAAGACCACAGAGAGCAACAGAGGTTCGAATCCGGATTTTATTTATTTTGTGTGTGGGACTAAACCACAAAGATCACCATGGGGCTGGATGGAAAGTAAAGAAGGAATAGAAGACCATGACAGAATCTCGCCTGCCCCAGGAAGGGACAGGACATGGGAGAGAATGTTAAGGGAAAAGAACCAGTGAGAACAACGGTCAGGAGGAGCCAGGAGAAGGAGCAGGAAGCTGCAGCTAACGGTTCCTTGGGGTGGGTTTGCCTCGAATGGCCCCCAGGCCTAAGTGAACTGCATTATTTAGGCTGTGTGTGTCTGGTGCAGCCCAGCATCAACCGTGGGCCGGGCTGCATGCCCAGTGTAGCCCGGGCATTCACGGGGCCTGCAGACCCAAAGGTCAGGCCGGGTGAACCCAGGACAAAACGCTCTGGTCTGTGTGTGCCGGGCGGCCTGGGACCAGGCGGCGCAACCAAGCCCCTGCCCAGCCTTCCCCAAGGCCAGACGGGGAGGGCCCAAAAAACCAGCTCTCCTGAGCCGAATATGCCAGGAACGACCTGTGAGAATGAATGAGTGAGTGTGGTAAAGTCTGCCCTGCTCCGTGCCAGGCGGTGGTGTAGTAAACGTCCCGAAGTCCTGGGCTGCTGCTTAGTTGTGGCCCGGGTGAAGAGCTCCAGTGACTGCGTCGATGTACAAGGAAGGATAGGCAGGCCTGCCGCTTGCACCTCACAGGCGCAGAAGATGGAGGAGGTTGGCCACACCCTCTGAACTCCACAAAGGGTGTTCCAACAATGTGCCAAGGGTGTGGCAGTGAAGGCAGCATCAACAAGATAACGGGGCACCAGGCGCCATGGGGCTGCTGCAGCTAGCAAACCACACTTTACCTGGCAGGCTGCACCGTTTTGAATGCGGTGCCTCACATGGTAAATTTGGGTCCTGCATGGGAAGGAACAGTGCCTGGGGCGGGCCAACGCCAGGGAACTAGCAAATGGGGGCAGGCTCCACCCCCATTACATTGATCAACAAACTAGGGAAAGGTACTGTGAAGGGCCCTCGGTGTGGCAGCAACACCCCTGTAATGAGAGAGAGCGAGATCGAGAGAGAGAGATCGATCTATATCTGTCATAGTTGTTCTTTATCCATTTAGGCATGTATATAGTGTAAGGTACTTAAATCGTTGATAAGGAGGACTACCGTGGTGTGAGACAGGAAGGGGAAGTAGCATTCTGCCAGAGGCCGACTAGGGGAAGGGCCACCCTCTGGCCCCTATTCCTGGAAAGGCAGGAGGGGCCAATTCCGTTAGCCCACCCATAGGATCTCCCCCAGGGGAAGGAGACTGGCAGAGAGCGGATTCCTAGGGTCAAAATCACGCCAGGATATGCAAAGTAAGTGAATAGCAATGTTATGTGGTTTACAGTTGAAAATCGGTTACCAATCTCGGATGTTTTTAATAATAAGGGGTTCCAGTTGGGGTCCCTTTAAAAATCCATCGTATTGTCCGTTGTAAGAGTGTTTTCGGTAAAGTAAGAACTCCAGTGTTAGCCCATCTCCTGTTTCAGGGAGGCATTAGCATCATTTTTTCTAATGCGCAGGTTGCTAGCACGCCTCTACTTGCAGCTGGTCTGTAGGGAGGTAGGTGGTGATTGGTCATTCCCTGACCAAGTGGCAAATCGTCACCGGCAGTGGGCCAGGGCAAGAAACTGCAGGCTACACCAACTTATTCCAGTATTTTTCATGGGGCTGGAAGTCCCTCCCAGATTCGAGCGCAGAATCAATTGTGATTTAAATAAGATGTGAGGTTTTTCAGTAAAGTTCTGCACCCCTTTGTAATCTACCTTTTTGGCGTTATTAGAAATTCCCTTTGTCTTAAAATCTTTTTATTGATATTTTCCTTAGGATCAGCAGTTATTGGAAAAGCAAGCAATTGCAGCAATTCACCCGAAGCAACCTATAGGAATTCCTAGGGTAGAGTTCATCCGTCTGCTGTGCAGTAGTATTGAGAAGCAACGCAGTATCTAATGGCAATAGATTTGGCCATCGGGGAAATAATCTGATTATACAGTGTTGAATGCTGCCTTGTGCAGTTTGCAGTGTTAAATCTAAGATTTTACTATCCTCCGGGATGGTTGGGGAGTTCAGGAATAAAAGATAAAAAGACAATCTATGGCCTATAATGACAGAATCCTAATGCTGGATGTGGCGATTTCGTGAGGGAAGACTGGGGACAGAATATGGCGTTGACTATTAGTTTGGGCTATTTTGTGGGGCTTACGCCAACTATAAGCCTAAACCTTTGCATTAGAGTACAGATGGATAGGAATGGTATATGAGGAGGTTCACAAAGCTTGTAGGTGTTCAGTTATTAGCCCACCCTTTGACTGCCCATAGACACGCTAATCCTTATGGACATTTCCACCCGCTTCATGCCCCTCCCCACCCAAAACATCTCCTCATGGGTACTCTTTGAGCTCCATTTGATCAGATTTTACCATCAAACTTTGCACTCGAAGTGCCTGCCACTGTTTTCTGAAAGCAGTCTTATGCGAGTTAATGACTTAATTGGAGCTGAAAACCAGCTACTGGTGTAACAAAAATGTCTTAACCAGGTCTGCCTTCAGCACTTGATTTTTAAGCACATGTCCTTCACTGAAGTTCAGTTAAAAACAAGAATTGGCAAAGCCAACAGTTTTGGCTTGCATGCAAAGTATTCAGCATTTGCCAGGCACTGCTATTCGATGCCCAGGTGCTTGCAACTGCTACCATCAATGCACAGTTAATGCCACTACGGCAGGGCCTGGCAAGTGCCTTGCCCATACCTACACAAAAAACAAACTGTTGGCATTGCCAATGCTTGTTTTTCAAAGTGACTTATCTGGCGATCAGGAACTCTAAAGAAGGTGTGTGAATAGGATTTTTCGCACTCGTGCAGTTGACACCAACCAATTCAAAGTTGAAATTACTGCATGGTGGGTGGGGCTTGCTCTTTCATTTTTTAAAATTTTTTTCAGTTGGATCTTGTTAAGTTTTTTAATGACTGATCTTCCTCGCACTGTTTAACCAAAAGAGCCTGCAGGGATTCTTCCTCCTCTAAACGGCAACAGTTTACGCTCCGCCAGTTCAGACATTGGGCTGTTGTCCCATGACAGGACAATGTCAGGTGGCAAAAAGCAGACTGGTCATCTTAGATTTTGCTAGTTGCTCCTTGTTTGTAGGGGGAACACATTGAGCTGTGCATCTAGGAGGGAAAATGTTGAAGAAAATCCAGTTTCTAGGTAACCACGTTTTCTTATCTGGGATCCTAATCACCAAATCCCTCCTAGTGTATCCTGTGCTGACCTTCTTGACCCTGCAAATCACTACTGGGTATGAATTCTGATCAACCCGTTTTGGGAGGTGCTTACGCTCTGGTTTGCAGGCCGTTTATTTGTTTTGTTGGGCTGATGTTAAGTGTCCCGAGGCAGATGAAACACCCCAAGGCTTTTTCATAACGCATGCGCTGCTAGTTCAGCGATATATTATGCATAATGGCATGTCAAATTGATTTTAAAGTATGCATGCTTGTGTAAGTTGTTTTCAAAACTAAATTCACCTTTTTGCTTCCACCTAGGACTGGGGCGAGCGTACGCTTTGGCCTTTGCAGAGAAGGGAGCCTCTGTGGTGGGTAAGTTCTGAAGCTGGATTTTTCATTTTTCGTTTGGTTTGCTGCCAACGACCTTTACCTTTTGGAGACAAACAGCCAGCCGGATTCAAAGTTCAACGCTAATCTCTACTTCTAATCTTCGGTTACAGGGCTCGCTCAAAGGAAAGTACAAACTCTAGAGTTCAGGGCTACGCGTTTGCTTTATAGTCTTGAACACTCATGCCCTCTAGTTGAATAGCCCCTCACCCACGTCTCTTGTTTGTTGCATGCAATATGTCTTGCTTTGCTGGGAGATCTGTTTTCGCACTAATATGATATAATGCAATAGTCTTTCGTACACTTTGTATTTAACTGCAAGTCCACCAGCCTCTGTCAAGAGTTCATGATTCTCTTGCGTGGCCATTGGCTAGAGTTCACATTGTGAGCTTGGATCTCTTGCATGGTGACGATGGGGGGAATATGTAGCACCAGACGCAGAGGCTGCAGTCCCACCTTGCTTCCTGCATGAGGGTGTCGCAGGAGAGACCTAAAGCAGAGACTTAAACCCCATGACTGAGCTCTTTCAGTAGGGGACGCCCGAACAAAGGGAGGAATGGAGTGGACACAGCCATAGCTGCTTCGCCCACCAGTAGGCCCCGGGGCACGAGTACCCCACCCCCATGGAATGCCAAGAGAATGCCAGGGCAAGGGTCGCCCCTCACCAGACTAGCAGACGCCAGCCTCAGGGAGGGGGATGAGGAGATGGGACGAGCAGGTACGGAAGGGGGCGTACAGGAGGGGTATAGAGGCTGCCCATCCCCTATTGTGAGCTTATAAGCAGGGTAAGGTGGGTGGTGCAGCCCCATTCCTCAGATATTGAGAAGGAAGTTGGGAAGGCAAGAGAAGAAGGGGCAAAACGGCTGTTATGGCCGGGGGGCGCTCACTGACCAATGTCTAGCGGGAGCACCGGGGGCAGAAAGATACGGGCACCGATACAGGCGAAGAGGCCTAGAGAAGAAGCATGTGGGGGAACTCTTGGGCGCTGTGCGCTGCCAAAGAGTCATGGCGGGGGTAGCAGCAATTGGCAGTAGGGGCGGGCAAGCACGAGAGAACAGGCCGCAGGGGAACACAGTTAGTCGGAAACAGGGGGAGGGACCAAAGTTGTGGAAAGGGGCCCAGCAACTTGGGGAGTGGGCAAAGGGCTAGGGGTCGGGTACCAAGGGGGAGCAAAAGGGGGAGGAGTGTGGGGGGGAGTAACACCCAGGGGGGCAAGTAGTAGTCAATGGGGGTAAGGGAAGGGGTCAAGTGCAACGGGGAGGAAGGAAAACGGAAACTGAATTGGGTAAAGTGCCAAAGGGGAAGTCACACAAGCAACCGGGAGCGAGTGCTAGGGATGGAAGACTGGGGGGGAGGGTAGAGACTGAGATTAGGTAGCAAGGGAGGGGTGAGGAGGCGAGAGATGTACAGGACCTCGGGGCGCAGAGATTAAGATAGGGGTTTGGGGTTGTGGGGAAGGGAAGGTGTATAGCATGTACACCTAGCCAACAGGGAGCAAAGGGGGGGCAGACGACAAGGGAAAGAATAGGTAACGATCCTGCACCTGAAAATTTAATAAAGTGGAATCGGCTGATTATAAAGCCATGGATGAAATGATAGGTAATGGTCCTGCACCTCTGAAAGGTAGCAAAGTGGAAACGGCTGAAATAAAGCCATGGAAAATTAAAGGTTACGACCCTGCACCTGGGAAATGGAACAAAGTGGCATCGGCTGAAATAAAGCGATGGGGGAAATTAAGTGATCAAAGGGAAAGTCAATGGTAGGGGCTACGTGCAAACGGAGGCTGTCCACGGCCAAGTTGGAGTGGAGAAAGGGAAATAAAGTGGAAAAAGTCAACAGCGGTGGCCCCCCACAAAGGATGCTGTTCACCGTCAAGGGGAAGTAATGAAGTCGAAGGTTAACGGCGTCGGCTCCGCTTATCGGCTGCTGCTTGCCTTGGGGAAGTGTGATGGTCTGCAGCTCAGAGCAGAATAACCTGCAGTTGTGGTACCATGTAACAAGTAACGGGGCACCTGTAAGCTACCTCCTGCTTAATAAAGCAACTGCGGCCTGTATATCCAGAACCCGAGTCGGTGCGTTATTTCCGGGGAGGTGGTGGGGGGAGGGTAACGGCAAGAAGGGAATGGGTGAAGGGCCGAGATGGAGACAAGGCATGGGAAAACCTGATGAAATAAATGAAGAGCCCCGGGCAAGCCAATGTGGGGTGTTGCAGCTAAGGGTATATTCAGTTTATTAGACCAGGTCACTGGAGTGCATAGCTCTGACTTGAGCCTCCTTTACTCTGTTACATTACAATGTCCACCTCTGATCCACCACGACATAATGAAGTACAGTGCTGCAGTCCACCACTGGTAGACGGCCTTACAGTTTACTAGCTGGACACACACACACACACACACTGCCCCCCCCCCTTCAAAGACTAGAGTTTGTCAAAAGTCCAGCAGTGCTGCTTTTTTGTGGTTTCTTTTTACAGCAGCGTCTTAGTTTTAGTGGCCGCAACAGCGAGAGGAATGGTGGAACCTGGCAAGGAATCCTCAGGAAACTCCTAAAACGCACACAATCTATGGTTGCACACAATATTTAACCTGTTCTGCACCTACTGGGAAAACTTAGTCTTTTCGTTTTTTTGAGTCACTCCACTAACCAACATCATTGACACAGCCCCTCACATCAGCAGCCCAAGGTTCACTGATGGCCACATTGATCACATCCGTGAAGGATTTGCTCTCAAGTACTCCATGCATACGTCGAGTAATTATAATTGTTTATTTTGACAGCGCTTATACACAAGTGAAGTGCTTCAAGGTGGGAAGGGAGCAAGTGAATACAGTAATCATTCTTAGGCCTTGAAGTTTCCGAATGATCTAACAAAAAAGTAACTAGCGTACTAGGCCTGACAGCATTTCTCCTAGTGCAAGTGCATGAAGTGTTACAGGCGCAACCAAACTAGGGAGGGGAGACAAAGGGGGGGACAAGACAGCACTTACTAGTCCTAGTGAATTCAGGTCCTGCAAGTGTACAGACGGACGAACGAGTGGGGGGGGGCACAGGGAGCAGTAAGCGTGCCCAGTCAGCAGAGCCTTTGGTACCAGCATGTAAATCCAAAGCCACAGGAATTTGTTCCACTGGCTGCAAATCGACCCTCCTTCCTCCTGTAGGCCTGGATATCAAACATTTCTGGAAACCTTCCACCGATCAGACCATCCACTTCAACCACAAAGCCTGCAGTGAATTACTGCTGTCAAATTCCCACTCTTGTACTCTTTTGTATCCCCTGGCCCAAAAAAGTTGCCAACCTTGGTTATTGGTGATTCTTGTCTTGCTCATCTCTTTCATGCTGCCACTCCGTATATGGCATGCCGTGCTATTTTAACACAATTCTGTGGTACCCCCTCAGCTGTTCCTAAGCATCAGTATCTTATAGCTACTCGTAGCATTCTTAGATTGTCTCAGCCACATCTGATACCACTCAACAATGCAGCTGTTTATTAAGCCTCATTTCAAACAGCCCTCCTCAGAGATCCACACTGAGCTTGCACTGACTGATCACATGTTCCTTAGTTTTTTTTTACTGCACAGGCCTCCCCTTTAGCAGTTACAACCGATCCAGGACATTCTCATGCACCTCTTTGCTTTGCAACTTCCTAGACTGATTTCTAACACCTCAACAAGAAAGGTGACCCAGTGGGTGAGACCCAGTTCTTTGGAATAGTGGTCATTGGAAGAAGCTCTACTGTTCACGGCTGCTGAAGTCTTAAACTCTATACTAGAATTCCAGGCAAATCTGTGTTTTATTAGAATAAATGCAGTGATGTTAGACTTTGGTCCCATAGGCCTGCATCCACTAATCTCTGTTCCTTCAAACATTTTCTAGTGATGGAGGCAGTAACTAACAGAGCTGCTACTTGAGCTCAACCTAGGTCCCAGACCTGTGTTGACACTCGCCTTTGAGGAAGAGGCATCTCAGTTTACTGCTGTGATGATTCACAGTATCTTGTCACTTCTCTCCAGTGGCAAGCCCTTCCCAGTGAGGCTATGGAGGTGAGCCCACTACGCAATATTCCCCCTGGGGGTGACAGAAAGCGGGACCTCACAGGACGAGACTCCCCTCCTGTGGACAAGGACTCCATTTCCTTTAGAGATCGCTCTAGCACCCTCTCAGGGGGAAGTCGAACATAACAGCAATCCCAGAAGCCTCTGCTTATTACGGTAATGTTGTACCATATAGACCTACTGGGACTAAGCGGGGGGAGGGAAAGGGAAAAGGAAAGGAAGGGAGAGAGAGAGAGAGAGACTCACTGTACCCTGGGGATCCTAAAAACAGAAGGACCAACGTATGTTGTTGGTGGAGCCCGGGAGGTTCAAGGTTGGCGAGAGGCCACAGGAGATTCTCCGCCGAGAGGGCGCTGTCAACCACGAAGCGGAAGAAGCATGGAGAGGTCAGAGAGCCAAACCGTGTATTCACAAGAACGAACATTGAGGCCGTGGCGTGATCCTGAAGAGGTTACCTGCTGGTCCTTAAACAACGCAAAGACCACAACTGGAAAGGCTCTGTGGAGCTGCACACTGGTGCCAGGAGAGAGCAGGCCCACTAGACGCGCAGTAGGGACAAGTGGCAGCCCGACTGTACCGGAAGAACCAGTGACGCCAATCCATCAGAATCGAGGTAACTGGAGAGGCGGGAGTCCTGGGAGGGGAATACGGCAGGAAGAGCCTCCAGGGCCTAATCATACTTGTCCCAGTAGCTGTGAATACCTTAAAGAAAGTGAAGAATATAAGGGGACTCATACTCGTCCCAGGGGTTGTGAATACTTTAAAGAGGGTGAAGGACAGTTCATTAAGTCCACAGAGTGGTTGAAGTATAATCCAAAGATAGAAATCCATCTAGAGACACTTCAAGAAGCGGAGAGTCGAAACCCTATTGTGTGAGACCAAGGAACTATGTTGAAAGCATTAAGGAGAAAGCACAAAAAAATCCTCTAGAAGAATTAAATGATTTGATTCACATGGTTACCAAGATCTATTAGAAAATAGACTATTATTAAGGCTGGAAGAAGCCTGCCCAGGCGAAGGGAGTCATTCTCCTGAACCCTTTTCCTTTCCTTTTGCTATTTAATTAGTGGTAGAGTGTGTTAACGACAAATGGGATCTCTATGTCATCCACTTTAAAAGTGTTTTCAATAGAGGTCACGATTGTCATGATTCCTTGTCTCAGACTGACACGGAACATTGGAATGTTTGTGAATCCTACGAAAACATTGTAAAAATGATTCAACAACTGAAAAATTCCTGTGCTGCAGGACCTGATAGATTGACCAATCTGATGCTAAAAGAAAAAAAAGAAGCATGGGCAGAATTCATTGTGGAGTTATTTTCCCCTCATAGCTAAATCTAAGGAAATTCCAGTTTCCTGGAAGACCGCAGTCATTATTCCAATATTTAAAAAAGGCAACAGGGAAGATCCAGCGAATTATCGGCCTATTGCTTTAATGGACATAATAGGTAAGATCTTCGCCATATGCCTTCAACTAAAGATCACTGCTTGGGCCACTAACATCGGCCTGTTTGACAGCCGGCACCAAAGAAGTTGGCACAGAAATAAATCTATTAATTGTCAATCTTCTGAAACCTGAAGCATTGAAGTCCCGAAAAAAACTGTTCATGGCTTTCATTGATATGAAACAAGCCTTTGATACTATTAATCGCTCTAAACTCTGGAACAAATTATCAACATGGGCTTGCCCGTCATCCCTACTCCACCCGCTAATCGCTTTACACAAGGAAACTTCTATTAGAGTTCGAATCGATAAGAGTGGACATCTAACTAACAAAGTGCGAACAACAAGTGGTGTAAAACAAGGCTGCCCTTTGGCAGCGCTTCTGTTCAAATTATACATTTCTGATATCTCCGAAAACTTGAACAATGTGCGTTGTTTTCCACCCGAAGTGAATGGCCAACAAATTAGTTGGGCTCTCTATGCTGACGACATTGTGCTGTTTGACCAAACTGAAATAGGTCTACAAAGGCTCCTGACGAAACTAGTATTCTATCTAACTGCCAATGATCTTGCCATCAATGCCAGCAAATCAAAAATTATAGCTTTCGGATCACAACACTGCACTAGTAATTCTTTCAAATGGACCGTTGCTGGTGAACCAATAGAATCAGTCTCAGTTGTTCGATATTTGGGAGTTCTGATCAACAAATCAATCGGAATGGGATTGGACATTAGACCTAAAACATTGCATGGCAATGTTTACCATGCAAGGTCAAAGGCTGCACGCTGAATATGGCAAATTTACACTCTCCCCAATAAGATCATTTTAAATGCAGAGTTATCCCAGCGCTAACCCATGGAGTGGAGGCTGGTCTGAATATAGACCAAAAAAGCTGGTCATCACTTGAGGGCCTTTTTCTGGAGAAAGGTCCTGAACTTACCTCCAGGCACTGCTATCGTGGCAACTGGACATGAATTAGGCCTAGAGCCTCTGTAGGGAATCATACAATGGAAATCAATTGCTATGCTAAGAAAAATGTGCCTACAAAAGGTTGCACCTCCTTACGAAATATTTAAATCAACAGATGAACATCCGCATTCTGGGATTCTGCTGACGTGGGTCAATAAAATCATGAAGATCATTGAAGTGGCCGATATACCATGGATTTGGTAATGGATATACCGCAAGTAGCCCAAAAGAAGCTCAGAAAGTGGAACTGGATAAAGAATAACGAGATCCGTGACTCTCTACCAACCTCTCTTTTCACAGGTGTAACTTGCAACGCTTTGGACAAACTACCAAAATATCTGGAAAGATTCCCCTCCAGGTACCATCGAAACAAGTTTTTAAGAATCCGTCTTTATGCTTACAACACAAAAGAAATGATGTGGATGAAACATCACAAAGATTCAATGGATAATCTTTAGATTCTGTGTGAAATCAACAGAATCGTTAAAACACCTAATAACAGAACTTGCATCTGACCCTTTCTTGGTAGATTTTTTTTCTCCCGGGATAAACATTGAGGACTGGTGGTTCAATTTACTTTCTGGAAACAGGCCTCCACTAATTTGTGCAGTTATTGATTATATGGAAAAGATCCTAAATCATGATCAATCTCTAACTATTTTCCTTCATTTAATTCATTTTAAGTGTTGACAGAATCTTCTATGTAATTAAAGTTTTGTAATAAAACTAATTGTTACAAATAAAAAAAATAAAAAGTGTGTGTTAGTGTCTGGTGTCAGGTGACTGGAGCTCGGAGCAGCAGAGGATTTCCATATTCAACGAGGAGGCCTACAGCGAGAGTCGTTTGTACTGCAGACAAGCCGAAGTCATGGAGGAGGGGCAGACTCTTAGAAGCTCGAAGGTATGAAAAGACGGCAACACTTCAATTCACCAACCAAAAGCAAGGAGTATGATTTCACCGAGCTGCTCACTGCAAAAGCTTCCAACTCTGATATCGGCACGATCGGGTAAGAAACTTAACAAAACTGCTATTTTAAACGTTTTGTTGCTTCCCTCCCTCAAGCCACCGTCATTACCCCTGTCTACCTTGCAACATAAACTCCTTCCAGCTGCCTTGAGATTGACACAACCTTCTAGTGACATCTTTTGCTACCGAGGCAGGTCTAACTGTGTCGGAATGGGGAAGGGAGTCTGAGCTGGAGGCTTTTAGTCGATACCTGTTGCATCTCAGATCACATGACCACCAATTTCCCTGTTTGTCTTCGGAACTAATGCCATCAATAAAGACAAAGTATGGCTACTGTTGGGTGGGCAGAAGTGGGAAACAACACACTTTCCACCCCGAAGCCCAGGAAAGGACATCATAACAGGCCCCCAATTAGAGATACACAAAGCCCACTCATCTTGGGGAGCTTAGGTTATGGGGTAGGGTAAACATCTGCGGTCAATGTGAGGCTGCCAGAAACACAGGACCTAGACTTATCTCTTGGCCAGGAGGCCCTTGAGGGTGTGATGGAATGTTCGTCAATGCAGCAAACACCTTTAACTTTGGTATAGATAAGGGCACAGATGCTTGAGGTGCATAGGGAAGCTTCTGCACCCAGCGCCGTCTTATCCCCCTCCAATGTCCAGGTGGTTACTGCGGCCTTGACTGAGAGTACAAGAACAGGACACAGAAAGTCTGAGTCAGGCCTTCCTTCCACCAAAGGAGAGTGAGTTGGTGGAAGTGTCCTTGCCTTCAGGCCCCCGCAGGACATCATCAGAGCTAAGAAGGCAAATATTGTCTAATCGACTTCACGGGGACAAAATGGCACACCTGAGCAAGAGTACAGTGCCTGTAGGCAGTAGTCTTGAGCAAAGGCAACCTACCCTGAAGCTTGTTAAACAAACCCCTGCTTACTCCCTTCCCAAACACGCTAACTCTGTCTCCGGCGAAGTGACTGAAGTGGCTAATTTACCCCCCAAGGGTTTATCACAAAACTACTTTGAAGGGTACAAACTACTGTGTTGTCCTTTTTTCGGCCAAAAACGCAATCCACAACGAACGATTTGGTCACAAGATGATGAAATGCTAGAGTTTATCGACAACCCCAGCCAAACAGTCACTGAGGATGCCCAGATTCATAGATCAAAGGAATCGGGGCAAGGAATTGTGAGACTTGCCTCTCGTAAGATTTGGAATCATGACAAGCTGTGACATTCTAGAGCAACTTTAAGACAACTGGATGGATCTGCGGATAAACGAATACCCACCACCTCATTCCATCAAGAAGTAGTTAGAGGGAAATGACAAACCCAAGAGTGCAACAAAAGACCCAGATTGATCCCGGACCCTTGTACAATCAGTGAGAACCCATACCGCTGATTCCTTACAAGATCAACTAGTCACTGAGCAAGTCCAGGACCGCGAAAGCCAAAGTCAAAATAGGGGTGGGAACCACATGTTTTTTTTTCTGAGAGAATGACAAATACGCTAGGGACTCGGGAGGATATAGTTCCAACTTTGTATAGACTTCAAGCTGCTGGGAACACCTGTGATAGTCCGGACCAGGACCAAATCGGGCTTGTGAAAACCGGTCCACTCTGTTAACCTCGAGTATGGACTTTTCAAATGTAAGCCATTCAGAGCAAATATATTTTTCAACAGGAAAAACAAACCTGATTTACTGTCAATTATGACAAGACTAAACATAGCTTTGGCACCCTTTTATAAAGCTTTACGAATCCGTAAACGAAACGTTAAAGGATCACACCACATTAATGGCAATGATGCATACGAAATGAATCTTTAAGGAAGGATACATTACGGCAAACGACTTGAGAACAGCAACATAACGACGATCCTTATCCTGAAAGTAGTAGCATCAGACATCTTAAAAATGTAAAGCAGCTATTAATGCGCGTACAAGAAATGCAGACAGAAAACAGTTCACAACAAACGAAACTCACCGGTGAAGGGGATTCTTTCCGATTCACTTAAAACGAAGCAAAGCTTCTGTGTAGTATTGGAACACGACATGGCTAGGCTGGTGGACACGGGGTGTCGGCACCCAGATTTTATTAGACCTGTCAACGGTCTTAGACACTATGGACCATCCTACCCTGCTCACCCGCCTGGCCCAGATTGGCATATCGGGTCAAGCATTGGCCTGGTTTTCTTCTTTCCCGGCCGATGGATGTGAAAGGAGGGAGAGAAAGCGATTGGGATCTAATTCTTGTCACCTCAGTTGCAGTGTTCCATAGGGGTCCGCCTTGTCCCTCATTCTCTTCAACATTTACATCTTTGTTATTACGTCTCATCCGCTCCTTCGGCGTCAGGTGCTTTTCCTATGCCGACGACACCCAGATCCTGATCCGTTTAGATATCTACCGGGCTGAGATGTTGTCGTGCCTTCATAAGTGCCCGACGGCCTTGGGGGAGCGGATGGGCCATAACTGGTTGAAATTGAATGGGGACAAGACAGAGGTGTTGGTGGTGGGTCTCCCTCCCCGCCCCCCCACCCTCCTTCCCGATCCTTCACTTTTGATTGCTTCGTTTTGGCCTTCTTCTTTGGGTTCTCGCCCGGTGCCCTCGGCTAAGGTTAAGAACTTGGGGGGATATCATGTCAGCCTCTCTGTCCATGGATGTCCAAGTATCGTCGGTTTGCCAGACTGGGCATTTCCATTTGAAAATTCTGAAAAAGGTGCTTCGCTTGATACCAGTAGCATTATGTCCGCCGGTGGTGGCTGCTATGGTATTGTGTCGGCTGGATTACTGCATCTCTCTTTATCTGGCTCAGCCCAAGGGTTTGTTTTACCGACTTCAATATCTTCAAAATCTGGCGGCACAGGTGGCTATTGGGACACAGTAAGGGGCCCATATTTCCCCCAGTCCCGCACTCCCTTCATTGGCTCCCAGTGATTCAGCATATACGTTTCAAGGCGTTGTGTATTCTCCATCGGGCTCTGCACGACCAGGGAGCTAAGTATCTCCGTACTAAGTTGGTGCGCTACCTTCCTAAGCGCTCTCTGCGCTCAGAATCAGCCAGCTTGCTATGTGTGTCTTCCTTCCGTCGCTCCCGTGTTGGGGGATGAGCGTTCTCCATTGATGAGGACCAGTTGTGGAAGGATCTCCCGCTAGTAATGAAAAAAAATACCAAATCATTGGGTCTTTATGAAAGCTCTAAAAACACATATATTCTGATCTTTCTGGTTGATTGGCCTTTGCCTTTGTGGCTGGCTACTTAGTTACTTGCCTCTCCAGCGCCATGATGCCCTTGGGCGTCCGTGTACTTTACAAGTGATTATAACCTAACACGAAGCTGGCGAAATACAGAATGTGGTCTCAGACCCGGAGGAAGCAGCACAGCCTGCATTTGCTATCTTCTCTCATAGGAAACACAACAGTACTGTGGGGAGAAACCAGATGGTGAACCAGCAAAAAACCTCTATAGACGTCATAAGGCCCAAGACGAACAACGCCCAATTACAACACAGCTGCAATGGCCCCCCGAAGCCAGCACCTAGGAAGCAAGTACCAGGAGCTTCTCAACCTCTCTGCCCTGCATCCATTGCTGGCTGTTACAGAAGATGTGGAGCTAGATGACTCTTCGCTCAAAAACAAGGACATCAGTATGACACTCCAAGTCCTGATGGACCTATCGACATATTCAATGGATGAACAAGATATTGAGCCGAAGACCAGAGAATGGGGCCCACTGCTTTAAAAGAACTGGCAGATTTCTCTACACAATTGCCCCCAAGTGACAGCCAGTCCTCACATTTTTACACTCTTTCAGAGAAAAAGAAAGTATTAAAAAACACAAATCCAGGATTTTCAAGGTGTTCTTCGATGTCAACAATGTGCGAAACCTACAGGCTTACTCTGTTTTGCGGAAAACACTGAAGATCATCAGCGTAAGACAGTTTACACATCTTTTTCAAAAAATGTTTAAGGCAGGCGAAGCTCCTGAGGAAATCCGATTGGTGTCCATTGGAAAGCAGCCCTTGACACGAATTAAAGACAGTTCGATCAAGAGTTGACAGGATCAAAGTTTGGCAAAGTGCAATTTCACCTCACAACACAGTTCCAGGATATCCGTTAAGAGAACACAAAACCCGAGTGATCGCTCCCTGAAGTTGGAGAGTATACTCGATAAGGATGACCATCTGATCCTTAATAGAAGAACAGTGATGGAATTGTTGTACTGTATTCCAAACCTAAGGCAACTGTCATCAAATGACTTGAAGATTATTGAATTTGGTGACGAAAACCGAACAGACTCGATCTCGCGCAAGTCAAGCATCTAGAGACAGCTTCTTCATCACCATGAAAGCATCTCTGTTAAGACAGTACAAGGACAAACTGTAGGGGAAGTCAGTAAATCCACCCAAGGAAAACGGAACCGTAGACCTGGATTAAAGTTCTTGGACCCGCTACAGACGGGGCGTGTCCCAGATGTCCCAGAAACAAAGTTGAGTATCACCTTCAAAACGGACCATTGCCTGCGCCAAGTCCAAAAGGTCTCGACCACGAAAGGGAACATTTCGGATTGGTCTTGGTTTCCTAGAGCGCTTTCATCACATGAACATCAGTACCCATCCAAGACGCTCCAGTATCCCTTCTAAAAGGACCCCCAGAATTCTAGGGAAAAGTCAAAGACGACACGACTAAAACTGGTATCGTGGAACACTAGAGGATTTTCTCATCTTATGAAAACCAGCGACATAAATCTGGGTAACTACGATCTGGTGTGCCTACAAGAAATGTGGTTCTGTGAAAAACCTATCCTTGACTGATAGGAGATATCCTTGAGCCTGGCAAAAAAGGATGCCCAACCCCAGGCTTACTGTTTGCAGCCAAATCAGGAAGCGCACTGAACTTCTTCTAAACCATTTCATTAAATGCGTTCTCCCAGGATCTTCTCATAGGGTGGCGGGTCCCGGACAAGCCATACGATGCAAAAAAGCTATCTAAATGGATAATAATCAAAATATATTGGAATCCAAGAGTAGTCGCAGATGAGACATTTACCGACATGGTATCAGACTTGATCATCGACGATGCATATATTAATCAGTAGACCCCGTATGTGATTGTATGTGGTGACTTAAATACAACCTGCATAAGAGCCGATCATCAGTCGAGGGGCCGAACACAACACGGTCATCAAGAGGCACCACGTGGGTTTCATTGGGCCTCTTGGCCCGGCGCACTCTACAAATAAAGAAATACAAATGGCATCTAAGGATTTGCACATGTACATGCCACCTAAGGCAACATGGGAGAGCGACGATAATAGATTATATCTTTGTCTCGAGAAGTTTCCTTCCTTTTGTTACAACGTTAAAAATAGTAAAGACGTTAAACAACGACCATCATCTCCTATACATGGAATGGGCGGCCACAACATCAGGTGAGAGAATGATTATGCCAGTGGCTGTTTCTGTATGTAGTGGAGGAAACAGATTAAAACTGGAAAAGCATAACATCAGAAAACTCACAAAGGACTTTGTACAGGAGGGGTCAGAAGTGGAGTACATACCCCTTCTAGAGCAACATCGTGCAAAACCTCGAAAGAGCTTCCCACAGCCTCAGAACAATCTACATGTATTTAACGCAGAACTTTTGGAAAGAAGGAAACTCTTGAGGAAGGTCACACGAGCGGTAAAAAATCCAAACATCTGAATGATGAGGCTATCGCACTAACAGAGAAAAGGAATTACAAGCAATGGCTGCGCTTGCATAGACTAACCATGTATCAGATGGATTCCGTTGCAATGCTCAGAGCGATATGTGGTCTGAAAACCAGCGACTTCTGGGCACTGATAAAACCGACCGATGTAATTCTAGTATGGCCCTGGTGAACCCTATAAACGAACAGCATTGGATCCACCACTTTGAGAAACTATATGCTGCAAAAGAGCGCCCTGAATTAATCCAGGATTACACCAGAGTGACGGGACCCTGGGCCTTTCCATACAAAATTCAAGACATTGAAGAGCGTATTCAAAAACTAAACCGCTCATGAGCCCTTGGGCCGGACAGATTATCAAATGCCATGTTAAAAGAACACCCAAAGGAATGGGCCAAATGTACACATTAACTATTCGTCCAGATTGTAAAAACGAAACAAATACCAAGCTCTTGGAGAAAGGCGATGGTGGTCCCTATTTTTAAAAAGAGGACTGTGACAGTTCTATTCTGAAAGCGGACTCTAACAATACCAGGCTGTACAGCAGTGGGAAAGGTTGAGACTGTTAAGGCAGTAATTGGAGGATTGATTGACAGCATATTCTCCCAATAAGACACAGGTCTAGAGATGTAGGGACCTTTTTTCTAATCTGATCTGTGTTTCTGTTCTGTTGCTAGGAGACAGAGGGAGACGAGAGTGAAAACGTCCGTTACGAGTGGGCGTATTAAAGATATACGAGAAAGAAGATAAATATATATTGTGTTGCAGAAAAAGTTACACCATTGCGCTTAAGGAGCTGTTAAAGCATAGAGAGGAACTGTTTGTTTATTGGTGTCTGATGTTCAAAGAGGAGTCTAAAACGTCCGTAGCAAGAGCGGCCGATTGCGCGACGGCTCTGAGGGTGTGTGTCCGACTTCCGGCATTGGAGAAGACAGAGTCCGTCAGCTGGGAACCGGCTGTGCCCCCACGAACCAATCAGGGCGTAGACAACTACCAGAAGGGGAAGTAGAAGCCCTGTCAATGAGGGAAAGGTGTATTCCGAGGAAACCAATCACACGAGGCCGACGCCCACAAGGGGAGGAATCGCTAATGAAGATACGGCCCAACAAAAGTATAACGCGGGTCACAAGTGCTACCTTGAATAAGACTTCTAAGGGTGAATTTGCTCTTATAAAGGTATGTGAATGGCGTCCTTTACCCACCATATACTGTCAACCTAAATGGAAGTATTGGATAATTATAAAGAGAGACTGAGTTAGAAAGAACGAGTGTAAAAGAGACTTTCACCCCAGAGCTAATATGAAGCTGCGAACCAAGTAACATTCATGTGGACTAAATACACAGTAATTTCTTGTGAAGGCTGCACAAATAACTTGTCAATCCAGGGAGAAATGAGGAAAAGAGTTACAGGAAAGAGTGCAGAAAGGATGTGCATCGTATAATAGAATACTCCAATAAAGGAGGAAGACTTTAACGGGAAATAGACTGTGAATTAAAGAAAGAGAAAGAAGGAAAACAGAAGATATAAACTTACTGTAATACATACCAAGTTAGAGAAGATTCTTTCGTAGGTTCCTGCGGAAACTCCAGCAACACGTATCCTTTAACCTAAAAGAAAAGAAGGCAAAAACTAAAGTTGATCAAATTATTTGTTGAAAACGTACCTCTGTTTTAGCGTCTTACTCTTATCCTCACCATTGAAACAGTGACAGGGACAGAGAAAATCCTAAGAACTATCAACCTATCACACTCCTGGACGTTATAGGGAAAACTTTTGGCTCCTTAATCCTGGACAGTTCCACAAATGGTGTACGTCCACAGGCTGTAACAATCCTTTCCCAACCAGATTTGTCAAGGCTAATGGCACCACAGTAAACATCCTACTACTCAACATTTTGAAGGTTTGTGTGCGGGAAGGCAAAGCAAATATCTTTATGGCCTTCGTGGACCTGGTCCAGGCATTCCCTCAAGTAAACCGGCACACACTTTGGGAAGAATTAGATGCTGAGAACTGCCCGGAAACCACTGATGGCTCCACTAGTAGCCCCTGCATTCTGCTACATCAATGAGTTTGTTTAGATCAGTCTGGTTTCCTTTTGAACGAAATCCCTATGAAAAAAGGAGTTAAACAGGGCTGTCTCATGGCTCCGCCCTTGTTTAACTTCTTTCTGGCGGACATGAAGAAACCAGAGCCCTTGGTTAGATCATTCCCACCAACAATGGGGGTTGGGCGGGCAAGCTATCTCGCCTGCTTTACGCAAACGACTTGGTCTTGAACGATGAAACCCCAGTCGGCCTCCAACGCCAGTTTGACTCGCTTCACTCTTATATTAAGCATATGGATTGTAGATAATTAAAGACAAGACCAAGATCGTAAGTTTTGGGAACTCGAACAGAGGGAAAAATCGATTTACATGGCATTTGGACGGGGCGCAAATCGAAAACGTTCGATCATTCAAATATCTAGGAGTGTGGCTTAGTGACATCCAATCTGAAATTCCAATGGTGAATCACTTAAGAGAGAAAAGCAAAAATACTGAATTACTACAAATCGAAAGTGATTCCGTTCTCTGACCTATGAAGCTGAGGCAATGTTTAACATCCTGAGTATGGTATGGCCTCGGCTAGAGGGCCGGTTTTAGAAAAAAGTACTTGGTCTTCCACTATCGACCCCAAAGCAGGTAATACGTCAGGAGTTGGGCCTTCCCTCTCCAAAAGCCACAGTGGACTGGAATAGCCTAGCCCTCTACAGGAAATGTCTAGGCTCTCCCTAACTTCTGATCCTGGATCTAATTCACAAGGCACTAACATCTGGGAACAGTTCGATGTTGAATAACTGGGCACAGAAAAACACTGACAAACTGAATGAAATCGGGAGTTCCCTCAACGTTGCTTTCTGGATCCAGACCCTGGAATCTGAGGCTAGTTATCAGTCCGTAGCACATCTGGCAATGGAGCCGCAGAAACTAAATTAACCACCAAAATACTTAGTGCAGTTTCTGAATCTAATGTTTCTGGACCAATTTCCAAGCACAAGACTGAATCTCTTACCAGCAAATGAGATTTTGGCAATACTTAATGTCTGAATATGTGGTATAGGATCCAGAAGATTGGTGGACTCTCTTGATGAAAGGTGGAAAGACCTCGTATGTGATCGCAGTTGTCAAATTTATGACTAAATTGTTTAAGGACACTTCGAGATTTTGAGATTTTAATCATAAAAATAAGATGGATGGGATGGAATATCCCGTTTCTTTTCTACTATGTAAAAAAAAATGTAAATCAATTAAATGCAACAACAAAATTAATGGTAGGGTTAGAATCGGATAGATTTTGATGGAGGACAGATCATTACTTTGGACTGCCATACGGATGACAAGGCCCATAGTTCGTTTTATGTTTGTGATAGGGACAGACAGGCATTTTTCTTAATATTTGAATACAAAGAATTGAAAGAATGCCACCGTTTGGTCCGCCTCCTTCTGACCTCCGACATTGCTTATCCCTTTGTTGCATCCTATGTACTGCTCAGAGTGGGGGAGATGTCTTGTGTGGGGAAAGCTATCATAACCCCAGTTTTCAAAAGGTTGTGCCTAGATGTTGCCTGTCCCACCCACTTCCAACTGCTGACCCACACATTTCCATTTGCAGACCCCCTTACCAATCCCTCCCTTGCTGCTCCTCCACACTGGCCTCAAACATTGGTACAGTATCAATGCTGTCTTTCGGATGACCTTAAATGCATAGTTTATGAAGGAGCAGCAATGCTAGGTGTGTTTTTGCAAAACAGTGCATGTTCCAACAGTTTCAATACACTTTTTAAATTCCTAACCACTACCCCACCCCCCCTTGCGAGTCTATTGCATTGAACCTTCAGTTTCCACACCCTGTGGTTCGGTCTCCTCCTCCACAGGCTCAGTCGGGTCGTCTAATGACCCAAACAGTCCGGCTATCAGTGATTTCCAAGCCATCAGGGACTCCTTCTCCTCCTCCACGCCGCCCCATTGCTACACGCTTCTTGCCATGTCATGGTTTCGGCTTTGGCCCATTTTTGTAAGTCTTTCCACCACACCTCTATCATCGGCACATGGCATGACTTCATCCCATGGCAATCCTTCTTTTTACAAGCACATAAGCCAGGTCCCTTAGTTTGCTTACATGCCTGAGTTTCTGTGGTCTGGGGAACCCCTCCAGCAGACAGGCCCACACCGTATCCACTACTTTCTTGACCCCTCTTCCTTCTAGTTTCTCTTTTACTCCCCTCCAGAACCTCTCTATGATCGGGCATGACCAGAACATATGCACCATGCCCGCGCTCTCTTCGTCACACTTGGGGCATGCTTGCCGACCTGCATTCTCGAACCTCGATATCCTCCAAGGTGTCATGTAAGCCCTGTGTGTTATGTACAGCTGTATGTGTTTCAGCCTCGCGTTTCTAGACACCTTCTTATGATACCCTTGCACCCGTTCCCACATCCCATCTCCCATTTGGGCCCCAACCTCCGTTTCCCAGTCCATTCTCAACTGCGTGACCTCCTTTCCCACTTTAGACATCAACATCTCATACAGTCTGGAAATCTCATGACCCCCCTCAGCTATATCATATATCACATCTATGGTGGCGTCCAATTCTTCCTCCAGCACAGTTTCAGGCCATGTTCTCTTAATCCTCTGTACCATTCTGTGATACGTAATGTACTGACCTTCGTGCAACCCAGCTACTTCCCGCAGCCCCTCAAAAGTAACACTAGAGCCCTCCTGCCAAATATCCCCCATCGTTGCCACCCCAGCCGGTTCCCAGTGGGTCCGGAGTATCAGTCGCAGCTGAGCGTCCGCCCCTGTCAATACAACCAATGGCATCTGCGGTGAGCAATGGGGATGGGTCCCCCATCATTTGGCATGCCCTGCGCCACACCTTCCACCCTAGTAGCATCATTTTAGGGCGCCCCACCATTTCCGCTCTGGGTGCCCACATAACTTCTTTCAGATAAAAAGGTGCACAATCACGCCCAAACAACCTATGTTCAGAGGTCTCTTCATCAGATAGCCATGTGGCAACATACTGCAACTGGCTCGCCACATAGTACGCCTCGTAGTTGGGCAGCTTTATTCTCCCTTTGTCATGGAAGTTCTGAAGCTTCCATAATGCCACTCTGTTTCGCGTGCCATGCCACAGAAAGTCCCTACACATGCTATTCAATTTGGTTAAAAAAAAACCTAGGAATCAGGTACGGTATATTCCCGAAGTAATGTAGGAGCCTCGGCAGGACCACCATCTTTAGCATCGCTCCCCGCCCCATCATTGCCAAAGGCAGCTTCGCCCAAAACCGCATGCATTTCTCAATTTTTTTGGATTGCCACCTCTGTATTACACCTATGTTTCTCCCCAACGGTGTGATATATGTCTATCCCAAGGTACCGAAAAGTACTAACTGCCCACGGTACCTGTAAAACCGGTAACCTCTCCACTGGAACCCCTATATACCCCCCCCCAACGGGAACAGGCTAGACTTCTGGGGGTTCACCGCTATGCCGGATAGCACAGCGTATCTCCCAAGCACATCCAAGATGTACTGGAGGTTCTCCTCTGGAAACCGCACATAGAGCAACATGTCGTCCGCATATAGGGAGATCAAATGACGCTCCCCGTTAACCTCGATGCCTATGGTGTCATATTGTTGCCTCAGATAGATCGTGAGAGGTTCCAGGGCCAGTATGTAGAGCATAGCAGACCACTGGCATCCTTGTCTAGTACCCCTGCTAAGCTGCCACCTCTCTGATATCACATATCCTGTCTTAACTCTAGCCAGCGGTTCACTATACAAAATCTTCGCCCACCTTACATAGCCAGGCCCTAACCCATAGTGTTTCAGGGCCGCCAGCAGCCACGGCCACTTGATGGAGTCAAAGGCCTTGATCGCATCCAAAGACACGATTGCCATTTCCTCATCACTTCCACTGCCAAACTCAATGATCCTCTGGAGTTGCCTATGATTATTGGTGATGTTTCTATGGGGGACATAGCCCGTTTGATCCGGATGTATTAACTTGCTAATGACACTCTTCAGTCTATTCGCCAAGACTGCAGTTAATATCTTGCCGTCTTGGTTCAGGATTGACACAGGTCTAAAGGAACCACAGCTACGCCCAAGTTTATTTGGTTTAGGGAGAGGTACTATGACAGCCTCTCTCAGTGACTCCGGTAAGCAGCCCATCTCGAATGCTTCGTTTATCATTTCTAGCAGCGGGGGAGGACCTCTTCTATATATACCTTTTTAAAATTTGCTTGGGAGCCCATCTGTCCCCGGGGTCTTATTAGTAGGCAACTGCCTCACCACCTCCCCCAGTTCTTCCAGGGTAATCAGGGAGTCCAATTCCTCTCTTTCTTCCTCGCTTATCTTGGGCAGCCCCATATCATCAAGCGTTTCCTCTATCATTACACGGCTACTTTCCCCATCTTCCCCGTATAACACTTTATAATAATCCACAAACGCTTGATTAACTCCCTCCTGGGTGTCCTCTACGCTACCAACTTCCCTCTCTATAGTTCTAATTGTGGCTCTGGAGGTCTCGCTCTTATATACCCACGCCAAAAGTCTCCCCGGTTTATCACCTCCCGCATGCTGTCTCTCTATGTACTTTTTATAATTAAGGTTACACAACCTCTCCCAGTATTCCGCACATTTTTGCTGTAGCTTAAGTATCAAATCTAGTTTCTCCGCTGTATCGTCACTGGCTTTTAAGGCCTCTTCCAATTTTGCTTCCGTCTCCCTCAGTTCAGCCGAAACCTCACCCTTTAGGCCCTTGGATTTCGCCATGGCCGCCCCCTCATGACAACTTAAAGGCCTCCCATAATGTCCCCGCCGAGTCCACACTCCCAGTGCTGGTTTCAAAATAGTTTACTATCTCCTCCCGCAAATCCTCTCTAAAGAAGGGGTCTCTCAATGCCTCTGCTCGTAGGCGCCATGTCGGGATCCTCGCCCTCGGGAGGGCAGTATTGCCATGCAAGAATCGGGGGCGAGTGGTCCGAGAGGACCCTGGCCCTGTACTCTGTGTGCCATCTCCGCTATCATTTCAGGTGATGCGAAGACATAGTCCAGCCTCGCTGATAACTGCTGTGGGGCCGAATAATGCGAATATTGCCTTTCCCCAGGGTGCCACACTCTCCATGCATCTTCCAACCCAAAGTCATCAAGCAGTGTCTGTAGCGCCCTGGCTGCAGGGGCCGGTCTATCCAATTTCCCGTCCGATCTATCCACCCTCGGGTTCAATACGCAGTTGAAGTCCCCTCCCCAGATCACCGCGCTTCCCACACGCACACGCTCAGGTTCACACTCACTGTCCTAATGTACGCCGCTATGTTCTGGTTCGGGGCGTACGTGTTAACAATACTGATCTCCCTGTTCTCTACCAATCCCCTCAGCATAACCATCCTCCTGTCTGCCTCAGCCACCACTTGCAACCGCTGAAACGGGACATGTGGCGCCACCCATATAATTACTCCTCTTACGTAGGCCGAGTAGTATGACCCCACCAACACCCCCTTCCACTTTCCCGCAATCATGTCCATCCTCTCCCGTGTGAGGTGGGTTTCCTGCAGCAATGCAATATCTATTTTCTGCCTGCACAGATACAGCATAACCTTGTTCCTTTTTAAATAACTATTAAGCCACCGCACATTCCATGTGAGTATTTTAAGGTCCCCCCATGGCCTGGTATGATCCCATTCCCTCCCCCCACCCCAGTGAGTTCCAGTCCAATTCATATAGGCTTGCATCCCATTCTAAAACCCCTTTAACCAAAAACACACCAAACTTCCTGCTCCCTCTCCCACCCGCCTCCCATCTCTTCCTCAACACTCTCCCCACCCCCCCACCACCCCCAACTGTTGCCCAGCTCCATCCCTGGATCTCAGGCTCCCCCGCATCTAGCTCTTTCCGGCTTTCGCCTGTACTCGAAGCTCCGCAGGGTGAGGCCGCCCTAGTGGCCAACCTACTATAACTACAACTATAATTCGGGGGGTAGGGTACTTCCGCCCTGCCACTCCAATAGCACATCGAATAACTACACATTGCCATACAATTTAAATATATGTAACCGCCACAATATTCCAGTCCATCAAGTCTCTCACAATCAGCAATATGTAATCGAATATCAGCCTCCTACAGCCAGGCCCATCGTTCTCAGCCTTCGCCTAGCCATAGCAGTATTCATACCGTATCTGAGTCACTTTTCACGTCCATTTTGTGTCTCTTCCGTGTCTTGATCCGGGCAGCCCTGCAGATCCAGCCATGTTGCTTCTTCCGGAGTGTTAAAAAAATGCATTTTGCTCTTATGCACGACCTTCAATTTCGCAGGGTACAGCAGCATATATTTTATCCCAGCCGCCCCCAGCCTCCTTTTGATAGTTACATAGCTGTACCGCTGCCTTTGGACCAGCATAGTATAATCCGGGTATGCCGTGATTGTGCTCGAGGCCCTCTCAATTGTTCCGCCTTTCCGAAAATACTCCAATATTTTCTCGCAGTCTTTGTAGTTCAGTATTTTAGCAATTATCACTCGTGGAGGGGCCCCTGGTCTCGGCTTCCGCATGAGGGCTCTATGTGCGTGCTCCACCACAAAACCCTCCGAGAGTGTACCGGCCCCGATTCCTTGTAGGAGTAAGTTCTCAATGTAATCAGTCGGGTCCTGGCCTTCCTCACCTTCCGGCTAACCCACCACACGAATATTGTTTCTCCTCGCTCTCCCTTCTCCTTCTTCTGCTCGAGACTCCAAGTTGGCCACCTGTTGCTTAAGGACATGGCTCTCCTTTGCATTGTTGGTGCTGGTGTCCGTGTTAGATTTCACCGCACCCTCCAGGCTGCTTGTGCGTTCCGCCAGTCCCCTGACATCTTGTCTCAGCAGGGAGACTTTGATGCCCACTGCTTCAATTTTAGCTTCCAGGGAAGTGCGTGGGTCCAACATCGCAACCCCCCAAGATTCCTTCAGCTGCGTAATGGCTTCTAAAATCTGATGATTATCAGCCGCTGTGGCGCCCTCAGCCTGTGCCATCGGGCCTTTGGTTGCGATGGCCGCAGGAGACTGTTGTGTTTTCGCAAAAATATCCATTGTGGGTTGTTTGTTCTTATTCTTACCCACGGCCCCTAGTGCTGCCATTTTCCGGTCTCCCTAGCGTCCGAGTGTCTCCCCAACCGTAATTTCCGCTCTTTACCGACTGTCGTGGTGATCTCCAGGCAGTCGCGCCATCCTCTCGCCGCTGCTAGTTGCTGATCAATGCCGAGCGAGCGCTTCTCGTGCTTGTCGTGGTGCTGCCTGCATTTTCACACCTCTGCTGCCCTCGGGCCCCTGCCGTCCGGGCCAGCACCCAAGCCTCCACGACCCAAGGCCCACAGCCCCCAGGGGTTTTGTTCCGTCTTCACCTCGCCATTGTCGTTCTTTCCCCGTGGCCGCCGCCTCGATTCGTCCTCTTCGGGTACCCTAGTTTTGTTTCCTTTGTTGTCGGCCATCTTGTGTGACAATGGACCGAACTGCTGCCGTCGTTCATCGAGCAATTCCTCCAGACTCCCGCTTAAGATTCTCTCGATCTTTATACAATGAGCAGAGCATACATTCCCGTGCGTGTGTGATCAATTCTGGAACCAATGGCGCACTTTCAAAGGTAGTTTTTACGGATCATCTGTCGGATCCTCAGGAGCTACACGGGAAGCACGTCCTACTCCATGGCTGCTCAAGCCACGCCCCCTATTGCAAAATCCTTCTTTAAGAACTCTGGGCAGGGGACTTTGCCTTTGATGGATTAATTGTGTATCTTTATGGAGTTTCAAAAACAGATGGCGGAGTGTGACCATCGGGATGACTTTGTTACAGAGCCTCAATAGATTGTCATGTGCCTCTGGGCTCAATATTCTGTTCTCATGATGTTAACCATCTTCTATGACAACATGGTTCATGCTTGTGCCCATGGGACACAGGTTCTAAAATGGAACAACACAAAGGATTGTCCACTAACCAGTGTGGTAGATCAGAGATAGGACGTGGACAACTGGGCATGCTTGCAAAACACTTCAGGTATATTTAAAGAAAATGAAAAGCCCTCACCTAGCCCTTTTGCTATGGGAGATATTCCCCATCAAATAACTCAAAATAAAAGGTGCTTCTTACATGCGCTACTACAGAGGAGGTGCTGCAGATCAGGAGAATGATGCAGCAGGTCGCATGTTCATATGCTTTTGGCATGAAGCTTCAGGAAAGGGGGTCTACTAACCAGACCCCCCTTTCTCAGATTAAATTACTTGCATCATTTCATATTTACTAAAGGTTTTTTAAAAAGTGAAAGTTTCTACAGCCTTGCTAGGCTGCAATTCCTTTGTTGCACTCCAGCTGATTTGCATTTGATGTACATGTTGTGCAATCTGTAATAACCAGTCCAGACAAATGTTGATGTTTCCTGATGTTTTTTTAGGTTTGTTTTAAACTTGAGAAGCACACAAGTGTGCTTGTTCCTGATCTATCATGGTGGGGATATTAACATCCCTCTCAACGAGGAAGGAACTGGCCAGCATATGTTTGGCTGAAGAGAGATTAGCACTTTGCTGAATAGAATATATTATTTAGGCCAAGTGAACCACCAGACTTGAGTGGCTCCTTACACTCTCTCTGGTCCTTCTCACAGAAACGTCTGAGTGCTAATTAGCAGGGGTGCAGATGGAGTAAACCCTTTTCATTTCAAAGGCTATAGGAGACTGTAATCATTAGGTATGTTTGCTTTTGACTCTGGAACAATATTTGAGAAATGAGAATCACGCGTGTGTGTGTGTGTGTGTGTGTGTGTGTGTGTGTGAGAGAGAGTTAGGGGGGGTATCCCTTTAGAAGACCCCCCCTTTTTTTCCCTTTCCGTTCTTCTCTCCTCTGCTAATCCCACAGTTGCTGAATCGGGGTCCTGGGCCCTTATGCATCCTCGGGGCCCTGACCTCCCATACCAATTCTGCCCAGCTCCCGTCTATCCACAGCACTTGCATCTGCACACCCTCCGCCCTGGAGGATTGCACTTACGCCTCCTGTGGCTCCAGTCCGTGTAGCACTCAACATCGCTAGCACTTCATCTGTGGCTCACCCATGAGCTCGGACTCCCCAGCGCTCACCCTCTCTTCCCTCTTGCTTGCTGCACCTGCACGTTCTGAATACTGTAGGTTCGTCCCTCTCCTTCTTAAATATTGTGTGGTAATGTATTTCCCACCCATGCTCCCTCTCTGCCCTGTGGGCGCTTTGAAACAGTATGTTCTTATTGTATAAGCACCTAACAAGCAAACCATAAATAAACAAATAAATAAAATGCGCAACTCTGAGGCCTATGCTAATGCTGATGGTTGTGGCCTTCCCTCATGTACAGGTGTTGTTCAAATTCACCCTGGGTTGTTAAATGTTTTCCACAGTATAAAAAAACACAACCGTGAGGCATGCGCCGATGAGCCCTGGCCTTGGATGTGAAGGCCGGTTTGCTATTCTGGCACAGAGTCCCAACAGCCCTTTGCCACACCCTTACTTGCTTCTGTCTGAAGTTAAGTTCGCCCATTTTGCCCTGCCAGGCTCCTGTTTTTCCCTTTTAACATTACAACGGGGCACCCGTTTAATTATGGAGTGGACCCCCCAGCCTGATGCAGAAAGTGCTTTTTGTTTGGCTTATGTGCTCTCCCGATTTTGTCAAACTAAAATGATTGGGAAACAAAGTGACTAGAATTAGAAACGTATAATCGGGCAGAGAAAAATGTAACTAAGAGGGCTTTTCTAAAGCTAGAAAACAATAGTATTGAAAAGGGCGGGAAGAATTGGTCAGGATTTGCAGAATTATTTGGTTCCTTTTGGGGGTCTTCCAAGAGATTAAAAAGAACCAAGTTTGTGTTGTCTCAAAAAGCAGAAAAAGAGGCTAGGAAAACCAGCATTGGCAATGTCAACAGTTGGGCTTTTTTTATAGGCATAGGAAAGACACATGCCAGGCACTGCTGCAGTGTTATTTACTGGCTATTCATGGTAGTGGGTGCTAAATGGTGTGAGTATCTGGGCATCTGATGGCAGTGCCTGGCAAATACTTACACACAAGCCAAAACTGTTGGCATTGCCAATGCTTGTTTTTAATAACTTCAGTGAAGGACACACATAGTTCTTATAAATGGAGTGGCTGAAGGCAGACCTGGTGACATTTTTTATGAAGTTAACACTCACAGGAGACTGCTTTGAAAAAACACTGGCAGGCCCTTCCAGTGCAAAGTTTGATAATGAGGCCAGTGGTCAAAGTGTACGAAAAGAAGTAGTGGAACTATGTTCCCTGCTAGCCTGTCCCCGCTCCCCACAAACCCCATCGCCACACCTCCTCCTACGCGCAATACAAGCCCCTAAACAAATGCACCTGTTGTTTAAGGGAACGCTCAGTGCAGCGCACTAAAATGAAAGTTTCAACTTCTTCCTACAATTATTTTAGAACTAAACCATTCCGGAATGGTTTCTTTTTCAAATAAAAGTATCGGAACAGTGAAACCTAATGGGAAAAAAAAGTATAGGAGCACCGCTCCTGCCCACTTCGATCACTGAGTAAGGCTTGATTAAAGCGAGCTCAAAGAATTTGACAGGGGTGGGTGGGAATGGGCATAGCAATTCGTTTTGACATGGGAAGTCAATGGGTGGGTAAATGGCCAAACACCTAGAAGCTGTGTGCCCCTCCTCATATGCCATTTCTCCCTATCTAATGCAATAGTTTCGGTTTATGCGACACCAAAAAGCCCATATTAAAAATAGCTCTGAATAATTGGTGGACTGTGCAGTTGGGAATTCCTGGTCGCGTGAAAATCGACAATATAGCGTCAACTGCAGCACAACTAGCAACACACGGTTCAAGGCTGGGTCTGCCTTTCCCTCTCTGCCTGCAACTGTCTATCGCCCTCGCTATATCGGTCCAACTTTACCAATACTATTATAGGCTTGCAATCGCATGCATATTATTGTGCGCTGCCACTGTAACCCCTTGCTGTACAGTCCTCTGTTTACTCACAGCTAGGTAGGTGTCTGCGGGCACTTACCTACAGGTTCCTAGGGAGATGGCTTTCCCAATAAGCTTTCCATGCGCGGACATAAACAGTTACATGTCGAATTTCCGCTTGGGGTCGCTGTAGTCCTATTCACCAAGAATTGCGTATGAGTATTCTAGAACGCTGTGAGGTTTCTGCTTTTCTTTCATATTTAGTTTCTGACAATACACTACATCTTCGTTGCGTATGGTGTCGGAGGTCACAGTAGACGGGTGTATTTTATTGGTCTTTAATAGTTTTATGGCAACTAATGGATATCATTTTGTAATGCTGTCCCAATTCGGGAATTTGTGAAATCTGTTTATGCTGTAAACGCAAACGTCCCTCGTATACTGTTTGCTGATCAAACACACCTTGCCTGCCCAGTCCAGCTGCTGGATAGCAAGGCGGCTTACATTTTTCTTTAATCTGCACGGCCTGTTTGCTTTAGGCTGCATAGCAGCGACGTCGTGTAGTTATGTAATGTTACTGGGCATTTGTATAGCACCATTTTACCATTGATATGATCTCAAAGCGCTGTGGGTTGAACGCCCTCGCGGACCCGCAGTTCAGGTCACTGGAGATGGGAGGAAGTGCTTAGGTGTACTCAGTCTGTGTGCAGCCAGTCCGGTTTTCATGGTGTGTAGCTGCATTCTAATGCTATGCAGTGCAGTGATTGTGTGAGATCAGTAGAAAGTGTGCAGCATGGACTCCCTGCATTCTGCCGGTGGAGGTGCTTGTGTAAAAGATTGTATGCAGCTATGCCAAATTTTTATTTTTTCTCTTCGTGTGGTATAGCTTCGTTCTAAAGACTGTTGAGATGTTCATGGTGGTGTATAGGTATGTGGACAGCTAGGCCGAATTTATCGAGCGTTATAGCTGTATTCTATTGATTGTTGATGTAGAGGAGAGGGTGAGCATATTGGTCAGTGCTTTAAGATCGGTCAGGGCTGGGCCCCGGCAGTCTCCAAAAAGTGGGGCTAAGCCGGGGCCCGCTGGCCACCCACCCCCATTCCCACCATGCCAAGGCAGGACACCTTATCCTGCCATGGCCGCAGCCTTGTCAGGAGATATGCCCGCCCTTTTCAAGTCAGGCAAGCTGACTGACGGAAGTGCCAGCCAACCACAGCATCGCTCAAATCCAGCAACGTTGTGGCTGGCTGGCACTTCTCAGTCACTGCAACTTTCTCTCATGACCCATCAGGGTCACAAGAGGAAGTTACGGTCCCTTTGTTTCCCCTCCCCAGGTCAACGAGGCGTCTTTGATCCTCGGCGAACCTGGGGGCTCACAAAGGGTCACTTGTGTACTTTTCAAGCAGTCTTTACATATTTGGATGTTTATAAAGATGGCTTGGAAAGTACTCAATCATAAAGCTTTGTCGGAAAAGACGCCTCCGGCTTTGTCCATCGGCAAAGCTTTATAAAACGTGGCTTGAATTGTGTAGTTATGCATATCACTTTTTCTTTTCTTTTCTTTTTTGATTTTAATACTCTTTTTTTTTTATTAAGATTATAGGAGGTTTAGAACAATACATGTTAATAACATTGCAGAGAGTCATGAAAGAATAAGAACAATGCTCACAATATGGCCAAAGTCAATACAATAACATGTTTGAAGGAGTAATTGCCTACTAGGTAGGGCGATTAAAACAATTAATAAGAGGAATTCAAAAACCATTAAATCTGCAACCAAGCTGAAGTTTATAAACCTAAGACAAACAGGGGGACAGACAAAATACAGTACAAACATGAAGAAGGAAGGAAGGGGGTATATGAAGTCATATAGTATTTAACATTTTTGATTCACAGCATTGGATCTGACGAAATTCAAAAAGAAAGAAGAGGATGTTCAAGAGCTCAATGCTCAGGTGGCATGTGATGATATATTAAAATAGTCTAGATAACGAATAAAGAAAGCCAATTTGGCATTGTACTTGGGTATAGTATCCTGGTAAGTGGCCATACATAGTTCAATTCTTTGGACATGACGGATGTTGTTCCACCAACCCCTGGTGGATAAGTTGCGCAAATCCTTCCAATTGGTAGTGATGAGCTTCAAAGCGAGGACAAGGAACAAATCGTATAGCGTGGCCAAGGCATGTAGATTAGAGTTTGTGATGGCCAAGCTGCCCAAAGAAATGTTCAGAAAGGATAGTAGAACATCCACTGCAAATATGAGTTTAAGGAATTTCCAACCTCCCTGCCAGAATTTTGAAGCATATGGACATTCATAAAACATGTGTTGATAGGAGGCAGGGACATCTCCACATGACAAACATTTATCATCTGCATCACTTGAATTTGGCTAATTTCAGGGGGGGGTGGTAATAAAAGCTTGATGAATGAAGAAAAACAGATGTTGTGTTATGTGGGCTGAAGCAGAAATGCCGCTGGTCCTAGTGTATAATAGAGACCATGTGTGATTGTTAAGAACGCAACCCTGGTCAAGTTTCCATTTGAAGCGCACAGGCCAAATAGCTGTCCCATAAATCAAAACTTAAAATTTTGAAGCCTTAATATCGGAAACCGTGGTCAGTAGTAAAAGTCTAGAGGCATCGGGTGAAAGGATGGTGTTGGAAAAATGATGAGTGCATCAAGGCACGCATTAACCAAGTTATTATAGAAAGTGAAGTCAGAGACCGGAATGGAAAAGAGAGTTCTCAGTTGTTGGAAGGAGAGGATGGAGGAGCCATTAACAATTAGTTGAATGAATCTGATGCCTTTATTCAGCCATGAATGACGATATTGTTGATAGTGATATGTTTATTATGCCAAAGAAACAGATAGAGGTTAATGGATGGGGACTTAGTGTGAGGGAAGAGAAGCAATCTTGGAGCAGAGGTGGAGGCCTTGATGGGGTCGGATAGGGCTGTTGAAGAGTGATTAAATACATAGGTGAGATCTGAAATATCACAAGGATGTACCAGGTGTTTTTCTAACGCACACCACGAGGGAATGTCTGAAGAATTTGGGCCGAGGAGAATCCGCCGGTGGGTTCCCTGCCACCTGAAGACCTTGGAGACGCCAACAAAGCTACTGAAGCCATCCGTGGTCACGTCCTGTTCGCTTACGCCCGACGCCGACGACTTGGCGCCCTTGCTGGGCCAAAGTTCTTCACTGACTCTTGGCCGCAACAAACCATCGTCGTCGAGGTGTACTGCACTCCTCCCCTGTTGCAGGACGTTTTTGACCGATCGTCAACAAGCACTGCAAGGACCGAAGCTGCTGCCTCAACGACCACGTTCACCTTCTCTTCACCTCGGAAGTTCGATGACACGTGGCTCCTGCCTGAAAGGGAGTACACTCAAGAAGGCCTGTCGATTCTCTGATGAAGAACTCTCCAACACAAGGTACATTTGGGTTGAAGAACTACAGAAGAAGATAAGACTCTAATAGACAATATATGGACTGCGCTTGTAGTGCACCTTCATTTACAGGTTGCCAAGGTAGGGGGATCCACATACAGGACTGTGCCTAGTGGTAGGGTCTCAGTATTCTGTCAATTGTCTAACCAACTTGTCTTCCTCCTGACTCTATGGTTGATATCATTTTACTGTGTTGATTCGTATGCTATTTGGGGCTGTCAGCCATGGTCGCGTTTTAATGGAATCAGAGTAAGAGTGGTACCACCTAGAGCTGTATATATTTACCATTTTAGAATTGTCAGAGCACAAAGTGTATCATCGTTATTGTGTATATAACCTTGAACCTTGGTTATATAAAGACTGTATTTTAACTAACATAGTGTGTAGACATTCCTTTATGGGGGTTTGGGGACTACACTGTACTTAAGAACCAGCCTGCATCACAACCTGAGAAGCTAGGCCTTGATTGCTCGACCATAACTATCCTATAGGGAATCTTGGCTGGGGTCCTCTGTGCCTCTCTTCTGCCATGTAGAGAGCAGGAGTACAGACCCCCACCCCCCCACCCCCACCGGTCTTCAAAGGAGGTATAGGTCATCAAGATGTTTCTAATGAAGTTTCCTTTTTTTACCCGAATATACCATGAAATGGCCCCTGATTGCTGCCTACTGATGTATCACAGTCTACATTTTCAGCAAAAAAATTTTGGAATCATTGAATGGATTGGATAAACAGCGGATCTTGCAACAAATAGTTATTACATTTCCATCTGGACGATAGTTTTTTAATGTCCTCAAAATTTAAAGGAAGTACAAACTGGGGCATGATCGGAAATAATGATATTAGAGATCGAAGAGTCAATGATAGTACCAGCAAGGGACTTTGAAGAGAAGTTGTAATCTAGACGGGAGAGTGTTCTGAGGAGGCAAATGAAATGTGTAATCTAACTGTGTTTGGTGGGAGAGCTTTGAACACACTTAGTTTTTCGATCTAGGAAAGGGTCCAGTACTTGATTAACATCACCACACATAATAAGATTGGTAAAACCATTTTTTTTTTTTGATAAAACATTTTTTTATTGTTTTTCTTAACATAGTCAAGAAAACCACAAAACGAGAAAGTAAAAAGAAAATAAATAAATAAAAGCATTCGAGGACCATCATTTCCAATCATAAGTTAGCATTAGCATTACTATCACCAGGACCAAGATAATTACCCTTGACCTTCTGTATATTTATTCATGTTATCATCACCTTTGTCCGTGGCCATTAAGGCCCACCCTCTTCCCATCTCCCCCATATTTTAGAGGCTTTGGTTGAACAGCCTCTTGCGTTATATATCCGACGTTCAATCATAGCGCATGTGTCCATGTCCATTACTCATTGTTCCATTGTCGGGGGCTCCGGCACTCCCCATTTTTGTGTGATGTTGCGCTTCATTAGACCCGCAGCTGTGTTTAAAAGCAGCTTTTCCCATTTATTAAGTTCGGTCTCATCTGGTACTCCCAGGACTAGGACCCTGGGGTTCATTTGTATAGTGCAAGTGAGTATCCTGGTCAGTTCAGTACAACAAGCGTCCCAGAAGGCGCGGATCCGGGGACATGATCACAGGATATGAAAGAAGGTTCCTTCCTCCTCTCCACACCAGAGACAGTTCGGGTTTGTTGCCCTCTTCCAGCCATACAATGTACTTCTAGGGTAGTACACTCTGTGTAGGATTTTAAGTTTCACCAGCCTGAGCCTAGAGGAGATAGCCACTTCCCGTGGGTGCATTAGTACCTGGATCCAGTCCTCTGGGCCTATCTCTCCTACATCTTTTTCCCATTTGGTTTTTAGGCTCGTTAGTTCAGGGGTGGCAAAGGATGCGATGGCGTTATAGAGGCTAGATGTGCATTTGGTGGGGATGTGCGCTGGTAGCATATTCGTTCTATCTGTGTGTAGTCTGGGACCGTGTCCTCTGCGGTTATATGGGTTGTCAGGGCATGGGTTAGTTGCATGTAGTGGTACCGTTCTGTATCCGGGAGTTGGAATTTGCACTGCATGTCTTCGAATGAGGTTGGTTTCCCGTCTTACAGGATATCTTCTACTTTCAGTATCCCAGCCCTCACCCAGCGCGGCCATGGTTCGAGTTTCTCGATTTCTTTTAGGTTGCAATTATGCCATAGAGGTTGTGCCACAGTTATTTTGTTTCCCCAACCTACAAACACGTGTGCCAGTCTCCAAATAGTAGTGGTATGTGTCATAGTTGTCGGCGGAGGGGGTCTCTGGGGGGATTGGTATAATAAATGTAGTGGATCTGTGCCCTACATAGCCTCCACCTCGGCCTTGATCTGGGGTAGTTCCCGGTCCCCGTGAAGCAGGTCGTTGACCACCGCAAGTTGTGAAGCCCAGTAATAGATTTGGAGGCGGGGCACCCCTATCCCACCCTCCCAAATCGACCTTTGAAGTGTGGTCAGTGCTATACGTGATTGGCCTCCACCCCATATAAATTCCCTAAGAAGGGTCTCGACCTGGTTAAATTCAGAGTTTGGGATCATCAGTGGGGCATTCTGCAGGACATAGAGGAATCTCGGAAGAACCATCATTTTAAAAAGTGCGGCTCTACCCAGGAGGGTCAGAGGGAGAAGTTTCCAGTGGTGAACATCATTGACAAACCGGTCAATGATCGGTTGAAGATTGTGCAATACATATCTGGTAAGATCTGCTGTTATCCAGATTCCCAGGTACCTGAAGCTGTGTTGCTCCGTTCGGTACGGGCAATCCTGTGGGTTGGCCTGCCTTCCGCCCTTCACCGGGAAGAATACGGATTTCTTCCAATTGATTCTCAATCCACTGAACTCCCCGTAACAGATGAGCATCTGAGTTACTATAGGGCAGGTCTGGGCCGGTTCGCCCAGATATACCAGGAGGTCATCTGCGTATAGGGAGGTTCGGTCTTCATGTCCCTCAGGCCATCTAAATCCCATCCAGGCCGTGCTCTGGCGGAGCCATAGGGTTAGTGGTCAAATCGCGAACGCGAAGAGGAGGGAGGAAGGGGGAGAGGGGGCAACCCTGTCGCATATCCCTGCCCAAAGGGAAGAATCGGGAAGTCCACCCGTTCACCTTGACCTCTGCCTGGATATTAATATAGAGCAGTTTTACCCATCCCAAGAAACCATCTCTAAACCCCATGCGTTTCATGATTTCCCAAAGGCTATCCCACTGGATCGAGTCAAAGGCCTTTTCAAAATCAATTGCCAAAAGGAGTGTCAATGATGGCGGCCCGTTCTAGTGCCAGGTGAAGCTGACGCAGATTCATTCGAGATGACTTGTGTGGCATAAAGCCACATTGGTCCGGATGTATCAGTGTCAGCCACCGGTTGGAGCCTGTTAGCGAGGAGTTTGGCCAGGACCTTGGATTCACCGTTGATTAACAAGATCAGCCTGTAAGAGGTACATCTCTCCTGGGGTTTGTCGGGTTTAGGGATAACTACAATGGTTGCCTTGCACAGGTCCGGTGGGAGGGTGCCCTGTTCCCAGGCGCTCAGCAGCATTTGATGCAGGGGGGGGGGGTGCTATGTTATTCCTGCCTAGTTTTTGCCAGATTTCAACCGGGAACCCGTTAGGGTCCGGAGTTTTCCCCGATTGCAGTTGTGCTAGGGTTTCAACTATTTCAGCTTCTGAGAGGTCAGAGTCCAGTGTCGCCCTCTGTTGTGCTGACAGGGTTGGTATTGTTATGCCGTTTAGGAGGGTTCGATCTAGTGATGAGGGTGGGGCCTGATATAGTGCGGCGTAGAATTGGGCAAAGGCTTCCGCTATCTCAGCGTCCGACCGGCACCTCTCTCCCTGTGGGATGACGATCTCCCGGACACAGCGTTGTCCCTCATCCCTCTTCTCTAGCCAGGCTAACACTTTGCCCGCTTTGTCCCCAAACTCGTATACTCTTGCTCTGGATTCCCAATGGGCTTGTTTGGCATTATCTAGCATTAGGTTTCGGAGGGCGTTTGAGGGATGTTTGGGTCTGAGGGGTTGGGTCAAGGCTGTGGTTATTCCCCCATTGGGTTACCTACCCTTCTGCCTCTATTATCTTCCGAAGTTTCTCCCTCTTTTTGTTCGCCGTCCAGGAAATTATTTCTCCCCGCAACATGGTTTTGTAGGCCTCCCATATCACTACCGGGTCATTTTCCCCAGTGTCATAAATCTCAAAGTATTCGGTGCAGACTTCAGTAAGGCGGTCCACCAGCTCGGGGAAGCCCAGATAGTAGTTATTCAGCCTCCACTTTTTAGGGGGGGTTATACCCTGCAACAGTATCTCCACCGTCAGAGGTGAGTGGTCGGAGACTCCCCGGGGGAGTAAGTCTGCCGACAGTACTCTGAAGAGGTCTATATGAGGAAGGAAGAGGTAGTCCAGCCTGGAGAGGGAACCGTAGGCTCCCGAGTGGTATGAATAACCTCTAGTTCCCGGGTGTAGTTCCCGCCACACGTCACAAAGACCTAAGGCGGATACGAAGTTGGACAGCCTCGTGGGGGTATTCAGGTTGCGTTGTCTGAGATGGGTGCGGTCTATAGTGTTACACATGACGTCGTTAAAGTCACCACCCAGTAACCACTTATCAGGTTGATGTTTGCCCATGAGGGTAGTCAATTCATCTAACAGTTCCTGCCCCAGCCCAGGTGGGGAGTAAATTGAGACAAACCCAAATTTCTCACCCCAGAGCGTTCCCAGGATTTGCACATAGCGACCCAGAGGGTCCTGTTCTAATTCCTGCAAGGCAAATGGGATGCGTTTGTGTATAAGAATGATGGTGCCCCTGGATCTCATTGTGTGTCCCGCATGAAAGGCGGTCCTATAATTGGTTCTCTGGAAGAGAGTACAATGTGATCCCGCTAGGTGTGTTTCTGTTAGCAGGGCCACGTCGGGGGAGTGTCTACTGAGTAATTGCTTAACCAGGCCCCGTTTGATCGCAGAGCCCATCGCGTTCACGTTCTAAGTGAGCACCTTGAGGGACTTGGGACATTCAGTCGATAACGACTGAGATTGGTCAGGTGCCATCTAGCAAATCTGTTAGAGGGTTGGGCGGATGTCTTGCGGGGATAGAATCCCGGTGTATCGTGATTTAATGTAAATCATACGAAGAATGGTGATTGAATTGCTGTCCGAGTATGCTGTGGGCCCAACTAGCAGGAACCATAATAACCCCTGAGGCCTGCAAGGGTGCATTGGTCCTGGGGCAACAAAAACCTCTTCCCAACTAACCCCTCCCTCCCCTTCCCATACCCCATCCCAACACGAAGTACCTGTCGCCCAAACATTGCTGACACTCAAAAGAAGTAGGGTGTCAACATTAACAGTCCCGAATTGAGTTAAACTAGAAAGTTGGGGGGTTCTCCAAGTGCGAGGGTAGTAAGCCTCCACTTACCGCATTATAAGTATGTGGAACGCCTTATGTAGGTTACTGAGGACACGCTCTGTCGTTGTCCATAGAATGGTTTTGTGCCTGCCGGTAGGTTCTGAGCCCTCAGTGGGGATCAGGGCGGGGGTCCGTCCTCAACATTCGCCGGATGCTCCGGTAGTGGTGGCTGGTCTGGCACTCGACGTTGGGCCGCTGGTGGTCTGGGGTTTCTGCCCCTATTACCTCAGGGTGCTGACCAGTCCCCCTCTATGTGCTGCTCTGCCCAGCGCCATGCCTCCCCAGGGTCGTCAAAGTGGACTGTAGCTGCGCAGGAAAAAGCAGGCCGTATTTAACTCCTAATGTTTGCAGTTGTCTTTTGAGCTTTCCAAAGGATTGTCTCGCCTTCTGTACCTTCCTCGTATAGTCGGGGAAGAAGGCTATCTTGGATCCGTTTAAGGTGATTGTGCCCTTGGTTCGTGCCTGCTGTAAAAGTGCATCTCGATCTCAGTAGTTTAGCAACTTTGCTATCACAGTTCGTGGGCGAGCGCCGGGCAGCGGTCTACCTGTGGACATGCAGTTTGCTCTTTCTATAGAGAAAAATTTGGAGAAGGATTGCAGGTCAAACAGGTCTGTTAGCCACTGCTCCAGGAAAAGTTCCATACATGGACCTTCAGTTTTCTCGGGGATACCGAGTATGCGAATGTTGTTACGCCTGGACCTTCCTTCGACTTCCTCGACCCTAACCTCCAGAGTCTTGAGCTTGGCGGAGACTCCTTGGAGTTGTTGTTGCACACTATGTAGGCCATCCTCTGTGTTGGAAATGCTCTGTTCTGCTTCTCCAGTGCACGCCGATAGCTTCTGTAAGTCATGTCTGAGGAGGGATACATCCAGGATTATTCCGTCTATCTTCTGCTCCATTGATGAGCGGGAATCCGCTATGGCGGCCATGACATCTCTTAGGGAGAGCGTGTGTGCAGAGTCTGTGTCTTCAGAGGGCAGGGGTTGGAGTTCGGGGGACTGTGGTGGGGTAACAGTGTATTGGTCGATCCTGTTTTGCATGGTGGGTTTCTTTGTTTTTTCTTTTCCCATGCTTTCTGCCAGGCCCTGCGGGCGTGATCTTATAGCGAGGTTCCTGTCTTGTTGTTCGCAAGGCTTATTGCGAAGGTCGATTCCCCACTTAGCATCTCTATGTCAAAACAGTGGAGTTACCTCAGCTCCGAGGAGGAGGGGTGCAGTGTGGGTCAGTCACTCCCTGTTGTCGGCCCCCTGAGCGATGGCGGACCGTGGTGTCGAGCTGCAGTTTGCAGCTGTGGTGGTCGGCTCTCGCCTGTCGCAATCTTTGTCAGCCTTGTGGGATGTTGACACTCTTTAGCCGAGTACGTTGTTGTGCGGCCTGGTCTCCCCGAGGGAAGCCTGGCGTCTTCTCTGTAGAGGTTAAGCTTTACCGAAGGCGGGGGATTATGAAGGTTCTGCCCCCAACAGTTGGCCCTCGGTCAGTGGCAGTCCTCCCTGTCATTCTTCTACTTGTTGCTACGGTGCCAGGCCGGTGTTCCGCCACTCTTGGTCATTGGAGGCGGTAGTTGTTGTACCGGGAGGTTGCTGTTCTCTCCGTGAGTTATAGGCCCTGCTGCGCCACTTCTTGGCCCTATGTGCACCAGTGTGTTTCAGCACTGTTTAGCCTGTTCTGAGCAGGGGTGGGGAGGATTGTGAGGTGGATGCCCTCCTGGTTCCGTTCAGCGACTGTTTGCACTGCCACCCCACTGTTAGCCGCTCTTATGCGTGGCTCGCCCCACGCAGTTCTTGGCAGCTGGGAACCGCGGTCGATACACCACTACGAGTTCTGCGTTCATTCAAGAAGGTTATGGCCCCAGCGTTCATGGATACGCTGGCTGGCCGGCCGCGTAGTAGTTCCTCTGGGTAGGGTTCGGGTGGTTCTTGAGCTGCGGGGCGAGAGAGCCCGGTGGTGGTCGGGGTGCCTCCCGGTCGGGCGAGCAGGGGGGGGATGGGCTTCGTGCAGGGGGGCTCTGGTATGAGCACTCACCGGCAGGACAGGATCCGCTGTCGGTGTGCTGGATCAGCACTGTCTCAGTTGGGCCCCTCCTTGCCTCTTCGGTCCTGGACGGGCAGCTCGAATTTCGGATCCCTCCGAGCCGGGGTCCCTCGGTTCTCTTTCCTTGCTCCTTCGTGTCCTCACGCCCTCAAGCCTGGGGGGCCTCCACCTCACCCATCGCTTCAGATCCTCCCCGCGACAGGCTACAGGCTGGGGGGTCGGCGGTCCGCAACCGCTGCAGGGCCGTCCCGATCTCCCTTCATAGTACGCCCATTAGACCGATTCCGGCGGCCATCTTGGTTGCCTGCAGGCTGGCGTCGGGCCAATCTTCACCAGCTTCCAGTTTCGCCGCCTCGGTGCGAAATGCACCTATGTTTGTTGTGGATGTGCCCCAAGGTGTCACACAGCGCCAGGTGTGTTTTTGAAGGTCGGCAGGTGCAGATATGCAGGCGTTACAATCAGGATGTCAGCCGCGGTAGCAGGAGCTCAAGAGGCTCGCGTCTATCGCATCTCGCAGTTGGCCACGCCCCCCGTAAGATCATTTTTGAGAATAATTTCTTTCATGGAAACCCAAAACCCAGGATCAGGTAGGGTAGGACCATAGATATTCAGAATGGAAACATGATCCAACCCTGTCCGAAGTTTGACCCATAACCAACGCCCAAAGGTATCAGCATCTTGGCCCAGAATCTTAAATGATCATTTTCTGTTGAGGAGAATTGCGTCTCCATTCTTCTTACCTACTGCAAGGCTAGCAATAACCTCTTTGATCCATAGGGATTTTAATTTCATCGCTTCAGCACATGTTAAATGCGTTTCCTGTATATATGCTACAGATGGTTTGAATTTATTGAAATGGGATATAACTTTGGTTCTCTTTATTGGATTATTGCATCCCTTAATGTTCCAAGTTACACATTTTAAAAATCATGAAGCCATTTAGGTAAATGTAGAGGCAAAGTATAGTCTCGTAACACGTAATGAGTGCAAACAAATCTAAATAAAATGTGCAGTACCAAGATAGTATGAATCAATGAAGAAATAAAGCCATTAGGACCTTACATGACGGGGATGAGACCTAAAGGGAGAACACACAAGGATGGGGGGGATAGGGTGGGGAAGTCTGATCAATTGCTGACTGCGTGGAGTCAAAGTGAGGAAAAAACCTCAGTCATGAGGAGAAAAATCAACAACATATATAAATTGGGAACAAAAAGAATGATCAGACTGGGAAGTGGGGGGGAAAAAGGGAAGAAAAAAGCAGAAGGGGTAGGTGACACCTACCGAACCGTCCAAAGGAAAGGCGACTCCTAGCAGGAGAGGAACGCCACAACAGCGCTTGACCCACCAATGTTATAACATATAATTAGTAACGGCAAAGAATAATGCCCAAAGTGAGCAAGAAAACTAGAACCTCATGTTCCCTAGGAGGTACAGGCATTAATGGGTGGTGATGTGTCCATGCGCTCAGATTTCATGGAACGGAAAAATGATCTCAAGTCCGCAGGATCATCAAACATGGCCGTTCGCCCCTCATGCATGATTTTGCAGGAGCAGGGGTGCTATAAACCATATCTGGTGATTAGCTGTTTCCATGCTGGGTGGAAGTATAAGAATTATTTCCTGCCTAGATCTGCACTCCTTGCTACATCTTGTGAAATATGTAATTTATTCCCTTGCCATGAGAGGGAATTTTTATCTTTAACTGAGGAGAATATTAGTTGGAGCTAGGTGTATTCCAACAGGTATAATATAAAAGTTTGGGCAGGAGGGCGAGGGGATGGAGAATTTCTTATTGGGCCAATACGATGAGCGCGCTGTATATTGAATGATGTTTCAATTGGAAGATGTAGTAGGGCAGGAAGCAACTTCTTTATGAATGCAATGGGGTCAGAACCTTCACAGCCCTCAGGCAGGCCAGATATGCGCAGGTTGTTGCTTCTGCTTCTATTTTCCAAATCCTCATTATGTCTCTGGAGATCTTTGGCAATTTTTTCAAGCAGCGCCACTTTTGTATGGGCATCCTCCACAAGGCCCACTCTTCTCTCCACTCCTTCCATTCTATCTTCAACACCCTTCCATCTATCCTCCAGTTGCTGAAGTTTTTGATTAGTCGTCTCCATGAAGGGCTTCAGTGCTCTAATTTCTTGCAGAATGGCTTCAATGGCAGTATCCACTAAGGCAAGTGGAGGGGGAGAGTCACTCTTAGGCCTTTTCAGGTTTGTTGAAGAAAGGTTAGCATCTTTAATGACAGGTGTAGTCATCTGATTACTCCTACCAGTGGCCATTATACCTTGAGGCTTCAGATGCCAGATATCAAATAATGAAACTTCTAATTACGAAAAGCAGCTTAGGTATGGCCCACAGCGTAATCAGCTAAGGACTTGAGTATTTAATGAAATGAAGGCATATAGCAAGAACAGTGCTATAATCAGAAGTAACCCCAGAGAGTCAAAAAGGGTCAATATATTTAGGTACCAAAAAAAAAGGTTCAGAAAAAGAGACCCAGACCATATATTGATTATGGGTGCAGAGGCCTGCAAATTGTCTTGGTTTGATTTACTTGTTGCCTCTTCTCCTGAGTAATTAATATTTTCCTTGTGCCCTTTAATCCATTATTCTCAGTTTTCCTGCTCATCACATCACCAGAATAAGTATTAATAATGTAATTTCCCTCCATATAACCCTCCACACTCCTTTCCACTGTGATAAGTAGCCCCAAATATTAGTGTGAGGAAGTGTTTCTTATCAGCCAGAAGGTGAAATGCGAGAAACCAAAAGAGGCAGCAAGCACCAGCTTAAAACATCAAAAGGATCTTAATATAATTAATATATAGTCACTATAATAAGAAAACTTGTTAACGTTGAAGAAAGTTTATCCAAGTAGTACAAAATGTTCTCAGGTGGTGGCGCTGTTGATACTATGGAGCCGACGAGGGCCGAGCTGGCGCGCCACGCTTCGTTCTACGGCAAGCGTTACCTCACATCAGACCGCTGTCGTCAGAACAGCATTCGTTCTAATGATGAAGAGTGCACACCTGCTCCGGAGCTCATGCACAAACGTTCGAATTGCAGCACAACGTTGTCCCTACACAACAGCGACTCTGCCGGTGCAAAGTTATTCCACAAGAGGCACAAGTAAGTAGAGAAGAATGCCTTATTAGATAGCGGTGGGTCGGAGCAGCAGTATTAGGCGACCATCTTCTATGGTGCCAGACCACGTCCCCTCATATCACGTTTTTAATGCAGGACTAAAGTCTGAATGTATAAGGAAACCCTTGCTCTGACATGTGATAACTTTGCTTGCTTAGCAAACCCATGTTTGAGTTGTTCATTGTTATTTTATGCTAAGGCTATATATAAAACGCACACATTACTACAAATAGATTTCTTGATGATGGTGCGAGAAGGTCGGGTAAGGCTATGGGTTTGAGGCAAAGTTGTAGCAAAGGACAGGCTCTCAATGACCAACAAACATCTAAAATGTTGCTGGTGGGCTAGAGCAGAAGGAGTCCCACATAGCAGATGTAAGGGGACATCCCACATAGCAGATGTAAGGGCTGAAAAAGATCTGCTGCCCTAGCAAGTCAGAAAATAGTGAGTGGGGCTCATGCTACACCACCTAAACTTGTTGATCAACCGTGAATATAGCGCAATTCTACCAGAGATGTTGATGATGATGATGGGTAATTTCTAACGCGCTTAATACCTAGAGGTTTCTAAGCGCGGACCTGTGGATCGAACCTGTGGTGCTCCGTGTCGTTTTGCTTCCAAGGCGAGCACGTTGCCCCTGAGGTATCCTCCCGAGACATATCATTTCCACCTACGAAATGAGCTTTTTAATTTCTTCCTACAATATGATTGACGGGCTGAGACGAACAGGTACTGGTGCAAATTGGGAATAAGAAAAGCCTAGTTCCCATATTTTCTTTTCCTCTTATGGCGTTCGGGATCTTGCGCGTTAGAATATTATGCACAATGTGTTACACGCACACACCACCAGGGACCTGATATGTAGCTTTCCCAACTAAACAGCTTTATAGATGATTCAAGCAGTTTTGACGAATATGCGTGATTCTAATCGGAGCTAATGCAGAAAGACTAAGATGGGAGAGAAATGATGGCATTTTCTCTTCCATGCAACTAACTTGCCTACAGCATGAAATTCAGTTTGCAGGGTTAGCTTAACAGATTTTGCCTCCTCCCTCCCCCATAAAATGAGCATTTCCCCCATCCAAATGGCCGATAACCAATGCTCGCACAACTGCCTGAAATGTTTCTGATGGGGAAACGTTTTTATTTTTTTCTATAGGTGGAGCTGAAAATAATCAACCTGAGCCTTATTTTCCACATGACTTTTGAAACTCACTTGGGAATCTAAATCAAAGCCAAATTATGTAGCTACAAGTGAATGCTTTGGAATGAAGGTGCTTTCTGAAAGTACAAGCAACCAATCGTGTACGAGTTCACCATTCTTTCCAGACGACATCTAGAGGAACTTGGTCTTTTAAGGATGTCATTTTAGAAACGCAAAGGCCTTCGAAGCCTTGGTGCAACCAAGAAAATAGCCCAGGCAGGGCATGGTACTGTAAAATAACCTAATGTCCTCTGCATATTGATTGATGTTGACTTCTCCCACTGGATGGTGACATCAGTGATTTGTGCATATTAAAAGTAATTTTAATTTAGGACAATTTTGATCCCTGAGGCATTCTGCGTGTCACGGGGAGGGAGGAGAATCTCAGATTCCTTTTAAACGAATGGACTGCAGCCAGGCAAAAAAAAGTTGTAAACCACACAAGAACCGTACCCCTGATCCCCATGCACTGTGGAAAGGTGGAAGTTAGTGGCTCTCGGTGTACTGGATCAAAGGCCACTTGGGGAGGGGTGGGGTGGGGTGCGCCATCAACACAAGCAAGCATGCTCCACCATCATCCACTACCTGGAAGGGTGTCATTTCAATAATGCATCGATGACGAACGCCTGATTGTTTGGCTTGACGTAGATTAGCTGGACCCAAATAATGTTGTAATGGATCCTGCCTTCTCAATTCTTTTTCCTAAAAAAGGCAGATTACTAATCTGTCAAAAATAGATGCATCTAGCTTGGTTGTTTTAATAGGTTTTAGAATTCTACCTGTCTATAAAGTGGATGGAAATATGCCTTGCTGTAAAACAGCGTTCACTATATTCAATTTATGGACCATGTCAATCCCTGAATTTTTAATGACACTTGATAGAACAATATGTGGCGGGTCAGAAGGATGTGGATTCTGATAAGACATTTCACTTTTCTCTTGATTAGAGAAAAGGATAATGCCTATCTTTCCCTATGTTATGTGGCATCCCTACCTAACAAAACTGGCCACGGTGCTCGTCAGTAGTCAGTGAATGTCTTAACAGAATCTGTCCACCGTCCAAACGGACCCTAACTGACCCTACCACTAAGTTAATAACGAAGGACCCTAGAATTTCTCCCTACTCCTGGGCTTTTGCTTCTCACAAACCACTTGTTCAATAGCTGATTTTTAGATAGGCTATGGTGACTGTTTGATCAATTCATACAGTTCGTTCAATACTTTATTATCCCTTTCTGGTATCTGTCTTTGGACCTGTATTCTGACACCGCCTTATTCTCAGATTTTTCTCTTATCCCTTTTACTTTCTTCGCCTTGACTGAATGCAAGTATGAGTACCCCAATAATGATTCTCATTAGCTTCTCTAATTCAATGGCACAGTCTCTTTATCTTGATTGGGACGAGTATGAAGGTTCTCATAACGATTCTTATTCACTACTGGGTTTCAATGTTGTGATCTCTTTATCCGGACGAGGATGAATGGTCCCATAAGGATTCTCCGTCCCCCCCCCTCCCTGGCCTCCTGTTGTCCCTGTTACCTGTGGCTCTTGGGGAAAATGTCACCAAGGATCTGACTCGCTGGGGGTTGGGTCTCCCTTTCTGGTCTCTTCTGTTCCTTTGGTGCTTCTTCCTTCGTGCTGTCATCTGGGATGGTTGTAATGTATTTCAGACACTGTTCGGTTCCACGTCTTCAGTTGCAGAAGCTTCTCTTTCGCTCTTTCTTTGCCACGCGCCCGACTTTGGTTCTGTCCTCTCGATTACAAGACGCATCCTGTCTAATTCTGCTTCTAGTTCCTTGGTTATAAGACACGGTGCATCCAGCTTTGCTTCTGTACCTGCCTGTGAGCTGGTTTGTAACTCCCAGGCTTTCTCACGTCTGCATTATCCTCCCCTCTGCGTGACATAGTGTGGGACTCCCCAAGCATACGTTCGGGTCTCGGTCTCTCGCTCTTCCGCGGCTTCTCTTCTCTACATATCATATCCTCATCGTTATTTAAAGAAACGCTTATAGGTTCCTCTTGACAATAAAATATGCTGGCTTTTTCTTCATACAAGTTTTCATAGGATATGTTCAAAGCAGTACTGTTAAAATGGTTTCTAGGGAGTTACTCACAGGAACAGGAGTCCTTGTCCTCAAAGGGCAGTTTCTCCCACCTGCCTCGAACCCTAAGGAGGGTGTTGCAGAGCAGGCTCACCTCCCTAGCCTCACAGGGGGTGCTTATACCTTCCCCTTACTTCTTTGTCTTCCCACTCTCCATTTGACCAGTCATTCTTGATTCTTGAGACTTGAACAGGTGAGACTGTTCTCTCTGGATTTTGAGATCGTACTACTTCCCAGTTCCAGATAGGTTTGTCGGATAGTTTAATGGAAAGTTTGCATGAGTGTAAAGGCGTTGGCCCAAACGCCATTCACCCAAATTATTTCGTGAGTTTGGAAAGGTTGGAACGCACATTAATATATTTCAGAAGTATCTGGTCCCAATTCCTCTTTCCAAGGTGTAGCTGTTATCCTCCCTATTTCCATTGGTTCTTTGCTCGATTTTGTCCCAGGAACAAACCCAATGTGTCCCTTTTCTCCACACAAGAAACTTACTGGAGTTGTGCAAAAAGGGTTTTTACTTTTCCTTGCCTACTGGATAGTGGAGCTTTTGTTCTCCTAGTTGGAGTGGATCTTTTATGAGAGTCTTATTTACTGCTATTTTTTCGGGCGATTGAGGGGGGGAATAATTCTGTTCTTACCCAATTTGCAGGGGGTATCAACTTGGGTTGGGGATTTCTTTCTTACCTTCTCCTAGTTTTGCTATATCCTTAGATATTTGGCGACCTCTGAGTGGGCTTGGGCTACCTGAATGGCCATTTCAAATGATGGTTTGTGTTGCTGTAAAATACCTTGTTGTAGAGTTGGCGGAAGGCCATTATTGTTGTAATGCTAAAGCTTCAAGTACTTCGGTAAATGTTTGCCTTCCTAACCACTGGGAAAGTGTATTTTGCACCCATGCCGCTAAGTCTAGTGGGGTTTCAATACACAGAAGTCAGCTCTCCCGAAACTTTAATCGATCTCCTTTTAATAGTGGTGCCAGAGAACATGTTTTTACTCCATCCCAGTTAAATTGGGTGGCAAGCCCTTCAAAACCTTTGAAAAAGGCCCCTAAGCCTTCTCCTACCTGATAAGGTTGCAATATACTATGGGGAACTGTACATTGTTGTGGCCCTAATTTTATTTGGTCTAAGCCCTCCTTGAGGTGTTGCTCTGCCTGTATCGGGTGGTTTACCAGGCGATCCAGGAGGCTTTCTAGAGTATTCATGGTGTGCTCAGTTTTATCCTTGGCTGGCAAACTCTGGAGATCCTCCCTCTCTGCCTCCTCCTTCTGCCTTGTCTGATTTCTCACTATTGTCCTTTTTATCTTCTGATAAACCTGGGAAGTCCGCCTAATGCGCCAAGCCCGTTATGTCATAGTACTTGATTCCTTATCAAAGATTAGAGTTCAACCATTGCCATATTTCATTAATAGGCAATCCATCTTTCAAGTTCAACCATTGCCTTGCCAACACGTGTTTCGATCTAATACACATCGGTCTTCCTCAGCGCTTTGGCTTTATAATACAATTTGTGATACCTAATGGCTCCGCGCCTTAAAACGCCACAATTCCAAAAAAACAAGTTACATTATCCTGCATGGAGTCTTGCATGGATTTGCATTCTCATGAATATTCCCCGTCGTCAGGCCGTGAATCCTCAGTAAAAGAAAAAACATTTTCACTTTCACTTACAAACTGTAATTCTCCTCTAAACCAATCACTGTACTCTGGGTCATACTGCCCCCAGCCAATGACGGTCTTCTCCCGAAGTCCCTCCTCTGGCTGCCATTTTCAGATTTTTACTGCACGTTTCAGTGTTGGGAGTCCTCTACTTTTGCTCCGTTAGCTACTTCTAAACTATTTCATTTTTCGATGGAAAGTTTCTATTTTTGTCAAAAAAGAGCCAGTGTGCTCTTCTCTCCATCTCCCGACAGCGGGGATCCGTTTGTCAGTGAATTTCAAGCACCCCTCAAGGGCGAGGATCGTCAAAGTTTCCAGAAGGCCATCGGGCCTACTCCGCACCTCTGGCCATGACGCAGGAGAAGAAGGAAGGAATTTCACTTTTCAGACCCTGCACTGGATGCAGGCTACAAAACGTGTTTGTAGAGGACAAACCCCTCCAATGCCTCAGTCTTCACCTGGACTACAAGGAGGGAGAATGCGAGATCTGCCTCGGCTTATTTAAGAAAACGATGAAGGACCGACACAGTAGACTGGCGGCGTGGCTGAACGCCAAGGTCTCTGCCCCGAGCAGAGTCATGCCTCACCCAGGACTGGCTGGTCTGAGGAGCGGGCTTCTAAGTCCTTTGATGGCACCCCATCCATGGGGGCCCAAGACAAGGCTAAGCAGCGCAAGTCCAGGTACACCGGGGTCGCCGCGCAAGCGGGTCCTGCCATGGGAAGGGCACGATCAACATCACCATGCACCTCCATTGCCAGCCACCGATCGAGCTCCTCCTAAAAGAGGAAATGACCCAACCCGGCTACGCTGCGGGAGAAGCCTGAGAAGCCAATGGCTGAGGAAAAGGTGTCCGACCTGCCCAAGTAGGTCCAGGCGGCACAGGAGAAGTCATTGTCGACGATTTGAGCTGGTGGCGGCTGCTCTAAAGAAGGCAAAAGGGGCTGACTCTGTGCAGGTAACCCCTACTGCGCCCAAGGTGTCCCTGCCTCAGAGGAGGGAGGCCTCCACTTTGACTGTGGCAAGGCCGGCTGGCACTCTGGAGAAGAGGATGCCGTCTCTCAGCCCAGCCCTGACCCGTCAGGGTCCAAAAATTGGGCGGGGACTAAGAAGTCCCAGGCAGTGAAGTTTTCTTCCATGGACGACGAGAACCGGGAGTCCCTACACATGGTCCATGAGGATGTTGAGGAGAATGACTGCACCGACGGGCCTAGCACTCCGAACACACCATTTCCGCCAAGGGATGTATCCCTGGACCTCCTATTGACCCTGCACACGTTGGTGGCTGGAATCCAGAAAAGGATGCTGCAAGCCCCAGTTTCTGCAGCCCCCAATCAGCCTCCGGCTAAGTAGAGCGAGCGCCATCCGACTCCCCCGTTTCAGCCTCCACATCCATGTCGGGTGTCCACCCCTACCCCCAGCCCCCACCGCCCCCAGTGGAGCAGGATACGGGCACGGCCACTAAGATAACGTCATGCCGGGTGGATATCTCTGCAGCCGAGCGTCCCCACCTGATGAGGTGGGGTCGTTCCATTCCATGGTCAACAAAGCTTCCAAACTTTCCAGTTTACTCTTGAGGAGACCAAGAAGGAGGGTTTCCTGTACCAGAGGCGCGAGGCAAAAAGGAAGGCCATCATTGCGGTACCCCTGCTGAATGACATGTGGGAGGAGGGTCTGGCCCTCTTGAAGAACCCCTGCAAGGTTTTGGAGTTCCTCCCCGACGACAGAGGGTGAAGGCGATAGCCCTCTTCCAGGAGGGAGAGGTGGCTTCGGACCATGCCATCACGGCGGCACAGGAGATCGCCGACACAGGTTTCCGTAAAATGGGGAACGGTGTCTGCCTCTGTCCTCAAGGCTGGCTTAAGGCCACAAATTTCCTCCAGGAGGTCCATGCGAGGGTGCTGGACATGCCTTTTGACTGGGAACCTTTTTGGGAAGGTTGTCGAGGAAACCCTGCAGACCATCAAGGCGGATACAGAGACGGCCTGTGTCCTGGGCACGCTCCAGCAACACTGCTCTTCTTCCTTTTGCTGCTCTGGAGGCACTCAAGAAATCAACAAAGGGTTTCTCCGTGTACCGCCAGCTCTCCAGGTCCACGAATCAGGAGGCCTACAGAGGCCGTTCCAAGTCCTACGGTGGAGGTGGTCCGCTCCGCCGTTGCCCTCAAAGCAAGGCTCCGAAGCAGGAATGAATCAACCAGGGCGCGAGTGGAAGATATCCACCGACAAATGGATGCTGGACGATCTTGCCCACGGACATACCGTGGAGTTTCAGCACAGGTGTCTGCGGATCCCTCCGGTGACACGACAGGAGCAGCACATCCCTCAACTCTTGGAGTAAGTACAGGCCATGCTGCGAAAAGGGGCGATGGAGCTAGTTCCACGACGACTCCAGGGCTCTGGAATTTATTCCAGATACTTTTTAGTCAAAAAGAAGCCTGGGGGCTGAAAGCCCATTCTGGACCTGCGACGTCTCAACAAGTACCGAAAGTCCCAAAAATTCAGGATGGTAATGTTGCAGCACGTGCTCGGCCAACTGGAGGAAGGAGACTTCTTGACGTCGCTGGACCTGGAGGATGCCTACTTTGACATCCCCATTCACAAAAAGCACCAAAAGTTCATACGCTTCCTGGTACAGGCACGGCACTGCCAGTTCTAGGCCCTCCCCTTTGGCCTGAAGTCAGCCCAGAGGGTGTTCATGAAGTGCTTGGCATGAGTGGTGGCACATCTGCATCTATGGGGGGGATACACATGTAGCCATACCTGGACAACTGGCTCATTCGGGCCAGTTCGTGTGAGTTGGCCGTAGGACACAAGGAGACGACCGTCCAGCTGCTGACAGATCTGGGATTCTCGATCAATTATCCAAAGTCCTACTTTTAAAATGTTTTAATTTTTTTTAATTGGTTTTCCAACATATAACCATAAAGCCTAACAAGCCATTGTACAATATAACTTGCACATACAGTTGTATACATCATTTTCTCCCTTTCACACCCGTAACTCCCCCACTCCCACTCTCCCTGGCCCACTTTGCACAGCACCAGTCTACTTCCTACTCAGCCTAGCTCTATTCGCCCTTACGTCTCACTTCAGAGACTGCTTCTCCTCACACTATCTTGGTCCGATATAGTTAGCGCCGCCACCAATTGCCTCTGAGCGTCCAGTCCCCCTCCCTGAATCCTTGTTCCTTCCCTTAGCTTCTTGCCACACCATTGTTTCTGCATTCGCCCATTTCTTTAAATCTCTCTACCAAGCATATGCCAATGGTCTTGTACTCACTTTCCAACTCATTGCTATTCTACGTTTAGCCAATATATACGCTAAGTCTTTCAGTTTGCTGACATGCTTAGCTCTACGTGGCCTTCAGAACCCCTGTAAACGGCATGCCCAGGGTGTACTCACATCCAGGTTAATCTCCATTTTAGCCATGATTTGGGCCACTTCTCCCCAAAATCTACTTGTTTCTGCGCATGACCAAAACATATGTACCATCCCTGCTTCTACTTCCCCACATTTCGGGCATGTCTGTATACCTGCGTGGTTGAACATCGCAATTTTCTTAAGGGTCAAGTATGCTCTGTGGGTTACGTACAACTGATTCTGTTGTAACCGCACATTTCTTGATACTTTATCAAAGTGGCCAATGAGGTGAAAACCCAGGGTTTCTACCTCGACTCCACTCTTTCCTTCACTAAACAAGTGAATGCCCTGGCATCCGCTACCACCTACATTTGTAAACTTATCAGAACGGGCAAACCTTTTCTTTCTAATAACAGTTGCATCATCCTGGCCAGAGCCCTCATTCTGTCCAGGATGGATTATTGTAACGCCCTCTACATCGGCTCCAACAAAGCCATCATCAAGAGAATCCAAACGCTTCAAAACAATGCCCTCAGAGCGGCCATCGGCGTATCCAGCAGGGATCATATCTCTGAGATTAGGCAACAAAACAACTGGCTTTCCATTTACAACAAAATCCAGCTAAAAACCGCGTCGCTTATTCATAAATCCTTGAATAACGCTGCGCCCAGCTATCTCCACAGAAGGACTTCCACCGGACCCTCCAGACAAACCAACATCAACTGCCTCTCCATTCCCAGATTTAAACTAACTAAGGTTGGGGGCAGTAGCTTTCCCGTCAAAGTGGCCCAGCTATGGAATTCCTTGCTGCATACACACCAAGCAGATCAATCATACCAGAACCTTGGATATAACTGCATTAACTGGCTTAGGTCTACAGACCATTAACGCCTGCCTCCTTACTACTTCGTACATAGCCCTCTTTTATGCTGCCATTATGTTCTAAATTTAGGACTCCCCGCTCATGCTCCCATTTTTGCTTGTAATGACTTGTAATTGCTACCTTTTGCCTGACTCTGTTCCATATTTGTCTGCCATGTGTATTTATTTCTGTAACTTAAGCTGTGAATTTCCTTGTAACCTCTGTACCCTGATATCTTCGGGTCTGGCGTGCAATACAAATAAATAAATAAACAAACAATGTTACCATTGCGCTCTGCTCCACAACCCATCTTCCATTGGTTCCCCCACATCCTCCTCCCAGTTGAATCTTGTATGGACCATTTCTTTCCCTATTTTGGACATCAACAACTCATATATACGAGAGACCTCGTGTCCCCCTTCTGACATACCATACAATGTTTCTATTACTGCATCAGGCTGTAGGGCCAGTACGGCTGAGACCATGTGCTCTTTATAATCTTAAGGAGTTGAAAATATGTGTTATGCTGTCCCCTCTGGGTTTCACTGTTACAATCTCTTTATCTGGACTGGGACGAGTATGAGTGGTCCCATGAAGATTCACTGTCCCCCTCCCAGGTCTCCTGTTGTTCCAGTTACCTATAGCTCTTAGGGACAACGTCATCAGGGCTCTGACTCGCTCTGGGTTGGTTCTTGCTTTCTCCCGACTGGTCTCTCTTGTTCCTTCAGTGCTTCTTCCTCGGTGCCGTCCTCTAGGAGGGTCGTACTGTATTGCAAACACCATTAAGTTCCCCATCTTCAGTAGACAAGTGGTCTTGAGTTGTTTCTGGAAAAAACAGTCCACCCTGAGCTTTTTGTGGTCATGCCATCGCTCCCTCCTCTCCTCTCTCCTCTCTCCTCTCCTCTCTCCTCTCCTCTCTCCTCTCTCCTCTCTCCTCTCTCCTCTCTCCTCCTCTCTCCTCTCTCCTCTCTCCTCTCTCCTCTCTCGCCCTCTCTCCTCTCTCGCCCTCTCTCCTCTCTCGCCCTCTCTCTTCTCTCTCGCCCTCTCTCTTCTCTCTCGCCCTCTCTCTTCTCTCTCGCCCTCTCTCTTCTCTCTCGCCCTCTCTCTTCTCTCTCGCCCTCTCTCTTCTCTCTCGCCCTCTCTCTTCTCTCTCGCCCTCTCTTCTCTCTCGCCCTCTCTCCTCCCTCTTGCCGCTCCCCTCCTCTCTCCCCACTCTCCTCTCTCTCGCCCTCTCTCTTTCTCTTTCTCTCTTCTCTCTCGCCCTCTCTCCTCCCTCTTGCCTCTCCCCTGCTCCCCTCCTCCCTCCCAACTCTCTTCTCTCTCTCTCTCTCTCTCTCCCCCCTCTTCTCTCTCTTCCCTCTCTCTTCTCCCTCTCTCCCCCTCCCCCCCTCTCTCCTGCTCCCCCCCTCTCTATCCTCTTTTCAGGATGCACGTGTCCAACTCCGCTTCTCTAGATTACAAGACACAGCGTGTCGAATTTTGCTTCTCGTTCTTCCTTGGATACAGGACACAGCACGTCCAGCTTTGCTTTGGTACCAGTCTGCGAGCCGGTTTGTAACTCACAGGTTTTCTCTCATCTCCAGTCTCCTCCCCTCTCATGCGTAACGTAGCAGTGGGGACTTCCTTGGTGTACGTTCAGGTCTCTCGCTACGGCGCCTTCTAATTTCCTCTTGACAATAACACATACTGGCTTTTTCTTCATACAAGCTTTCACTGGATAAAGAGGTATTGTTAAGATGTTTTTCTATCGAGTTGGCTCACCTCTCTAGCCTCATGGGGGGGGGTCTCCCCCTTGGGGAGAAGGATCAGTTCCTGCGATTCGTCTCATATGTCATCAACAAAGTAGGTAGGTTTTGAAGATTGTATTAGATAACTATACACGACTATATCCTAGATCAAGAATTGGATTTAATGTGTATCACCAAAACATGGCTAACTGATTATTGTGGCCCAAGTGTAAGTCTTGCTACTCCGCCAGGTTTTAACTTCTCCAAAAATTGTGAACATGGTACTGGAGGTGGCGTAGCTCTCCTGGATAAATCTGGTTGGCGGGTTCATGGATCCCCTATCGAAGCTGCCAACTGCGAGATCGTCCACATAAAACTAATTCCAAATGCCAATTGTTGCCTTAATCTTCCTTTAATTTACCACCCACCAAGAACTATACTAAACTTCAATGAAGATTTAATACTTCTACTCGCTCCCCTGTAACCTGGAAAACTGCTTAACAGCACAGACTGCAAGATCTTCAACACAGAGCCTACCCATGTACGAGGGAATATCTTGGACTGAATTTCTGCAAGAACCATTGCTTTGGAAATCGCATACATGAGAGCATGCCCATGGTCTGACCACTTTTGTGTAGAATTTGCTGTACATTTGCCCAGTAAACCTATTAAAATATTTTCCATGCCTTAAAAAAAAAAATAAAAAAAAAATAAAAACCCCAGCAGAAATCTGAAAAGAATGACCTCAGGAGATCTTGAAACATGTTTCCATGACATTATGGAGGTCACTCACGACTAGGACTCCCTGGAAACACTAGTAAACACTTACAATCTTCAAATCGTGTTTTCTGGACAGAGTTGCCCCACTAAAATTGCAAACAATCTTGGTACCCCCTGCTTTGAGTCAGACAAAAATAAATAAAAGACGGTTAGAGCGGATCTGGATGGAGCAAAACATCTATCAGAAACTCGAGAAGCCGATTTTACAACCTTAGCAGCTTGCACCTACGAATGAGGACTGCAGTAGGGTACAGCAAGTTTTTGCAAATAAAATTGCTTTTGCTCGCTTAAAAATTTCGGATCAACTGAAGCACCACACCACTAGCGTGCACTTAGATGCACAGAATGAAGCCCAACCTTACCTGCAATTTTGCATTCTCACAGGTAGCAGAAGAAGAGATGCTTTAAACTGAAATCAATGCGTCCTACATCATGTCTCGGCTCAGGGAGATTTTACCATCGAAATATGCCTTACAAAATCCCAACATTTTCGCCCCCTTCCTGGTGCGTTTTGTGAATTTGTTCTTTAGACATGCAAATGTGCCTAATATTCTTAAACACGTCGAAGTTACTCCTTTTCCTAAAATCCTCGGTGCTGATCAAAACAACCCGAGTAACCTACACCCGATTACTAATACACTTTTCTTGCTAAAAGGTATTGACAAAATTGCTACAACCCAGCTCCAAATAAATCTGGGAAAGACCAACAACCTCCACCAAAAGCAATCTGGTTTTTGTGCATTTCATGGCACAGAGACCACACTAGTGACCTACAAACACATATGCTGGGCACCATGGAGGAAGGAAAATCAGGTCTATTAATTCTTAGACCTCTCCGCAGCTTTCGACCTGCTTGAACACACCTGCCTTTTTGATTGTCTATGCACTTTTGGTCAATGCTCTAAAGAAGCAACGAACTGGATCGGCTCATTCCTAGGGAACAGGCACTCAAGAGTATGTTGGGGCAAGGCAACCTCAGTGTTCGAATTAGTACACAATGGTGTCCCTCAGGGAGCCTGCCTATCACCAATACTGTTCAACTTGTATATCAAGCCCCTTTGCGATCTTTTGGCAGCTTCAAACATTCACTTTTGCAATTACGCGGATGATACTCGGCTCCTTATGGAGCTGAGCGGAAACCACAAACTTGACTTGATACAGCTAACCACATCTGCAGCTTGATGAACAACTGGATGACCTATAACTCAATATGTTTAAATCCATCTAAAACAGAGCTGATGATTTTCGGCTCAATAAAAGCCAGAGCCAAACCAAGCTCAGAGTTTGCCCACATGAGCATCGAAAAACCATCACATAAAAGTTAAAAACAAAGTGAAAACACTTGTAGTACATATGAATGCCACGTTGAGCTCCGAGGCACATGTTGATGGCATTGTTTGTTTGTAGTACACAGTACCATCTAAAAGTACTAAGACAGGCTAAACCACTCTTGACACATAAAACCGAGCTACATTGGCCAGGGCAATTATCATGCCCTGTCTGGACTATTGCAATATCCTCTTGCTCGGGGCAAATATTGGTGACATCAGAAAACTACAGAAAGTACAAAATGAAGCAGTACGCTGTTCCACCTCTTTTGGACTTGCCCGAAAACCACCCAATTCTGGAGAAACACCCTTGAACAGATCAAAACAATAACCGGGCTTACTATCCCCTCAGAACCGGGAATCGTGCTGCTATGGGCGACAGTGGATGGCCAATTCCCCTTAACACGCTGCATGGCGGACCTCTGCTCTCACCTTCTAACAGCTGCCAAGATTTCCATCGCCAGACTATGGAAAAACCCAGAGGGTCCATCCACACAAATGTGGTGGTCCAAATGCTCGGAAATGGCAGCAGCGGAAAAAGTCACGGCCATCAGACTCGGTATCAGAGCCAAATTCGAGCTTATCTAGGCCCCCTTCCTGGACTACACACAACAATTCCCCGGCATAGCAAGACAGCCCCCAATGCTGCGTTGGATGGAAACCCAGGACTGAAAGGAAGAGGGCAATACGATCAGCCGGAGAACCGTAGGACTTGCGCTTAAAACCGAGTCGCCAAACGCCCTGCAGACCAAGTCGCACAAATCCGCAGAAGCATCGCCCGAAAGAGCCCCTCCGGGGCCCAAGCACTAAGCCAACTGTGAATGACTCAATCTTCCCGTTCCTCCCTTGGACCTTGCCCCCCCCCCACCCCTCTCTATTGTTCTGTTCTTGAAGAAAGTTCTTTAGTTGTATTAACTATGGTTTTTCTTCTTGTGTGCTACTGCAAGCCCCAAGAGCATGTAACATATGAATCTCTGCAAAGCTTGTAATACCGAAAAACAGTAAAAACAATTTTGGAAAAAAAATAAAATGAAGCCATACGGGTCATATATGACATCCTTAAAAGGGAACACATTACAGGGGCCATATGAAAAAAACAGGAATGCCCCTGTATACCTAAAGGGGGGGGGAAAAACCATATGTCCCTTTCAGACAACTTAGATCCAGCATGGGTAAAATGCTGACGGTACCAAGGATCAAAGAATGCAGAGGCCTGGGTCGAGCTTTCTACACTCTCTCAGCCCAATCTTGGAATTCCCTGCCAACAAAACTAAAGCTGGAAACCAGATAGCAGGTTTTTTGGAAACACCTAAAAACACATCTTGTTGACTGACACTACACATGCTATCTCCCTGACTGGCTGCATCCCCACCCTTGAAGCTGCATGTTGTCCTGTTCCTTCTGTCCACCGTGTATATGATGCCTGAGGGCTTTGGCGCTTTATAAACAAATAAATAAAAGCCCTGAATAGCCATTGTCTCAAAAATAGACCATTGCTAGACAATCCTACAAACAATTCAAGGTGCACACAAGCATTTTGCTTCTTCTGTATCTCCAGGTGAAGTATCACGACTTTATTGACAAAATATTCAATCGTTTAATTCATTTTAAAGATGGAATGTTGAATGTAAGTGTTTGCTTGAGTATATTTTGGATTATTGAAGTGATGGATTTCTTTCAAAAGGACCTGAGAATTCTCTGCCTATTAGTGTAATAGTGTAACATAGTTCTTATGCCTGCTTATTTTTTTCTTGTATGCCTTTCCTTGCCAAACTAAGTTGTCCCCAAACTTCATTTGCATTCATAGGTCTCCACACATTCCTAACTGTGGAGACAAGTACAGTGTAAAGGTCCATGGTGATGACCCAAAGAAAAGGGCCACAAGGCTGTGCACCCACCCCCCCTCCCCACTAGCATGATCTCTCAATCTTGTCACTGTTAATCTTTAAATTGTTTGGGCTCATTCACTCCAAAATGGCTCTTGGACACTGCTAGAATTTTTGGCCCACATTGTCCAACTCGCAACTCAACCAGATGAGAAGATGAGTGTCGTCAGCATATGTTTTGTATTGTAATAGTAATTTATATAGCTCCTTTTCCCATTTTGTATGGCCTCACCACGCTTTGTGGTAGGAAATCCCTTGGGGACCGAAGTCCAGATATGGGAGCATTCTTAGAAAAGGCTTAAAGCGCCTGTTTACATTTAGGCAAGATTAGGAATTGGGTGGGCTGGTTAGGGTCCAGTAAGCAACCCAAGAGGTCATGCATATGGATGAGTGCTGAGGGAGGTCACGACAGAGCGCTAGTTCTGGAGACTCGTTATGTGACCAGCTAGACCAAATTTGTCATAGTCATAGCTGCATTCTGAAATGTGTGGATGGATAGACGTGCTTGCGGCAGATCTCCACCGAAATGGTGCGTTTATACATACCTATCTTGGATGTAGTTGTTTCATCTGATCGCCTGTGGGGAAAATAAACCAGCTACCCTCGTAGACTCTTCTAGGCACTATGGACAGGCCACCCTCAAGTCTACCAAGGGCAATAGACCAGTGGTCTTCAAACATTTTTGGCCGGGGCCCCCCTGAGAAAAATGTGGGCAGGTCGGGACCCCCCAGAAATGCCAAATGGACAGTATGTATTGCGCACCGTCACCTGCTCCCATCAGTCGCTTGGCTCCCTCATCCCACTTCTACCCACTCGCTGTTCACTCCCCACCCCATCACAACCTGGGCTCTCCCCACTCTGCTCCCACCACTATCCCATGGTTCCCGCCCATTGTGCTCCCACCATAGTCCCTGGGTTCTCCCCCATCCCGTTGGCAACACAGTCTGAGGGCCAGTGGCGGCTGGTGATTTTTTTTTTATGTGGAGGGGCATAGCTATTTCCCCCAAAAATGCCATAGCGACCGAGCATTGTGAGGGAGCCCGAACCAAAAAGGGAGGTTCGGGGGGGGTTTCCCCCTGTGATTTTTTTTTTTTTTAAAATAATGGGTTAAAATGTTGCATTGTAGAGCATACTTTTAACAAAAAAATGGGTAAATAGCCAAACAGTTTGCAATTGGAGCTGGGGGGGGGCCCAGGGGGCAGACATGACATTTTTTACCTTGACATCTATGATAGATGTCCAGTAAAAAGATACCATCCCTGTCCCCTAGGCCCCACTGGGCCTAACACAATCAACATGATTATGTGTGTATGCAAGGCGCTGCACATTCATACAGCAATCACTCTTATCATTCACACGAGCATCCATCACCATACAATCACTCATAACATAAGCATACACGCATCCATACACATGTTTAAATAAAAACAGAACATATACGCACCTTCTGCATTGGCCTGCGTGTGGATGCTGAAATGCCCTGCTCCAGGCTGCTCTGTCTGTATGTGCGAGTAGGCACAGGAGCTCCCCCTCGGACATACAGACATGCAGTGCCCCAGCCAGCATTTCCAATGAGCTATGTAATGCTGGCGAATCAAAACGCTGCAGCACTTGCATGGCTCAGTGAGCATGTGCGGCTGGGGAACTAAACTGAACTGTCAAAGGGAAACAGTTTTTCCCTTTGACAGCTCAGCCAGCCCATCAGCTGGAAAAAGCAGCTGAGGGAGTGCTCACGGTTTCACTGGGCTGGCTCCTTAGTTCCTCCATAATGGGTGAGGGGCCACTGGGTGGGTGCCCCCTCGCCATTGTGGATGAGCCGCCAGGCTCGGACTGGCCTATAGGGCAATGCCTGTACCAAAAAGGTAAAATGCTGAAGTGGGCCAGTCAAAATGGGCCACCATTTTGGCCAATGTGGACCAGTTTGATGAGTTACTTAACTATGCAGTTAGTAATTTTGACCATTGTTGCTGAATATATCACTATTTACTTACATTTTAACACAAAGCACCCCCTTGGGTACTATTGAAACAGTGGGCCTCATTACAACCCTGGCGGTAGCTGTGCCGGTAAAACTGGAAAGGCTGCCGCCGGAGTTGCATACGGGTCCGGCACCCGCGAATGGGCAATTACCGGGTCATGCTGAGTTTGGCAGACCTGATAATTGCCCTTTCGCGGGTGCCGGTACTGGTAGATCCCCATTCCCATTGAGCCCCATAGGGCTCAATGGGAATGGGGAGCTCGGATGCACCGGCACTGTTAATAACTCGTGGGTGCCACACGGCCTGCCAGGTCAGACCTGGCGGGCTGTCAGGCACCCGCAAGCACAACTCGTACTATGACAGTACGGTAGCAACGGTGCCGGTAGCTTACCGTCACCGTTGTTACCGTACCGCCATAGTTGTAATGAGGCGCACTCTGTGACTAAAGGAATGAATATCCATTTACAACTGCGGGCCACTTTTTCATTGTTGCCAGAGACAGTTTCATGCTTCAGCCCGACCATGTGAGCCACCTCTGCCCATTTCTTCCAATCTAAAAAAAAAAAATGTATTTTTTTTATATTTAATGTTGATCTCTCGGGGGCCCCCCAGGGATGCACCCGCGGACCCCTGGGGGGTTGCGACCCACAGTTTGAATACCGCTGCAATAGACTGACTTTCCTAGAACATCTTCCAGGCAAAATAAACAGTCCACTTTCGCAATTTGGGATGATAGGATTCTACAAATGCAACAGAGGGCACACCTACAGCTTCAGTGAATATCTTCTAAGTTCCATAAATGCTACCAACAGTAATCTGCTAAATGCAATAAAGAATACCTGCATGTATATAAAATAAAAGCAAGAACATGTCTAAAATAAGCTCAAAACAGTCAACCAGTTGGCAAACCTGAAGGTTTAAAAGGAGTTTGGGGAAAGGATGATCTGTAATGGACACTAAAAAGAAGAGGATCTAATTGGTCAGGGCAGGGGGGCATTGCTTAATTGGCTCCGCTGCTTCCTGCACAGTAATCAAGTGCCTTACCTCAGACACGTATAAGTATGGTATGTCGACTGTGTCAAGGCACCTGGCAAACTAAGATCGTTAAAGCATCAAGTCTGCCACTTAATGAAGGTCATTGCGACCAGGGTGAAATATGGACTAAAATCTGCAATAAAATAATGCAATATGATCTAATGTATATAAGTAGAAGTATGGGGGAAACAATACAATACAAGTCAAAAGACAAGATGGATGCAAAATGGTGAGGCAATGATAGCATACCAGTTATATTGATGGGGTTCAGGAACCTAGTCGCTATCATAATACTTCTTACCAAGAATAGCAGGGGTTGAGCTTAAAAATGATACAAACAGAGCCCATTTTGATGAGGTTTCTGAAAATCAGCCTTCTTTGCCAGCATAAATCTCACTCCTATAAATTGAACAAATGGGGTTCCACCAAGCGTTGACTCTCAACAGATTCACTGCTTTTCGTTTTTATATTGATCATTTAGAATGATAAAGCAATTAACACATTTCATAAATTGGGGAATATGATAAACCTCATTTCAGAGATACATTATGATATCGAAAATGGGACAATGGGGGCAGTGAATTAAAAACATCTCTGGTAGAAATGACGATATTTGAGACCAGAAATTTAAAACCTTTTGTAGTAAAAAATGATATGCTTAGAATTAGCTGATGCTTGATGTCAGGACCATCCAGAATCATTTGGAGAAAAATCTTGAAATTCTTACAGGGGTAAAAAGAACTCTATGCATGGCAAAGGAAAAACGACTGGATAATGTTAGCAGCAATACTTGATTTTAAAAGACGTGCCCACATTTGTTCTCAGCATTCCGTCGTAACATTGAAAAAGCCATCCAGTTCCCAAGCCAATTTAGTTTGGAATTTAATATACGGCTTTAATGGAAGTAGATTGTAGTAGTAGAACTAAATGATTAGGCATTCTCTTTGAATTCAAGGTAGGCGAATTTGAAAGGACAGTTTTAGTGAAATGAAAATACGTAGCTAATTCAGCATTGCCTGATTGAAAATAAGCTTTTAATTGCAAAAATGGAATGGGCAAACAATTATCACACACTTGATTTGCACTAAAAATATCTTTTATTTATCCATGAGTTCCACCGTAAGGATATTATGGATATTTTGATGTTTGTTGAGCATATTATTACAAGTAGTATATTGTACATTGATAGTGTTCAGGAGAATGTTCCATGCTTGATTGATACAAGTAAGAACAGAGTGCTTTCTACAAAAAAGCCCCTCTGAGAATAAAAAAGAAAATGAGATTTCAAATGGTTCACACAAGGAAGATTGTAACTTACACCATGATGAGCCCTTTTTCCTTTGGGAAATATAGCATAGTTAAATAGTTGTCGGGGAATATGACAACTCCAGGGAGATTGTCACCTCTCTCCATGGGGAGTCACCCCTTCTGGGACTAGTGAGGTGAGCCTGCTATGCTTGGCATCCCCAGGAGGTCAGGGAAAGCGGGTTAACCCTGGAGGTGACTCCCCCTTAGGGGGCAGGAAAATCCCAGAGCGGTACAAGTCACCATCCCTCCCTGCTCAGACACTAGCACTTTTAAGTGTGTGTAGGGGATAGGTTGGATGATGACCTCAGAACACCCTTTTAACATGGCTGACTCAGCTTCTGACCACAGCCTTGTCCAATCTCCAGGAAAGACTGGAGTGAAGGGGGCAGATCATCCCACTGGAGGAGCATTCCGGGAAGAAGCAATTAGCAGAGAGTCTGCAGAGTTTAATAGTGCTGAGGAGGTCACAGAGGGTGTGGCCAGCTAGAGAAGAACACATTCTTGGTGTGCAGGTCTGCGGCACGTACTGGTATAGCGCAGCAAGCTATACCAAAAGAACGGTAGGAGCAGCCCTGAGAGGTGGCAAGGATGATGTTATCGCAGGGCCGAAACTAAACCCACCCGGAAAGCTGCCCACACATCCCTGCACTAAGTAAGCTGGAGAGAAGCAGTAGCGAATGCCAATGCAGAGTCCAGTTGAATAGTCGCGCAAGTGACTCTGCAGTGAGAGGAGAGCCGATATGGCGCAACACCCGCCTCCCGAGGAATCCCGCTCAAAGCAGTCGGGTACGCAGTGGCTCCAGTGGAGAGGAAGGACGGCAAAGGAGTGAAAAACAGGGGAAAGAACCCCAGAGTGGAGGTTGAGTAAAAAGCAAGACCCAGAGTGAGGAGAGAAAGAAGAAACCCCAGAGTGGGGAACGGGAACAGGGAAAGGCCAGGGCAGAGGAGAGACGAAGGAATCCCTGAAGTGGGGAAAACAAAGAGAAAGATCCCCAGAGTGGGGAGCGAGAATGGGGAAAGCCCCACAGAGGGAAGAGATGGAAGAAATCCTTGCTTGGGGAGAACGAAGAGGGAGAATCCCAGAGTGGGGAGTTAGAAGGAGAGAAACTCTGGAGGGGGGAAAGACTGTAAGAACTCCAGAATGGAAAGTGAGGAGAGAAGACCGGAGTGGGGTAAGACTGAAAGGGCCCCAGAGTGTGAAGCAAGGAAGATGGAAGGTATCCCTGAGGGGAGAAAGATTGAAAGAAACCCACAGGGAAAGAGACACAACAATACCTGGGCTAGAGTACCTGGACAGCATTCCAACATGCCAGAATTGTGTATCTTGGACTACATACATAGGCCAGGACCTATGCTAAAGAGGAACAGGATTGAGGCTCAGAAGTTAGCAGCTATCCCGTCCAGTTATAAGTTAACCAAATCTGTCTTTGGTAGTTTTGTTTATTTTTTTTTCCTTTAGAAAAGTCCTTGACTGGATTACCAGGCTAGTACTCCAGCACGCCACAAACTCTATACCTGCAGGACTGATGCCAAATAAGGACATAGTTGAGGTCTAATGCCAGCAGCCATCCCTTCCGGTTGGTAATTCTGTGAAGCAGGTCTTCGTTTTGCATTTTTTTCCTTTGATTAATAGGGATAGAAGGTAGGCTAGAGTAGGATTACAGATTGAGGCCATTATTTAATTACAGGCACCCTGACATAATGATGAGCACTGTTGACTCGCATCTGTTTTAGAATAGGACATTGGTTTGATAGTTTGGGAAAGAGTAGTTCTTTTGCATCTGAAGATAATAAATCTATAAGCCATGCCTTATTGTCCAACTCCCGATTTTGACTTGCAACAAGAACAAAAGGATAATGATATCTGCGGCACTCGGCAAACGAAGGACAAAATCTTTATACTTAGGAAGTTTGAGTTTTCTAAGAGCGATTCAAGGGGGATTGTTATTCTAAAGAAATAAGCATGTAATCAATAGTTTTGGTAAAAATAGTCTGGATAATGAATAGAAAGTGGGTATAATATAATAGGAGTTTTTGGTTAAAGACTTTTATTGAAAATAAAAGGGGTTGGGAAATACCTCTGACCCTGCTCTAGAGGAATTTCCCTACCTAAACAAAAACTAAGGCTCTGTCCATGTCAGGACGTCAAAACAAAAATGTCCTCTGTGCAATGTTCTATTCTGACGCTCACACTGCAAACCTAACTCTAAGGTGAAAAAGGGAAGTGTCTTTAACCTTGAGTGCTTTGGAAATAGTGTTCATAAAGGAAGGATAAATTACTTAAAGGTTTCTTCAAGGATAAAGTTCTTAGTTCCAGAGGGTAGCTCCATTCCCCAGGATTCTTCTTTACTCATTGCGGTTTTCATACACCATAGTTCTGTGGGCCTCTTAAGGATAAAGGTCTTTGCTCCAGAGGGTTGTTCCCTTCCTCTGAATTCCTCTTTGCTTCTTGAGTGTTTAGTCACCACAGTTCTTTGCACCTCTCTTGGCCAAGTACAACAACTGTTTAACTTCACAATTTCTGGTCTCGTTCAAGAACAGTTCTTTGGGCCTTTTTTGGCCAAGTGCAACATTTGCACATAAAGCTTGTTTAACACAATCATCTTGTAGGGCCTGCCAGGGCTTCTGTTTTAAAAGCTTGAAATTGCTTGGTGTACGCTTCTGCCAGGACTTCTGTTTCACTCACTTGAGGTTGCCTGGTGTATTCCCCCCGTCCCCTAATGCCAGGACTTCTGCTTATTTGGGTTTATCGCTCTCTCTCAAAGTTGTCTGTGTATAGTATTCGATGATATCTTCCTGATATATTATCTTTCTGCTTTCTTCGTATTGACACTGTGTACATTTACACATCAGTAAGGGGATTATTTGTGACTCAAATTCCCTTCTTTTCATATGTCCATCTCTCGTCTCTTTCCCATTTAAGTAACGTTCAATTGTTTGGCCTTGGCATGTCTGCTGAGAGCCCCTGGTATCCCTGTTGCTTTTTGGAGGACAGGCCGGTTTCTGTAGGCGTTGGTATCTTCTCTTGCAGTCAGCTGGGTAAGGATTCCCTTCTGGTTCCCACTTGCAGTAGTCTTTGCTTTGCGCGAAAGTCCTCTGTGCCTTCCTCTCGAATGTACAGGCACTTGCTGCCTTCTCGGCTCCGGTAAGCGAAATGCTGTCCCCCCTGCGCTTGCAAACGCCCAGGAGTTCTTCTCCTGCTCCGGGCATTCCTGCTGCGACCCTCGGTTCAGCAGTTACTTCTTCCTCCGGTGGTGAGTCGCCTGACTCCACCACGCCGGTGCTGGCTTCTCGGGTCCCTGCTTCTCATGGAGAGGTGAAGCTCTCTCACACCACCCACCACAGCAGCTGCCTTCCATTGCCTGTTGAGGCTGCTTAAATTTCCCAGGCACAGGTGAGCGCCAGTAAACACTGGAGCGCTCGCTAGGTTTGCAGTCTCTTTTGCTCCACATTGCTTGATACTTCTTCGTCCCAGTATTTTGTGAATTCTGGGAATAGAAGTCCATTGTGTATGATTAACTCATGGGACTCAAATAAGCACTTTCAAAAGGTTTTGATGGCAGGTCAGTTCTGATTGATTGCCAAGTGGAATAGAAAGAGGTAATTGCATTACATTGGCCAATTAGACCAAGGTTGGTCCGTAGTTGTGGTTAAAAGGGTTTTCCCCTGCTTTTCTTAAGAAAGGGAGTGGATACATGACAATAGGCCATGAGGGTTTCTGACATGGGATGTTATTTTCAAGGGAAAATGGAGGATACCATGTCTCATCCATATTATCCTCCCTCATATAGCCGCCCACAGGGTTAGGATCAGGTAGTGGCTGCCGTCCCCAGGCCACATGGGAGAAGGTCACCATCGGGAAATCGGTGATGACTCCACCGGATTCATCACAATCCTTTTTAATAGTGCCCAAATTGCCTAGCAGAAAGATATATAAAGGTGGACATTTACTGGTCAAATCCTCTAACCTAGAAATCATCATTTTAGAGTTGTTTGATCATTGAGTGAGCATCTGAGGAGATTGCAATCCCTAGATATTAGGGATTTGTACAGTACCAATACATACCGAAATGATCAATGTCTGACTGAATACATGCGTTAGAAAGCAGGAGAATTTTGAAATTTAGTTATATTTAATTGATAGCCCCATGTAACCGTGAAATCTATACATACTAAATGTTTGGGAATTGATGACTTAAACAATATTTTGTTATATCTATCTACTCTTAAACCAAGATCTTAATTTCATCCCCATGAAATTGAATGCCTTGAACATCGACTTTATTACAGCTCTTTTGAAGTAAAGGTTCAAGATCTAACACAAAAAGGAGAGGCGGTAAAGGCCAACCTTGATGAGTACCTCTAAAAAGAGAAATGGGTTCTGACAAGGGATTATTTTGCCATAAATGGGATTTGGGAGAACAATAGAGGATTTTAATAAACAAGGCAATTTGCAACCTATTACATGCTAATTTAAGTGATTGAAACATAATATCAAAAAGGGCGATCCTTCTCTTCCACAGAATTACAGGCCTATCTCTTTGACACGGACGCGAAACTGTTCGCTATTCTTCTGTTACATGACCTTGAAAAGTTAATTGAGGAAAACAACCTGTACTCAAAATACCAAACCGGTTTTAGGAAGGGAATGAGTACCTCTCTGAATGGAGCTATTATGTCACACTTGATTGCTGGCACCAATGGAAAGAACTTGCATTCCGTATAGATAGCCATGATAGATATGTCATCAGCTTTTGATAATGTTGTGCGAAATCTCTTGTGGGTCAAAATGAGGACTATGGGAATTCCTACTGTATTACTTTATTGGTTTATTAAACTCCATACCAACACTTCCTACAAAATAAAAATTTCTGCAGATGGAAGAACAACCGATCCTATTAACACATCCATTGGTCTAAAGCAAGGCTGCAATTTAGCAGCAACCTTTTTAAATGTATACCTTTCTGTCCTTGATAGGGAATGGGACCATAGCAACCTATTCTCTGTTAAAATTGGCTCGCTACGGATGAAGTGGATCGCGTTCGCAGATGATATCATTATTTTTGACCCAACTCCGGCAGGGCTACAAACTAAGCTATTGCTCTTCGAGGAATTTGCAGTTGCTCATAATTTGACCCCAAATCCCGCAAAAACGGACATTTTAAAATTTGGTAAGAAACAAAATAGCAAGGGATTTAAATGGGAGATTGTGAAAACTCAAATCCCTTGTACTCTCAGCGCGATCTACCTGGGATATAATCTCAGTGCTCAAAATTCTATTAATGCATGGACAGAATTGATTAAAAACAAATCCCGTCCTCTATTATCTCAGTTAAAAAGGATTTATTCAAAATATTGTAAATTTTCATTAATCCCCATGATTGAGTTCCTAATGTTAAAAATAGAAAGTGTCATTTTGTATTCCTTGGATATGTGCCTGTGTGATATGAGCACAATTCTCGATTCCACGCAGGGTTCATTGATCAAATCTGCTATGCACTTCCCTATGTGTATACCTAACGCAGTAATACAGCATGAGTTTGGCCTGGTTGCACTATCGGCACGTTGGAAATGGCGACAATTATCTCACTATGTAAAAATTCATTTTCCACCTAAAAACTCTTTGTACGAAGATCTGAAATGTATGTTGGATTCCTCTACTTCAGCCTCCTTCAACAAATACCACTTTAGTATGCAGCTTCTTTTGAAGTCTTTATGTATTATTATTGAAGATGTACACTTGCGATCAGGCTTTGCAAAAAGGAAGCTTTTTGAGCAGGATTGGCTGTTTACAATTGAAAGAATATCAGCATATAAAATGTACAAAGTGTATGGTACTTTTCTGAAACAACGAATTCCTAGATACGATCATGTCAATTTATTCCCATGCAACCATATCAGATAAGCGGATATATGATACAGATTTAACTTATATCATACTAGACAAAGAATTGCCATTTGGACCAACAAAGGAGAACCTAAAATTACTAAATTTCGCTTTCCCCTTATGTAATGGACCGATTGAGTCCATGAAACATCTTATTCTTGAATGTCCACACTTCAAATCAATGAGGACTAATCGACTTGCGAAATTTTCAAACATTAACTTTGAAGACTGTTTGCAATTCCTTTGGGCACTTATGATGCAAAGCACGCATAAACCCTTGGTATTTGAATTGGTTAGCTTGTGTAAGCATATTGAAAAGGAGCTGTTAAGCTTTAATAACTAAAAGATGCAAATGTTAAATATGATATCCTTTATCTTAAACTGTGATGTAAGAAGAAGAAAATGTTATATGTAAATATTCTATTTCTCTTTTAAATTATGTTTTGTTTTGTAAAGGTTCTACATTTTTGTATTTGAACTGTAAACAAATAAAAAAAATATCCCAAGCAAGACAATCAAATGCTTTCTCCGCATCGAGAGAGGCAAGAGCTAACGGGAAACGAGAATCTAAGGAAGTATCAAGTGTGACACAAAAAATGAGTGGATGCATTAAAAAAGTTATCACTTTATCAAATCTATTAGAGAACCTTTGCAAATATTTTACATTCAGTATTAATGAGATGGGCTCATAGTTTTGGGCACAATGCAAATATTGATATGGTTTAGGGAACAGAATGAGAGCATTACCAAAAGTTCCAGAAGAACATGGGTTATGTTTAAAGCTACTAAATAAATAATTCCAGAAGTACCGGAGCAAAAAGAGTAGCAAAAGATGCATGCCATTCAATAGAAAAACCCACCAGCACCAGCGGCCTTTCCTCATTTCAACTCACAAAGCACTTGTCTGACCTCCATTGAAGTAAAATCAACATCAAATAGTGTAAGATCAGGTTTGACATTATACATTTTGGATATATAAAAAATAAGTGGCAATTTCAGGATAATAGGGATTAGATTTAAGTGTGTATAGATGTTGATAATATGGGAAAAGGTAGCACCAATTTCAGAATTTTTAGTAAGAAATGTATTTAGTAATGGGATTGGCGATGACTGTTTGGGCACGTTTTGATCTGTTACAGGTAAACTGCTTGCATTTTGCCTTTCTCCTTAGATCCTCCATACAATTTTTAAGCGACTTTTAAGTAGAGTGCCGCAAGAAGTAAGAGTAACATATGTATTGCTTACTCAGAAGGTTCTTGATAGCACGTTCGGAAGGATTGCAATAAAGTCGAAAGGTTTTTGGCAAAATTACTGCATTTTCCCTTTGAAGTAGGCAAAATATTGCATGATTGGTCCATGCAAGTTTGCTTTGAATGTATCCCAGGTTATTTGCAACAGTATCTGTATAATGGTTTCTAAAGAATTCCTTGTGAATGTTATAAATAAATTGAAAGAAATGTGCATTACATTTCCAATAAGGTTTTTGGAATTCATTGAAATCACTAACAAATACAGTGCTAATAGGGGCATGATCAGATATCGGACACCAATTTGTGATGATGTGACATTAGTAGATAGGGATTTATTAGAGACAATATAATATATCCTAGAAAATTACTAAAGAACAAGCACAAATAATGAGAATTCATTGTCTCGGGTTTAACTAATTTCCTTCAATTAGACTTACTTGTTTAATAAGTATTAGAAAATCATTACGTGATTTAGAATTAACAAATTTGGTATTAGATGTGAGGTGATCTTCTATGAAACGTGCAATGTTCGATCTTCACAAAGTGTGAAAGAGGTGGGTCCTGGTAGGGGCTGGAGGTCTCCACTGTAGAAATATTTATTGTTAGCTATTTTGAGGTGATTATTTATTTACTTTATTTTCAGGTTAGTTGTTTTGAGTTTGGCTCTTTGAACCTGAACCCAACACAATATATCAGTGCTGCCTCCTCCCTTTTTGTACTCATTGTACACAAAGCAGGTTATGAGGCGTGTTAACAATATTTCGGAGCTGCGAGACCGGCATGGCATCAAGAGAGACACAGACACAGATATACTTCGAAAACCTTTATTTAAAATTCTGAAGGTTGTTGTAATGCCCATCTGGCCCTATCTCTACTTTGGGTTTTCTCATAACTGATGTTTGTAAGGATGGTCGATGTCAGGAAGTCCCAAAACAAAACCTGTCTGTGTCAAACCTATGCTTGCCCTCACTCTTGAAACAAAATGTTGTTTAGGGTTTCTTTAACAGAAAAGTGTTCCAAAAAGAAGTATTAAACAAGGCTGGAGTCAGGTGGCCTTCTCGTCAGGTTCAGTTTTGCCAGTTCAAAATAGTTCAACTCACAGTGCCCTTAGATTCTTCAAGGCACAGTTCCTCTTGCTTTAAAATAAATCGGTTCAAAAAAGGTTCCCATGGCAAAGTAATTCAGCTCAAAATGTGCCCTAGACTCTTCAAGGCACTGTCCTTTGTTTCAAAACAATTCACAAAGGTTCCCTTCCCCCAAGCTTCTCAAAGCTTATAGTTCGTTTTGGGCCTCTCAGGGTTCCCTTCCCCAAGCTTAAGCCCCTCTGACTCTACACTTTTACCAAAGGACCGCTGATTCTCTTGGGGCTCCCTTCCCCAAGCTTTCTAAAGCTCACAGTTCCTTTTAGGCCTCCTGGGGTTCCCTTCCCCAAGCTTAGGCCTATCCGGTTTCAAAGTTTTACAAAACACAAAAGTTCAGCTTCTCAGGATTTACTTTTACAAGGTACCACTCTCTCCCTGGGATTCAAACAGTCTTTCAAAACACTTTTGTCACTCTACCAGCTAAGGCACATGCATCAACAACCCTACTGCTGACGTAATCGTGTTGGTTCCACAAATCAAAAGGTGAGCAAGACGGCACTACATCGTACAAAGCTGATGCGGTGTCCCTCCTCCCGCACGTGGTAAATAGTCAAGCACAGTGGGGCTGGGAGGTCCCCCCCCCTATCCGTCTGTGCCAATGGACCGATGATAACGATATTATACACTATTCCAAACCTCTCGGAGCATCTCGAGGCTGGGACAATGGACATTGCTCTGGCCAATAGACAAATTATAATTACTTTGCGGTCACCCTAGTGACTTGGCTATTAATCACAACAGAAAGTAAACATTTGCATACAGTTAAACACATTCATAATCTATTTTATACTTCTTTAGAGCTGTGGTGTTTCCACCATACTATGTAGCGGTCCACAATAACAAAACAGTAAACATAAATCAAAACAACTAACAATAGTAGAAGTAACATAACTAAAAACTCGAGCAAAACCATGAACTGTCAATGTACACAGTAAAACAAGTGCAGTCAATTCTAAAAAGGCTCAGCTCATAGTCACATAAATGAGAACCTTATATTGTAGTATGTCATACAAAACACATTAAATCGGATTCACTGTTCATTCTTTTCGGTTGCATCGAGTCCAACATATCAATCTACCAGACTTCCCTCTGTTGTAATTTCCTGGTGAGATCCCCACCTCTTGTTCCGAACGTGATCTGTTCCAATATTACACATTTCAGCTGTGCAATCGTGTGTCTAGCTTCTAAAAAATGTGATGTGACCGGAGATTTCAAATTGCGGGTTCTAAGGTTGGACTTGTGCTCTGTCCAGCGGAGCTTTGCTTTCCTGGTTGTGATGCCTACGTAATAAAATCCACAGGGACATTTCAGTGCGTATACTACATTTCTAGAATCACAAGTACATGAGTGTTTTAGGGAGATTGATTTACCCTTATGTGGGTGTGCAATGGTGTTCCCTTTCATAATGTTGCCACAATGCTGTCAATTGTGACACGGCACCGTGCTCTTATGTTGTATGTTGGTGGAATTGGTGTTGGACATTTTAGCTCTAATTAAGCTGTTCCGCAGAGGTCTGCTATTTCAGTAGGCGAACAAGGGTAGTTTGCGGAATAGGTGTTATAATGTGGGGGCTAACGGCAAGGCTGAAGTCATGAAGGGCCTGTTAGAGGGAGATCTGGAGGGGGACAAACAGCTAAGAGGTGAATATCTGCTATTGTGCAAGCAAGGGACTAGAGAATCGCCTCGAACTTGAGTTTGGAGATGGGAGGTAGGTGGAATGGAGAGGGAGCGAAACTGGTTTGTTAAAGAGTATGAGGGTGGGTGAATAGTATGGTCAGAAGACAAGGTGCCAAGGATTGCTCTGGTGTGAGTGGGTAGGCTGTGAAGGGAGGTCAATGGTGGGACACAAAGGAGAGAGTTCATTTTGAGTTGGTGAGGGGAGAATATTTTAGGACGGTTAAGGGAACCCAAGACAGTAGTAGTCAATTTGATTAGAAGGGTCTCAAGAAGGTGAAGTCCCAGGAAAGGAGGGAGCTGTAAGTGGCAAGGTGTCCTTTAGATCAGGAGGATTGTGATGGGATGGGGAAGAGGAGCAGAGTGGAGAATGGTAGAAAACCAGGTGGCGGTTGTGGGAGTCAGAATGGTCATAAGGGATGAATGTTTTCCTGCAAATTGATTGGGCATTACCTAGTCTGAGAGCATACTAGTCTGAGAGCATACTAGGGTAAATAAGGAGGGTGGCCACGGAGGGCTGGGAGGATGGCATGAGGCAGAAGTGCTTTTAGAGCATGATTGGTAGCCAAGCGGTCTCTTGTTTGTGATGTGAAGGGCAAGGATGTAGAAGGTGGAGTAAAGGAGGTGAGAAGAATTATGAGTCGGCAGGATGGTGCAGGTTCTCAGAATGGCCAGAGGCCCTGGCAGAACGGTATGGAGAGCGTACCGCACAACAATCGTGTGAGGTGAGGGTGCCTGGTGCAGTGGGCGGAGTGGGAGAGGATTATGTAGAATGTTCTGCCACCTTATCAACACACTAAAATGATCTCCAGTTTGTACGAAATAATGTTCTTTTTAATTACAACTGCAAGCTTCCCTAAAGAGCAGCCTTAGACGCAGAATTCTTACTGCATTTGCGGATGTCATTATGGGCTACTTCAAGTGTGACAGTGTGTGGATAATCTCAAATGAATAACATTGACAATATCAGACTATAGATCCACTACACTGACAATATGTGAATGATCTCAGAGGGGGCTTTTCAGTTGCTTGTTAGCTACCTCAACAACAACATGTACAATGTGGACTTCACAATGCATAGCAGGAAAGACATGGCGACATTTCTAGATATGGAAATGTTTACAAGATGGTCCTCTGCAGAATGTTTATGGCTCCAAATGCCATGCTATTATCATCCAGTGCCCATTGTGATGAAATCCCATGTTGGAGGCTGGGCAATGGAACTGGGGGGACCCAGAGGGCCAGCTGCCACCACCACCACCTCACTCTGATACAAGCCATGCGTTGGGTATTTGGAGGGGTCTCCGTTGTCCCCAGTCCATAACCAGCCTGAGGGTTAAACCTAACTTTAGGACCCCTAACAACTCAATGCCTGCTAAGCTCTGAACGCCTCAGACTTGTCAGGACTCCAAATCCCTGAGCCATCTGTAGCCTTTTAGACAGGAGAGCGCAATAACGGAGGACTCTGCATTTAATTGGTACCTGGGGAGATGAAAGGGTAAATCTATAACCACCAGAATCCTATAGAAAATATGGCATTAGGTTTGAGTATTGAACTGCCCTTAACTTGGCTGCAGGTACCTTCCTCCGGTTCGGGTGAATAGGCAAAATCACCTCTCATGAAAGAAAGGAGAGTTTTATAAGTTTGCATGCCATGACACCACCTTTGGTAACCCGTTTTTATGGGTGGGAACAAATCCCCAAAACAGGCTCAAATGAGACTGCATTGATGAACATCAGAAAAGGAAATGACATTGAAAAACGATGTCAAAAGTGAAAGCAAAGATTTATTTCGCAGAGGGTTGAAATCGAATTAAATTGTCTTTTTTTGTATAGATAATTTTTGTGTTTGAGTATTTACAATTTTTCGTTTGCTGTCATGTTATATACATGTAGGAAGACTAGTCTTTTTAGAAAAGGTCAAGTACGTGATCAGCCAGGATATACTGATTTGTCTCGTCTTTACCAATAAAAATATAAATGAGTACATCAGAACACAAGAAAAAGTATTCCTTGTGTGTGGAAAGGAGGAGGAGCTACACGAACTAAGTTTTATTTTTATGTTGTGTGTAGTGTCAGTGAAACCAAGTTCACACTTTAGTTTAGGGTAGTAGCAAAGACGGACTGCTTTATTTGTCTTGCAAGACAAATATCAGACAACACATTTTGACCACAATGACCAGCCCTTGGGACCTCCACCTTTTTATAGGTCACTGTCGGGTAAGTAATGCGAAAACTATCGAACCTTCCAGAGTCCACAGTTGTAGTTCTTCATCATGGGAAGAGGGGCTCCAACCCCATCACGTTCTTTAAAACCTCTACATGGCAGTCCATAAGTCGACACTGTTGACCATTGAACAAATCGTAAGACAACTCTCTCTGTATGATCCCGCGTAAGGGACTCACCAACCCTTTCATAGCCCCCATTTGCATCCCCTGTGTCCATATAGAACGTTCTGGTCTGGCTCCACTGAGTGACACCCCCCCACACCCACATCGAGGGACAACGATCGATCTTGGGAGCAATATCTATGGTCAAACCAAAATTACATTTGGCAAGAACAGCACTCTGCACAACACATGCCACCCTAGCGAACTCAAGATAGCAATACCCACCAGAGAGAGCAAGTTGCTCCAGCCTCCAAAGGCTTCTACCAAGTGTAAAACTTGCAAATATGGCGTCATTAAAAATCGTTGTTCCCTTCAAAAGCCCTAAAATGTTCACAATTCAAAGCTTTATTAGCTGCCTTTTCTCTTATGTCGTTTACGACGTAGCTGCAAGATCTATGTTCTACCGTTCGGCCTTAAATGCTCTATGCATTTCTGTGCAAATAGGACGCGAATACTCCCCCTTATCACTAGGGGTTAAAAATGCAGATTGCAGAACTTGTTGCTGCCACCCGAAAACAGAATATTTTCTCCACAGTAGCACAACGTTTACAAAAATGAGAATCTTGAGTCGTGGGTTACATTTCAGGAGAAACATTTTTGGTTTTAATTGCAACAGGGGCATTGTATGAATTCAGTGGAAACAAGTTCAACATTTCTGAGGATGAAGTCTGGCCAAAGCGGGAAAGACGTGAAGAATACTGAGATGCAATGGGCAGAACAGGTGTTTATGCATCCCTGAACACGATCATGTGTGTGACCTTTCACACAAGGTAAATCCCAGAACAATGCAAAACAGATGTAATGACGCAAACTGCTAAAATGCACAGTCTACTGGAAATGACACACTTTATAGAAGCTAGCCTAGTCCAATCAAACGGTAACACTAAATCAGCTACCTTACTCGATAACCACCAAGGTCACTTATAACAGATGAAGTGTTGGGATCCACAGACCATTAATCAGTTAAACCCGTTAAGACACGCAGGCCTCAATTGGGGCCCACTTATAAACCCAATACCACAAGAAGCCAATCAAATCGTTTAGAACAATTACTAATTGCAGATGTGAAATTATGCAAATGTTTGTAGATTTCATATTTAAAGGGATATGTCTGGTTCTGTCGTCATTTTCTTTCGGATTGACTAAAATGTGCCAGACACGTAGCGTCATAATTTCCGGGACATCTGCTTGTTCTGCGGAAGGCCACCATATTTACAGCCATGCAGTGATTTAATTAGTCAAATTTGCATTAATGGCAAGCGTTGTATTTTTTTTTTTTATTATTCGGAGAGCTTCAACAAGATGCTCTTGACATGAGTACGTTTAATGCCATGTAGTTGAAGATCTGGCGTAGTAGGCCGGCACTAGGACGGGCAGAGGGGACAGCCCTGACGTACATAGAACACTGTTTTCAGTCCATTGCAACTGTTCCTGCTGGGAACCGGCCTGTCATGGCGGTGTTGGCTGAATGGTCATTTGCTCTGCATGAGTATGAGAAGTAGCCGAGCAGCGCCAGGGAAGAATGTGACCGGGTGCTCCCTCATCCTGTACCTGTCGATCACCGGGCGGACTAGCATGCGACATTTCCAAATGTGATGAACGTTGGCATGTAGAATTTGCAGTAACTACCAAGGGCATGCTCTGAACTTTCCAAAAGGTCCCCGTGAACACAGCGTAACATTTCAAGCAGATTAACCTTCTCAGTAAATGCACACGTTTCCTTTTCAGTACAGCAGTATCTAAAATTGTAGAAATAAAGCAATTTGAAATGTCCCTAAAATATAATATAGATAGATTTGTGCTTCAGCTCTTTTATATGGGTTGCATAGTCTGAAACGGAAACGTGTAGTTATGATGATCAGATTTTCCAAGTGCTTCAACGCATTGTTTTGAGAAATGATTTTAAAAAAGATGATTAATCCTATTGAGTGACCAAACAGATGATGAACGTATTTTTTGTGTGCTTCACAGTGAACGATCTTGGAGGTAATATTAGTGGAGATGGAAAGAGTTCCTCGGCTGCTGACCATGTGGTCGAAGAAATAAGAGCAAAAGGAGGGAAAGCGGTTGCGAACTATGGTAATATTTTCCACAAAGCGCCTGGACTGAGGCGGCCTTTATTGTTAACTGATGACACTCAGGAGGGGGTGGTAGTTCATTTGCACCATACACCACTAGAATTTTTATGTTATGTTGTGTTTAGTCTTGTATTATGTTGCTGTTGTGCTTCGACTGGTTGATTCAATCAGGTTTTTCCACCCCAAGACTTTTCTTTGTTTCCTTAGATAAGATTAGTGATGCCTAGGCTTCTGTCTTCTATAAGGACCACCTCATCTTGAGCATATAATGCGGCAGACCTCTATGGATCTAGGGTTATACACATTCTTTTGTAGCTCCTAAGAAAACCCACATTGAAGAGCAAAGATGTCAAATATGTCCCTTGTGATTTCACATGACTGCCTTAGCAAATTATTAACTTGGGATCTGAGAAGAGATCAGAAGAAATGTCATTTCAATATTTATTAATGAGCAACATGTCATTACAATAGGTCACAACTTTAAATGTATCAAAAAAAAAAACAAGCAAATAATGCAAAATTAAAAATCAAACAGTATCATTGTAAAAATGATTCTCCAGCATTGGATCTTTCATAGAGTCAGATGCTTGCATATTCCCTGTTGTCAGACTGGGAATCCTCAATGATAAAAATAATTACTTTTTTTTTATATATACACACATTGCTACATAGAAATGCATGTACATAGTCCATTATGGCCTATGAGCCATTCTATTGTGTAGTCCCCCCACCTCACTTTGGTCCTTTATGACCCCAACCAATGAGGTGGCAGGGCTTAAGCTCCGCCCCAGGCAGCCATCTTCAGATTTTTCACCGCAGTCTAATTGACACAGGGAATCCTCACGCTCTCTGAGCTTTTTCGATTTTTCTTCTATTTTCACAGTAGTTTATATTTTAATATACTCTACCACATTCCCCTGGCTAGGGGCTATCTCCAGTGGCGTTTGGGGTGTCAAGAAACTTTGATTTGACCCAGAATTTGTCGAGTGAACTTTCTCTTCACATGGCTGAACTTCAGGCTACCAAGAAGCCTTCCCTATTCACGGATTGCACGAGGTGCAGGAGAAGGGTGGATTACATGAAAGACCCCCATGATCACTGTATATGCTGTCTATGTCCTCATGACATCCAGAAATGTCACATTTGCAAGTCTCTTTCAACTAAGACCCTACAAGACAGACATGGAAGACTTCTTCTGCATTTGGAAGCCAAGGGACTTTCTTCTGACAAGGAATCTGCGAAGACAGCCCCTGTTCACTCCAGAAAATCATCTGAGAGGCAAACCTCTAAAAGAAGGGCCTCTTCAGTGGAAAGGACTTCCTCTCCTACTCCCAAGAGTAAAAGGAAGCTGGAAATTATACCTTTCCTACCTCCCCTGGACTCTACAAGCCATAAGATGAAATATTCTATGGCAAAAACTACCTCCAAAGGTAAGGAGGAGTTTGCAAAAAACCAGGGGGCGGGGGGGCAGTCGTCCACGGAGAAGCCGTCTACGAACGGCAGTAAACATAGAGGCCCGTCGTCCACCAAGCCGTCGACGAAACCCTCATCGATGACCAACACGTGACAAACCGCATCGTCCACGACGAAGTCCTCATCGGTGAGTTTATCATCCACGAAACAATCGTCGACGAAGGAAGCTCATCATTCGTCCACGAAGCACTTGTCGACTGATAAGCTACCGTCCACAGAATCTTCGTCCACGCACTCGTCGACGGATAAAGGCAAGCCACCGTCCACAAAATCTTCGTCCACGGACCCGCCGTCGATGAGGCCGTTGTGGGCAAAATCTTCGACCACGGCTCCGTCGACAGCACCACAAGCTCCTTTACCGACAGAATTATCAGAGCCCAAAACGCCCCTCGCTGATGCCACTGTTACGCCATCTAATGAAGACAGGCTTCCTGACTCTATAGAAGCACGCCTCAGTTGATAGACGCTCTTGTTCCACAGGGAACACAATTATATCCCTTAGGAGAAATTCCAGAGCTACCTGATGTCATCCTGCAGGAGGAGTTTTCAGACACTGTTTGTTGCAGAACAGCATTGTCTTACACCCAAGGAACACAGCCCTCCTTGGCAACCGACTACAGAGATGCCTGCTGATCCTTATGATCTTGTGCTCATGTTACCAATGCAAAGGATCATTGAGGAGTTCAACAGACGTCAAAATGAAAAAAGCAAGTCAGCTGTACCGAGGGAGCCAAACCTCCCGCAGAGGGATTTTTCATCTCGACAAAGCACGCCAAGACATTCGCCTTCCAGGACTAGGCCACATTCACCTGAGCCACCGCGCAGGTCTAGGAGCAGGGCACTCCGTGCTTCACCGACAAGGGTCCCTTCTCCAGCATCGTCACACAGGACAAGATCTCCAGCTAGAGATCCAGCAATTGTACCATCCTCTGTTTCGGTCTCGGACTGGCAGGAAGATCCTTTCAGAGAATTTTCTGAACCAGAAGAATGCGAGATCACGCAAGAGCCTGATACTAGCAAATGGGACGATTACATTGTTGAAAAGCCCAGAAAGAAAGATTTACCGGGTGGCTCTTCACCGCCGGATGATTTAGTCTCTCTTCATACTATCATCTGCAAAGCCGCAGAATTGTTTCAGTTACAGGTCACTTCGGAGGAAAAGAAGTCGGTGGTTTACGAGCACAGAGACAAACGTAAGAGAACTGTTACTACCATTCCTCTCCTCGACACCATTTGGTAGTCCGGATCCAAGATATTGGCCACACCCTTATCCACTCCGGCTCTAGTTTCCAGGCCTGAGAAAAACATGGCTCCTGAGTCTGCAACTCTTTGTCTACGAGGTCATACAAAACCGGACTCGGTCATCACCGTAGCAGCTAGGAGAAAGTTGACCAATCCAGCATCACCTCTATCAGCCCCACCGGACAAGGATGGTCGCAAACTAGAGGCTATGGGCAGGAAAGTGTCCGCATCAGCATCGCTTACCATTAGAGCGGGCAACGCGTTTGCCATGACGGCGAGATTTGACCGCAAGCTTTGGCTCCGCATGTCCAAGCTGGCCAAACAGCTACCTGTAGAACTTCAGGAAAGAAGCCAGGTTGATTATCGCCGATGGGGGAAGCAGCTTCGGATCACATGATTGATGCAGCAGTCGATGTGGCGGAGCCAGGTTTCAGGCAGAAGGCCAGCGCACAGTGCTGAGAAGACAGGCCTGGATGAGGGCTACCAATTTCAGGCCTGAGGTCCAAGCTCAGATATTGGACATGCCCTTCGATGGTCAAGAACTCTTTGGGGGAAAAAGATAGATGACCACCTCAAAGGAATCAAAACGGACACGGCACGTGCCATCAGCTCCTTTAAAAGATAAAGACAAGGATCACCGGTCTTTTCGTGCTTTTTGAGGTTCATCCTCAAAGTACAGAGATTTTAACCGTCCTTCCTATGGTCAGAAGTCGCAAGGTAATTCATATCAGGACGCCAAGTACCAGTCTTCCAACAAGTATGGCCTTAGAGGGAGGCGGGGCTCCGCTCAAGGGAAGTCGCAGAGCAAACAAAACTAACAGTCCAGCTCCTCCCCCTCAACATCACACCCCGGTGGGGGGAAGGGTGAGACAGTTCTTTCAACACTGGCAGTCGATAACATCAGACAAATGGGTGTTACAGGTGGTCCGCGAGGGACACACCTTAGAATTTCTAGACCAGCCTCCTTCCTTGCCCCTGACTCCGCGCAGGGTGCATATATTAAAACAAGTCCTGTCAGAAATCCAGAAACTGCTGCACAAAGCAGCAATAGAGCGAGTAGCTCACTCTCTAAAGGGGAAGGGTTTCTACTCCCCTTTCTTCCTCATCAAAAAGAAGAATGGTAAATGGCGACCCATATTGGACCTGAGAGTGCGAAACAAATATATCAAGCGCATCAAATTCAAGATGATAACTTTGCAAGGAGTGCTCCCTTGGTTAACCATGCACGATTTTCTAGCCACTCTAGACTTGGAGGACGCATACTTCCACGTACCAATCCATCCAGCACAGAGAAAATTCCTCAGGTTCACTGTGGGCGATCTTCATTTTCAATTTCGAGTGCTCCGGTTCGTCTGAGATCGGCACCAAGAGTGTTTACAAAATGCCTTGCACCAGTGGCTGCAAAACTCAGGAGGACGGCAACAGAAGTCCTTCCATATCTGGACGACTGGTTGATAAGAGCAAGTTCCGCCTCAAGCGCACACTTGGCAGTTTCAAAGATGACAAATCTCCTAAGGGGGTTAGGTTTCGCCATAAACAATGCGAAGTCCTGCCCAGTTCCCAGCAAGACAGTTTCGTTCCTGGTAGCCAAACTCGACACCAACATTCCCAGGTTGAGACCGTCGGCAGAAAGAGCAACAGCAATTCTCTCTGCTTGACCGCGTGGTTCTTAGGGAGAGAAACGACTTTGGTGCGCTCTTACAAATCCCTCCTGGGCATGATGTCCTCATGTATATTCCTCATACCAAATTGCAGGCTTCGCATGAGGCCTGTCCAGGAGGCACTGGACCACCAATGGAAACAAGCTCTTGGCTTTTGGGAGGACATCATCCAGATGCCAACGACACTGGTCAAGGCTCTTCGATGGTGGAACGCTCTGCAGAACCTTTTACAAGGGATGCCATTTCAGGCACCAACGTCGAACCTTCTCTTGAGGACGGATGCGTCTCTTTCGGGCTAGGGCGCTCATCTTGCGGACCTACAAACCAAGGGCTCCTGGTCAAGCCAGGAGTCCCAACTCCACATCAATGTGTTGGAACTCGGGGCCATACGGTGGGCACTGAAAGCTTTCCTTCCGGTAGTAGTGGGGAAGGTACTCACTGTACAGACAGACAACACGACCTCCATGCACTACACAAACAAGGAAGGAGGCACGAGGTCAGAGATCTTATCTCAGGAAGCTCAACTACTATGGGCATGTGCCTTGCATCACAGAGTCCAAATCAAGGCGGAACACCTTCCGTCCGGGAGTGGACAATGTCCTAGCGGACAAACTGAGCAGGGACGACACGTCTTCTCACAGGTGGGAGCTGGACGAGAAGGAAGCCCAATAGATCTCCGCCTTATGGCCCATCCACATCTCGATCTTTTTGCCAACAGGGCCAACAAGAAATGTAAAATGTTTGCATCCAGGTACCCAGAGAGTCAGTCAGTAGGAGACGCTTTCTCAGTGGATTGGAAGGGGAAATTCCTATATACCTCCCCCCTCGTTCCCCTCATTTCCTGGATACTACGCAGAATGATAGAGCAGAAGTGTTCTATGATCCTAATTGCGCCGGACTGGGCACAGCAGGTCTGGTACTCAACCCTACAGCACCTGTCCCGACAGCCCCCGAATTCGCCTCATAGCGCATCAGTATCTATTGACGCAACAGAACCGCAAGGTCGTCCATCACGATCCAGCGAGCCTGTCTCTCAAGGCGTGGTTCCTGAGCAGCGTAAGATGATGAATCTCAATCTGCCTGCAGAATGCTGGGATATAATCAGGGCCTCAAGGGCTCCTTCCACACGCATCACCTACACTAGGAAATGGACTCGTTTTTCCAAGTGGTGTTAGACGTATGCTATTAATCCTCTCATTGCATCGGTTGAGCAAGTACTTACCTACTTATTACACTTAGCCAAAGCAGGTCTTTCTATGTCTTCGATCAAGGTCCACCTATCAGCCATTACGGCATACATGATGGCCCCGGAGATGCAGTCCTTACTCTCCCGTCCGGCCATTAAGGACTTCCTCAAAGGGCTTTTGCGTACATACTCGCCTACGCCCACACCGGTTCCATCCTGGAGTTTGAACACTGTGCTAACAGCCCTCATGGAGGGTGCGACATAAAATTCTTTTCATGGAAAACGGCTTTCTTGATAGCCATTAGTTCTCCCAGGAGGATCAGTGAGTTACAAGCCTTATCTTCTGACCACCCTTTCACGTTGTTCCATAAGGACTGTCATTTTAAGACCACACCCTAAGTTCCTTCCAAAGGTAGTATCGGAAATGACGCTCACAGAACGCATTGTCCTACCAACATTCTTCCAGAATCATTCTTCGGAAGCAGAACGAACATTGCATTCTCTGGACATAGCAAGAGTTTTAAAGTTTTATTTGCAAAGGACTAGGGAGTTCCGTTCTTCAAATAGACTGTTCATCGCCTTCTCTGGCCATACAAAGGGCCAGCATATTTCCAAACGAGGTCTGGCACGCTGGGCTTCTTCTTGCTTCACCCACAGCCATCAAAAGGCGACCCCCCCCCCTTCCCAAACCACCCTCGGCGCACTCCACCAGAGGCAGAGCGGCGTCAACAGCGTTCCATGTAGGTGTGGCTTTGAAGGACATATGCAGAGCTGCCACGTGGAGCACTCTGCACAAGTTTGCTAAATACTACTGCCTGGCTGAAGATACCAACAAAGAAACTACAGTTGGACAGGCAGTGCTCTGACACCTCTTTGCATAAGGTAGGACCAGCCTCCTTTTCCCACCTTTCCCCGAGTATGGAACCGTTGTGTTGCTGCATGGTAAAGGTTTGATCAGAGGTATGTTTTCTGTATTATGCATACATGGATATGATGGTGGCATGTTTTTAACGGCTTGGTATTCTATTCAAGCATCTCAATCTATGAAAGATCCAATGCTGGAGAAGTCTTAGTGGTTGTAGGTGAAAGGATGGAGAAAAAAAAAAGGATGGAGTGCCCTTTTTTTCGAAACCAAAAGGACCGAAAAAAGGGGTCATTTTTTTTTTTTTGATGGGGGGTGTCCCCCCCCCAACCTCCTGTTTTTGTTTTGATTTTTTTTTATGCATACCAAACTAAAAAAAAAATATATATATATATATATATATATATATATATATATATATATATATATATATATATATATATATATATATATATATATATATATATAAAAGCATTCAACCGTTTTTTTTTTTTCCAGTCCTTTTGGTGTCGAACAAAAGGCATTCGATCCTTTTGTTTTAGATCCTTTGACTGGGCACCGTTTTAGTTACTTACCTGTAACTGTATTTCTCCAGCAAAGATTCACTTGCGCCCACCCGCCTCCCCTGAGAGGCTGCTCCTACGCTCAGCTTCCATCATAATGTAATTCCTACGGTTCGAAATCTGAAGATGGCTGCCTGGGGCGGAGCTGAAGCCCTGCCACCTCATTGGTTGGGGTCATAAAGGACCAAAGTGAGGTGGAGGGACTACACAATAGAATGGCTCATAGGCCATAATGGACTAGGTACATGCATTTCTACGTAGCAATGTGTGTATATTAAAAAAAACTGTTTTAATAATTATTTTTATCACTGAGGATTCCTAGTCTGACGGCAGGGAATATTCAAGCATGTGAATCTATGAAAGATGCCAATGCTGGAGAAATACAGTTACAGGTAAGTAACTAAGACATCCTATGCCTGCCCCTCTCCCGCCCTGTTTTCTTCCGGCTTTCCATGCATGCCAGACTTACTGAGCCACCATAAATAACACTGCTGTGCTTGTGTCAAAACCATGGCATCATGGAGCTGTCTAATATGAGCCTCACTAGGCAGTGGTGTTCACCACGTGGACCTGGCTGACTTGTATTTGGGGTGAAGAAACATTAAATAGAGGATCGTCTGCAGAGGCTCACTGAAGCATCCAAGTCCCTCCATCTCCCCACCACAGCATCTAATGGAAGAGCTCTGAAATGATACCTAATATGGAGTAAGCCCATGTCTGTGGTAAACACAGTATCAAGATATTGAGCCTCATTACCACTTTGCCGGTATCCTGGCAGTAAATCAGTTAGGATACTGGCAAATGATAATACCGTTTCCGACACTCAATCTGGCGCAATTACCGCTGGATTATGAATGCCAGTAAAAGTGGTAAATCCCCATTCCATGGAGTACTATAGGACTCCATGGGGGATTTGACGGTATTACTGGGACTGGTAATGCTGGCTATTTTGTGCCGGTAGGGTGTCTGAATTACCTCCAACTCTTAACTTGAGGTAATTTCTCTACCCCACCGGCAAACTTTGCCAGTGCGGAAATGTGCCGGTATACGGTAATACCGCCACGTTAATTCTGCACTGGCAAAGTTGTAATGAGGCCCATTGTCCAAGGCCCTACTTCACCTTCCAATTTGAGGTTGTGAAACAGCCTTGGGCCCTCTCCACAAAGCCCTCCCTTTTTCTCTTCCAATATCTATCATTGAGGCACCTTAGTTCGACCTTTGTTAGCTCGTCAGGATGGGTCCACATCAGAAGAAATGACATGATTGACAGCCGTTCTCTTTTTCAATGCTAAATGGATCCCTTTTATGTTATTTTAAAGTATGTGTAATCTTTCTTAAATTGTGGTACAGTTTTACTTAAAAATGTATGTAAACTGTTTTTCTGCCTGTCCTTTCATGCACTGGTTCATGCCATTCTTCACACCTTCCTTCTTCCTATCCATTTGCTCCTACACCCCCCTTCCTTTGTTTCCCTTTTGCTTCTACACCCCTTCCTTCCTGCATCCACCTCTTCATCACTCCACCCCATCCTCTATTTCTTTCTTCATCAATCCTTTTCTTCCTGCATGCTCATCTTGTTTACTTCCTTCCATTTTTCCCCTCCCTGCCTGTTGCTCCTCCACATTCGCTCATGCTTTATTTCCACAAAGCGAATGCTTGTGATTGCCAACCCACCTCTAAGTGAGTGGTTTGGAAACAATGGCAGGAATCAACTTGCTATTTTCTGTTAGCATTACCATTATTCTTATTTTGGTCTTAACTGCTCCAATCTCCCCCTGCTTCATCTGTGGCGTTTATGGTTCACTTTCTTTTCCAGTTAACCTTTTTTGGTAAGAACTATGGATTAGTGCAAATGGCCTAACTGGAAAAGAAAGTGAACCAAATAGGCCACAGATCGAACCGATTTGAGCAATTGGGACTTTGACAGGGCCTGAAAAGGAATCCAGAGCTCTGGAAACATACAGGTAAGCCACATGTTTAACTACCTAAAATTGAAAATGGGTTTATGGTCCTGCCATAAGTTCATAACTAGAACTGCATACATTTTGAAAACCAGGGGACAGTGGAGTTGGTGGGTTCAGATCCTCAACCTCAAAGAGCCGTTACAGGTAGAGAAGTGACAATTCAGGTACACGTTCTCCAAGTTAAATAGGCATTGGAAAACTCATTGAGGATTTCCCTGAGACCATAGTAACTGATGGTGAATACTGCCTCAGATTGAGTGAGTGCTGAAAGCTGTCTTTGCTGATCCTTCCTAACATTCTGACAAGGGACCTAAATCATCATGACAGTCATGCTGCCTTACATGAGGAGAAGCAATGATTCACTCTTACTACTCCGATGATGGCAGAACAAGCAACTGTGCATAGCCATCTTCCTGTGCCAGCAATTAAACCCTTACCACCATTTACAAACATGGACAATCGTGGGAGTTACCTAGTGTGACAGTCACAGTGCCAACCTTGTATTCTGTCCACTGTCTACCTGAGAATAAGGCTGACAGGACCCAGAGACACTCCAATCCGATCAGTTAAGCTTCTTAATTGTTATGCGGTGCCAGGAGACAAAAAGAATGCAGGTGGGGCTGGGAAGCTTGCAGACAAACTCCACAGGATTCTTCCCAGAGATCTCACCAGTGTCTCTCTAAATCAGATCCTGGATGTTAGGCACTCCATCCCTGAAAAATGTCTACCCCCGTGCCCCCGCAGCCCACTCCACCGAGAGAACAATTAGTTAGTATTTATCCTGTCCCAAAGAAACAAGATATTCGTAATTGCATCTCCCACAGTGCATCGTGTTTAGAGCTCCAAAGCCCAAAACAGATTCTGGAAGATCTTCCAGGAAGTCAGAGGAAGATACGCTATGGAGAACCACTAGCTCATTCAGGACTCCTTGGACAATGAGTGCAGATCCTCAAAGGGAAAAGCATAACTCATTCCAGCCCACTTCCTAACAGCGGTGCTTTTATATGAGAACAACTTTCCCTCTCCCCTGCAGTGGCAGCATTTTTTAGGAAGGAAAATGTGCCCTTCCCCTTCCCAAAGGAAGAGTGATTCTTCACAAGTGGGAAAATGACTAGATGTTTTTCTGTCCCTGATGATGTCATTTCGAACACCTGAAACTCCCCAAAGGACTTCCCTGCAAGGGAATAGCCAGGAGGCAAGGGAGGTGCAGAACTGCAAACCAACTCCAGCTCTTGCCGTGAAGAGAGAGTGAAAAAAAAAATCAAAAATGGGGGCACGCCTTTCAAAGACTTCCTTCCTTTGGCTTGGAAACCAATTATCCAATCAATATGAGCATTTTGCTCTGCCAATGTGAGTATGGTGAGAATTTTAAAACGTAAAACTAAAAATCACAGAGCATGTCTCCAGGCTGGGCCCACAGGAGGGCAGTTTGCTGAAGCTGGATAGCAGCAGAAAAGGGGAACTACTTAAGCCCAGGAGAGGGATGTGTTTGAGTGAGTAGGAGGTAAACCTCTTACTCAAAAGAACAGTGCTGTACTCCAGAGCGGAAGAGGGGATCCCCTTTAAGCCCAGAAGTGGGTGTGCTCCAGTGAGGGGGAGAAAAGCCCCTTGAGCTCTGAAGAGGTTTGTACTCAAGGGAGTGGGAGGACTGCCCCATTAGCCCAGAAGGGAGTTGTGCTCGAGTGAGGGAGAAGAGAGCCCCTTGAGACCAGTAGAGAAATACTCCAGAGACCCTTGACCTGAGAGGGTGGGGGGGCGTGAAAAGTAGTAAGAGTGATTTGAAATGCTTGCATACAATCACATGAAAAAGCCTATAAAAAGTCCAGGGCCCAAGATCCACCATGTTCATTGAAAAACATGCAATGGGTTGACCTTGTTGACAGGCAGCAGCAGGATGGACATCTTTCAGAGAGCAGTGGTATGTTAGAGGAAGGATTAAAAGAGAAAGCATGCCCAGAGGAGAAGAATGAGAAGGTGGGCCAATCTGGACAGCCCGATGCACAGAATGAGCAAACTGTGTGACAATAATTAGTGGAAAATATATTTTGAGCATACGCGTTCATTACTCCCACCTACCACTCTAGCTTCTGTAAATAGAACCATGCACGCCAGCTTGTAAACTTTGTGCAATTCATTTTATGTTTGACTTTCTCTTAATAACACCCTTTAACAATATTCTGGTGTCACTAGTTAATTGTTCCCTCCTTTTTGTGACATGTGGTGTCGTCTGTAGAATCGCAGTCCCTGATAAAATGTTCGACCCATGCTGAAAATCCTTCTCCCAGACCCTCGTGGGAGTGTGTTAGGAGAAAAACATAAAATACTTGGATTATTTTTCCACCTCCTGATCCCTCACCCCAACCCGTAGCTCCTCCTGGAAGGACTGCTATGACTTAGACAGTGCTTATGAATACTGGATACCAGGAAGGGAGAACGTTTTAGTGAAACTAATCTTAATGTAGAGCTGCCCCCAACTGCTGTGGATAAATGCTGCAACTCTTAAGAAGTTACGAGGTGTCAACTACATTGGTGTCTATAAACCATATAAACATTTGAACTATTCTTGCAGTACATTTTTCCTTCGCCCAGCAGAACATTAAGAAGGGCTATTTCATTGCCCAATTCCACCATCACATGGTCTTCATATAGATCCCTCCCAAGAGTTGAAGGAAGAGCAAATTATAGAAAACCAGAAGAGCGACAGTGTGGACCCTGTGTGCAGCTGAAGGCAGATGAAAGGGAAGATTCCACTTAACTCTCCAGAGAAGAGATCTTAGGCTATCCAAAAGGTCCTCTACTCAGTGAGGCAGGCCAAAGGTATCCAGGTGTTGGAAAAGGGTATTGGAAGATCCCTGCACCTGAATGAAGAAGCACAGGAACTGGATTTCTCAGGGCAAATCAAACTTCTTTAGAAAAATGAGGTAGGACCACAATATTCCACAGAACATCGGGGGACCAGCACAGGAGCCCTCAGAAAGGTGCTGCTTACCAGTTCAGGTGATCAACCACTAGTGTCCCCGGGAGAGGAGCTGGTCAAAACGCTGCCTGTAACAGAACGTGATAGGCAGAGAACAGCAGCTGACACTAATCGCCTATCCAATGATTCTTCTGTTCTGATAATGCAGAGCAAGCAGGATTCTAAAGAACATGCAGAGATGTTTGCTGATATGGAAACTAATTTGGAGTATCCACGCCCATAACATCTGATGAAAATCTTTGAACAAGCAGGGGAATATGCTTTCTGATGCTTGTGAATCTGTTTAGTCAGATGCTGTGCATATAGTCCAACATCTATTGGTAATCTGAGTATTGCATCTTTCTTTCGAACATCGACATGGGCGTGACTGTAACACTATCCCTAACATGACATGTAGTGTACCCAAAATCCATCACGCGGCAAGGTTCCACAGATTGTTTTTTTTCTGCCTTTCTAGTCTGTGGCCTAATGCTGAGCTTGTCTACTGAGTATATATTGCTATTGATACTCTTGGTGCGTTATCGCCATGCAGCCTCTCGATGGCTGATCCTGCTTCGCTAACTCTACACTTCTGGCGACTTGACGGCTGTTTCTTCTCGGCTTTGGCCCTCAGGCCCGGCCTCACAGTAGGGAGAGTGCGGGACACATTTTCTACTGACTTTCTCTTGAGAATGCCTCTTCGTTGCCCCTCCTCTTCCTTTGCCTTCCGTCTGGCTGCCTTTTCCCTCTGTTATGGAGGAAACACCTTTTAAATTATGCCTGTAGGGTGTTATCAAATTCCCTTGGAAGGACACTCATAAGAGTGCAATTGGTTCCTCCCTCATGACCACGATGAGCGGCGTTGCAAGGCCTGTTAAGGATTTCACTCAGGCAATGCACCCTGGTCTCAGCCTAGTATGCATATTGTGTCTATAGGTTCAATATTCTGAGTGATATACCACTCATATCATACCCCTTCTCAAAATACCCCCAGGTCACAATGGACCAGGAATCCGGCTGGTTGGTAAAGGTAAAATTTATTTATTTAAAATTCAAATCAAACATATGTTTTAATATATGGGGCAGCAATGATCAATGTGGCGACAATACAAATAGAAAGGTGTGTAATGCATTCCCTCTTTGCAACACAAAATGTAAAACGTAGAGAAAAGAACAGTTTTGGCTTGTTTGGAAGATAGCATTTGAGTTACGATTTCCCCCTGCAAATTTCTCAACTCACAAATAAGCAATTCTACACAGATGTAAGGGAGCAGCAGGTATTCAGGAATAACGAACAGTGTAGAGGATTTGAATACAACCTTCCCTCCCCAAACAAGAGAAAAACGGTTTGGAAATCTTACACTTTTAAAATGACATTCGAAAATGGCTGAGCAAAACAATGACAAGTGTGCAAAAATCCTTAAACCAATATAAATTCCTATGAGAGCAACACTGAAAATATGCTGACAATCATAAGCTATAGTATGACCAAAATTACACACTTTGAATCTTAATGTAAGTTTGGAAATACTTGAAATTGAAAATCACACGTGTAAAACTGCAGAAATGCGAATTCCCACCTAAAATTCACTAAACGTTGTTTTGGGATGCAGTTGTCATGTTGAGATGTAGCTACAGGTCTTATGTTTAAGTCAGAGTTGAAATGAAGTCTCTAGCTATTACATTGAGGGAGTTATGCAATGTTGAATGAGAGGTGTTTTTAGAAAAATAGAGCAGAGAAACACTGAAAATAGGTTTTAAAATTACAGGTTAATTTTACTTAAACTAGATTTAATGGCTAAGCAAAAGAGAAGGCCACCCGTGAATCTCCAGTTACATGGCCGTTGTAACCCTTCACATGGTGGATACCCCATTTTCTTTATGCGAATTACTTTATTTAATCAAAATCACTAATGGCTTATGGTCTAGCAAAACAAAATGAAGAGAAAATCTGCGTTAACACTAGGAATTACAGACAGCGTTTCAAGAATGGTGGTGACAATATTACAGGTTCTTAAGGTAAAGATGGGATGGTTTAGAGATTGGGATAGGACAAGGCAAGATATGCTATGGTTTACTATGATTCCTATTAATACTTACAGTCCACTTTAATTTAAGATTTTGGACCGTCAAGGGTTCTGGTCATCACACGGATCGGGTCTAACAAAGGACAGCAGGGCACATCTGGTGGAATTGGGTCAGCTAGGCGGTTCTGGTCACCTTGACTGGCACCTCGGACTGGAGACTGCACTGGTTACTGGAGACCGGAGATCAGTGGAATGGCGAGTTTGGAGCAGGCAAGCATTAATGGTAGCAAGCCAGACTGGACCAAAATGCTTCCCTTAAGTTTTGGGATTGCTTCAGAATTTGAGCATAGCTGAAAAGGAGTTCAGCAATGCAGAGGCCCCTGGCTTTGCAAAGAAATCTGTAATCGGGAACAAAGATGGAGAATTCAGGAACAGGGCACCACGCAGAAATCGGCATGAAGTAAGGAATCCGTCTCGCTGTGTGTTGAGGTTCCCATATTTATCATGCCAAATGACATCACTAAAGTTTATGTTGGGGGCAGACTTGCAACCCACACCCACAATGCTATGATTGGTCAAAAGCACAGTTTCCGCCTTGCTTTTCACTAATTGGATGACAGAAAAAGGATGTTATGTTTATGGGATGGTTTTTTACAATGACTAGAACTTTCCCTAGCCACTGGGACCAAAATCCAATTTTCCCACAAATGCATATTTATGTAGTTATGCCCTCTAAGAAAATCGTGGGTCACATTTCAATCCAATCCAACTCCCAAGTCGGTGGGACCTGGTTTAGTCTTTCTCTTGAATTTTGGCAATTTTAAACATAAAAGGTTTGGCCTAACATTTCCCAATTCATTACATATATGCGCAATTACCCCCAGAATACGTGTACACAACATTATGTTTGTAACATTAATAGTTTCTGCGCAATTGGTCATTCTTTATAACTTCTGTTCCTTACGCAGTAAGAAATTCTACCAAGTTTTCAAATGAATAGCCTAAATTCAGATTTATATGCATGCACTTTTCACATTTTTTCTTATTCTTACTGCCAAGTTAAATATCTTGAAGTTCAGTGGTAAAATAAGCATTTTAAACCCAAAAGTCACATGTCTGTTTTTTTTTTCTTTCTTTCAACTGTAAGCAAATATCAAATCCTTTGAAGTTGAATGAGGGGCCTCTCCTTGGAGAGTGGAGCTTCCTGCCCCTCCCACTGGAAGGGCGAGTGTCCAAGCCTGCTATTGTCTTCGCCTGGGGCAAGGACGAATGTCTAATGATGTCCATTTGTCATGAGTATTCGAGGCCTCCCAGCAGCAATTAGCCTTTCCTGTGCCAGCAGTGGAGGTGTCAACCTTTCTCAGGGCTAAGAACTGTCGGAGAAGGTTTTTTTTATATAGTTGATTAACTCAGACTGGGTGCAGCTCTAAATTTCACCTGTTAAATCTTAACTTTAAACATATAAAATTAAACAGTTCATAGATGGATTTTTAACATTAGCAAATCCTTTGACATTCTTAAATAATTAAGCCTTTAAACAAGAACTTGCTTTAAAAACAGCCGATTTTGCCCTTCATTCATGAAAAAGCACATTAAACTTATTTCTTTAAATCCGGTTTACATCTGCAGCAAAGACACATTTTAGTCAGCACTAGTTCTTCCTTTGAGTGCTGGGATTGTTTGCAGCATGACTAAATGTATCCAGCATTTGTTTATAGTCGTTCTCTGGACAGCTGTTTCCTGATACTTGTTGCAAAGAAATAGCCGCGTTTTTTCCTGTGGAAAATTAAAACAATGGTTCCTGGGTCTTTTTCATAGATACATTTTGTAGGCGCTGTCATTCCAATGAGGCCCGTTTCCCCTGAGCCAGACTGGATGATTCTGGGCATTGTAGGGCCCTTTAATGTCCATGATTCAGTAGAAATGAATGGATCTGGAGCCAAAAACCGCACTTTTTAAGATTAGGAAAATGTCATTTTAAAAGGCCTTTTCGGGTTTTCAGCACAATTATGCTGTTTCATTCACTTTGCTCCATGTTGACTGTGGCAGAGTCCACTGTCATGCTCCTGCAGTGAGGACTCTGTTTTCACCCCCCCCCTCCTGAACTGTGTGTGGCAGCGTGTGCAGCCTTTTTTTGGTTCTGACACAAACGCAGCTTTAAAGATGATGGCACGCACAGGTGTCAGCGCGGTCATTTTGGGCTGTTTACTTCACTATTGCAGTAAAGTGATGTAGTGAGGCACATTGGAATGGGTCAAAATATCCCACAGGCCTGTAAACATTTTTAGCACAAACCCTAAAAGACGGGCGCACCAAGCGGTGGGCGGCCCACAACATGCAGGCCGAGAGTCAATATACCGCGTCCGTCGCCTCAGATGGGGAGTCTATTGGTAGCCACGGCTCCGATTCGGATGCCGTAGACGTACCTGTGGCGTCTGTTGATTCCCACGTGTCTGTCCCTGGCCCCGATAAGCATGCTGCCGGCAGTGTGTCGGGAGTTACACCCCAGCGACAAGGACACGCACCACACAACCCCCAATCCTCACTCAACGGACTCGTCGAGGAAGCCATCGATATCTGTGTAGGCCCTTTGACAACTTCGGCAAGGCCTACCGAACCTTCGTGGTTCAGAGCCTGCTGCGCTCACGCCATTGCGGCCTGCACAAGACCTTAAGATCTCAACCTTACCGAGCGCTTCCCATAAATCTGCGGCCCTCTGTGCGGTGGTGTCGAAAGACACGCCAAAATGGTCCCTCCTTTCCAAAATGCTTCTCAAGCTTTGGGATTAGCTTTCTAAGACCCCTTCTCATAGGTCGTGCTCTAAGAAATCCTCCCCTTATCCTGAAGGGTATTCTCCAGCCTTTCCCCTTCTGTGTCAGGATCCTGTTCCAGCTGCTCCATCTCCTCCCCCCCCCCCCCCCAATGAATCCTCTTCCTCTGTGTGGACGAGGCCTGCATGGAGAGGATGTCTGAATTGATTAACTTTTCGGACACATTCAGACACATTTGATGACATTATTAAGAGACATAAGCCTATGGACACTTGCCCCATAGCTTGCAAGTCCCCAAGGCACCACTCTCCAGGTGCACAGTTTGCATCTCCGCCTGGACAAAGTCTACACAACTCCTGTGGATATCTTCCGGAGGACCAGGATGAACCTGATGCTTATGTTATCACACACAAGAACACTTTCAGCAGAGGACTTAACATGATTCTTCTTTTACACTACATGTGTTACCTACCTGTCCCTGAAGGAAGAACACCCTTTCCCTGTGTGGGGTGTCTATCCCTAGGTGGGAGCTGGTGCAACGCCTATCTAAAAGGGAAAGTTGAGGAGAGGTATCCCCATGAGTACAATTTTATTCAATAATTAAACTTCTCTGTTAAAAGGCAAAAGATCTCTACGCATTTACTGTCAACATTTCTAGGGGGAACTTTTTCTCTGGGGCACCGGTCTCCGGTGGTGATGATGGATCCCGGAGTTTTATCAATTTTGGTAGTGGGTCCCCCTTCCTGTTGGAATCCCAGCCTGCAGTGTTAGACTAGCGCCGCCTTGTTCGCGCTCCCGTCGCCTGTACAACAAAAACTCCAGGATCCATCATCACCACCGGAGACCAGGAGTCTACTGTAACACCCAGACACAAGGGAGAAAAGTCTGGGTCCAAGGTTGATGTGGTGATCTTCGCCATATAGATTGGAAAATACGATCTGATCCTGACAGAGCAAATTACCTGGTTCTGATGAAGATGAAAAACTGTGGATAGTCATTGAAACCGGTCGACCAACTGGATGGACGATATCCCTGAAACCAAATGTGATACGGGACATAACTAAAGCCACTGTAGTGGAGAACAGACTTCTTCTACCCTCAATTTACTAATGAACCTTGCAAATATAATTAGGATCCATTAGTGGTATATAGGAGTTATATGTACACAAATTATATTGTTTTTAGATTGTCCCTCCAAAAAGGACCTTGGGGCTTCCCATAACACAGCAACTGATCTACAATATAGTGCCAACACACTTTGTGGAAGGTCATTAAAAAGAAACAGGGCTTCGATGCCCCGGAGAAAAAGTTCCTCCTAGAAATGTTGACAGTAATTGCATAGAGATTGTTTTGCCTTTTGACAGAGAAGTTTAATTAGTGACTAACATTGTAAACATAGGGATACCTCTTCTCATCTTTCCCTTTTAGGAAGGCGTTGCACCAGCTCCCACCTAGGGACAGACACCCCACACAGGGAAATGGTGGTCTTCCTTCAGGGACAGGTAGGGAACACATGTAGTGTAAAAGAAGAATCCTGTTTAATAAGTCCTCTCCTGAAAGTGTTCTTGTGTGTGATAACAAGTAACCTTAACTAACACTTAAGGCCAAATCTTGTATTTTCAATCAAGTTCCCTGATTGTTAGCAACATCTATTATGTCCCAGATCCGGATCATGTCTCACAGGACCTCGTCTCTCAAGACCCAGATAACTGGGTCCCTGCTGATGACCAAGGTACTTGGCCCACTACCACGGTCCACAAACCTGACCCAGACAATATTTTTTTGGATGCTCCTCTTGTCGCTCAGCCCCGGTACTCATCACCTATTGACGATCAGATGTTATTCAACAACCTCCTCAAGAAGGCTGCTGACCATTTCAAGATCATAACCCAGCAGGCCATACCCAACACAGATTTGGTTGAGGATATCCTCAAGGAAAAAGTCCCTCAGTGAAAAACGCTGGCCCCTCTTTACTTACACCCTTGTTCACTCGGGCCGTCGAACCTAGAGTTGAGAAGATGTTCTGTCCAGCGCCCTCAGATCCTTTACATATCAGAGGACATGCTGTTCCGGACTCCATGGTTTTAACAACCACGAGGAAATTGGCAGGGGTACCACTGTCCTCCTCCAAGTGACCTTCGGACAAGGATCGCAAAAAGCTTTATGCTTTTGGTAAACGAACCGCCACCTCGGCTGCATTCAGCACTCGCATCACTAATAATATCACGCTCCTGGCAATCTATAGCGATGTTCAATGGGGACTTGTGCGAGAAGGCCTGCAAATCGTCCCATAGCCTACCCATACACAACTGTTGGCAGTGGTGACTGAAGGGCATCAAGTGACGCAGAACATTCTCAAGAATACCCTGGATTCAGCTGCGACAGCAGGACGTGTTCTCGCACAAGGTACCCTTTTAAAGCGCCATGCATGGCTCAGAAACACAGGCTTCTCTAATAAGCAAATCTGTAGAAGACTCTGCCCTCTTTAGTAAGGTGGTTGATGAGGCCCTTGAGACCGCTACAAAGAGCATGAAACGCTGAAGTCATTGAACCAGATCTCAGCCAAGCCCCTTGTCCAACGGGGAGCCTTTAAAACCCACTGGTCCTTTCACGGGCAATCCTTTTGCCGCTCCTCCCAAGGAAACTATGGAACAAGTGGTACTTCTTGGTATTCCGGACAGGGCACTTCCAGCAGTTTCCAGACCCCTCACCAGCATGGATTTTGGCACGGAAAGGGTAGAGGGAGGCACTCCAACCCCAGCCAACAAATGACTTGGTGGTACAGGTCCCCTCCCATGTCTCCCCAATAGGGGGGCGATTAACATATTTTACACATGAATGGGAGGGCATCATCTCAGATCAGTGGGTAATCAAAACCGGCAGCGGCGGTTATTGCATAGAATTCCTGCAACCACCCTGATACCACCCACCCAAGAGCAGACGACTGCCACCAGAACATCTACACATCCTGCTAGAAGAAGTTCAGATCCTACTGCAGAAGGGAGCGATCAAGATTGTGCAAGATCTTCAGGTAAAAAAAGGTATTTATTCAATATACTTCCTTTGACCCAAAAATGATCCAACCATGCGCCCTGTTCTAGATCTGCATCCAGCAGACAAGTGTGTCAAACCTCAACGTTCAGGATGACTACTTCACAGGAAACAATTCCACTGCTTCAGCAGGGGTATTACATGGCCACCTTGGATATGAAAGATGCATACTTTCATATTTCAACGTTGCCAGCGCACAGAAAGTACCTCAGGTTCAAGATAGAGGACACTCACTATCAGTTCAAGGTACTCCTCTTCGACATTGCCTCAGGCCCGAGGGTGTATACCAAGATACTAGCAGTGGCGGCAGCTCACCTGTGCAGGCAGTCCATTCCGGTGTACCTATATATATTGACGACTGGCTCATAACTGGAGACTGGTACAATACTTGTCTGGAGAACACTCAAAAGACGGTAGATCTCCTTTTTAACCCGGGATTCTCAATCAACAAGATTATGTCAAGTCTGGTCCCCAGTCAAGTCGAACTATTTTTGGGAGCACTAATTCAGACAGAAGAGGGGCTAGTCTTCCCCCTCCAACTAGAGGGCCCAAAACATGTTTCAGATCCCTCATTATGTAGCCAGTCGCTGAGTATCAGTACGGAAAGCCATGCGGCTACTGGAGATGATTGCATCCTGCATCTTCCTGGTTCCACACGTGTGTTTGCACATGCGCCCTATGCAGGAGCAGCTCTTGAGACAATGGTGTCAGGCAAGCAGTCAGTGGGACAATCTAATGATGGTCTTGACAGCCCTCGTTCAATCTCTGCAAGTGGTGGTCAAAGGAAAACCTTCTGAAGGGTAAATCCTTGATCAACCCTGCAGTGGAAGACCCGCTCACCAGGGACGAATCCCTGTCAGGGTGGGGAGCACATCTCCTACAACAGACCGTGCATGGCATATGGTCTCCAACAGTCTGTGGCCAAACATACCAGTTTGTTGGAGCTACTTAGAGTGTGTAAAAAAAGCCCTGAAAGCCTTCCAAACACACCTACAGGGAAACACAGTTTTTGTCCTTAGAGACCGCACCATGGCCGTGTGCTATCTGAACAAAGAAGGGGGCACTCGCTCTCCAGGGCTGTCCAAACTGTCTCAAAACATTTGGAAATGGGTAGTCAAACTCAACATGTTCCTACTCTCACAACATGTTCCAGGGGAACACGCTCTTCTGGCAGACATGCTCAGCAGAGACGTGCACCTCTCCGTAGAACACGAGTGGTGCTTGCAAGAATATATTCTACACAAAGTCTTTGCAGAATGGGGTCATCCAGACATCAACTTATTTGCAATGTTGGAGATCACCCAATGCCCAGATTACACCCACAGGTAGCCTCAAACGGTCCAAAGGGAATGGTCACTGGTTAACATGGTAGAGGAGATTTGGCTGCGCCCAACCCCCGATTCCCCTTCTCAACAGGATAGTACACAAGATGCACCAGGAACAAGTCACACTGATCCTGGTAGCACCAATGTGGGCTTGACAGCCATGGTGCTCTCATTTCATGAGAATGTTAGTCTCCCCTCCCAGGAAACTGCATTGTCCGTTCAACTTGCTGTCACAATACCTAGGGAAAACACTGTACCCATGCCTTCAAACACTCAACTTGTCAGCTTGGCTCCTGAAGTCATAGTTTGGGTACCTACAACTACCTTAAAGATGTATGGACATTCTTAGAGAAGCACGGAAACCTAACACCAGACAATGTTACTCCAATAAGTGGAAACGTTTTGTCATTTGGTGCAATACTATAAATATCAACCCAATTGACTGTTCACCTAAGGATATAGTCCTTAATCTAACACACCTCTTAGATTCAAGACTTGTGGTCAACTCACTTAAAGTCCATCTTGTGACCCTCTCTGCGTAAACCACATCGTAGAGTAACATTTCCTGGTGGAAAATCCCAGTGATTAAGGCATTTATGCAAGGGGTAACAAGACTTCACCATCCTATTTCCAACCCAACTGTCATGTTCCCATTTAGCATTTCACACAGAAGGAGGTGCTGGGTTAAGCAGAATAGTGCTTGCTGCAGGAAGGCTGAGAACTGTTAGTTTATTAATTAATTAAGGAATCCTGGGGCAAAAACATTTCTTCCATAACTTTCCTTTCAGGAGACTGGAGTGGTCCCAATCCAAGATCGTGGGCCTGTAGAGGAACACTAATTGGCTGAAAGGATTTATCTGAGGTAGTTTGGAATCTTCAGGAGATTCTAAACTGCTTTTCATTCAGGTCAAGCCCAAGGAAGGTCAGAGCTACATGATGCTCCACAGATAAATAATACTAACAGTAGTGTCAAAGAAGTAAGAAACAAGGAACTAGAAAACAAAGCCTAGGAGATCCAGTGAAAGAAGGAACAGAGAAGTGACTGTAGAAAGAACTCTTGAGTTTTAAATGCAAGATAACCATGTTATGTGTTAGAAGTTTTGAACTCTTTTCTTTAAGAAATTGTCCTTTAAAGAAAGGAAGAAAGCAAACTAGAGACTGTGTACCAATGTTTAAAGCATTCAATGCGGCTTGTAAATAGTTGTTTATGACCAGGATTCCAGTAATCTGGATAGTGTGCGTGATAAGCTGAAGTAATTGTGTGAGGTACTGAGTCAGTTCCTGTGAAGTGCGCATAACCGCACGTGGATTTTCCTTGACGAAAGAGAAGGCGTGCGTTACCAGTTAGAAGTGGCCGCTTAGAGTAAAGCACCTTCAGACGCTTCTCTGCATCGGCAACGTCGTTTGGCAAGCAACACTTTGTTTACAGTAATGAGCGAGCTGCGCAGCATAGGAAAGGTTAAGCTCTAATAGTGGCGTTGGTTTCAAGGCATCAGCGGTTTTGTCATTTCTAGAAGTGGAGTGAGCGGCTCAGTATTGCAGAGAAGCGCGGATCAGAGGAAGGCAGCACAGAGTAGTGCATATCGGAGGAAGGAAGCGTTCGAGTAGAAGAAAATAATTAGTAAGTGAAAGAGAATAGTTTTAAGTATGCACTTGCCCTATCTCAAGTCTCCCCTGCACTTGCGCGATCTCAATGTCACCTGGCCTAGTAGGATCGTTGTCTGTCTTTCCTCTGTTTCCCCTCCCTTGCCTTGTCGCGCCTTAAAACACTTGTGTATAGGCGAGTTATAAATGCCATATCATATCATAACAAGTTTAAAGTAATAAGTAAGACAATCTGTTGAGAGAAGATTGCAACCAGTATTCAAGAGAAGAATCCGGAGTGTTCATAATAATTAAAAGTTTTCAGTTTACAAAGTTGAACTCTGGAGTGTATAAAATACTTTCTGAGAAGTGATGAGAGAGACCCTGGAAAGAAATTATTGCAGACATCCAAAGGGAATACTCGGTCAAGTAGCAATTTAAGAATGCTTAGTTGTTAAATTAACTCAAAGAAAACAAAGGAATGAACGCAACCAGTTGAAGCCGCAGAAAAGAAATTGTAGTTGCAGCAACAAAACACTTCAGAGACAAACAGAGCTAGAGTCATTCAATTTTACCAGAGTGTTACCTCCAAGCATGGTGCGGAGGTAGACTGGTAACCAAGGGAGCTAAGAAATATTAATGGGAAATTAACAGTGAGATTGTAAAGAGTAACCAATAGATGCATTTGTTTTCAGGTGTTTCAGGAGGTGCAAGGTTCTGAGGAAGAGGCGTCCGGAGGAGACTTGTCCTTTTTGTTATTTTATCCACTTCCCCTTTCCCCCCCCAGCCTCGTCATCACAGTAGTTGTAATCAAAAGATTGTTGGGAGGACCGGACTAAGGGGTCTGGAGGACTTATTGTCTAGTCCTGCAGGATTCAGAGTTGGGATCCGAGAGAATGAAAAGCCTACATGAATAACTCCTGCCCGAGCAGCGATGGAGTCGGAGTCAGAACTGTCCTTGAGTGCCTTGGGAAAAATGTTAATGGAGATGCGGGAGGAAATAAAAGAGTCTAGATAGAAGGGAGACCTTGGAGTTAAATATTAAAATGGAGCATTTAAATTTGAAAGTTACTAAAGATGAAGCAGGAAGACCCCAGTGTTATTTCCCCGAGCCTGGGGAGTCGAGACAGGATAGAGAAGTTGAGAGGAAGGTTAGTGCATTACCACAACTATCTATAGTTACCATCCCTTTAGCACCTCCTGAGCATTTTGCAGGAGATCAACGAAAATTCAAGTAATTTATAATGCAGTGTGAATTGCATTACCTTTGTAGATCAGAGTCCTTTCCTAGTGAAGCTTCGAAAGTGGCCTTTTTGATTTCCTATTTGTCTGGTGAGGCTGCAGCTTGGTCTGTTACTTTTGTGGGAGGAAGAGATATATAGTTGCAGAACTGGACCTTATTCAAAGCAGAACTCAATAGATGTTTGTTCGACATACTTTGACCCAGAGTGTAGACAGCAAGTTGTTGGAACTTAAACAGGGCAGTAGAGATTAAACTACATATATTACACAGTTTAAGGCTTTTGTCTTGGAGAGTGGGTGGCCCGAGGTGAAGATGTCATCTCTCTTTTATAGAGTGCTCCTTGAGGAATTAAAGGAAGACCCACTTCCTGTGATAACTTTGGCGCTTCAATTAGATGCAAGATTGTTGGAATGACGTTTAGAACAAAGAAGACATTTTCCAGAAAGTCTAACCTGGGTGAGGAGTGAACGGCCCAAAGGGGAACAGGGATCTGGGGAGACTATAAATTCGGGGTGAGAAAGTCCGTTTAGGGGCCCTCTTATCAAGGAGGAAAAGGAGAGGAGGCAAAAGTAAAACCTCTGCTTGTACTGTGGTGATAGTCATTTTGTAGGAAAATGTCCTCGAGCACCTCAAAGGTTTCCTGCTCCTCCTGGAAAGGGTCAGTTGATCGAGACCTCTGCATCATATTACGCTAAACGTATCCTTGCATTGGGATGGTAAATTGAAATTTGGGGGTCCCTGTGTCTTAGACTCTGGTGCTACAGGCAATTTTATGGATAAGTCTTTAGCGGGAAGTCTTGGTGTTCCAAAAGTTACAAAGACTATTCCTGAACAGGTCATGGAAGTTGATGGCACCCAACTCACTTCAGGTCTAATCACAGAAGCCACAGCTCAATTGGGTATGAGAATTTTCAGAGGGACATTGGGAGGAGATCACGTTTGAATTAATTGATGCGCCCCAGTTGCAAATAATTTTGGGTATGCCCTGGTTGACCATACACAATCCCCTAATCGATTAGGACTTTAATGTTGTTCTTACAAGACTAATAGGACCTCTTTTTGAACAAATACATGAGGCTAGTCTTAAGGTCCTCACCTTTGACTGCTTTTCTGGTGGTTATTGCCTCTACCGGGAGAGTTAGCAAACTGCAGGCTCTCTCAGTTCAAGACTCATTTGTTACCATTCATAAAGACAAAGTGGTACTGTGCGCACACCCACGCTTTGCACCTAAATCATTTCTAAGTTCCATGTGAACCAATCCATTGAGCTTCTTTCAGAACCCAACTAATTTAGCTGAAAGAAGCCTCCATACACTGGATGTTAGGAGAGCAGTGATTTGTTACCCTGAAATGACAAAAGAGACACACCAATTCTTTGTCTCTGTTGCTACTTGCTGGTAGAGAAGAGGATCCTGTCTCCAAGTTGGCTATTTCTAAATGGATTGTTAAATGCATCGCACTGTTACCCTCTTGTCAAGAGAGACGTATCCTTTACGCCTAGAACATGTTCTACTCTAGGCACAGGAGCTGCTAAAGCTTTCATTGCAAATGTTCCTCTTGATTCTGTTTGCGATGCAGCTACTTGGAGTTCTGTTCACACTTTCACTCATCGCACACACGCTAGGTCTGATTCTCAGATGGGACATGCGGTGCGAAGACCGCTCTTTGCTACTGTTCCTTCACACATCACACCGCCATCTCCTGGTACTGCTTGCTAGTCTATGCACAGCGTGTGATTCTAAGATTCACAAGCATCAGTAGGCATACATTACTCACTATAATTGTATTTCTGATGATTGTATCTACTTAGACGCCCATGCACCACCCTTGCTCCCCTCTTGGACTAGAAGGATTTTGGGTCACTACACGTCACGGTACGGATAGTGTTAGTCACACGCATGTCAACGTCGCTTTTTGATCTTTGAAAAGAAAGATGATCTTTGAAAGAAAGATGCCATACTCTGCTATTACCACTGGATGTTGGACTATATGCACAGCATGTGAATCTAAGCAACACAATCATCAAAAATAAGATTAAGGTGAGTAATGTATGCCATATATGTCCTGGATGTCATTTCCTATTCTCGGCCATTCTCTGTTAGAAAGAGGGAAGAACCCTCCGATGTTTGGGAAAGATTATGAAGGCATGACACCTGTAGAAAATTGAACAATCTGTCAAAACCAACAGAGATGTCGGTAAAGTGAAACACATAACCATAACAAAATTATACCAGACTCCACGAAAACCCACAAGAAAGGCAAGGGTCCCAACAACACCAATAAATGTAAACGGGAAGTACATAATACTCAAGTTAGACTATGGTAAGTCAAGAAAATGCTCTTCACCCAGAAACCTTAAGTACGGAAACTAGGCTGGAGAAAACGAAAGTGCAAACCGCCTTCATTGATAGTTGTTGAGAATATTATTACACAGCCATGGTGTTGGTGGAAAAGGGGAAAAGTCATGGGATTTGAAGGCTAGAGTAATCCTGGATTTACCTGACTTTCCTGAATTCAACCAGTGATTTGATTATGCATCGCAGAAGAAGCTTTAGAAGAGAAGAACCTGACTGAAAACAAAACTAGGTTATCATTGAAATCCTCCCACGCAGGTAGAACGAGATTTCATTCAACCTACTGGAAAACTGACTAGGTACATGGGGCATACCTTTCCTTAAATACAGTGGCAATCTCCAAAGGTGGATGATTGTGATAAACTAAATAAGCCAAATTACTGGCAAAATCATTTATAGTTACCGCCACTTGAGCCTGTGGGTTTACCACAGGATTGCAGGTGGTGGAAATGCCTCTTTGAGCCCCATTTTTTGACTCTGGAGGACTCATGGGGATGTTGGCAGAATTAACGCGAGTAGTGATTCTGACGATTTTTGCCTCTACCATTATGGTTGCATCAAACTCCTTGTCTGGCAGTGCAGCAAATGCGTAACTCCTTTGCTGCCCAAAAAAAGGTGGTAACGTTATTGCCACCACTTTTTTACTTCAAAACTAAACTTGTAATGAGTCCCACAGTGTCAACCTCTTTTCCTGTCCACTTTGTACCCGAGAATAAAACTGACCGCATCCTGAGACGCATTCTAATTCGATCAGTTAAGCATCCTGAGTGTTATCCGTTGGCAGGAGAGACATTCATGCACACAATGGGGGCCCTTGCAGATTAACACCACGAGATTCTCCCCAAAGACCCTACCAGGGAGTCTCTCTAAATCAGACCCAGGATGGTAGGCCGACCATCCATGAACTATTCCTGAACCGCCTGAGATAACTACCTGAGGTAGTTAGGAATTACCAGGTCTCAAGGAAACCTCATATTCGGGACTGCATCTCCCAGGATGCATCCTATTTAGAGTTCCAAATCCTGGAAGGTCTACCTGGAATTCAGAGGAAAATAGGCTATGGGGAACCATTAGCACATTCACATACCCCTTGGAAGACAGTTGCAGATGCTTGACGAGAAAAGCCTAACTCATTCCAACGCTCCTCCCTCCCTCCCAGCATTATTGTTTGTGAAGGAGAATGCATTTCCTTGTCCCCTGGGGTGTCCGCATTTAAGGAGATAAATGCTTATTCGCCTCCTCCCCCCTTCTCAAAGGTAAAACGTTTTGTCACAGGTGGGAAACTTACTAGAGGCATTCCTGTCCATGGTGATGGCATTTCAAGGACTTGAAACCACCAAACAATTTTTCCTTGCAAAAGAACAGCCAGGAGGCAAGGGAGAAGCAAAGCAGCAAACCAACCGCAGCACTCACACTGAAGACAAAGTGAACACATTTGAAATGGAGGCAATACTTTTAAAGACTTCCTACCCATGGCTTATACTAAGAACCCAATTATCCACTCAATTTGATAGTTTGCCTCAGCCAATGGGAGGAAGATGAGGTCTCTAAAACGGAGGCAAAGAATCGGACAATGTCATGGGGAGGTGCTTGTTAAATAAGCTGCAGAGAACAATAGATGGTTAACCCCTGGGACCTATGATGAGGGCTGTGATCCAGTAAGGGGGAGGAGAATCCCTGAACCCAGAAAAAGTGTGTGCTCCAGTGACGAAGTGATGAGCCATTGGAGCCCTAGAAGATGAGTGTACTGCATTGAGGGGGAGGAAAGCCCCTTGGGTCCAGAAGAAGACAGTGCTCCCATGAGGAATTGGGTAGCCCCTCGAACCCCAAAAGAGGCGTGTGCTCTAGTGAGAGGGAAGAGAGCCATGTAAGCCGAGAAGAGGCGTTTGCTCTAGCAAGGAAGAGGAGATCTCTAAGTCCAGAAAGAGTGTGCTCCTCTGAGAGGGTGGAGACCAGAAGAAAGAGATACCCTGATACCCTTTACCTGAGGGGTTAGTGAAAAGTACTGAGAGTGATTTTGATCTCCGGAAGAGGGAATATGTAGCAGAAGAGGAGAGCCCCTTTGAAACATCAGAAGAGTGGTGTCCTGGAGATATATATCTGGGATGTGCAACAGAAGGGGAGAGCCCTTGATCCTGGTAGATGGGAGTAAGAAACCGGGCGTAGGAAGACCTCGGTGAAGAGGAGGTCTTTTGGGACACTTACCATGGGGAAGTCCCAAAATATCACGATATGTGGAAGTGCCTTGAGGTCCAGAGAAGAATGGATAAGGAAAACGTGCTGGAATGTACTTCCTGTCTGAAACTTTCTGAATGCCCCTTTGTTTGCTGTCCTTCGTATATAATCCTGAGTTCAATAATTCATTTTCATAAGGACCTTCATATTACAGCCGTTCTGAATTAATTTCCATGCAATAGATTTGTTTTAATGTTGCATAATAAAACCCTTTAATAATATTCAAGTGCCAATAGTTGTGTGTTCCTTTGCTCTTGTGATATTATTCACAAGAGGTCTTACAAGATTCAAAATCATGCTGCTCTTCAGAGTAGCAAATTATTTTGATAACTTATTTCAACAACTAACCAGCATCAATCGCAGTAGTTACCTGTTATTTTGATGGCATTGATGAAGGAGTTTTTTTAAAACAGGTTTTTACTGGCATTTTCAATAACAAAAACAGCTGAGTCCAATCTCCCCTTCCCCCTCCCCATCTCAGACCCAACGTTTTCTCCCAATTCTGCTCCCATTCCAAAGTCCACCCTTCCTACCCTCCCCCCAGTCAGCACAGATCCCACAGCTCCCTGGCCGGCTCACTCGTATAGCAGACAGACAAGGTCATAGGCCCCCATCCCTGAATTCCCCCTGTATGAATCCTCTCCCTGAGGAGCGCTGCCTCTTCCCCTACCATGTTCCATGTTTGAGTCATTCCTGCCCATGAGGCGTGTGACTACGCCAGCCCCAGCAGTCTCAATGTCCTTGGGCACCAGGATGCTTGTGAGTCCAGTTGCAAGTATCGCAAGATCAAGTCCCATTCAGAAAGAAATTTATGATGGTGCCCCTGAATTGACCTGGTCACCTGTTCGAGCGCCACAAAGTTCCAGACCTTGTCAATCCATTCATGGTCGGAGGGGGCTTCTTTCTGTTTTCATTTCTGAGCTACCACCAAAGTTGGCGCCACCTCAGGATAATATACGCTTTTCTTTGAACTTTTATTGGTAACTTTTCCAGAACCCCACCCAGTCCTAGGATGGCCACGCCTGTGGTGGCTGGCATCTGACACCCAAATATATACTGCTCAATGCTGCTTGGACCGTATCCCAATATGGCTGGATGGACGGGCATTCCCACCAAATAGGTTTCCACTTTCCCACTTCCCCGCATTCCCTCCAACATAGCGCAGACACTGCTGGGTAAAATGTATGTAGTTTTTCTGGGGTGAGGTGCCATTGAACCATCATCTTGACCCATATTTCCTGTATCTGGATGGCCCTCGTGAGTTTGGGAATTTGCAACCATAGCTTTGACCGTTGTTCTCACTCTGTAGGTTGTCCCATTGAGGTCTCCCACTGATCCATATAGTGCCACAACTGGGACTCTTTCCCAGTCTCTTATGAGGCCATATAGTGCTCCCACTAGGCGTTTGTCCCCTGTTTCCGAGGTTACGAATCTTTCAAAGGGAATGAGCTCCCTGGTGGCTGCCGGCCTGACCCCTCAATTCATTAGCCAGTGCCTTAGCTGGAAATAACAGAACCTCTCCCCATCCTCCAGCCCAAAATCTTGCTTACATTGGGCAAATGATATGATAAGTTATTTATAACACGCTTAATACCCAGAGGTTTCTAAGCACGGACCCGCAGATCGAACCTGTGGTGCTCTGTGTCGTCTTGCTTCCAAGTTAAGCACATTGCCCCTTAGCTATCCTCCCGAGACATGTTTTAATGTCCTGGCCTGAGAACTTGTCCCGCAATTTACAACATCCCCCTGCCTCCCACCTGCTGAAGCCCCCTCACTCCCCTGTCTCTGCTGGCCTGAATAGGGGGCTCCTAAACAGTGGCGACAGCGGGGAGGGGAAGGTCGTCAAACCGATCCGCTGCACTAAATCATCTCATGAGTCTCCTACCAGGGTCCCTATTTCACAACAGTACATTTTTGCCGATCTGTCTCTTCAGCCACCATAATGCCACATCCAGTGGCTTGCCCACCACCGCCCTGTCCATTTGACACCAAACCTTTGCACGGTCACTCCTAGACCAGTCCTGAATCACCCTGATCTGCTACACCAGAAAATAGCACCGGAAATCCAGCCCTCCCAGTCCTCCCCTGTTTCTATGGTCCCATAGGGTCTGCATGGCTACCCTGGGTCTCTTGCGATTCCGAATAAACGCCCCCACATGTTTTTGTACTCTCTTGAAAAAGGTTTTGGGTACTTGCACTGGCAATGCCGTGAAGTGATAGAGCAGTTTTGGCAATATCGCCATTTTAAGCATGTTAATCCTCCCCAACTAGGAGATTGATAGGGGCTCCCATTCAACCAGCATTCTGCGTATGTTCTCCAATAAGGGTGGGTAGTTTGCTCGGTTAAGAGTGCCTATAGTTCACGTGATCATCATGCCTGAATATATATGGCGGCATCAGCCCATCTATAAGGGAGAATGTCCCTCATTTCTTGCACCTTTTCTAGCAGGACTGCCAAATTTAACAATTCTGACTTATGTGCATTTATTTTCAACCCTGCCACCTCCCCAAAGTGAAGAAGTTCCCGAGCTATGCCTGGGAATATTTTAGCCGGTTCTGTGATCATGAGGAGCATGTCATTAGCAAATGTTGCCACTTTGTGCTCCACTCCTTCAAAGGGTATTCCCTTAATTTTCTGAGAAGGGAGAGAGCACAACCCTGTTTTGTGCCTCGTGACCCCCTGATCCCCTGGGATATTTGCCCATTAATTGCGAGGGGCAGGGTGGGTGTGTGATAGTTGACTCTAACCATCGCCTCCATCGTGTGGAATAGAAAAGGCCACCGACCCTGTCGAACGCCTTTTCAGCATATAGGGCAAAAATAAGCGCCAGAGTTTTGGATTTGCTTACTTTTCCAATGAGGTGACAGACTCGACGAATGTTATCCGAAGTCTGCCTGTGCCTAATAAATCCTGAATGATCGGGGTTGATCAGTTTGGGAAGAAGCTTGTCTAGGCGTGCCACCAGGAGCTCTGTGTAAATCTTTGCATTTATATTAATAAGGGCGATCGACCTATATGAGCCGCAAATAGTGACATCCTTCCCCTCTTTGGTAGCAACACGACCTTGGCTTTCTCCATCGACGGTGCCGATGCCTCCGGGTCCCCTAGAGGAGTTAAAAAGTTGAACCAGGTGTGGAGTGAGTATCTCCCTAAAGGTTTTGCAAAAGTCCACTGTGAAGCCATCTGGGCTGGGGCTTTCCCTATTGGCAGGGCTTCTATTGCCGCCTGTACTTCTAGTTCGCAATATCCCCCTCAAGATCTTCCCTTTCCTACGGGGTGATTTTAGAAAGAGGGCATTGTGTCAAGTATTCAATTTGGGCCTGTATCACCGGGAAATCTGTTTTATACAGAGAAAAACAGTATTCCGTGAACACCACCATTATTTCAGCAAGTGCAGAGCTCTCATGCCCCCCCTCCCCCAGCCCGGTACCGGTAAATCCTTACCTCCTTACTACAAGGTCCCTTTGCGGGTTGGGGATTTTAACGCCTGCTTTTTGCAGGTGTTAAAAACCAACCCGCAAAGGGACCCAGGGAGCTAATTACGGTACCGCAATTTGCGGTGCCGTAATTAGCGCCTTCCCCATTCTCATTATGCCCTATGGGGCAAAAATGGGAATGGGGAAGGGCAATGGTGTAAGGGGGAATTCCCGCCCCTCCAACCTTGGAATGGGGCGGTAATTCCCCTTTCCACCAAGACGGTGCCGGTATTTTACCGGCATGAACCATGGCGCTAATTGCGCCATGGTTCACCGCCTACCGTGTAATGAGGCCCGTAGTGTATGAAAGACCCTAGCGCTCCTATCTGCATTTGGATCCCATGTCAGGTTAAAGTCACCTAGAAATATTATCTGCCCTTTGGCGAACACCTCCAATTTAGTCAGTGTTGCTCTTAAAAACCTGTCTTGCCCTGTGTTGGGGGCATACATCGCTGCTACTGTGAATGTCCCCCTTTCTTATTGAAAGGATACCGCTAGATACCTACCCTCTGAGTCACCATCAGCAATAATTTGGAAGGTAAGGATATCATAAATGGTTTTTAGCACCCCCCCCGTTCTCCCTGGGGCATTGGACTGATACAGGTGACGGTACCCCTTAATTTTCAATTTATCCTTGTCTTGCCTTCGAATGTGCGTCTCTTGAAGGGCCTCAATACCCAACCACACCCCAGGAACTGCTCCACCTTCCTTCTCTTGACCTGGGTGTTGAGCCCCCTGAGGTTTAGGGAGGTTATCCTAAACATTTCCCTCTTTCCCATATTTGTGTCATTTTGCAGATCTTGCATGAGCTGGATGACATGTTTGGGACAGCCCCCCCCACCCACCTACACTTCCTCTCTTTGGGTGGGCTCAACCAACCTCTAGCAACCCCCCACCCCCCTCTGACTTTCTACCTCAGGAGTTGAGCCCTTGCAACAACCCAGAATGAACCTGTGCGGGTCCCCCAGACCCTTATCGATAAACCAAGACACCCTGTACTACCATACTCTTTCCCCTCCTCCACCTCCCCCCAAGCCCTCCTCCAAACTGCCTCCTCCATGCGATTCATTTCCCTCTCTCCAGTAGCCCCCTTACCCTCATTTAGGCGGTTCTGTACCTGCGGATGGAAGGGCGTCTTCCCGTTCCTACTCCAGCTTTGGGGGGTTTGACCCAGCGACTGGGCGGTCCGCTTTTTTTAGCCCTGTGTCGTGAACTTCATCCATTCACACTGTTTCCTCTTAAGCGGTTCTCTCATTGGTCTTTGGTTCCGCCTAGGGGCCCCCTCCTCCTCGATCTTCAGGATCCTCATGCCTTCCTCACAGGTGCTTCCCCTCCGATTCAAACATTAGGCCAAAGGAAAAGGTCCATCTGTAACAAATGTCCTCTCGCTTTAGCACTCGCACCACGGATCCATCATCCTTAGCTTCACCAGGGTGATTTGTGGCAGATCATGGAATAACGGTATCTTAGACTTATTGTATGTTATTGACCTGGCCCTTCTAGCTGCCGCCAACACATCTCTTTTTGTCCATATTTGTGCAGGACGACCACTACATCTCTGGGTTTTGCCCCAGGCTCACCCCTCTTAGGGCCCACTCTGTGTATGCGGTCCACCTCTATCCATCTATCCCTGCGCCATCTAATGTAGGTCCCCGTCCTCCACCATTCCTTTTATTCTGATGTTCGATCTTCTCGGCGGTTCTTGAGGCCCTCACTCTGTATCTCAAGGTTCTGCGTGTCCCTCGCTAATTAGATCTATAGACTAACATACTACAACATATGGATAAGGGCAACGCTTCATTGTTGATACTCTTGGATGTTATGTCCGCTTTCGATCTGGTAAATCATCCCTTTCAGAGAGTGGGCTTCATTTACTAAGGAAGCAGTTAGCTGGGTGCTTTCATTCTTGTCGGACCGTGCTGCCAAGGGTTTCCATGAGGATGCTACGTCAGAGGGGTATGTTTTAAACTGTGGCGTGCCACAAGGTTCGTGTCTATCCCCAACTCTTTTTAATATCTTTATGCTCACATTGTTTGATCAACTATATGCTGAAGGTACTAGTTGTGCTAACTATGCAGACAACACTCAGTGTTTCTCCCCACTTGCTGGCGACTACATCAGAGACACTGAGGTCATCAACACCACTTACAATAAAATTCACTCCCGGATGTTGTATAATGGCTTAGCCTTAAACAACTCCAAAACAGAGATCATGGGCACTGCTCCTAAACTGAGCAATTTGGATAAGGCCTACTCTTCCTTTCAAATTCCAGATTACCAATTACCCACCCTCAAGAAAGTGAAGACACTGGGAGTAATTGTTGATAAGGAGCTCTCAATGAAGCCACACATCAGTAGCTTAGTGCCAAACTTGTCATATTACATTAAGCTTCTGCCACAAATGAGGTCATATCTTGAAGCATCGAGTTGTGCCACTTTGGCTAGGGCAATCATTGGCAGCCGTCTGGACTACTGTGCCAGTATCCTACTAGGCGTAGGGAAAGGAGAACTTAACCGCCTACAAGTTGTTCAAAACAACGCAGTGAGGGTTGTGGTAGGGCTACACAAAACTGATCACGTATCAGTAGCATGGAAATCACTACAATGGCTGCCTATAGCAAAAAGGGTCCTGTTTGGTATCCTATCCATTGCACATTCGTGCCTTCATGGAAACAGTCTATCTTACCTTGCAGCACAGTTAAAATGGCTACCTGACAGATGCAGCCTTAGATCCAATAACTCAGGTCTACTGCAAATCCCTGAGGCAAGATTATCGCTGGCAAAAGACGGATGCTTTCCAACCTCTACACTGTGACTGTGGAATACCCTTCCCCTTGACCTGAGGTTGTGCTCTAGGCAACCCATATTCAAACGCAAACTAAAAACGTTCTTTTTCGAATGAACCGTAGAACTACCATGTCTCCTGAATTCTGATCCCCTGCCTGATTTTTTTTTTTGTTGCTTTTTGTTTTAGTCTCAGTGCTCCAGTGCCTCAGGGCCTTTGTTCAAGCAATAAAATAAATAAGTTGCTCCACCAGTTCATCAATCTTTCGTGTGTCCTCTGCAACCTCAAGTAGAGCACGCTCTGTGGCGTCAGTCCTTTCTTCTAACTTAGTGATGCCCCCTTCACCTCCTGCAGTGTCAGGGAGAGGTCCTCTCACATCTTGCTCATTTTCGTTTGAATGGTATTCGCTATCTTGTCCCCAAAGTCTTGTAAGCATTGGCACAGGACCTCCTGCGTGACCACTTGGTCTAGCGTGGTGTCCTCCTGGGCCCCCTTCTCCACACTCGCCCCTGGTCCGTGTTCCCCCTCAGTCGGGTGTTCTTCATCTTTATGCCACTGTCTCTGTATGTTGCTGTCCTGTATCTTTTTCACTGACTTGGGGGCATTTTGCATGTCCTTCACTTTGTTTTTGGCCATTTTAAGGCCTAGTATGGCCTAGAGGGGTGAAACACGAGTGAAGCACTGAGTAGTCTGCTTCTCTGAGGCCCGAGTTCTCTCTGCCTGTCTCCTGAAGTCCACCTTTTGACAGGTTTGCTGCCCCCTTCTGTGCCAGGAATGGCCATCACCTTCTCCTGCATGGGGTCTTGCATGGATTCACATGCTCATAAATATTCCCCGTCGTCAGGCCGGGAATCCTCGGTATAGAAAAAAATCAGTATCAGTTTCGTTTCTGATCTGTCTTTCTTAGTAGTAACCAATCACTGGTCTCTGGGTCATACTGCCCCCAGCCAATGACTGCCCTCTCCCTAAGCCCCGCCTCTGGCAGCCATCCTCAGATTTTTACTGCACGTTCAAGTGTTGGGAGTCCTAGTGCTGTAGCTCTCGAGCGTTTGCTGCGTTTCGTGCTTTTTCAGGAGATTTGTTCTCGAGTTACGCTTTTGGAGGATTCCGAGGCCTACCCCGGACATGGCCCAGGAGAAAGGAAGCTCGACGCCCGGGAAGCTGTTCAGGACCTGCCGTGGATGCCAGCTTCAGAATGTTTTCAAGGAGGATGAGCATTCGTTATGCCTCTACCGTCTCCATGAGGACAAGACTCACACGGAGAAGGACTGTGCGTTTTGTGGGAACATGTCGGAGCGGACCATGAAGGATCGCCACCTCCGTCTCGCCAACTGGCTGGAAGGGAAGAGCCCGTCAGGCGAGAAGAAGAAAAAGAAGTCCAAGCAGTCTTCTAAATCCTGTGAGGGCGCCCCGGTGACGGGGGCCCAACAAAAGGCCAAGCACTGTGAGTCCGCGGGCACCGGGAGCACCGAACGGTCGGGCTCTTTGGCTGCCAGGCAGGGCGCATCCTCCCCAGCGCCATCAACCACGAGCCAACGCTCTGGCTCGGGTAAGAGGAAGTCTGAGAACCTGGCAAAGCTTCTGGAGAGGCCCCGGTCGATCTTGAAGAATCCGGCAGAGGGGGAGCGAGGCTCGGACCCTCCCCCCAAGGTGAAGGCCCCAGGCGTACAGAAGGTGACGATGGCCTTAATTCACCCTGCAAAGACCTCGATCATTCGAGGTCTTAGCAGGGTGAATTAAGGCCATCCTCAAGGATGTCACAGCGGCCCTGGCTCAGCCTGTGGAGGTTACGCCAGTGGAGGCGACCTCAGGACCCAGAGTCTCCCTGCCACCGCAGAGGGAGTCGTCTTTCAGGCCCATTGAGAAGACCCCCATGAAGTCCTCGTTGGAAAAGGTGGGGGAGAGGCAGGTGGCCATCGTGGATACGGACACGACCTCTGAAGAAGAGCTCATCGAAGTCGTGGAAGAGGCCCAGCCCATCGGGAGGGATCCCGATGAGGGCAACGACGAGAGCGACGGTGTCACCGACGAGGTTCCTCAAGAGCCCTCGCGCCCGTCGTTTCCGGTGCCGCTGGACACTTCGACGCCCATTTTGTCAGCGATTCAGTCCTTATGCTCGGAGATAAGGACAAGGTTGCCCCTCCCCCCGACCGAGGTACCTGAGCCAGACCCGACGGGGGAACCGGAGCCGGGACATTCGGAAAGTACACCGCATAAGAAGAGGATGCATCCTACGCCACCTCTCCCACCTCTGCGGTCTGCGCTGCCTTCCCCCCGGTCTACTACCCACGGGGATGATACAGGCACGGACACGGCTACGACAGGTACAGATGACGATGGAGGCGACGACGGGACGTGTCCCCTGTCGCCCCCTGCTCGGGCGTCCCCGCCCGACGAGATTGGATCCTTTCATGCCATGATTTCCAGGGCATCCAATCTCTTCCAGCTCTGCCCAGAAGAGAAGAAGGAAGGGTTCCTTTACCAACGGCGCAAGGCTAAAAGGAAGACGGTCCTCGCCGTACCACTTCTTGATGACATCTGGGATGAGGGGCTCGCCCTCCTCAAGAACCCTGCCACGGCGCCGGCAAAAAGGGACCGGTACGAAAAGAAGTACCGGGTCCCCAACGCTGCCCCCTTGTGCCTTCGGGCGCAACCTACCCCGGATTCGGTCGTCTCGGCGGCGGCAAAGAAGAAAGCTGGGGGGGGCATCGGCCTCCACATCAACTTCCCCGCCGGACGGCGAGGGCAGGAAGCTGGACACGATGGGACAACGGGTCATCTCATCCGCAGCGACTACTATCAAGGCGGCCAACGCCCTGGCTATCGTAGCCCGCTACGACAGGGAGTTGTGGTTCAAAATCGCCCCTCTGTTGGACTTCCTTCCAGACGCCAAAAGGGCTGAGGCCCTTGAAATCCTACAGGAAGGTGAGATTGCTTCGGACCACGCCATCACGGTGGCAACATACATCGCCGACACCGGTTTCCGTCAGCTGGGCAACGGCGTTTGCCTGAGTTGACGAGGATGGCTCAAGGCGACGGATTTCCCTCAGGACGTACAAACCAAGGTTTTGGACATGCCCTTCGACGGGAACAACCGGTTTGGGAAGGCGGTTGATGAGTCCCTTCAGGCCATCAAGACGGACACAGAGACTGCCCGGGCACTGGGAGTGCTCCAACAACGACGGCCGTCCTTTCGGAGCTCCGGAGGCAGACAAGGTGCCTCCAAGGGATCCGGAAGTGGCTCCTCCACGTACCACCAAGCGGCAAGATCTTCGTCCCAGGAAGCCTACAGGGGACGCGGCAAGTCAGGTGGTGCCCGTCGTCGTCGACAGGGAGGTCAAGGAGGCAAGGCGGCCTCCAAACAAGATTAAACCGACCGTGGGGTCGGGCCCCCGCCGAAGCACCCCGATGGGAGGCCGGCTGGCGAGATTCTTCAGCGTGTGGGAGTCCATCTCCACCGACCGTTGGGTGCTGGACGCCCTGGCCCAAGGGCACGCCCTCGAGTTTCAGAAGAAGTGCCCTTGCGTTCCACCCGTGGCCAGGAAGGAAAATCACGTTGCTCAACTACTGTTGGAAGAAAGGACGATGCTCAAGAACAGTGCCATCGAGCTCGTCCCAAAGAGGCTTCAGGGCTCCGAAGTTTACTCAAGGTACTTCCTCGTAAGAAAGAAGACAGGAGGATGCCGCCCCATCCTGGACCTGCGACGACTGAACAAGTACATCAAGGCACAGAAGGTCCGGATGGTCACCCTCCAGCATGGGCTGGGACAGCTGGAGGAGGGCGATTTCCTGTTGTCGTTGGACTTGGAGGATGCGTACTTCCACATCCCCATTCTAAAAAGACACCAAAAGTTCCTGAGGTTTGTGGTCCAAGGGCGGCACTACCAGTTCAAGGCCCTCCCGTTCGGATTGAAGTCGGCACCCAGGGTGTTCACCAAGTGCCTCGCACCGGTGGCGGCACGGCTGTGCCTACAGGGGATCCACGTCTACACCTACCTGGACGACTGGCTCATCCGGGTAAGGACAAGGGAGCTTGCCGTGGAGCACACTGCGAAGACCGTCCAGCTGCTCACGGACCTGGGATTCTCCATCAACTTTCCAAAATCCCACCTGGTGCCGTCGCAAGTCGCCCTGTTTCTGGGAGCCAAACTCGACACAGTGGCGCGGCTGGCCTCGCCATCGGAGGAAAGGACCAGGACCATTCTGGGCAAGGTGCAGCGTCTGCTGGCCACAGACATGGCCAGGGTAAGATCTATCAAGTCCCTCCTCGGGATGATGTCCTCCTGCATTTATCTGGTGCGCCTTTGCAGGCTTCGGATGCGCCCCTTACAAGAGTTCCTCGACGCCCGCTGGGTTCAGTCGATAGGCAGCTTCGTGGACAGGATCCCTCTCAAAGAGACATTCCGTCAGGCGATCCGGTGGTGGGGTACCCGCTCTCATCTGTCGGCGGGCACGGACTTTCAGACCCCAGCTCACCAGATGACGGTGACGACGGATGCCTCCCTGGTAGGTTGGGGAGCGCACTCCGGAGATCTTCACGTGAGAGGCCTTTGGCTCCCGGAGGAGAAGTCACTCCACATCAACATCTTGGAGCTCCGCGCAGTGTTCTGGGCCCTCAGGTCTTTTCTTCTGTCCCTCAAGGGCAAGGTGGTGAGGATCTTCACCGACAACACCACCAGGATGTTCTACATCCGGAAGCAGGGCGGAACCAGATCCCATGCCCTATCCAAGGAAGCCCAGGATCTGTGGCATTGGGCCGTCGCCCAAAGGATGTTTCTGGTGCCTTCATCTGGCAGGAATAAAAAACACCATTGCCGACTCACTCAGCAGAGAGCTGCGCTCGTGCCACGAGTGGGAACTACGCCAGGATCAAGTGGATCGACTCTTCCGTCGATTGGGTGAACCCCAGATCGATCTCTTTGCGACGAATTCCACGTGCCAAAGGTTCGCCAGCAGGTTCCCCCAGCCGAGGAGCATGGGCAATGCTTTCTCGTTCCCCTGGGACGGCCTATTTCTTTATGCGTTCCCTCCGCTGCCGTTGCTGCTCCGGCTCAGCAACCAGCTCAAGAGGTCCCAGTGCAAGATGATCCTCGTCGCACCGGCGTAGCCGAGACAGATCTGGTTCCCGGACCTTCTGGACTTGTCAACGTCCACACCAGTCAAGCTGCCGATGGATGCAGATCTTCTCTCCAGAGAAGGAGGCACCATTCTTCACCACAACCCGGAGTCGCTGAACTTCAAGGCCTGGCTCCTGCAGCACTAGAGTTTGGAGGGTACGACATCCTGGCCGACTGCAGAGAGGTTCTTGCAAAGGCCAGGGCGTCCTCAACTCTCAAGTGCTACGGACATAAATGGAAGAGGTTCTCTGTCTGGTGCTGTGCACAGAAGATTAACCCTCTGCGGATTACGGCCCCTCAAGCATTGCCGTACCTACTGTCATTGGCCAAGGCTGGACTAGCTCACGTTTCCATCAAGATACATCTGGCCGCCATCTCACGATACACCAGAACTATGGGACGGGCGTCCTTGTGGTCTCATCGACTGGTGAAGGAATTTATGAAAGGATTGTTCCGATCTTTCCTGCCGGTGAAGGCTCCTGCCCCGGGGTGGGAGCTCAACGTGGTGCTGACCAGGCTCATGGGGGGCCCCATTTGAGCCTATGCATTCGGCACCGTTGAAGTTTCTGTCGTGAAAGACCGCGTTTCTCGTGGCCATCACCTCCGCACGACGAGTGGGAGAGATCCAGGCCCTATCTTGCAAGCCGACATACTTGACGTTTCATGACACGAGTGTGGTGCTGAGGACGCACCCCTCCTTCATGCCCAAGGTGCCGTCGGACTTCCACCTCAACGAACCCTTGGTGTTGCCAGTTTTCTTCCCGTCTCCTTCGTCGCCGGCTGAAAGGACTGCACTCGCTGGACATAGCTAGAGCGCTGAAGTTCTACGTGGACCGCACAAAGAGTTTTCGGAAGACGTCACAGCTGTTTGTGAACTTTGGGACTGTGAATCAAGGGAAGGCTCTCTCGAAGACTTCGATTTCCAGATGGCGCTCCGGCTGCATCATGCACTGTCACCGGTTGGCAAGCCGACCGCTGCCCGGCCGTCCGAGAGCCCATTCGACCAGAGCGATCGCTGCTACCACGGTGTTCCTGTCTGGTGGGCCCCTGCTGGACATCTGCAGGGCTGCGACGTGGATGTCGACGCACACCTTCACAAGATTCTACTGCGTCGATCGGGACTCCAGGGAGGAGTCCAGGGTCGGCCAGGCAGTGCTGCACAACCTGTTCGCTTAAGGTGAGCCTGGTGAGGAGGTAAGAGATGCTTAATGTTGAGTTGTATTGCTTAATGTGGAGCCTGTTGCCACCTCCCGTGGTTGTGCATGTGTGTACTGCTATGTATTCTTTTATTCATGAGCATTTGAATCCATGCCAGACCCCATGCTGGAGAAGGAACAATTTACTTACCTGTGAACCCTCCCGCCTACTCCTCTGCGGCTCTTCACTAGGTCATACTGCCACTTTACGTGCTACCAAATCTGAGGATGGCTGCCAGAGGCGGGGCCTAGGGAGAGGGCAGTCATTGGCTGGGGGCAGTATGACCCAGAGACCAGTGATTGGTTACTACTAAGAAAGACAGATCAGAAACGAAACTGATACTGATTTTTTTCTATACCGAGGATTCCCGATCTGACGACGGGGAATATTCATGAGCATGTGAATCCATGCCAGATCCATGCTGGAGAACAACAGTTACAGGTAAGTAACTTGTTCCTTAGCCCCTTTAATCCTGGTTGGAAACCCTCACTCCCTGGGTTCCTGCCAGGGGCCTCTCATCTTCCCCCTCTGCTGAGTAGGGTAGTATCACTGGCCTGTACCACCATCTCCGTTTCACTGGCTGTGAGGCGGCCTTGAGATGCCGGGACACGCAGACTCTTTTGCCTGTTACTCCTCCCGTTCGCCTCCCACTCTGCTTACACCTGGTGTCTGGGCTGCCAGCTGAGGTGTTCCTCACTTCGCCTTTACTCAGAATATGCCTCCCTTGGGCCACGCCCCTTTTCTTCTTTATAACTGTTGGTAAACTTTACGGTCTCTCCCTTTGGCACTAGTCTCGCTTTCCTCTTCAGCGCTTGCCAGTGGTCGCGGCCTGTAACAGACTTCTGCCTGGGCCTTCGTCCTTTCCCCAGTTCTGGGGTCCGACAACCATCGAGTGCGCCCGCACCGCTTTTGTCACTGAGTGGGAGGAGGAAGGCGGCTCCCAGGACTGCCCTCCTCCATTCATGGACTTGCTCTACAGGTCCCCCCAGGCCCACTCTCCCCTGGCTCCCCGAAAGTCTGGAGCCGCCTTGAAGTGCTGCTTCGCCAGTCCTGGACCTCTGGATCCCTCAGCACTGCTGCTCCCGCTAGTGAATCGGCTGGCCATGGACGTCTGGTCTCTCCGCTCCTCTACTGCCATCCAAGTCTGAGGGAAGACTGATCCACAGTCCCCCCACACCCCTGCCGACATACACCTGCCAGAAAACCCAAGCTCGTATTTTGAGTCCCAGCGGGGAGATCCTTGTCTCGCCAGAGAAGGCCCATTGGGGTCCTCGATTCCTCCCCAGTTAGCGGCTTTGGTTGTTCTGGTAGTCTCTGCCACAGGTGTTCTCAGAGTCGATGCCGGGCCGTGTCCCTGTTGGGTAAGAATTGGTGCGGTCACACTGTGTGAAACTACACAACACTTATCTTCTTGGTATTAGGTAACCCACCTTTTGGTATTTGGTATAGGTCTGTACTACACAAGTTGGTAGTATGACTGAGCAGTCAGGCCTATCTCAAGAGGGATAAATGTGAGCCGTAGAGCTATACAAATGAAATCCATAAATACAAATGGCCAAGTAAGGGTTCAGTTATAAATAGTTATATCCATTTTTAAATAAGCGTTTTTTAAAAAGGCAATTTGTTGTAACAATGTAAATATACTTTAAAATTACTTTTCAGAATCAAAACCAGTTAGTGGATAATCTTTGGATAAGCTTCTTACACCATTCCTACACCCTGAGGAGACTTCAATCACAAGGACAGTAATGGCATTTATATATCACACTAGTAAACTTTGCAGATCCTGAGGTTGCAGAAAGGAAAGGTTAGTGATGGAAAAAGGTTAGACAGTTTCTCTTTATATGTGAGGACAACTAAATCTTCCAATGAAATCTAGATGTCTTTCCCAGCAGTAACAGGATACAAGCTACAGCCTATGAGGGACAAACAATATCAAAGTAATTGAACTAGAGGAGTCTTCAGGGAGCCATGACAGCCGAAGTCATTTAGGACACAGTCTATGGATGTGATGCATTTCTTAGATCAAAGTCTTGCACAAAGTTAGTTTTTAGAAAAATCACTTATAGGGTCACAAGCTATTAAGCCTGTGGGAAGAGAGTTGAAATAAATGTGAAAAAGTAAGCCAATGCAATTCCCAACTGAGAAGAGCGCGACTTAAGGCAGTGAGATAAGTGCCCCAAGCCTAAACCATACCTCTGAGCCTCAATGGTGGGGACAAGAGGGAGGACGAGCAAACAGCCCTGATGCGGATCTCGGACACCAGTTGGACACTCTTCGCCCCCTCGGTCCTGCACTCTGGTGAGCCGACTCTGGATCTGGAGGTCCAGCTTTTGGATTGCCCTTTGGAGTCTCCTGGAGGTTCTGGCCGGATTCTTTCGGCGACAGACGTTGCACTCAACTATGGACACTCGACCCCGGGCATTGGGCTCTCACAGCAATGGAGAAGCACAGCAAGTCTGGGATGATGGTCCAGTGGAGTTCATCTCTGGGTTAGTTGGTCCCACTAACCCAAGAGGATAAGTTGTTCCGTCCAGAGCTTCTCTGCCGAGGTGAAAAAGGAGTTCAGCACAGCAGCAGGGCTTCACCGAGCAATTCAAAGGTCCAGGAGGTTGCAGCAAGCTTCCTTCACGGTTTCTTCGTCGGTTTTGTCCCAGTGGTTGACTCCGCTTGTAGTCCCAAAACCCTCACACTTTAAGCAGGTTTCTCCAATTCATGCACAGCCTAGGCTGTCAATCATACAGCAGGGTGGCTGTCCAGCCAATCAGGACTAGTTGCATTCAGGCATTCCTAGAGACAGACAGGGGACCATCCTGTCCTTCCAGACACACTGAAGCCAGGGGCGGGCTTCAGGGCTGAAGCCAGCCAAAGGCAAGACAACTAAGGGCTCAAACCTGTCTCAACGCACAGAGTAAAACCCAAGAAAGACCTCACAAACAGAAAATGGTGAAAAAAGAAGACTGGCCATTTTGACAAAAATAGTCACCCATGGATGCTGTACTGCAGTGGAGGGTTCAGCCTGTGGTAGAAAAGCACAATGGTAGCAAAAAGTAAACCACTGCCACCAGACATTTAAAGTAGTGAGGGTAACATAAAAATGTTACATCAGAATGTAGGATAAAGGGCTACTAGCACTCCAGCACTCCACATAAGTTGGGGTGTGCTGGACCTACAAAGCGAAAAGGTAAGTAAAGTAAAGTCAATTTCACTTGACTATTCTTGGGAACTGTAGTTCACACAAGAAAAGGTATTTAAACCTTATGAAAAATCTAAAAGGATTTCTCTGTGACACTGCACTGATGGTTCTGTGTGTCACCATACAAACAGCAGATGTCTTTGAAGTTGTCAGACTCCAAAAACAGTGAAAACACAAAATCGAAATCGGGTCAAAACACATGAGAGAGTGAGAAAAAGGTCTCACTCGCTCCAGCGTTAAAATGAAAATGTCCTAAATCCAACAAAAGAGTTGGGGGTCTCTAAGGTTGAAGGGAATTAGCACAGATAGAAAATTCCCCCCAACAGTCCCCTCTGAATTCACCTCCTGTGGGCATTGTGCTCCAGCTGGCCCGCTTCAGCCTAAGGTTCTGTGCATCCGCACCATTTCCACCGCCGTCGGAATATCTTCACCTAAGCGACCTCCTCCGCTCTCACACAACTGTTCGGGCTACGCCTCGTCGCCACTGCTGATGACTGCTCAACTTTCCCCGCTTGGGGAGGATATCAGATAAGGTTCTTTTTTGTTGTAGGCCCTGGGGTGTGAGAGCTCCGATCTCACGCTGCTCTCTCCACGGTGGCAATCTTGCTTCTCCCTGATGGAGTTTTTACTGTGTGACAGTAACATGTGTGAATTCCTTCCATATTGGGCTGAACCTGTTTGATTACCAGTCTGGGTGTACAGGAAATGCACTGTAATCAGTACATTTCCATTACCATTACCATCCAGCCACCTATGAAAAAAGTGTCTCAACCTGCGGCATAGTGTTTTAGAATGTGTAACTTCAGAGACTATGCACCTAGGAAGAAGACACTTCTAAATGACCTTCACTATTTCCCTGTCTCCCCTTTCCTTCTCCCTCTTCCTTCTCTTCATTCTCCCTCTTCCTTCTCCCTCTTCCTTCTCCGTCTTCCTTCTCCGTCTTCCTTCTCCCTCTTCCTTCTCCTTCTTCCTTCTCACTTTTTCCCTCTTCCTTATTCCTTCCTTCTTTCTTTCTCCTTTCTCCTTCTCCCTTCTCCCTCCTTCTTCCTCCTCTTTCTTTGTCCTCCTTCTCCCTTCTGATTTGCTGAATGTTATAGTTCTGTCCATGAGTAACTTGAATGGCTGGTCTTGCGAAGGATGTAAGTGCAAGTGCTACTCAGGGAGTATTGTGCAATTGGTGCAGGTCAGAACTTAGACCACTTTGATTTCTGTGAGGAAACCTTTCTTTTTGGGGTGGACTTTAAATTGGGAATGATGGTATTTTGTGGGATTTTTCACTTGTGGAATGAGGGCGACAAAGACCAAATGTCATTGCCCCTCCACCCTTTTCTTGGTTGCAGTCCTGAAATAAGAAGCAGACAACATTTTGCTTTTAAAAGGAAGAAATGTGTAAAACCCTCTCATTCCCCCACCACATGAGGGCATCATCCTCTACCATCTTTGCTTGTTTTTCCTGTTTTAAGGACAGGAACCCATGTTGTCCCAGAGGTAAGTAAATGCTAGCTATCCTTTTTTTCTTTTTCCTTTATTTATTTGTGGACCTCCCCCCAAGGGATAAAACACACAGCTCCCAGGATGGATGACTCGCTTCTTAGTGGTGAAACTGTGCATAAGTTAGCCCTTTTGCAGGCACAGGGATTTGATTGCCTTGCACCCATAGCTCTTATCTGCGTGCTGATGTAAAATGTCCTATAAGGACCCTGAAGTAATACAGAACAAGCAACACCCTCTTGCAAGTATGGGCACAAGAACCAGAAGTACCACCACGGAGCAGGAAAGGCTTGTACGCAGCCATCACCTTATGACCCAGTCTCAGTGTGCATTCATGTCAATGACCTGAAGACCACACAAAGTTCCTAAATCTAGCACTGGAAAAGAAACTTGTCTGGTGCAACAGGGTAGATGGCTGCTCTAGTTACACAAACTAGTCCTATGATACCCGGCCTTTTCTAAAGGTTTTCCTGGCACTGATGTCACAGCACTGCAGGAAGGAACAAACTGTGTGCCCTGGTTGAGATCTTAGAAAAATCACTCATGTTCACATCCAACATAACTTGTAATGTCCTTAAGGCTGTAACATTGAAGGAAGTAGCTTGATTGTCATGAAGATTCCACTAGGTGTGAGCCTGAAATGGGCGGTTCCGCCGAAATCCTTGTTTGTCTCAGCAATATTTTGGGCCTCGGCTCGGTGAGCTGGTGAAACATGCAGTAGAGGATTTGAGGCTTGCCTTACGAATTCAACCCAAGACCACTGTCCTGAGATGAGGACACTGCAGGCTTTAGGAACCAAAGAGCTCATCGGTTAAACCCAAAGGTGGAACCAAAGAGATTATGAGAAAAGGGGCAGGCCCACCAGTCAACAGTCCTAACTATGTCTTTTGTCACCCCTGGCCTATCTCCAGTGGAGATCCTTGTTGGAGGACGTCTGCAGCTATTCTGTCTGATCTGGGTAGAACATGCTTCAGAGGAGTGGATACCGTGTGTGGTGCAGTGATGATATGCAATGGAATTTTCTTCAACACCTCTTGAGTTGGGTCTAACCATCACGCTCTAGCCAAAGAACCTGATCAAGAAAACAGCCCTACCATCCATCATCTCTTCTCTGTTGGTTCCAGATAATAGTTCCTCTACCTTCGGATCATTTGGCAACCTGGGTGTTCTCCATAATCTTTGTTACTGAAGACATGAGCAGGGTTCCAATTCATTAGGTCTTTAGATATTTAACACCTACTTAAAAAAGATCCTGTTGTATGGTGAAACTAAAGACAACAATTCCTATGATGTCAACAGGAGACTGTGTTCAGTGGACATGAACCTCCATGTCCCAATCTTGGAAGCAAACAATGTTTCATCAGCTTCACAATTGTGGATGCTCCATATACATTCAGATCAAATGGGAATTTTGTGAAGTCTGCCCGATGGTGCTCAGACTTCTATGGACAGAATATCCTGTTACACCACTATCTAGAGATCTTGATCATTCATGCATCCACCATCCAGCAACTGGCATTCGGCACACAATAGGTGTTTAAAACCCTTGCAGGTTTCAGAAGGAAAATAAACATAGCGAACTGCCATTGGTGCCTCCCACAGATTCTAGAGTTTTATTGGTGCCCATTTGAACACCAGGTTGGCAGAGTCACCTGCCTTTAGCCTGCACTGCAAACCTCCAAGATACACTGCCCCTGACCAAAGATTCAGCTCCTCGACTCGTGCCATAACAGAGCCAGAGGTACCAGGAAGTCACTGTCTTCAGGGTGCCTTGGTGAGATTACATCTGACGCCGTGGTCATCCATCTCATGTTCCAGCGGTCTGCAACCTGAGGCTCTCCAGATGTTTTGGACCAAGTTTCCCATGATCCCTCACATTGACTTTGCTGGCTAGGATGCCGGGATTTTTTGCCCAAAACATCTGGAGAGCCAACGGTTGCAGACCCCTGTCTATGCTATTGGGGCCCATACACACACTGGATTATTTTACTCTAGTCCCAGTGACTCATAATATCTATCTAGCATTACAGTGAAGGCTGCAAATCCACCAGCAATTGGCAGGCATTCCTCTCCACCTGTTATCGCATGTGTCAAGGGCCTGGGCTGCTACCCTGGAACACAGTTCAAACTGGTTTGTGACCAATGAGTTCAATGCACCGTTAATGTTATGTTATGTTATTTTGCATTTATATAGCGCCTTATATACCATTGGTATGGTCTGAAGGCGCTGGTAGGTTGAACGCCCTTGGGAACCGAAGTTCAGGTCAGTAGAGAGAGTAGAGAGTCGAGGTGCATGTGAGCACCGGGTAGGTGTGCAGCTGGTGCGGTATTCATGTAATAGCTGCTTTTTAGCGGTAGGTGTGGTGGTTGAGAGATCAGTAGTATGTGATTGTTCTGGCAGGGTTTATCCAGACCGAATGTGGCTGCGTTAGGCCTGAGGAGAACGCCTGGCTGGGGGTGTTTAACCAGCAGTGTTTACTTAAAATGATGTGGAGTGAGCGGTGGATGTTGGTATGAGAACAGTTATACCGTATGGTGTCATAGTATCTCTGTGTTCTAGTTGAGTGGTGGTGTAAAGAAAGAGAGTAAGCGTGGTGGTGCGATATGATGGGTTATATGCTCTTTCAAACATTCCCTGCATTCCAAACCATACTATGTACGTCACGCACCATGCATTCATCTGTTTTGTTCACTCACCCGCTCTACGCACTCGTCCGTTTTATGTCCTCACACGCACTATGCATTCACCCCTTCCACGCACTCATCCCTTCCACGCACTCATCCCCTCCACGCGCTCATCCCCTCCACACCGAGAGGCTATTGGGCATACTTCTAAATGCACTTTTCACAGAGATGCTATTGGGTACACTTCTAAATGCCCTTTTCACAGTGAGGTTATTGGGAACACTTCTTACTGCACTTTCCACAGGGAGGCTATTGGGCACACTTCTAAATCCAACTTTTAAATGCACTTCTAAATTCAACTTTCACAGAGAGGCTATTGGGCACACTTCTAAATGCACTTTACACAGAGAGGCTATTGGGCACACTTCTAAATTCAACTTCTAAATGCACTTTTAAATTCAACTTTCACAGAGAGGCTATTGGGCACACTTCTAAATTCAACTTTTCACAGAGAGGCTATTGGGCACACTTCTAAATTCAACTTCTAAATGCACTTCTAAATTCAACTTTCACAGAGAGGCTATTGGGCACACTTCTAAATTCAACTTCAAATGCACTTCAAATTTAACTTTCAGAGAGGCTGTGGGCACACTTCTAAGTGCACTTTCTCCAGCATGGGGTCTGGCATGGATTCACATGCTCATGAATATTCCCCGTCGTCAGGCTGGGAATCCTCGGTAAAGAAAAAATCAGTATCAGTTTCGTTTCTGATCTGTCTTTCGTAGTAGTAACCAATCACTGATCTCTGCGTCATACTGACCACAGCCAATGACTGCCCTCTACCTAAGCCCCGCCTCTGGCAGCCATCTTCAGATTTTTACCGCACGTTCAAGTGTTGGGATCCTCGTGCTATTGCTCTCGAGCGTTAGTGCTATTTTTTCACGTTTTTTCTCAAAAAATTTCTCTTTTTCGGTCAAAAGAGCCTCAAGCTCCACCGTTTCTTCATCCGATCAACGGGGACCCGTGTCGGATTCGTCTACGCCCCTCAAGGGGGAAGATTTCGTCGAGCCACGCTTTTGGAGGACTCCAGAAGTTTCTCAGGCCCATCTCGGACATGGCCCAGGAGAAGGGAAGCTCGACGCCCGGAAAGCTGTTCAGGGTCTGCCCTGGATGCCAGCTTCAGAATGTCTTTAAGGAGGACGAACACTCCCTTTGTCTTTACTGCCTACATGAGGACAAGACGCACGTGGAGAAGGACTGTGCGTTTTGCGGCAATATGTCGGAGCGGACCATGAAGGACCGCCATCAACCTCTCGCCAACTGGCTGGAAGGGAAGAGCCCGTCAGGCGAGAAAAAGAAGAAGTCCGAGCGGTCTTCTAAGACCTTTGAGGACGCCCCGGCGACAGGGGTCCAACACAAGGCCAAGCACCGCGAGTCCGCTGGCACCGGGAGCGCCGAACGGTCGGGCTCTACTGGCGCCAGGCAGGGCGCATCCTCCCCGGCACCATCAACCACGAGCCAACGCTCTGGTTCGGATAAGAGGAAGGCCGAGCACCCGGCGAAGCTCCTGGAGAGACCCCGGTCGAGCTCGAAGGCCCCATCGGAGGGGGAGCGAGGCAGTTACCCTCCCCCCAAGGAGAAGGCGGTGAGCGCACCTAAGGTGGTGAAAGAGTTAATCCATCCGGCCAAGGCCTCTATCGAGACAGTCGTGGCGGCCCTGGCTCAGCCTGTGGAGGCTACACCAGTGGTGGCGACCTCGGGGCTTAGAGTCTCCCTGCCACCGTGGAGGGAGTCCTCTTTTATGCCCATCGACAAGACCCCCGTGAAACCTCCGACGGAGAAGAAAAAGGGGGGGGAGGAGGTCGTCGTGGATTCGGCCTCAACCTCTGAGGAAGAGCTGATCGAAGTCTTGAGCCACGGCGTTGGCGTGGAAGAAGACCAGCCCGTCGGGAGGGACCCCGACATAGGAGACGACGATAACGTCGAGGGTGCCGACGGGGCTCCTGACCGCCCGTCGGACTCCCCTCAACCAGTGCCGCAAGACAACTCTGCGGCCATTTTGTTGGCTATACAGTCCTTATGCTCGGAGATAAGGACGAGACTGCCGTTACCACCAGCGGAGGAACCGCTCCCGACGGGGGACCCGAGCCAGACCCTTCTGGGAGCCCTCCCCCTAAGAGAAGAAGGATTCATCCTCCACCTCCTTTTCAGCCATCGCGCCCTGTTCAGCCCTCCTCCCCGTCCACGACACGTGGGGATGATACGGGGACTGACACGGCCGCGACGGGTACAGACGACGAGGTTTACGACGAGGATCTGCCGTCGTCACCTCCCACCCGGGCTTCCCCGCCCGACGAGATTGGATCGTTTCACTCCATGATCGCCAGGGCATCCGAGCTTTTCCAGCTCTGCCCGGAAGAGAAGAAGGAAGGTTTCCTTTATCAACGGCGCGAGGCCAAGAGGAAGACGGTCCTCTCTGTACCTCTACTGGACGATATTTGGGATGAGGGCCTCGCCCTCCTCAAGAACCCATCCACGACGCCGGCTAGAAGGGATCGGTACGAGAAGAAGTACCGGGTCCCGGACGCGGCCCCCTTGTGCCTTCGGGCACAGCCGACCCCGGACTCGGTCGTCTCCGCGGCGGCCAGGAAGAAAGCGGGGGGGCGCGGCCTCTACGTCGACCTCCCCGCCGGACGGCGAGGGAAAGAAATTAGATACGATGGGACGCAGAGTCCTCTCGTCTGCAGCGACGACGATTAAGGCGGCCAACGCCTTGGCTATCGTAGCCCGCTACGACAGGGAGTTGTGGTACAAACTGGCCCCCCTGCTGGACTTCGTACCGGACGACAAGAGGGCGGAAGCCCTAGAGATCTTGCAGGAAGGAGAGGTGGCTTCGGACCACGCCATTACGATTGCGACGGACATCGCTGACACTGGATTTCGCCAGTTGGGCAACGGCGTGTGCCTTAGGCGGCGTGGATGGCTCAAGGCTACTGACTTCCGTCAGGACGTGCAGTCCAGAGTCTTGGACATGCCGTTCGACGGAAACAACCTGTTTGAGAAAACAGTGGACGACTCCCTTCAAGCCATCAAGGCAGGCACGGAGACGGCCCGGGCTCTTGGGGTTTTCCAGCAACGGCGGCCGCCCTTTCGGAGCGGCGGAGGCAAACAGGGTGCCTCCAAAGGTTCCAGCGGCGGATTTTCCACCTACCGTCAAGCGGCCCGTTCGTCGTCACAGGAAGCTTACAGGGGACGAGGCAAGTCAGGCGGACCCCGCCGTCGTCGCCAAGGAGGACAAGGCGGCAAAGCCTCGTCTAAGCAGGACTGAACCGGCCGTGGGGTCGGGCCCCCACCGAAGCACCCCGGTGGGAGGCCGGCTGGCGAGCTTCGTCAGCGTGTGGGAGTCCATCTCCACCGACCGTTGGGTGCTGGACGCCCTAGCTCAGGGTCACGCGCTCGAGTTTCTAAAGATGTGCCCGCGCGTCCCCCCTGTGGCCAGGAAAGAACATCACTACCCTCAACTTCTCTTGGAGGTAAAGGCTATGCTTAAGAAGGGCGCCATCGAGCTTGTCCTAAAGAGGCTTCGGGGCTCCGGAGTTTACTCAAGATACTTCCTCGTGAAGAAGAAGACGGGAGGATGGCGTCCCATCCTGGACCTACGACGACTGAACAAATTCATCAAGGCACAGTTCCGGATGGTCACCCTCCAACACGTCCTGGGTCAACTGGAGGAGGGCGATTTCCTGTCGTCGTTGGATTTGGAGGATGCCTACTTCCATATTCCCATCCTAAAGGGACACCGAAAGTTTCTCAGGTTCGTGGTCCAAGGGCGTCACTACCAGTTCAAAGCCCTTCCCTTCGGATTGAGGTCGGCACCCAGGGTGTTCACCAAGTGCCTCGCACCGGTGGCGGCGCAGCTGCGCCGAGAGGGGATCCATGTCTACCCCTACCTGGGCGACTGGCTCATCCGAGCGAAGACGAAGGAGCTCGCCGTGGAGCACAGGGCAAGGACCGTCCAACTACTCACAGACCTGGGATTCTCCATAAACTACACCAAGTCCCACCTGGTGCCCGCGCAAGACGCACTGTTTCTGGGAGCGAAGCTCGACACAGTGTCGCTTCTGGCCTCTCCGTCGGAAGAAAGGACGAGAGCCATCTTGGGCAAGGTGCAGCGGATGCTGGTGGCGGACGCGGCCAGAGTGAGGTCCATCAAGTCCCTCCTCGGAATGATGTCTGCTTGCATTTACCTCATCCGCCTGTGCAGGCTCCGGATGCGCCCGTTGTAGGAGTTCCTGGACGCGCGCTGGATCCAGACAATGGGCAGCTTCGAGGAGAGGATCACACTTGATGAGAGTTTCCGACGTGCAATCCGGTGGTGGGGCACCCGCGCGCATCTGACGGCGGGCATGGACTTCCAGACCCCCGGCCACCAGGAGACAGTGACCACGGATGCCTCCCTGGAAGGGTGGGGAGCGCACACCGAAAATCTGCACGCGAGAGGCCTTTGGCTTCCAACGGAGAAGTCCCTCCATATCAACGTCCTGGAGCTCCGTGCAGTGTTTTGGGCCCTCGGGTCCTTTCTTCCGTCCCTCAAGGGCAAGGTGGTGAGGATCTTCACCGACAACACCACCACCATGTTCTACATCAGGAAACAGGGCGGAACCAGGTCCCCAGCCCTGTCCAAGGAGGCGCAGGACCTGTGGCATTGGGCCGTCGCCCAAGGGATGTTCCTGGTGCCGTTTCATCTGGCAGGGATAAAAAACACCATCGCCGACTCGCTCAGCAGAGAGCTGCGCTCGTGCCACGAGTGGGAACTACGACAGGATCTAGTGGACCGCCTCTTCCGACGGTGGGGCACACCCCAGATCGATCTGTTCGCGACGGTGACGAACTCCATGTGCCGGAGGTTCGCCAGCAGGTTTCCCCAGCCGAGGAGCATGGGCGATGCTTTCTCGTTCCCCTGGGAGGGCCTGTTTCTATACGCGTTCCCTCCATTGCCATTGCTGATCCGGCTCATCAACCAGCTCAAGAGGTCACGGTGCAGGATGATCCTCGTCGCACCTGCGCGGCCGAGGCAGATATGGTTCCCGGACCTTCTGGACTTGTCGGCGTCCCCGTCAATCAAGCTGCCAGTTGACGCGGATCTTTTCTCCAGGGAAGGAGGCGCCATCCTCCATCACGACCCGAAGTCGCTGAGCTTGCAGGCCTGGCTCCTGCAGCACTAGAGTTTGGAGGATACGGCATACCGGCCGACTGCAGAGAGGTTCTTGCAAAGGCCAGGGCGTCCTCAACTCTTAAATGCTACGGACACAAATGGAAGAGGTTCTCTGTCTGGTGCCACGCACAGAAGATTAACCCTCTACGGATTACGGCTCCCCAAGTACTGCCGTACCTACTGACGCTGGCCAAGGCTGGACTGGCGCACGCGTCCATCAAGATTCATCTTGCTGCGATCTCCCGATACACCTGAACCACGGGGCGGACGTCTTTGTGGTCTCATCGTCTGGTGAAAGAGTTCATGAAGGGACTGTTCAGATCGTTCCGGCCGGTGAAGGCTCTGGCCCCGGCGTGGGAGCTCAACGTGGTGCTGACCAAACTCATGGGACCTCCGTTCGAGCCTCTGCACTCGGCTCCGTTGAAGTTCTTGTCGTGGAAAACAGCGTTTCTTGTGGCCATCACCTCTGCACGACAGGTGGGAGAGATCCAGGCCCTTTCCTGCAAGGCCCCGTACTTGACTTTTCACGACTCGAGGGTAGTTCTCAGGACGCACCCCTTCTCCAGCATTGGATCTTTCATGGATTCACATGCTTTGAATATTCCCCGTCGTCAGGCTGGGAATCCCCGGTACATTATATAGACCCTTTCCCGTAGGAAAACTTTTTCGACGCTTATGCGTCCTATCCGCCTCGTTTTGTATCATGCGTGCCCGTGCCGTCAGGACGTCATGATATAAATACAGGCCCCGCCCCCGCGCTCCCTCAGATTTCAACCGTCTTTCAAAGTAGTGGGATCCTCGTGTTTACTACTAGTGAAAACTAGGTTGTTTATTGTTTTTTTGTCTGTTTCGCGTAAGCGAAGTTCAAATTCTGAAGAATTATGTCTGGAAAGGCGTTATTTCGCCCATGTGCAACTTGTGGCCTCAAAAAGGTTTATGAAGGAGACGGCCACATGGACTGTATCTACTGTCTCCACCCGCACCACACGGCGGATACATGTGAGATATGCCAGGGTTTCTCCCAAAAAACCCTTAAGGACCGAAAAAGAAGGCTGGTCGACTGGCTTAATGACGGAGCGGGTGCCTACCCGGCTTCGGAAGTTGGCTCAACGGCCTCCAGGAGCAAGTCGGAGCCTCCATCGAAGAAGGTGCGGCCAGCAGAAATTCGCGCTGAGGACAAGCATAAGGGGAAACAGGCTGGATCCTCCTCATCACATAAAAAGCCCTCCTCCTCCTCATCATCTAAGACGGAGAGGCTAGCGCTGTCAAAATCCTCCTCAGGGGACCGTCCCAGGTCTTCCGTGAGTCGGGAAGCTTCAGCCGGGAAGTCGGCATCGAAATCGACGACGAAGTCTAAGGGCTCGACGACGACGACTTGCTCGTCGACCTCAGTGTCACTGACGATGCCTATTACCGTTCAAGCAGCGGTTGGGATTCCTTCGTCGACGGAGGCTCAGTCTATGGCTTGGCTGCCTGAGGTCTATGACCCGATCCCCCCTGAGGTCTTACTGCAGCCAGACACGGCCTGCTTGGCGGAAGGGGAAGGTGACAGGGTTCTGCAGCCATCGGATTTAGGCTTAAGGCCTTCCACGTCGACGACGACGGCGAGTGCGAGCGGGGGTATGGTACCTATATCATCCACGTTACTGACCCCCCAAACGGTTTTGTCTCTGGATGTGCTTAATACTCTTCAGAAGCTACTACAACGGATGGATACGCAGTTCCCTCAACCTGGGACGTCATCGTCACTTTTGTCTGTACCTTCCGTCGACGAGCAAACTTGTACTGCTCGCCCGTCGACGAAACACCCATCGGCTCCCCAGGCGGCGAAAGATCGTCCTCGAGCTCAGGAGGAGGGTGAGCTGTCGGAGTCCGACTCTATACGTGATGATTCGGGGTCAGACATCTCCCTGTCACCGTCGAGGGACCCGACATGGAATTCGGATGTAGAATTGGAGTCTACGAGGAGCCAGACACAGCCATCTCCCCCTGATGATGTGGGAGCCTTCCATGCAATGATGGGGAAAGCGTGTTCGGAATTCGGCTTGATTCCTGAGGAGCAGAGGAAAGACTGTTTCCTTTTTGACCATATGGGTCAAAGGAGAAAATCGGTATTTGCCATTCCAATCCTTGACCACGTGTGGCAAGAAGGTCTCAAGACGATGCGCCATCCGTTCTCGGAACCAGCCATAAAGGGACGGATCGAGAAAAAGTTTAAAGCTCCGGAGTCCACTCCAAAATGTCTAACATCACAGCCTCTGTCTGACTCGGTGGTGTCGGCGGCAGCGGCTAGGAAGGCCAGGGTCCAGCAAAAATGTTCAACGCCACCGGAAAGCGAGGCTAGGAGGCAGGACGCATTTGGAAAGAAGGTGCTCTCGGTCGGTGCGACGACGGTAAGAGCAGCCAATTCCTTAGCGATCGTGTCACGATATGATAGGGAAATGTGGCACAAATTAGCCCCTATCCTAGAACACCTGCCAGATGAACACCGGAAAGCAGCTATGTTACTGGTGCGGGACGGCGAAGAGGCCTCGAACCACGCTATTAATATCGCAGTTGACCTAGCAGAGTCTGGTTTCAAACAAATCAACCATGGAGTAGTGCTTCGTCGACAAGCATGGCTCAAATGTACTACTTTCCGTCCTGAAGTACAGTACAAAGTCCTGGACATGCCATGCGAAGGGGAGCACTTGTTTGGCGAAAAGGTTGATGAAGCGCTAAAAGGGATGAAAGAAGACACGGATACTGCTAGATCCCTCGGCGCCCTTCAAACGGGTAGAAATTTTCGCTCTTTTCGCCCCTTCAGAGGTGCTTCTGGAAACTCCCGCTTTGGTGCCTCGAGGGACCGTGGATTTAACAGGCCCTCGTACTCTTCACAAGGGTTCAGACGAGCGTCCCAGTCGGCACGTGGAGGCAGGGACTATCAATCCTCCAGGCGGCGAGGCTCAGGTCCGTCGTCAACGAAGAACAAGCAAACCAGCAACCAATGACGGCCTTCGGAACGTCCTGGGGGGGTCGAGTCTCTCATCACTTCGACCGATGGAAATGCATAACCAGAGATCGATGGGTCCTAGACACGATTCGCATGGGTCATGCGCTACAATTCAAAGACAAGCCTCCGCGTCTTCCTCCTTTATTCTCGACACAGCCCCACCTCCTACGACAAGAGGTGGCGCTTATGTTGCGAAAAGGGGCGGTAGAGAGAGTTCCTGTGGTACAGGAAGGCCAAGGAGTTTATTCCAGGTTCTTTGTTGTCAAAAAGCCAAACGGCAAATGGAGGCCCATTCTGGACCTAAGGATACTCAACAAGTGGCTAAAGAGCCAAAAAATTCAAAATGCTAAAACTCCAAGAGGTTATCAGATCGGTGCAACCCATGGACTATCTATCATCACTAGACCTTCAGGATGCTTATTTTCACATCCCAATACGCCCACGACACAGGAGATATTTAAGATTCGTCGTCGGGAAAAAGCATTTTCAGTTCAAGGTCCTCCCGTTCGGACTCAAGTCCTCCCCCAGGACGTTCACCAAGTGCTTGGCCCCTATAGCGGCCCATTTAAGGAAGGATGGTCATCATGTCTATCCATATCTAGACGACTGGCTAGTCAGAGGGTCATCCAGGGAACAAACACGAGACAGTCTACGAGCCACAATGTCCATATTACAGGAACTGGGCTTCGCAATAAACTTCAACAAGTCCTCAGTAGAGCCTTCGAGGACCTTGGTCTTTCTAGGAGCGGAGTTTCATACACACACAAGCCTGGTGAAACCATCCAGCGAAAGAATTCAGAAACTGCAAAACAAGGCGTCGGAATGGAGAGGCGGTACCAAGGTCTCTGTGCGCAAGTACATGTCCCTGCTAGGGACCATGTCGTCCTGCATTCCGTTAATAAACAACTGCCGTCTGTTTATGAGGCCTTGCCAGGAATTTCTAGCGGACCGTTGGGCTCAGAGCAGAGGTCGCTGGTCCGACAGACTGGTCGTCGACGAACAACTAGTTCAAGCACTCGGCTGGTGGAAAGTGTCTACTCATCTAACGAAAGGGATGCCTCTACTGGAACCAGAGTTCCAAAAGACGGTGGTGACGGATGCATCGCTGAGCGGATGGGGAGCTCATCTGGATACGTTACAGGTACAAGGCCAGTGGTCTTTGCAGGAGTCCTCTCTGCATATCAACCTGCTAGAACTGAGAGCAGTGCGATGGGCTCTGAAGTCTTTTCTTCCGCAACTGAGGGACTCGGTGGTGCGTGTCATGACGGACAACACCACTACGATGTTCTACTTGAGGAAACAAGGAGGGACACGTTCCAGGTCCCTATCGACGGAGGCACAGAAAATCTGGCACTGGGCCCTGCAACACAACATGCAAATCTTAGCGTTTCACCTACCAGGAGTGAAAAACGTGGAAGCCGATGCTCTCAGCAGAGAAATGAACGAAGTTCACGAATGGGTGCTGAACGACCAACAACTTCAACAAGTATTCAAGGAATGGGGACACCCTTCCATAGACCTATTTGCAACGAAGAACAACAAGAAATGCCATCAGTACGCAAGCAGATGGCCTCAGCAGGACTCACTGGGGGATGCGTTCTCATTCCCATGGACGAACAAATTCCTGTACGCATTTCCTCCTTTTCCCCTTGTCCGGAGGACGTTGCAATGGATCCTCAGGTACCCATGTCGGGTAATTCTGGTGGCCCCATACTGGGCCAGACAGGTGTGGTTTTCAGACCTACTACACTTAGCGGCGGCGGAACCGATGAGATTCCAGAAGACCCCCGACCTTCTGTCTCGACAGGAGGGTGTCGTTTGGCATCACGACCCGGACAGCCTCAAATTGACGGCCTGGCTCCTGACTTCGCCGAATTTGGTCGGCTAACGATTCCGGAGGACTGTCGACGTATCCTGCAAGCGGCAAGAGCACCTTCCACAAACGCCTCATACGCGTACAAATGGAAAAGGTTCTGTCAATGGTGTGAGGATCAACCAGGTTTGGCCCCGCAATCGATTAGGCCGGAACAGCTCCTTCCATACTTGCTGTTATTAGCTCAAAAGGGCCTGTCGGTGTCGTCAATAAAAGTACACCTAGCAGCCATTTCCAGGTTTACTCGTCGACGGCACTCGGCGCCATTGTTCAGCGACCGCCTGATTAAGCACTTCCTTAAAGGCCTCTTTCGGAGTTTCCCTCCAGAGAAGAAATTTCCACCGGAGTGGAGCCTCAATCTGGTCTTAACGTCTCTTATGAAACCTCCTTTTGAGCCAATGTCATCATCGTCTCTAAAGTTTCTGTCGTGGAAATTGGCCTTCCTGGTGGCCATCACTTCAGCCCGACGTATTTCAGAAGTTCAAGCTCTAATGGTGGACCCACCATACTTAAGATTTTTCAAGACCAAGGTAGTCCTAGCCACTAACCCACAGTTCGTACCAAAAGCTCCTTCGGTGTTTCATAAACACTCTTCTATCGTGTTGCCTACGTTTTTTCCGGAGCCATGCTCGGGAGCGGAGCGCATGCTACACACATTGGATGTAAAAAGGGCTCTCAAGTTTTATCTTCATCGTACGCAACCGTTCAGAGAAACGAGACAGCTGTTTGTGGCCTATGGGTTGGGTGCTAGAGGAAAAGCCATTTCAAAGCAAGGGCTATCAAGATGGGTGTCATCTACCATTTCGTACTGCCATTCCAGGGCAGGGAAGCCTCTTCTACGACGGCCAAGAGCTCATTCAACTAGAGCAGCGGCATCGTCGACGGCACTGTGGGCCGGAGTCCCTCTAGGGGACATCTGCATGGCGGCTACCTGGGCGTCTACACACACCTTTACCCGCCATTACTGCCTGTCGCAGCAACATGCCGAAGACACCCGGATGGGACAGGCAGTGCTTCGACACCTATTCCAGTAAGGTAAGCCCCGGCTGCGGGGTTGCATCCTGTGGAATTTTATGACTGTATGTGGTCCGTTTTTTCCTATGTAAACTATTACTGATGTATACATGATCATAGGGAACGGCCTTTGGCGAAGAAAGTATATGGGTTTGCATGCACACCTCCTCTTGGGGGTAGTACTGCTATGTAATCTATTCAAAGCATGTGAATCCATGAAAGATCCAATGCTGGAGAAGGGAATAGTTTCTTACCTGTAACTCCATTTCTCCAGCATTGGTATCTTTCATGGATTCACATGCGCCCACCTGCCTCCCCTGATCATGCAAACCGGTTCCCCCACTACTTTGGGGGCCGAAATCTGAGGGAGCGCGGGGGCGGGGCCTGTATTTATATCATGACGTCCTGACGGCACGGGCACGCATGATACAAAACGAGGCGGATAGGACGCATAAGCGTCGAAAAAGTTTTCCTACGGGAAAGGGTCTATATAATGTACCGGGGATTCCCAGCCTGACGACGGGGAATATTCAAAGCATGTGAATCCATGAAAGATACCAATGCTGGAGAAATGGAGTTACAGGTAAGAAACTATTCCCTTCTTCATGCCCAAGGTGCCGTCGGACTTCCACCTCAACGAACCCTTGGTGTTGCCTGTTTTCTTCCCGTCGCCTTCGTCGCCGGCTGAAAGGACTTTGCACTCGCTGGATGTGGCTAGAGTGCTGAAGTTCTACGTGGACCGCACGAAGTGTTTTCGGAAGACGTCACAACTCTTTGTGAACTTTGGACCTGTCAATCATTGGAAGGCTCTCTCGAAGGCTTCCATTTCCAGATGGCTCTCCGGCTGTATCATGTACTGTCGGTTGGCAAACCGACCGCTGCCTGGCCGTCTGAGAGCCCATTCCACCAGAGCGATCGCAGCTACCACGGCGTTCCTATCTGGTGTGCCCTTGCTGGACATCTGCAGGGCTGCTACGTGGAGGTCGACGCACACCTTCACGAAATTCTACTGCGTCGATCGGGATTCCAGGGAGGAGTCCAGGGTCGGCCAAGCAGTGCTGCTCAACCTGTTCGCCTAAGGTGAGCCTGGTGAGGAGGTAAGAAATGCTTAATGTTGAGTTTGATGTAATGCTTAATGTTGAGCCTTTGCCACCTCCCGTGGTTGTGCATGTGTGTACTGCTATGTATTCTTTATTCATGAGCATGTGAATCCATGCCAGACCCCATGCTGGAGAAGGAACATGTTACTTACCTGTAACTGTTGTTCTCCAGCATGGGTCTGGCATGGATTCACATGCGAACCCTCCCGCCTACCCCTCTGCGGCTCTTCACTTGGTCATACTACCACTTCACGTGCTACCAAATCTGAAGATGGCTGCCAGAGGCGGGGCTTAGGTAGAGGGCAGTCATTGGCTGTGGTCAGTATGACGCAGAGATCAGTGATTGGTTATTACTACGAAAGACAGATCAGAAACGAAACTGATACTGATTTTTTCTTTACCGAGGATTCCCAGCCTGACGACGGGGAATATTCATGAGCATGTGAATCCATGCCAGACCCATGCTGGAGAACAACAGTTACAGGTAAGTAACTTGTTCCTTTCTCAGAGAGGCTATTGGGTACACTTCTGAATGCGCTTTTCACAGAGATTATGGGGTACACTTCTAAATTCAACTTTTCACAGAGAGGCTATTGGGCACACTTCTAAATTCAACTTCTAAATCCACTTCTAAATTCAGCTTTCACAGAGAGGCTATTAGGCACACTTCTAAATGCACTTTTCACAGAGAGGCTATTGGGCATACTTTTAAATTCAGCTTCTAAATGCACTTCAAATTTAACTTTCACAGTGAGGCAATGGGCACACTTCTGAATGCATTTTTCATAGAGGGGCTATTTACATTTTTGAATACACTTCCACTGAGAGATTATTGGGTACACTTCTAAATGCACTTTTCACAGAGAGGCTATTGGGCATACTTCTAAATTCGACTTCTAAATGCACTTCAAATTTCAGCTTCCACCTAGAAGCTATTGGGCACTTCTAGATTCAACTTTTCACAGGGGGGGTATTGGGCACACTTCTAAATACAACTTTCCATGAGCGGCTATTGGGTACGCTTCTAAATACAATTTTCACAGGAGGCTATTAGAGATTCCATCTAATTGGGGCATATGCTAACAATCACATTTCTGAGATTCCTTCTAAGTGTGGCATATGTTAATGTTATAGGACATTTGTACCGCGCACTATCATCACCAAAGGGGTCCCCTGGCGCTCTGGCGGCTCTTAAAAGGGGAGGAGAGGGGGTGGGTTAGTGGGAATAAGCTGGAAATGTGCAAGAGAGCAGTGATGTGCTGTTGGCCGCCTCAGCCCGGTGGGTCCGTTGGCTAGGCTTGGGGTGTTTTACAGTCCGTAGTCGTCGGGTGCTGTTGTGCAAGTCCTCAAATCAAAAAAAAAAAAAAAAAACTTGATGGACCTTTGTGTAGTCCACCTAGCTTGCAGAGAGTTTGCCCTCTGCATTGGAAGAGCAGTCCTGGTCCATGCAAACAATATTGTAACTTTGTGTTCTATCACCACTGGGCTGGGGCATGTTTGCAATCCCTGGAAGAGGTTGCCAACCTGATTTTGTGATGGGCTGAGGAGAATATGCTGGCCTTTGTGATGGGCTGAGGGGAATCTGCTGGCCTTGAATCCTCTTGCATCTGAGAAGTGGACAATGCAAAGATGACAACCTGAACAGACTGTTAAATTATCAGAGCATGTGACACTGACTCAGCAGTGTTTTCTCTGATCTGCCAGAATTTTGAGCCACTGATCTTGGATTTCTTGGTTATTGACGACGATGCTAGTTTTCCCTCCTTCAGCACAAGAGTAAGGGCTCTGTTGTCACGGGAATCGGACATCCTCTCATACCCCAACAGCCAGCGTGTCTGTTATGCCAATCTTACTTTCCCCTTTTTGGTTTTGGCGCATTTTGGTGGGGTAACCATCAAAATATCGCCAAAAACATACGTTACTGTGTATGAAAAGGGGACTCTAGCAGCAGTGTATGGTGTTGGTATGGCACCTTGCCGATGTTTGGCTATGAAATGGCAGAAGCACCATTTGGGCCTTCACCCTCCTGCTTGCGTCTGCAGGCCTGCTGCTGTTGTTGTCGAAGCTGTGCAAGCTCCGAAGTAGAAGAAAAATTACTGCACTTAACTATATGCCAGTTATTTTTCTCATTTGTATGCACCAATGCTTTTTGGCCCTTAAACTCCTGCCGGACTATTTTTAAAATCCTTCGTGGAGTGATCTGTTGTGGAGCCGAACGGCCAAAGGCAGTCTGTTAAAGCACACCAAGGGGCGGGCTCTCCGGTCTCTCTCTGCCGCAGAAGGACGAACAGAAGAGGGATAGCCGTGTCATGGTTGTGCTGTCTTATCTACATCTTGTTAGTTGGATGTGTCTGAATGAGTTCTGCATGGAATGGGTGCAAAACCTGCCCGATCCGCCGGATCTCTCTTCCAGTTCAACGGCAAAGCCTTCTCTCGAGACACTGAGCGCCGGGGGAGCTCGAGAGCACCCACCGGACCCTGCTAGCCCTGGACGTCTGCAAGATGGTGGGTACCGTGCAAGCCCTTCCCCTGGTGTACATGTCTAGCTGCACTCCAGCGTTGCTGCCACTCCTCCACCACCCCCCGTCTTACTATTCTCCTCAAGTGCGGATGCACTGTTTTTAAAACTGCAGTCCCTCTCGCCTGAGCCCTTAACAGGGGGAAGCGATGATGTGATGTGCGCCTAAATAAATGAGGCACTGGGGAGAGTCAGCTGGGTACCTCTTGAAAGGACTGCTTGCGTGCTGGGGAGCGTAGCTGGTGGGGTGTGTCAACATTTCATGGGTAGCAAGACTATATATATATATATATATATAAAGAGCAGAATGAACCAAATTAAAAACATATCTACCATTCATGTCAAATTATAAACAAACACTAATCGGAGCATGGGTGCGTTGGTCATGACCTGTGCTTGTTGAGTTAATGCCAGGAGTCAGTAAAGGGAATTGGGAGGATTTTATGATGGCCTGTATTTCTATCTACTGCAAGAGGAGAGAGTTTCTTCTTGAAGTACTTGGGCGTCATATTGATTGCTTATTTTCAGCCCGGCTCTGTTAAGTGCAGCGAGAAACGACACTCTCCTCTAATGGCATCTGAGAACACTTGCAGCATGCCTATGGCACAGAATACAGCTGTCCATGCGTGATACTGCTACCAACAGATGGACCGAGGTCAGCACACAAAAGCTTTTGCTGCTTGCAGTACTGCTGCCCAGGGGATTACAGGGCACATTACCATAGTTCAGGAAACCGTCTAATGACCCTCAGAGGGACACTTTTGCAGTTGCATACTAAATGGAATAGAAATCCAGGGTGTGAACCAATAATCACTGTAGCTGCGCAGCATCTTGTGTTGAGTTGTGTAATAAGTAACAGCCTGACCTCCACAGTAAGAACTTCTTTGGCTCCCTTCCACTATGCGGTCTTCCATACTGTGACGGCTACTCCTTGAGCTCCCTCCTGTTGCTCCTTCTCGCCTGTCTCCTAGGTTACAAGGCCCCTTAGTTATATGGCGAGGCTCACAGTTTTTAACTGTCTACTGACCAGACAGGAGTATGCAAGGGCTGCAAAGTTACCTACTGTACACTTTGAGCTCAATAAAGTGCAGATCCACTTTCATTCAGTATGAGAAAATGCACACTTTACGCTTCATCATTCCGGATTATACCTGCAAATTATTCATGTCAACACATCCAATTCCAATTTACAGTTTGTCTGTCGCACGCAACAATGGTCAATGGGTAGTTTGGTTTATGGTGCTGTTGAACCAAAATAGTTAAAAAGATCAAATGGTATTGTTGGCATAACAATACATTAAGCCTAATACTACGTGCATGTTTATTTTTTACTGTTCCTCTATTCCTCCATCCACATTACCCCCTCTCCCTATACCTTCTCATTCAACCTCTCATACTCACTTTATTTTTTTACTATCTCACAATGACCCATTCTCGCTCATATTTCCTCTTCGTCATCATCAATGGCACCCTCTATCAATGGTTTTCTCCCTTGCTCTATTCCCTTTCTCATTCTGCAAACCTTATCACATCCTTTCCTTTGAAACTTTGCACTCTTCTCCTTGCACCCAGGTGCCTATAAATGCAACATGCAAATAACATCAGTAAATGGCAAAACTGATGGCATTGCCAATGCTCGTTTCCTACGCAGGCTCCTTCTGAGTGTGAAATAGGAGAGGATCTCTGTCATTTTTCAAAGGCACCTAAATGGATGTGTAGACATTGGTTCCAAATTCTACCAAGTAGTGGGACCTTCCTCTCCCACTCGCTTCAAGGTTCCCACCACTTCAGGCTTACTGTCCCATTTGCAGCTTGCGACCTACATCTTAAAAAGGGGGCCTACTGCAGCTGGGGATACTAGGGTCTCTAGCAATGGCAGTTTGGTACTCCAGGAAATGTGCAAACCTGAAAGCTTATGATAGAATTTCGATGGTCTTTTTCCCTTGGCAGTGTAAACGCACAATACTGGTTCTCTAACCAGAAACCTACTTCTGGTGGTAGGGATCCAGAGTGAAGGGTTTGCACTAGGGTAGGCAGCCTCTACTCTTAGATGCCAGATGGCAGCTATTTGTGCCTTCAAAAAACCATGTGGTGATCTCGAGAAGGCAGATAATAATCCCAAACCTCTCCTTCAGAGATGCCATGTACAAGATCATATCATTAGTTTCCTTCATTTCTGAAGGATCCTCCTTTTGTACCCATAGGGAAAATTCTACCAAGTAGTGGGACCTTCCTCTCCCACTCGCTTCAAGGTTCCCACCACTTCAGGCTTACTGTCCCATTTGCAGCTTGCGACCTACATCTTAAAAAGGGGGCCTACTGCAGCTGGGGATACTAGGGTCTCTAGCAATGGCAGTTTGGTACTCCAGGAAATGTGCAAACCTGAAAGCTTATGATAGAATTTCGATGGTCTTTTTCCCTTGGCAGTGTAAACGCACAATACTGGTTCTCTAACCAGAAACCTACTTCTGGTGGTAGGGATCCAGAGTGAAGGGTTTGCACTAGGGTAGGCAGCCTCTACTCTTAGATGCCAGATGGCAGCTATTTGTGCCTTCAAAAAACCATGTGGTGATCTCGAGAAGGCAGATAATAATCCCAAACCTCTCCTTCAGAGATGCCATGTACAAGATCATATCATTAGTTTCCTTCATTTCTGAAGGATCCTCCTTTTGTACCCATAGGGAAAATTCCCCTGCAGTTTCTCTCTTGCATGTGTCCTGCTCGCCATCACCTCCGCTGCAAGATTAAGCAAAATAGTTATCCCTTTCTCAGATTCCTCCCTGGGGGTTTGATTCTTTTAAGCCACAAAAGTTGTTTCTTCTTTCTATTTGAACAAAGACATTGCTCTTCCTACTTCTTTAGGGTGAAGATAATCCATGGTTGGTGGTGCATGCCTTGGATATGGATACAACAATAGAGGAGTACTTAAGCAGAACAGAATCAGTTTGCTCTTTGGAATTGTTACTGGTTTTCTTTGGGCCTGGGCAATAGGGCCTTAAGCCATCAACTGTCGCCATAAACAGGTGACTCCATAGAACCGTCTACAAGAAGTATGGTTATGGATAACGATGAAATCCTATCACCAACAGTGCTCCAGATAAGATTGTGACTTGGGGGTATTTTACTCTCTATTTTTGAAAGTTAGGAGTACAAAAAAAGTATGTCCCATTCCCAATGGGAGAATTCTATATGCGAGCAAACATATGTTATTGACTGTAAAACATGTTTTTGTAATATTGCTTTGTACCTAGTTATTCATGCAGATTACAAGATCAGTTTTTACCTCTTTGGCTCAGGCAGTAATAGTAGTTTCTTCCCGTGGTACGACATGCACTAATGGTCCAAACGTATGCATGGAATGGTGTGGGAGAGCAGGGAAAGTTCTGATGTCTGTCTGTTTCCTATTTTTGGTGGGAGTATTTTTACTCCCTTTATTTATTTTTTGGGAGTATTTACCTATTTCTTATGAGTACAAGTGGCTGATACACCTCTTATCCGTTGGGCTGATCACCAATAAGAATCCAGGGTTGTACTTGTACAGGGCTCTCTTCTTCCTGGGCTGTTTTTCAGAGTGTTTTTGCTATCTGCGATCTACCATGCTGCAAAATACCGGCCTCCATAAACCTATACAAAATACCTCACATGGGTTCTGCTTTATCAATTGGAGCTACAGCAATGCGCTTGGTGTATCACTGTGTGGTTAGTACCCTAAAACAGAATTTCACTGCTGTGCATCCCACAACGATTTGTGTGTTTGTTTTTTTTAATGTGTTTTTTCTTTTTTTTTCAGTCAATCAGATTTATTTCAGTAAAAAGTACCATAAAATCACAGTGCAGTATACAAGAAATACATAATGTAGAACCGTTTTTAAAAAAGAAAATAATAATAAATCCTGAAATAGCACTAAAAGGTAGTTCTGTGCCGTACAGTAACAACTTTTGAATAGCGCATAATACAAAAAATGGGTAGCGGACATAAACATTTTGCAAGTTGCATTCAATGAGGAGGCTAAATATACGTAGAATATTTTTTCCTAATGGCCAAAGCAATTCTCAGATAGGACAGTAGTGTCCAAGAAACCAAAGGAGAGTCGTCCAGCAGGATAAAGTGCATTGCAGGTCTACATTTGTTACAGTTACATTTGCATAATAACGTGAGTAAAGTGCAAGTGCAGACATTGTGGTAAACTGGACATAAAATGCAACAAGTCTTCAATATCCCCATTACACATATCACAAATGAAATTGTCAGATGGAGGGCCTGCCCATTTAGTGGTTACAGCCTTCAAATTAAGAATATTAAAACTCGTAATAAAATATTGTTCCTTTAAAAATCTAGACATTATTCGTTTTTTTTGAAGGACGATGGATGACAGTGAGGCATAATAATGATTGCTGCTTTTCATCAGCTCTACATTCTCCCATTGGGCCTCCAAGATCACATGAAGACTGTTTTTTTTAAAGGACTTGGCTACCTTGCAAGGGATAATAGAAGGATTTGTAAATACATGTTCGCAGTTCAGACTTCTGGATAGCTTTCTTAGGTCTGAAAGGAATGGACATGATTTTATTTCCAGACGATGACAACCAAATAATCATTCATTGTTGGGTTAAAAGCACGTTCACATTACCCCAGATGCGCAACCATAAAACATAGGCTCCAGTGAAAGTCTCACCTCCAGATGAACCGCAAAATTTGCTGAAGACAAAGGTAAACAAAGCAACTGTTTAAAAAAAACTTGTTTGCAAGGACATTGCCCCAATGGCTCATTACTTGTTTTGCTGTTGCAATAACCTTAGACTTTTAGCATTGCCTCCATTGATGAACATTTTGTATGTTTTTGCAAAACTATAGACACCACCGATCGCTTGGGCCATACTATTTGCTTGTTTATTGTAGTGTCTTGTACCAGAGAGAGATGAGGCAAAGGTCATGCCTAAATAATCATAGGATGTCACACGGCTTAGTTTAGTACTTTTGACTCTAGAGGTCTAGAGGAAGAAGGGCTGACCTGGCTTTTTGAAAGGTTAGTCTGGCAAATCAGCACAGCTGATTTACTTCCATTGTTTTCCAAATCAAGCCTATCCATAAAATCAGTATATACATCAATAAGCTTCTGGAGGTCCTTCAGCGTTCTTGCAATGAGAACCGTGTCATCTGCGTACGCCATTATAGGAATAGATAGCTTCTCAAAATGCAGTACATCTGCATTGCATGCCACAAGTTTCTCCATAAGCCTATTTATATATAATGAGAACAAAATTGGGTCTAATACACAGCCCATCTCACACCAGTGTCGACTGGAAACCACTCTGTGCATGGCCCATTGATACCACTTCTCACAGATGCTCTAAAATTCTGATGAACTTCAGGACAATTCTGGTCCCAAGGCACTGCCATACAATGTCCCTATTCACTTTATTGCACGCAGTCTTGAGGTCCATGAATGCAAGGTAGACCCTCTCCTTCAGCCACAATGATTTCACCACCACCAGGTATACCTTTGTGGTCTGCTCATTTGTACCTATGCCTTCTTTGAATCCCAATTGGAATTTAGACAGGATGTTTTCCCTACATACTCATGTTTGTATTTTACCCAGAATAACTGTACCAAAGATTTTAAACTGAGAATTTAAAAGTGAGATGGGGACCTCAGCCCCCGCCCGAAGGCCCTCCAGGAACAATTTATAGCAGATGCCCGGCTACCACACCTCTCAGAAACAGACAGATCCGCCCTGGAAGCCCCAATTTTGACTGAGGAGGTGGAAGAAATACTCAAAACTCTGAAACCCAGGGCCTCGGGCCCAGATGTCTTTCCTCCAAAATTTTACAAACTCTTTCGCCCCTTGCTGCTACACCCAATGACAGAGCTCTTTAATTCTTTTCGGGACACGGGCACTATAGCGCCCTCTATGCAAGAGTCTACCACAAACATGCTACTGAAACCCGGCAAGGACCCAAAGGAGTGTTCGTCATATAGGCCGATATCCCTGCTCAATGTGGATGCTAATGCATACTCAAAGGTCCTGGCGAACAGGTTGGCGCAAATCCTTCCATCCATCATAGATCAGGACCAGGCAGGGTTTATCAGAGGGAGAAGCACCGTGGACAACATCCGGCGAGCGCTTAATCTCATCGAAGTCGCTTTTGTCAGGGTGGACTGGAACTTCATGCGCCTCACACTGGAGGCATTCCGGTTTGGCCCAATTTTCCAGAAAATGGTGCTAGCAAACTACAAAGCCCCGAAAACATCACTCCGGCAGAATCAGAAGACCTCGTCCCCAATCCAGCTCTCATGCAGGACGAGACAAGGCTGTCCGATCTCCCCGCTGATCTTTGCTCTGGTCATGGAACCATTCGCCCAAAGGACGCGAGCCAACGAGCACATCACCGGGCTATAAATAAACGGCGAACGATTTAAGATCTCCCTGTATGCCGACGACGTGATTATCTCCATCACCAAATGCCAATCTTCCTTGCCCGCCATCCTAACTGAGCTGGAGGCGTTCAAAAGAGTGGCTGGATTCCAGGTGAACTACCCCAAATCAGAGGCATTGGGCATCAACCGGAGCGCTCCACTTATAGCAACCCTCTGGACACTCTGCCCGCTAACATGGAGCACCTCCTCAACGGCCTGCCTGGGAATATGCCTCACAGCGGACCCGAAACGGCTGTACGCTGCTAATTTCCCTCCGTTATTGAAGGACCGGAGAAGGACCTCCAACGATCGGACAATCAAGAAATTTCCCTGCTGGGAAGGGATCACAGCATGTAAAATGAACCTCCTCCATAGACTGCTGGACTTGTACTCCGCTCTCCCGGTCCCTCCCACAAAACAGGCCTTGGAACAATTAGAGGAAGCTGGCAAAATGTGTGTGGAGGGGACGCAGAGTTAGAAAACCCTTGAGGGTCATGACTGGGGTTGGCTTCGGGCTGCCCTACCTGATGAACTACTTCCTGGCTGCCCAACTGGCGAGTGCTGCGGCCTGGGCGAGCCTTGAGTCACCCCCCCCCTCCCAAAATGGTCACGCATTGAGCAAACTAGATGCCGGCCCCAACTATACTCCCTATTACATATCCCAGGGCCCCACCGGAGCCACGGACCACAGGTGTTATCGTTGAGGCCGGGCGTGGGCCCAGCGGAGGAGGACAATGCCCAGGGGCCTGAGTCTGCTTTACCCGGTCATTAGGAACCCTGACTTCAGGCCAGGAATGGAGGCAGCCCACTTCAGCCGATGGACCGAAGGGGGCCTCGGATCCCTCTCCCAACTCTACGAGGGCAACAACCCGCTCAGCTTCGAGGAATGTAAAGATCGCTTTCAGTTGACGGAAAGAGAGCGGTTTGCATACGCCCAGCTTCGCCACTGGATCTCGCAGCCCACAGTCCATCTGGGAGCCACCCGGGACCTACACCCACTTGAACAGGCGATGGGGAAAGACACAGGCCAGGGTCGGATCACTAAAATATATCGCCTCCACCAGGAGGACATGCTAAAAGTTAGACCTACATACATACCCGGATGGGAGGCGGACCTGGGACACTCCATAGAAGACCAGACATGGGTGGAGATGTGGTCTAGGATCAACTCGACATCCAGATGCATTACAAGCAAGGAATGCACGCTAAAGCTCCTTCACCGTTGGTACTACTCCCCAGTCCGCCTGAACTATATCAACGCTGATATAGACCCGAGCTGCTGGAGACGATGCAGCGAGCAGGGATCCTTTTTCCACATGTGGTGGGGATGCCCGACAGTGCAGTCCTGGAGGGAGGTACTGCAGATCGTTGAGGACGTCACCCAGCGCAAACTACCGATGGACCCGCAGGTGATCCTTCTCGGGGTGGCGAGCCCAGACTGGCAGATCGCCCTGTTTTGGGATAGCAAACTGCTTACAAACTTACTGCTAGCAGCCAAGGTCACAGTGGCGCGGAAGTGGAAAGCGCAGGAGGGTCCTCTTTTGGCCCTCTGGTGGATAAAGGTTTGGGAGATCTTGGTGGCGGAGAATGTCACAGCGGCCAAGGAGGGTTCTCTCCACCGCTTCACTGACTGCTGGGCCCCAGTACTGGACTATCATTCCTGATTCCCGGCGTTAACATTTCAACCCCGCCTGATATCGAACTTTCTGGGCCCCCAAAGCCCTGACGGGTCTCCAACCCTTCAGAGCATCACAGAATAAAGGGGCGGCGAGGGTGGGACCACTGGGAGGGAGTACTGATCAAGCCGTATGCATATTAACTGTGAAGAGAGTCACAATAACAAATGTAATGGACAGTAAACGCTGTAACCGTAATAAATTGTTAAAAAAAAAAAAAAAAAAAAAAAAGTGAGATGGGTCTATAAGAATTCTGCAAGTCTCCCTGGCCTTTCTTATAAATTTGAGATCTAACTGCAGACTGCCGTGATTCAGGAAAACCTTTGTGTTCATTGAACACTAAAATGGTAAGGACAGGTTCCCAAAATTCTTGCAGTACATTTTAAATGAATCTACTGGAATATCATTTGACCCAGGACTCCAGTCTGATATTTGGTTACATAATGAAACTTGAACTTCTTCCAGCACTAGTTTGGACTACTTTGTTTTGTCTTATAAAGACTGCCAAAGTGGGTCACTCATGCCGAAGCTGAGACATTGGGCTTGCCGCCGGACTCGTAAAACATTACCGCTGCCTGACTATCCAGTGCCACCGGGCTATTCCAAGTGGGGCGGCTGCGAAGTCGGGCGCCAGTAATTTTCGTTAATCCCCATTCCCATTGAGTTCCATTGGACTCTGGGAGTGGGAACACAGAAGCATCGGCACCGTTGTTAACGGTGCTGGTGCTTCTGTGACGGCTTTGCCTACCGTGACTGATGTGCCGGTCAGGGTCAGACCTCTCGGGCACAGCGGCTCCGGCAGGCAAACCCGTACTTTGCCTGTCAGGAAACGAGGGTGCTGGTGAGCTTACCGGCACCCTTATTTCCAGACCAGCAAACTCGGCATGAGGCCCATTGACTGTTTTTATTATGATTCCCAAGATGCGTGGGGCCATAGTTAACCACGTCCCAAAACACTTTGGAATTCTTTTGTACCACAGCCTCGGAAATGTCTTCCCACGCCATCATTTCGAACAATGGGGGTCATTACGAGTACGGCGGTAGGGGGTTAACGGCACCAGTAAGGATGCCGGTGCCGTTAACCCCCTACCACCGCATTCCAAGGTCCCTTAGCGGGTCCCTCTAAGGGCGGCTGGTAAAACCAGCCGCCCTTAGCGGGAGCCGTTAAGGGCCCATGGAGCAAATGACGGGCCCGCTATTAGCTCCTTCCCCATTCGCATTGAGCCCTATGGGGGCTCAAATGGGAATGGAGAATGGTTGTCAGAAGGAATGACCCGGTAAGTCCCCATTCTGACTACCCGGACCCAGACCCAGTTTTGGAGGCAGCCATGGTGCAAATAGCACCATGGCTACCTCCAAACTCGTAATGACCCCCAATGTCTTGCTTTCTGCAGTAGTTTTTTATACTCCTTGCGCGCAGCAGTAATCAGCGCTCCGGTACTATTGGGTGATTTTAGAAGGGAAAGTAAATATTTTATTGGGGCTACGCCAGTCCAAATTAAACCAAGAATACTTGCGGAGAAAATTGGCTCAGATTCTTCTCCTGCATAAAAAAGATGTCTGAATCTGTGACATGATAGCCGCATAGGATGTCAAAATTACAATGGATGACATTGGATAGTCTAAATCTGTCATAAAAAGCCGTAGTTGGACATGATAATATCATCTTGGATCAATGGACCTTTGGCCTCCTCCCATCTAATCACTTTCTTAGCGGTGGCCAATGTAACATTGTTGGTATGAGGAAAGACCAGGCTCATAATAATAATACAACTAGGCCAAGGTACCTGTAATAAAATGATTACAATACAAATTGGAAACTACCTTAAAGTCTATAAGAAGATTCCATTAGGATGTAGACATAAAGAAGCAATCAATGGTGGACTTGCCAAGATGACCACAGAACATATACATGGGCAATCATTGGAATGTCTACCATTTACTGATCTCATACCCCAAGCCAATAAATGAGAACAAAACCATGGGCCCCTAGAGCACATACGAGGGTCAGTCATTCTTCAGCATGGGGTCTGGCATGGATTCACATGTTCATGAATGTTCCACATCGTCCGGCTGGGAATCCTCAGTTAAAAGAAACAGTTTCACTTTCACTTTTAAAACTATTTCTCCAGATCCAAGATGGCTGCCGTGGGTAGAGGTCATGCTTCAGAGGCTCGCCGCACAGAATGCATTAAAAAAGCAACATTGGCAGTGGAAAAAACATCTCACCGAGGGAGAACGAATCGGAGCAAAGCTTCCAGCATTAGACCGAAGCCGGATGTGGCGTATGTGAAGGTATCATCCCTGTGGCGGCCCACAGTGAGGGATTGGCGGACAGCTTCAGCAGCAACGGACGCGGCGACCCCCCGTCAAGCGCTAAGGGAAAAGGAATTGATACAGACACGGAAGAACGGGTGGATCGCTCCGCCCCAACCCCGACATAAGAGGAACAAGGAGAGTGAGGCTGTCCTGGGCAGACAAAGAACAGTGCACAAACTTGTGACCCCAGGGAAGGGAAAGAAGAGAGCCAGCGGCAAGGAGCCCCTCACGATAAGAAGGGGCCTGTCCGTGGCAAGCCAGGGGTGCCACACCAAGAGTGGCAAAGAAATGGAGAAGCTCATCGAGGAGCGATCTCCGTTTGGAGACTGAAAGGGGACGCGGAGAACATAGAGGTAACACCCCGGCGCAGCCCACAGTTCGGAGCGGGTGGGCATGATTGGCAGCAACGGCGAGGCCACACAACCGCCTAATCTTTAAACAAAAGGAATAGGCAGTGGCACGGGAAAGTAGGGAAACACCCAGCCCCCAACATAAAAAGACCAATGTGAGAGGGACCTCCCGGGGCGGACTAAGATAATTTACAACTTGCGGCGACCACAGGGACTAGGAAGGAAAGGGGCAGCAGTGAGAGCGCCTCAAGGAACAACCGTGCAGTCACCCGCACAAATCTTGAGGCACGCTGGGTGGGTGGAGGGGTCAGGCCACTGCAGTCAAAGATAATTGTGAGTTGGGGTACTCCCCCCAGCCCCCTATAACACGCAGCGATAGCAGGTCACAAGGTCCCTTATGGCCCACAACTGGGTGCAAAGACAACATATGGACACACAGGCGCAAGGGCCATTCAACATACTTAACACTCCATGGAAGAGAGTGAAAAAGGGGGCTACTGACACAATGCCTAGCTAAATGAGAGACAGTAGCCCAGGAAGGAGAAGTGGGGTCAGTGAACCATAAGACAACTACAAGGTCCTGGTCCAACAAACCTCCCCAACCAAAACAGATAGCGAGCATAAAACGACCCGGGGGCTACAGATTCAACATCGACCCCGCGGGGTGGAGGCAAGAAGCAAACCTCACCAAACCAAGAGACATGCAGAGCTGATTCAAGGAATTCCAGTACCAGTTTATGGCCTCTTTTCAAACACAATTTGAGACATTAAAAGTTGAAATGACACAATCAATACTGGAACTAAAAACGGATATTGCAAAGCTGGAGGAAAGAATGGACACAGTGGAAAGAGCACCTCAAAGTATGGAAGAGGACTTGCAGAAGATGGAGGAGACCCTGGAACATATTGCACGCCTGACACAAAACCTGGAGTTACAAAGTGAGGACCTGGAAAATCGCTCGGAGATCCAACATAACAATTCAAAATCTTTCATAACAAATGGAGGATAACTAATTGAAATCAACAACCCAGCAAGTCTTTGCAGAAATGTTAGCGGACGGACGAAGCAGAGGACGTGGTTCAGATAGACCTGGTACGCAGAGTAGGCCCACAAAGAACAGGGGAAACGCCCCCGGGGCGTCCTAGTCGCAATCACATCCTATGGACAGAAGGAAATGATCCTGAGGAAAGTGAGGATAGCAGGCCAAGTCCAAATCAACAGAGAAGAGGTGCAACTATATCAAGACCTAGCACTAACCACATTACAGAAGAGAAGGCAGATGGGGCCAGTGGTGACATTTCTAGCGTCAAAGCAAACAAGGTACAAATGGACGTTTCCTTTTTGATTGCTTTTTATGTGGGAAGGAGGTCAGCAACAGAATCGCCACATGCGAGAAAGGTGAACTAATTTTGAACTTGCAAGGAGGCACGCAGGATGCGGATGAGGAACAACGAAGAGGGGACAGACATTGTAGGAAGCCGTTGGAATGGAAAAAGATCACAAGCAGTGGCATAAAAGCTAACAGGATTTGAAGGGCCAGTAGAGGCCAGAGACGGAAAGCAGTGCTCGCAAGGTTGACAAGTAATAATGGGGATGAGAACAATAAGTATATCCCAGTAGGGACAGAAACTGCCAATGTTACAGGGAGCAAAGTGCCCATAGGGGGCGGTATCAGTGAAGAATCGTGAAACGTAGACTTGGGTTTAGCATTCCCCACGCGGATTTCTCTGGGAGGTATGAGGGCCTGGCACGGTGGACACAGTGTCTGAGCGATCATAGGAGCCTGGTCCCTCCTCAGAGTGTTTGGGAGAAAGGGGGGGGTTAGGGGCAGTTGGGGAAGTTGGGATTAAGGGGGAAATTGGGGGGGGGATAAGAAGAGGAGAGTAAGAGGGTGGGTGGGGAATCAAGGTCCTAAAAACGACAATGAACAGAGGGGACGGCGACCAGGATGGCGTCATCTAAAGTGTTAATTTATAATGTAAGTGGACTTAATACCCCCATTAAAGGAAAAAGGTAGAGCAGCTGCTGAGAGGGACGAAAGCGGACGTACTAATTTATCGGGAAGGACACATTAAGAAATCCGACAGACACCATTTTAAGACTGCAAGGGAGGGCAATATCTTTTTCTGGACATAATAGAGATTGTAAACAAACGCTGGCCTTGATTTATGCCCCCAATACCGGCCAGGGTGGTTTTTCTAAAGGGGGTCCTTTCCAATCTGGAAGACTTTACATGGTTTGAAATTATTATGGCTGGGGATCTCAACTTACTATGGGACCCCAACCTGAACAGGAGCACCACTAAACTAGCGTGGGCACAGGCCCCATCAAGGGCAGTGAAAATCAAAATGAAAAGGCTAACACTTCATGATGTATGGAGGGCGGTTAGGGGACAAAATCGAGGATACACATACTACTTTCAGGTTCACTCCTCACAATCAAGGATCGATTATATTTGGGCCTCAACAGGATTAGTGGGTAAGGTAAAAGATATTGATGTAGGATCCATCTCTCTCTCTCTCTCTGACCATGCCTCAGTCACGGCAGCATTCATAATGGGGCACGCTAGAAGGGGTTTATGGAAGTGGAAGTTCCCATCAGAACTGCTACGAGACACGGTCATAGTAGACTCCAGTGGGAAAATAGAGCAATATTTCTCGTGTAACGACACAGGGTACACACAACAGGGGGTATTATGGGATGCATTTAAGGCAGTGTTGAGGGGGAATTGATAGCCCTAAAAGCGAGGAGAGACAAAGACGCAGGTGGGAAGAGGAACTGGAGCGGAAACTAAGAGATTCAAGGGGAAATGTTCAAGAATCCAACTAAGAAGCAAAGTCTAGCCCTAAGACTTATACAGGGCCAACCAGGAATGTTGCACAACAAACAAGCAGGAAAAGCACTCGTATTCCTAAAACACTGGTACCATATAAGGGGCAACAAGGCAGATAAGCTTCTGGCAAGGCAACTAAAGGCTAAGGAGAATAACAGAACAGTTATGAAGCTTCGGGATAAACCGGGGCAGATGCAGACAAAGGATGAGGACATGGTTGAGATTTTACGGGAATATTATCCAATATTGTACAAATCAGACAACCATTGTCCCGATAAACAGGAGAAATGTTTAGAAGACATGGATCTCCCCCGAATCACGGATGAGGAAAGGGAAACCCTAGAGGGAGTTATAACAGTGGAAGAATTGTGGAAAGCGATTTTAAAAATCTGCCAAGCAATTAAGCACCAGGCCCAGACGGATATCCGGACTGAACAATATCAGGACATCCTGGCTCCTAAATTAACGAAATTGTTTAATACGTTTAAAAAGCAAGGCAACATCACTCGATCAATGAACGAGGTGAAACTGATGGTGTTTCCAAAACGGGGGAAGGACCCAGAGCTTCCAGGGTCATACCGCCCGATAGCCCTGATAAATCTAGATGCGAAGCTCTACGCTAAGCTGTTTGCAGATACGATATCACACTTGCTCCTGGCACTCATTGCTCCCGATCAGTCAGGGTTCATTCCAACAAGGCAAACATTTGATAATACTCGTAGGGTATGTCATGTAATAGCAACAATGGAGAAAACGCATAAGCCGGCAATTCTCGTTTCACTGGATGCAGATAAAGCATTCGACAGGGTGGAGTGGACGAAACTTTTCAAAAACCATGAAATGAATGGCGTTTGGACAGAACTTCCTCCATATGGTAAAAGCCAATTACCACTTGCCTCAGATGCGGGTCGCCGTAAATGGAATAGTGTTGGAACTGGTTAACCTAGGAAAGGGTACGAAACGGGTGCCCGCTAACGCCGTTTTTGTATGCGATATTCCTGGAGCCATTATTGGCTAGAATAAGGGACACAGATGGGGTAAAAGGGATACAGATGGCGGGAGGGGAACACAAGACTATAGCGTTTGTGGACAATATGTTAGTGGCAGTAACGGACCCAGGAATCTCCATCCCAGAGCTTATGAAAGAACTAGATAATTTTGGGATAATATTTGGACTTCAAATTAACCGTCAAAAATCAGAAATACTAAACCTAACTGAAGAACAGGATGTAGTGGGGGAAATATCCCAAGATATGCAGTTGAAATGGGTGAAAACAGGGATTACCTAACTTGGAATATCATTGACATCGACACTAGGCCAAATGTGTAGAGCAAACTATTCGACCTATTAGAAATAATTAAATCAGATGTAGGGAAATGGAACCCCTTAAACACATTGTGGTGGGGGAGAATGGTGGCAGTTAAAATGGCGATCCTACCAAAGCTGCTATACCATTTTCAAGCCCTACCCGCAGAATACCAAAAGTGTTTTTCTCATCCATAAATAAAGCTTGAAAGACGTATATATGGAAACATACCCCAAGAATAGCGATGCCAGCGATGACGGCACTGAGACATCAAGGAGGACTAGCACTCCCCCACTTACGCAGATACTATGAAGCGGGCCAGTTGAGGATGGTGAAGGAATGGTTCGCCGAGACCGCACAATGCATATGGGCAGAGCAGGATAGGGCGGTGGCGGTATCCCGACTATCTGGATTACTATGGTTCAAGGGTCAACATAGGCACCCGAATGTTAGGATTAGTGAAATGATGAGAGTGGGGGTCGAGATATGGGATGCATCAATTAAGATGAACACTGTCGACATACCCCTCCCCATTCCTACCAATACTTGGGAATCCTGATTTTCAAGCAGGTATGGAGATAAACTCGTATAAGAAGTGGGCAAAGGCTGGGTGTCAGACGATAAAGGACATGTACCAATAGGGAAACTTGTGACATTACAAGAATGCACCCAAGCATTGGGGCTAACGAGGAAAGCTACTTTTAAATACATAAAACTTAAGCACTGGCCGGTAACCCCCCACTTAAAGCAAATGGCCACTAGACAACTGACACCTTTTGAGACATATATGGCAACAAACATGGGCTTGGCGAAACTAGTATCGAACCTATATAGGTTCCTGAAAACACAGGGGCAGGAGACCCGGTGGAACTATATGGTGAAATGGGAAAAAATCTCTAGGGGCAACAATAACAAAAAGGCAGTGGGAATATACATGGGGAATCATTCCAAAACGTACACGCTCAATAAAAGTGAGGGAGATGTGGCAAATAATCCTCCTCCAATGGCACTTTACACCAGAGAGGCTGCACGCCATGTTCCCCACAACTTCAGATAGATGTTGGAGAGGGTGCACAGGGAAGGGAGACTGGAAGCGTATTTGGTGGAGTTGTCCGACTATACAACAATTCTGGTGGGAAGTGAAAAAACAGGTGGGCGAGATGGTACAAAGTACAGAGCAACTTGAGGAAAGGGTGTGGAAGGGGGGGCGAGGGAACCGGGTCCGGGGAACCTCACTTAGGCACAAAAAAGGGGCTTAATGATCGTAGTAATTGCAGCATGGATGTCGATCACCTAGCAATGGAAGAAAAAGTCGGCACCCACGATATACGAATGGTTGCAAAAAGTCTGGCACTTCGTTTCTCTCGAATGGGTAACCTACCATCTACAGGCGGCACAGGAGGCATTTTACGGACGAATGGGGACAGGTGATTCGGCTCCTACAGAATTACTATATGCAACAATGGTGTCCCCATAACATTCAAATAATGGACATCATACACTCGTAAGGAACCTACACAGGGATAGGATTCTGCACTCTGGAGGGGGGGGGGGGGGGGGGAGTTGGGGAATGTTAATGGACTAAATGTACCTTTTTGTTTATGAAAATGAATAAAAAGAGGTTAGGAAAAAAAAAAAGATTTCTCCTCTAAACCAATCGCTGTGCTTTGGGTCATATTGCCCCCATCCAATGACAGTCCTCTCCCTAAGCGCCGCCTATGGCAGAAATCTTCACATTTTTACAGCACGCTTTAGTGTTGGGAGTCTCTCTCCAAGCTATTTTGTACTTTTTTCCATGTTTTTTCACAGAAAAGTTCTATTTTTGTTCCATCTGAGCCCTTTTGCTCCTATGTACATCGTGCGGCAACAGGGATCAGTTGTCAGTAAAGTTGCCTGCTACTCAAGGGCCATTGTTTGTCGAACTATCTGGAAGGCCGACTTGGGCCTACTTCGTGCCCTTTGACCATGACGGAGGAGAAAAAGGAGGGAAGGACCCCCTTCAGACCCTGCACCCAATGCCTGCTAAGGAACGTCTTTGTGGAGGACAAGCATCAAAAGTGTCTGTACTGCCTTCACCTGGACCACAACGAGGATGGGTGTGAGATATGCTGAGTTTCTTGAAGAAAGACAGGCATAGCAGGCTGGTGGCATGGCTCAAGTCGAGCAAGGCCCCTAATCCCTCCTCCAAGCGGGGTCATGCATCACCCAGGACTGGTTGGTACGAGGAACGGTCTCCCTCCAAGAGGAGGTCAAAGTCCTTTGAGGACGGCCCATCCGTGAGGGTCCAAGATGAGGCCAAGAACTGCAAGGCCGATTCCACCGGGTTCGCTGCTGATGTGGTTCCCAGGTTGGATAGACCGCGACCGCCATCGCCATCGCCGTCCACCATCTCAGCTAGCCTGACAAAGGGTTCATTGCCATCTGGTTAAACCTCAAGTCCTCCACCGTGGCCATGTTGGGGGACAAATCGGAGAAACAAAGGCCAGAGGAAGAGAAGAAGGCCTCACAGCCCAAGCAGGCTCACCCGGCGCAGCCAAAGACCCTCCGACCACTTTGTCGGCATCCTCTGCGACGACCGCTACAGCGAGAGGTTCAGACCCAGCAAGGGAGGTCCCTATAGTGCAGAGAGTATCCGTGCCTCCCAGGTGCAACCTGGCCACTGAGGCAGCAGCGAAGGCTGCAGGCACCCCTGGGGGGTGGGGGGAAGGCACCGGTTAATATTGCAGTACTCAGACCTCAGGAGGGAAAAGGGGGGGGCGAGGAGGCCCCAAAGCAGCCCTCCAAGGTTCCATACGATCAGCCAATGGACATCTACTCCACGGACGACGACCAATTGTCCGTCCATGAGGAAGAAGGTGTCGCAGAGCCTAGCACTCCATCATTCACTCCCCAGCTGAGGGACATATCCGTGGACATCCTATCAACTCTCCACACCCTAGTGACAGGGATCCAGCAAAGGTTGCCTCCAACACTGGCACCTGTTGTACTGCAGGCCCCTGAACAGCCTCCACGTAAGAAGAGGAAGCATCACCCGATGTCACCGCATCAGCCTCCTCCACCACGTTGGGACCCGACTCCACAAGTTGATCCGGATACACACAAAGACACTGGTACGGATACAGCGATGGGAACCGACGAAGATGAGGGCTTCGTCCCAGCAGCCAATGAATCACTGCACCTGGGCACTCCTCACCGAAGCTCTCCACCAGAAGACGGAAGTTCATTCCACTCTATCTCCAGGACCTCCGAGCTGTTGCAACTGGTGCCTGAGAAAACCAAAAAGGAGAGCTTCCTATACCAGCGACGGGAGGCCAAGAGGAAAACTATCATGTCAGTACCCTTTTTTGGACGACATTTGGGAAGAAGGCCGGCCCTCATGAAAAATCCATCCACGACTCCGCCAAAACGAGACAGGTTGGAGAAGAAATACAGGGTGCTGGACTCCGCACCCATGGGCTTAAGGTCACAACCGTCACCGGACTCAGTAATGCTTGACGCCGCAAGAAAACATTCCGCCAATCCGGCCTCCACATCATCGGTCCTCCTGGAAGAAGGGGGAAGAAGATGGACGCCATAGGGAAGAGTCATCTGCACAGCAGCATCCACGATCAAGGAGGCTAATGCTCTGGCTGTCTTGTCCCGATACGACTGGGAGCTCTGGTACAAACTGGGTCCTATCCTGGAATTCCTTCCTGACGACAAGAAAACCAAAGCCCTCCAGGAAGGGGAGGTGGCATCGGACCATGCCATTACGGTGGCAGTGGACCTCGCCGACCGGGTTTTCGACAGATGGGGGAAACGGCATTTGCCTTCGTCGGCAGGGATGATTGAAGGCCACTATCTTTCACCAGGATGTTCCTGCAAAGGTACTGGATGTGCCTTTCGATGGTGAAAACCTGTTCGGTAAGGCGGTCGACGAATCCCCTCGAGCCATATAGACAGACACAGAGATGGGGCTTTACCTTGGCACTCTGCAACAGCACTGCATGTTGTCTTTTCGCTCCTCTAGGGGAAAGTTGAGCAGATCATCCAATGGATACTCCACATCGTACAGGCATCCTCCCCAATCCTTCACGCAGGAAGCCTACAGGGGTCACTCCCAGGCCTACGGTAGCGGAGGTCAGCGTCGCCATCGCCCACAGGGCACGGCGCCGGCATCCAAGCGAGCCTGAACCTGCCAATACGTCGGGCCCCCACTCGTGCACCCCAGTGCAAGGCCGGCTGACGAGGTTCGTCAGCGCGTGGAAGAAAACCATTGACAGATGGGTGCTGGATGCTCTCGCTCAGGGATATAAATTGGAGTTCCAACTGAGGTTCCCTCGTATTCCACTGGTTCCCCATCAGGAGCAGCACATCCCTCAGCTCCTAGAAGAAGTACGAGCCATGTTACGGAAAGGGGTGATAGAGCTTGTTCCCCAATGGCTCCGAGGCACCAGAGTCTATTCCAGATACTTTCTGGTCCGAAAGAAGATAGGGGGTTTGAGACCCATCCTGGACCTACGCCGTCTGAACAAATACCTAAAGTCCCAAAAATTCAGGATGGTCACATTGCAACATGTGCTGGGTCAACTGGAGGAAGGGGATTGCCCCACGTTGTTGAACCAAGAGGATGCCTACTTCCATGTCCCCATCCAGAGGAAACCTCCAAAGTTCTGCGATTTGTGGTACAAGGCCAACACTACCAGTTCAAGGCCCTATTGTTCGACTTAGTCGTACCCCAAGGGCGTTTGCAAACTGCCTTGCCCCGGTGGTGGCCTATCCACGTCTGCAGGGCATACACGTGTACCCGTACCTGGACGATTGGCTAGTACGCGCCCGTTCCCGGGCGTTGGCTGCTGAGCACACGAAGGAGACTGTCCGAAAGCTGACTGAGCTGGAGTTCTCCGTGAACTATCAGAAGTCCTGCTTAATGCCATCGCAGAACACGCTGTCCTCGGCGCCAGACTCAACACCATGGCTTGCCTGGCATCCCCCTCGGTGGAGAGGCTAGCAGCCATTCAAGGGAAGGTACAGCACTGGTCGTCGGCGAAGACGGCCACGGTTCGGGCCATCAAGTCATTGCTGGGCATCATGTCGTCCTGCATCAACCTTGTCCATCTCTGCAGGTTGCAAATGCGACCCCTACAGGAATTCTTGGATGCACGTTGTGGATACAAGTGTCCAGGATATTAGCAGACAAGATCCCCTTCACGAGGAGCTCTGGCGGGCGATAGAGTGGTGGGGCATACGCACCCACCTCGCCCAGAGTATGGGATTTCAAACCTCGCCATAGCAGGAGACAGTCACCTCTCTGGAAGGTTGTGGAGTGTACACCGGACAACTACACGCCAGAGGTCTGTGGCTTCCATGGAAGAAGGATCTACACTTCAACATCCTGGAGCTACGGCCAGTGTTCAGGGCCCTCCAGTCTTTCCTGCCATCTCTGAGAGGCAAGGTGGTGAGGATCTTCACGGACAACACCATCACCATGTTTTACGTCAGGAAGCAAGGGGGCACCCAATCCCCAGCGCTCTCCAAGGAAGTTCAGGGCTTGTAGCATTGGGCCATCGGACAAGGGATGTTCCTCGTCCCGTTCCACCTGGCAGGCTTCTAGAACACTGCTGCCGACTCCCTCAGCAGGGAACTGCACTCCTGCCACGAGTGGGAACTTCATCAGGATCAGTTGGACCGTCTGTTCGTCAAATGGCGCAGACCCCCGATCGACCTTTTCGCCACAGCGTCAAACTCAAAATGCCAGATGTTTGCCAGCAGATTCCACCAACCGAGGAGCATGGGGTGACACATTCTCCTTCCTGTGAGAAGGTCAGTTTCTGAACCCTTTTCCCCCGTTTCCTCTCCTGCTACGTGTGATCAACACACTAAGGGCAAGATGATACTCATCGCCCTGTGGCCGAGGCAGAATTGGTATCCAGACCTACTCGGCCTGTCAGTGACTCCTCCCGTCAAGTTGCTGGTACTTCCGGACCTGCGCACCAGGGAGAAAGCTGCAATTCTTCATCATGACCCAGGATCTCTGAACATGAAGGCATGGCTCCTGCAGCTTTAGCTTTTGGATGTTATGCGCTGCCAGCGGACTGCAGGTAGGTACTTGCCAAAGCCAGGGCAAAGTGCTACGGCTAAAGGTGGAAGCCTCTTTGTACGTGGCGCTGGCCGCAGAAGATTACCCCTCTGAGGGTCTCTGCCACACAGCTTCTTCCATACTTCCTTGGCCAAGGCTGGTCTGGCTCGCGCATCCATCAAGGTACACCTGGCAGCCATCTCATGCTACACTCGATCCCCGGGAAAATCCTCATTGTGGTCCCACAGACCCGTCAAGGAGTTTCTCAAGGGGCACTGTTGATCTTTCCCGCTGATGAAGGCGCCTGCCCCGGCATGGGAACTCAATGTAGTCCTGACCAGATTCATGGTGGCACCTTTCGACCCTATGCATCAAGCCCTCCTCAAGTTTCTCTCGTGAAAGATGACGTTCCATACTGATTATTTATTGTTTGCTTGTTAGGTGCTTATACAATAAGAAAATGCCGTTTCAAAGCGCCTTTGTGGCCATCCCCTCAGCCAGACGAGTGGGCGAGATCCAGGCCCTGTCTTGCAAGCAGCCATATCTGACTTTCCATGAATCGAGGGTGGTGCTACATACGCACCCCACATTCATGCCGACGGTCCTGTCGGAATTCCACCTCAACGAACCTTTGGCATTGCCCGTTTTCTTTACAAACCCTTAGCCTGCGGAGAGGACCTTGCATTCGCTGGACGTTGCTCATGCCTTGAAATTCTACATGGCACGCACTAAGAGTTTTCGAAAGACTTCTCTATTGTTTGTGAACTTTGGGCCTATGACTCATGGGAATGCCTTGTCCAAGCCTTCCATCTCAAGATGGCTCTCCGGCTGCATCATGCACTGTCATTGGCTGGCTAACCATCCTCTGCTGGGCCATTCGAGAGTCCACACTACCAGAGCGATCGCTGTGACTACAGTGTTCCTTTCTCATGTGCCCCTGCTCGACATCTGCAGGGCTGCGACGTGGAGGTCCACGCATACCGTCACAAGGTTCTACTGCATCGATGGGGATTACAGGGAGGAGTCCAGAGTCGGCCAGGCAGTGCTACCCAACCTGTTCACTTGAGGTGAGTCTGTGGGATATTTTGACCCATCCAAGTGTGCCCCACTGCCTCCATTTACAAATGGGGAAAGAAACCGCCAAAAATGGATGCTCTAACCCCTGTGTGTGCAAAAATCTGCAAAACTGCGTTGGGGTCACAACCACAAAAGGCTGCACACCCTGCCACACATGGTCAAGGGGGGGGGGGTGAAGACAGAATTCTGTTACATTCAACATGGAGAAAGGCACCAGAATTGTCCTGAAAATTGAAAATGCCTTCTAAAATGTAGCTTTGCAACCTTCAAAGTGCTGTTTTGGCGCTAGATCCATTTATTTTCCAGTGAATCCTTGAGAGTAAAAGGGTTACAGATCATCCAGTGTGGCTCAGAGGAGCCGGGCCTCATTGACTAACAGCAGCTAAGAAATGTATCTCATGAAAAACCAGCCCAACATTTGTTTTCAGTTTCACAGGAAAAATGCGGCTAAAATGGCAACATGTAACAAAGTCAACTGTGCAGGCAGAAACTCCAAACAAAAGGCTGGATACATATATCCAGACTGCAAGCAAATCCCAGAACTTCAGGAAAGAACTGGTGCTGAATAAAATGTGTATGCTGCAGAGGAAAATCTGATTTAAAGGACTCCGTTAAAATGTGATAAAGGGGAACTAACGGCAGACAAAAAGCCCAATAGGTGCCCAGCGCTTGCACACCAACCAATCCATACAAAAGGGACTAAAAGCTGCAGGTTTAGATGTAGGGGTGGGTATACTGCCTATATTAGCCACTGTAGAGAAAGATCATACACAAGGAATTCCAAATACACTGTGCCACAAAAAGTCCAAGTTTAGGGTTGCAATGTTGCATTTAATTGTACACAGGAAGTCAGCCTGACACGTGTTTCGAGCTATCCAGCTCTTCTTCCGAGGGCTTTTGAGAGTGCGACCCTTGCTGAAAGTAAAGCTGGGGTTAAGATCAATCCAATTTGCAATGTTTTTGTCCAGATGCAGTAAATGCCAGTGTTTTCTGAAATTGTTATACACTTTGGAAACTGTCTGCATTGTATCTGGTAATAAGGCAAATTTTCTGAATAGATGTGGTACGTGGTCGAGGTACCTCTCTCTTTAGCAATTGAACAGCTTTCTCAACCTTGTTGATAATATGCTTTTTGTAACACCTTGCTTTGAATTTGGATTTGATGCAGGCGCTTTCTGACTCAAAATCAGTAGTTTCGGTACAGTTCCTCCTGGCACATATATACTCCCCCTTCGGGATAGTCTGAATTACTTGTCTCTTATGACAGCTCTCCGCATGGAGAATTGCATTGACCGAAGTGCTTTTGCGAAACGTTTTGGTCATAAATCCACTCACAGAGGTTGAAATAGTCACATTTAAAAAATCGATATGCTTTTGGCTATATGCATGGGTAAATTGGATTCCCCATTTGTTACTGTTAAGGAAACCTACAAACCGAGTCAGATCAGCCTCTGTACCAGTCCAGGTCATCAAGACATCATCTATAAATTTTTTCCATAGGTGAATAAAATGCATGAATTACGAATTACTGAATACAAATTCCTGCTCAAAATGGTGCATGAATGAATGAATTGGCCAGCGCCGGGGCAAAGCTTGCACCCATTGCGATGCCAATAAGTTGTTTGTAATAAATATTGGCAAAAAGAAAAACATTGTTCTGTAAAGTAAATAATAACAATTCCTTTATCATTTCTATGTGCTCATAGGATGCAGATGATTGTCGAAAAATGTAATTTATACTAGCTATGGCTTTATGATGATCAATAGATGTGAAAAGTGCCCTTACGTCTAAAGTTACTAGCCAGCAATAAGTGCAAGAATCCAGTTTATCAAGTATTTCCAAAATATGCATGGTGTCCCTGCTATAGATAGGTGTTTTCAGTACAACAGGTGGTAAGCATTCATTAATATATACTGAAATAGGTTCCAGTATTCCACCTCCTCCACTCACAATAGGTCTACCCTCCGATATGTCCTAAACACGTTTGTGTATTTTGGGTAGAAAATATGCCGTAGGCATAGTTGGAACGTCCACTAATAAGAATTCCTTTTCCACATCTGTCAATATGCCTTCCTTGTGCCATTTTTTGAATTAATTGATTGGCCAAGGTTTTAATCTGGTTCAAAGGATTAGAAGGAAGTGCCAAATAGCAGCCGCCCGTGTTAATGTGCCTAAGGCCCATGGTGCTTTGTCCATCACTACCACATTTCCCCCCTTGTCTACCTCCTTTATGATTAATTCTGGGTTATCAGCGAGGTTCCGCATAGCAAGATATTCCGCTTTAGAAAATGTTTACTTGTGCTTAGGGGGGGGTGTGCTTGTGAGTTAATCAGCCAGTCAATGAATAGCCTTAATAACAGCCTGATGAAAAGTATTAACAACATTATCATTAGGAAAGATAGGAATACATTTGGATTTCTTGTGAAGGTCTTTTATTTTACGATATTCAAATCTGATATTTCGGATAATTCAACTCTGCTTTTGAGTCAGAAAGCACTGCATCAAATCCAGATTCAAAGAAAGGTTTACAAAAACCGTATTATCAACAAGGTTGAGAAAGCTGTTCAATTGCAAAAGAGAGAGGACTTACTAGTACCTCGACCACGTACCACATCTATTTAGAAAATTCTCCTTATTACCAGATACAATGCAGACAGTTCCAAAGTGTATAACATTGTCAGAAAACACTGGCATTTACTGCATCTGGACAAAGACATTGCAAATTGGATTGATCTTAACCCCAGCTTTACTTTCAGCAAGGGTCGCACTCTCAAAAACCCTCGGAAGAAGAGCTGGATAGCTCGAAACACGTGTCGGGCTGACTTCCTGTGTATAAGTAAATGCAAGATTGCAACTCTAAACTTGGACTTTTTGTGGCACAGTGTATTTGGAATTCCTTCGGTATGATCCTTTTAAATGTGCTTTTTCCCTGAAGAAAGTGCAAAATCGCATGTTTAAAAGCATGTTTTGTTGAAAAGCCTAATTCTGTAAGAAATGTCAAAGGATTGCTAAATGTCAAAATCCACCTATAAACTATGTCATTTTAAATGTTTAATGAAAGATGTAGGTAACTTTTAAAGTTAAAACCCAGTCCTGAGTTAATTAACTATTTAATTCTGATCTGACCACCTCAGCCTGGGAATGGGTGACACCTCACTGGCAGGAAAGGACTAATTGCTGCTGGGAGGTTTTTGCATACTCATGACAAAGAACTCCGACTTTTGTCTGGGCCCCAGACAAAGACAGTGGCAGGCTTGAACACTCATCCCCACTGGGGAGGGGCAGGAAACTTCCCTCTCAAGAAAGAGGACCTCCACCCTGATCAAAGGAATTTGACAGCTTTTAACATTGCCACAAGGAGGATAAATCTAAAAGTTGGTTGTTGTAAATCTAATTTTATGCTCTTTCTTTGAAGACGTGATTGAACCCTGTACTGCAAAAGGAACTAAAGTTATACAAAAAACACTAATTGCACAAAGACTATTAATTTTGCAAACCTAAGATTGTATACCCTTGTTCTAGGGGTGATTGCACAGATATGTACCGAATTAGGAATTGTTAGACCAAATCTTTATGATTAAAATTGACAAAATTCCACAGAAAGACAAAACCAGCTCTCACTGACGTCGGAGTTGGATGTAAATATATGTCATGATCACTGCTTCCAAGGAGTCGGGACCAGCCCAACGTCCTTGGAAGCAGGCCCCTAACCCTGATCCTAGGCACCAGCCGGTCCCCACAGGGACCTTTTGCACCTTGTCCTGGCGCCGGTGGCACCAGGCTCATCAGAAGCATCGGTCCCGGCACTGGAAGCGCCGGGCTCATCATTGGTGTGAAGGTGCTTGGGTGGACTTACCTGTGGCAGACCATGCTGCTTACTTACCAGACTCTTAGAAGTCCTCGGTGAACTGGGACTACTTTCTTACCTGGGTGGGGCAGCTCCACTCCCTGGATACAGCACTGGAACTCTTCTGGAAGCAGGAACTCTTTTCTTACCTAGGCGGTGTAGTGGAAAGAGACGCCTCATCACTCCTAGGCTATTTAAACCACACCCGATTGATGAAATGTGCTTCGCGTTATTCTGCATCTGCAGCAGAACGCTCACCGAGTCTGTTCCAGCCTTTCTTCTTTGGATCCTGAACCTGCAAGAATTATACTTACCATTCCTGTACCCGATCAACATCAGCACCTGCAAAAGACCAGAAACAACAGGTTAGCAGAACGAACTTTAACACGCAGTGTTTACTTACCTGATCCATCGGCAGCGGCCGTGTCTCATGCTGCACCTTCGCCTGCAAAGATAAACAGCATTATCATACTTACTGGCACGCTGTGCATTCCGGCTTCTTCACGCTGCATCTTCACCTGCAAAGATAAACAGCATTATTCTACTTACCGGCACGCTGTGCATTCCGGATTCTTCACGCTGCATCTTCACCTGCAAAGATAAACAGCATTATTCTACTTACCGGCACGCTGTGCATTCCGGATTCTTCACGCTGCATCTTCATAGACCACAGCAGTGTTACACTTACCGGCACGCGGCGAATTCCGGATTTCTTCATTCTGCATCGTCGCCTGCAAAGACAAAGAAAGAGACAGTAAGAGCGCTTGCCATACTTACGCAATTCCAGGCGCTTCACCGCCACGCATAAAAAGACTATAAAGAGTAAAGGTGTCCAGAAACTTACCGGTCGTGCAGACAACGACGGTACCCATCCTCTGAAGTCAAGAGGCCAACGTTTCACCAGTGAAGGAACTGGCAACGGCACCCTGCACTAGACGCAGATGGAGAGCCCAGCATTCACCTATCTAAGGTGAGCACGTTGACCTGGGAGGGGGGCTCAACAGTCAGGCTGAGAGGAGAGAGATAGGGACATTCACAACCCAGACCTTTAACCCCCATATTATTTCACCTGCAGAAACCTCACCCTTCGAGTCCGACACACAGTGCGGAGAGGTTCGACCCCAGAAGCCAACCGAATCCTGCACGTCACGTTTCGTGTTACAGACACCTTCCTGCCAAGACCCGCGCCTCCGTGGGAATCAGGTGAGCGTTACAGAACGCGAAGCCCACCACAAAACTCCTACCCAGGCGCAATGGAAACCTCAGATACTGATCAACTAGCCCAGTTGCTTGGGGAATTAAGAGCAGAAGTACATGCAGCTCGCCAGGAAACGAGCTCTCTAAGAAGAGAACTGATAATTTCTAAGGAGCGAACAGAGGACCTTGCTAGGCAGTTGTTACAAACGCAGGCAGGACAGACACCTTTGCCCGTTCCAGGAGGGAGTTATCCTTCTGCATCAGCTTCAAATCCAGTGCAAATCAATCTGCCCGGTAATGTGCCCTTGGCTTCGCCCGAACGCTTTGCTGGTGATCCAAAGAAATTCGCAGTGTTCATCAACCAGTGCCGCCTGCACTTCTTATGTCGACCAGCTGCATTTCCAACAGACCAGGCCAAGGTGGCTTTCGTGCTTTCTTATCTCAGTGGCAGCGCTGCAGATTGGTCGATCCCTTTAGTCACCCAGGATGATCCGGTTTTACACGATTTTCAAGCCTTCCAGTCCAGCATGGAGAAACTGTTCGCAAGACATGCACAAGGGCAGGCCTTGGACAATGAACTTCTCTCATTACGACAGGGTAACCAAGACCTCTTGACTTATATAGCCTCTTTCAATAGACTCATAGTGGAAACACAATGGCCCGAGGACAAGAGAATAACGCTTTTCTACAGAGGCCTGCGTGGAGAGCTCAAGGATGTGCTAGCGCAAGTTGTGAATCCTCCACAAGAATGTTCGGACTATATTGACTTAGTTGTCCAACTGGACCATAGACTACAGAACAGGAAGGCAGATCGTTCCAGATTTGATACCCGAGTGTTTTCTAAACCACAGACCTCGAATAAGGCAGCTGACACTGTGGAACCCATGCAAATAGGGGGCATGAGAGGACCTTTAACCCAGAAAGAGCGGGAAAGAAGAAGGCAGCTGCAATTATGCCTCTATTGCAGTAATTCAGGACACTTTCTTCGGGACTGTCCCGTGAAACCAGCTAAGAAGACTGTAGGAGCCGCGGATACCTGTACCACAAATTCTGAGCAGGGAAACGACCTCGCCCGACAAGAGTAGAGGTCCTCTTGCCGAGCGTTAAGATCTGTCCCGTGACCTCGCATTTCGTGATACCCATGGTCCTCATTAGACCTGAACGTCCGGATCGTTTGCATGCAATTGAAGCTTACATTGACAGCGGAGCAATCGGTAACTATGTGGACCGTGAAATGGTATCAAGGATGAATCTACCCCTTGTCCCTAAGGCAGTAAAAGACGTCATCACTACTGTGGATGGCACGGAGATAGCCTCCGGACCAGTAACGCATGCCACCCAAGAAGTGACGTTGTTGAGTCACAATGGACACCGGGAGAGAATAGTGTTCGATGTAATCAAGGCCCCTCAGTTCCAGATCATTCTGGGAATCCCTTGGTTAGAGAAGCACAATCCTCAGATTGATTGGCGAGCAAAGACGGTTCAGTTTCCAGAGTGTTCTACCACTTGTTATCCTCGACCTGATGTTTCATTAGCGGCGATCTCTTCTGAGGAGATTCTCAAATTACCTCCCGAATACCAGGAGTTCCAAGACGTCTTCCAGAAGGATCAAGCTAACACTCTACCTCCTCATCGGTCTTACGACTGTCAAATAGATCTGATACCTGGAACAACTCCTCCTTGCAGCAGGATCTATGCCCTCACCGAGCCAGAGAACCTTCACCTCAGACAGTACCTGGACCAATACCTAGCTAACGGGTTTATCCGTCCTTCAAAATCTCCAGCTTCATCGGCTTTGTTCTTCGTTCCGAAAAAGGAAGGAGACCTTAGGACTTGCATAGATTACCGCGCCCTGAATCAGATCACTGTTAAAAACAGATACCCGTTACCTTTGATCCCTGAACTCCTGGACCAAGTCAAAGATGCATGTATATACACAAAGCTGGATCTCAGAGGAGCCTACCACTTGGTACGGATCAAAGAGGGCGATGAATGGAAAACGGCCTTCCGCACCAAGTACGGGCTATTCGAATATCAAGTGATGCCCTTTGGACTGTGTAATGCTCCTGCTGCTTTCCAATATTTTATGAACGATGTCCTTAGAGAGCTCGTTGACGTATGTGTAGTTGTCTACATTGACGACATCCTCGTATATTCATCATCTGAAGAAGAACATCAGAGACACGTTAAAAAGGTTCTCGAGAGATTGCGTCAACATAGTCTTTTTGCTAAGCTTGAGAAATGCGTTTTCAACGCAACGGAAGTCGAGTTCCTGGGATTCATATTGTCACCTAACGGAGTCCATATGGATTCAAAGAAAGTTGATGCAATTATCAAGTGGCCATCACCAACCTCTGTAAAAGGAGTTCAAAGCATGTTAGGATTCGCTAACTTTTACCGCAGATTCATTCCTGAATTTTCCCGGATAGTCCAGCCCATCACCGCTCTGTTGAAAAAGAACAAACGTTTTGAGTGGTCTTCTGAAGCGGAACAAGCTTTTCAAGACTTAAAAGCTAAATTCATTTCTGCACCTGTTTTAAAACATCCTCGCCCAGAACTTCCTTACATCATGGAAACGGATGCTTCTAGTCTTGCTATGGGAGCGGTGTTATCACAAAGAGATTCGGTCACAAACCAACTACATCCGGTTGCCTTTTGGTCCCGCAAGTTTTCGCCTCCTGAGATCAACTATTCAATTACAGACAAGGAACTTTTGGCCATCAGATCGGCCTTTAAAGCCTGGCGGCATTATCTTCTTGGAGCCAGACACACAGTTACCGTAATGACTGACCACCGCAATTTACAATATCTAAAGACAGCCAAAGCTCAGTCTTCCAGACAGCTTCGCTGGGCTCTGTTCCTAGCAGAATTTGACTTTATAATTACTTATCGACCAGGTAGTAAGAACGGAAAGGCGGATGCCCTCTCCCGGATGGGAGTAGATGAACATTTGATCAATCCAGATCCAATACCCATAATCCCAGAACAAAGGATTTTGGGTTTGGTCAGCACTCAATCTTTTGAAGACATCAAGACCACGGTGAAATCGCTCCTAACTCCGACCGATTTGCAGGACTGGCAATTAAAGGGAAAGGAATTCTCAGTAGATCAAGACCTACCATATTTCCGAGGACGATTGCACTTGCCCTGTGAGAAACTACAAAAACAAGTAATCTCCGGTTATCATGATTCTCTAATGGAGGGGCACCCTGGCATTACCAAAACCATGGAAAAGATTAAAAGACATTTCTGGTGGCCATCGTGGAAAAGGGATATTAGAGACTTTGTAATCTCCTGCGGTGTGTGTGCCCAGAATAAAAGTCAAAAGCAAAAACCAGCCGGCCTATTACAGCCACTTGACATTCCTCCCTGTTCATGGCATACCCTGTCCATGGATTTTATCACGGACTTACCTCCATGCTTGGGATATACTACCATCTTAGTAGTCGTGGATCTATTCTCGAAAATGGCTCACTTCATACCCTTGAAGGGTCTGCCTTCAGCCTCAGTATTGGCCCGGGAATTCTTGGCAAACATCGTTCGCTTACACGGTTTTCCTTCGGTTTTAGTCTCTGATAGGGGAAGTCAATTCATCTCCCACTTCTGGCGCAGTTGCTGTCGTCTAGCCCAAGTTGATGTAAGACTTTCGACCAGTCGCCATCCCCAAACTGACGGACAAACCGAAAGGACAAACCAGACATTAGAACAATATCTACGCTGCATGCTCATACAAACAGAAAAACCCTGGAAGGACATTCTTTGGATCGCTGAATACGCTTACAACAATTCGACTCATTCTGGAACCGGGAAGACTCCTTTTTTCCTATTATATGGACACCATCCTAGAACCTCCAACCTGGATCCTCCCCAAGAAATTGAACCACCTGCTGTGCATCACTTGCATTCGGAGATCACCTGTGCCTTTAAGGAAGCCACTGCCCATCTGCAAAGAGCTAAAGCTCAATTCAAAAAGGAAGCCGATCGGCACCGTAAAGAGGCCCCTCACTACGCTGTAGGAGATCAAGTCTGGTTATCCACTAAGCACCTGCCTTTAAAAGGACCCCGCACTTTCATCCCGAGATACCTTGGGCCCTACCTCATATCTGCCATAATTAATCCGGTGGCTGCCAAATTGGAATTACCTACGCATATGAAAATACATCCAGTATTCCATGTCTCCTTATTAAAACCAGTACAACCAGAAACCCGATTGACTAAACTCCCAGAACCCGTTTTGGTAGACGGAGAACTCGAATTCGAAGTGAAGAACATCCTAGACTCCAAAATTTCCAGGTCTAAATTATACTATCTGGTTGATTGGAAAGGATATGGTCCCCAGGAAAGGTCTTGGGAACCCTCAGAACATGTCCACGCACCTCGTCTGGTCAAGAGATTCCATCTGAATCACCCCGACAAGCCAAAGCCCCCGGGAAAGACACACTTAGGAGGGGCCTTGAGGGGGGATACTGTCATGATCACTGCTTCCAAGGAGTCAGGACCAGCCCAACGTCCTTGGAAGCAGGCCCCTAACCCTGATACTAGGCACCAGCCGGTCCCCACAGGGACCTTTTGGACCTTGTCCTGGCGCCGGTGGCACCAGGCTCATCAGAAGCATCGGTCCCGGCACTGGAAGCGCCAGGCTCATCATTGGTGTGAAGGTGCTTGGGTGGACTTACCTGTGGCAGACCATGCTGCTTACTTACCAGACTCTTAGAAGTCCTCGGTGAACTGGGACTACTTTCTTACCTGGGTGGGGCAGCTCCACTCCCTGGATACAGCACTGGAACTCTTCTGGAAGCAGGAACTCTTTTCTTACCTAGGCGGGGTAGTGGAAGGAGACGCCTCATCACTCCTAGGCTATTTAAACCACACCCGATTGATTAAATGTGCTTCGCGTTATTCTGCATCTGCAGCAGAACGCTCACCGAGTCTGTTCCAGCCTTTCTTCTTTGGATCCTGAACCTGCAAGAATTATACTTACCATTCCTGTACCCGATCAACATCAGCACCTGCAAAAGACCAGAAACAACAGGTTAGCAGAACGAACTTTAACACGCAGTGTTTACTTACCTGATCCATCGGCAGCGGCCGTGTCTCATGCTGCACCTTCGCCTGCAAAGATAAACAGCATTATCATACTTACTGGCACGCTGTGCATTCCGGCTTCTTCACGCTGCATCTTCACCTGCAAAGATAAACAGCATTATTCTACTTACCGGCACGCTGTGCATTCCGGATTCTTCACGCTGCATCTTCATAGACCACAGCAGTGTTACACTTACCGGCACGCGGCGAATTCCGGATTTCTTCATTCTGCATCGTCGCCTGCAAAGACAAAGAAAGAGACAGTAAGAGCGCTTGCCATACTTACGCAATTCCAGGCGCTTCACCGCCACGCATAAAAAGACTATAAAGAGTAAAGGTGTCCAGAAACTTACCGGTCGTGCAGACAACGACGGTACCCATCCTCTGAAGTCAAGAGGCCAACGTTTCACCAGTGAAGGAACTGGCAACGGCACCCTGCACTAGACGCAGATGGAGAGCCCAGCATTCACCTATCTAAGGTGAGCACGTTGACCTGGGAGGGGGGCTCAACAGTCAGGCTGAGAGGAGAGAGATAGGGACATTCACAACCCAGACCTTTAACCCCCATATTATTTCACCTGCAGAAACCTCACCCTTCGAGTCCGACACACAGTGCGGAGAGGTTCGACCCCAGAAGCCAACCGAATCCTGCACATCACGTTTCGTGTTACAGACACCTTCCTGCCAAGACCCGCGCCTCTGTGGGAATCAGGTGAGCGTTACAATATAACCCACAAAATATGTAATGAATGAGTCCGATTTTATTAGAGGGCATCATTGTAGAAATGTGTATTTATGGGAAAGTTAAATTTTGGTTCAAATAACTGTGGGAGTTCCTGTCATGATTCCTGCCCCTCATGTACCCAGCCCTCCAAGATGTCAGGCTGGAGCCAGGCCACGATCATCTACATGGCCCTCAAGGGCCTCTCCATCCCTCCAAAGACCCACTTGGAGTCAGACTTGGCGCTTGTGGCACCAGACTCACCCACTCCCATAGGATAACATTGGGGATTGGGCTTGTAGTGCATTGATGGGGACAAGATGGATGACCCCACATATTTCGGTTCCCAGAACTGCATGTGCAGTCTAGTCTTTTGGGTGTGGTTCAGCCCAGAAACACCTGGGACAGCCAGAGACTATTTAAGCCACGCCCAGGCTGAGAAACATGCTTTGTGTTTTCTGCACCTGCAGCGTGACACTCGCCATGTTCGGATCGGTCTCCAGTAGGCCTGCATCTTTCTTCTGCGCTCAGCTCCTGCAAGAACAAGAACACTGTTAGGAACAGCCTTGCCTTGCGGCACTTCTGCCCATCATTCATCGCTCGTTCTGTTCTGCGGGCATCTTCGGCGGTGTCATTCCCATCCCAGCATGCCGCTTCCTAAGGAAAAGGGAAAAGAACAGAAAAAAGGCATTAGTAAGCATTCAGCAAATCTTTGCTTATTTTTAAAGACTGTACGAGCTTCAAACGCTTACCTGAATCCCAGCCGCTCTGGGGGAACTCTGTCTCCGGAACTTCTCATCCATCTGCAAGAGGGAAAAGACACTCCAGCTTAGCGTGGAAACATCTAGAGGCGCTGCATACCGCGCTTACTCACTGCATTTCTTCTTCATAACCGGCATCCACGCTGAAAACGTTGCGGCACCTAAAAGACACAGAAAAAGAACTCAGTTCAATACAAATACGAAAGGGTCGTATCGCGCTCTCACTCACCTTCAACGCTACTCATCTCAGCAGCACGTCACTATCCCCGCATGCCGGCCATCATCTAAGGAAGGAAAGGAACAAAGTTAGAGAACTGTTCAAAAGACTTATTATACTTACCTGTCTGACTCTTGCCAGTGAAGTAACTAGACAGCAACGAGCCTGCATCAATCAACGTGCCCCTGCGCTGAAAGCAGGACGGAGAGCACACTTTCCAAGAAAACAAGGTGAGCTGTGGATCAAAGGGAAGGGTTGGACCCCGGGGAAGAAGGGGTTCAAGCACACAGACAATAGGGAGTTAAACTCTACCAATCCTGTGTTTCAGGCCCAGTCTCCAGTCGAGTAGACTCCAGGGAAGGGTTTGAGGTCGTAAGAGGTCAGAACAGGCTGAGTGACGTCCCCGTGGATACCAGGTGAGCGTTACAGTTCCCAAGTCATTTCATAAGATATGACAGCCTTTCTGTCTTCCAACCAGGAAAAGGCAAGTGCCTTTGACCTATCACGGCATTGTGGGTGTGGATTGTAAGTCTGCCCCTACCATAAACTTAGCGGTGTCACTTGGCATGATAAATATGGGAACCTCACAACACACAGGACACACTGATTCCTGACTACATCATGATTTCCGCGCAGCGCTTTGTTCCTGACTTCTGCATCCTGTTCCAGGATTCTTCATCTTGTACTGATCCAGAATACTTTGCAACCAGGCCTCAGCATTTGCTAAACTCTTCAGCTAGGCCCAAATCCTGAACCATCCCCCTTAAGGGAAATAATTCTGATCCAGTCTGGCTTGCTACCATTCAAGTTTGCCTGCTGAAACTCGCCATCCCGCTGATCTACAGTGTCCAGTGACCAGAAGGGCCAATCTGACCCAGTCTGAGGTGCCAGTCCAATTGACCAGAGCTGCCCATCTGACCATCCCGCCAGAAGTGCCATGCTGCCTGTAGACCCGATCCTTGATGACCAGAACCTGACGGTCCAAATCTTAATTTACAGTGGACTATAGGTGTAAATAGTAATCCTAGTAAACCATAGCATATCTTGTCTTACCTTGTCCTGTCCCCATCTCTCAACCTATCCCATATTTAACCTGAGAACCTTCATTAGTGTCAGAACCATTCTTACAACCCTGTTTGTAATCCCCAGTGTTAGCGCTGATTTTCTCTCATTTGTTTTACTAGACCTTAAGCCATTAGTGATTTGGATTAAAGAAAGTAATTCCCATAAAAGAGAAACTGAGTATCTGCCATATGAAGGGTTACAAGCGGCCGTGCGTAACCATGGAGATTCCCGGGTGGCATTCTTCTTTTTCTTAGGCAGTAATATAGTTTAAATAAAACCAACCTGTTATCTTTAAAACCGTTTTTCTCTGTTCTGTTTTCAAAAACGCCTCTCAATCAAACTTGCATAACTTCTTCAATTTTATAGCTAGAGACTTAAATTCAGTTCTGAGTTAAACCTAAGATCATTCGCGACATCCCTACCTTATAACCGCACCCCGAAGCAGTGTATTTGACCTGTTTTTATTAAAAATCACACAGTGAAAATTAGGCGCAAATTCACAATTTTGAAAAAAAATTCCAAGTTTGTTTTCCCATTCAAAGTATTCCCAACTTCCATTTTGATTTAAAGTGTGTACCGTCGCTCATATTGTAGCTTATGTTTGCTAGGACCTGTTCAGTGTTGTTCTCTTAGGAATTTATATCAATTTAAGGATTTTTGCATACTTTTCATTGTTTCACAAAGCCATTTTCAACTGTCGTTTTAAAAGTGTAAAAGTTCCAAAAACGTTTTCTCTCTTGTTTGGTTAGGGAAGATTGCATTCAAACCTTAAACACTGTTCTTCATTCCAAAATACCTGCTGCTTACTTACATCTGTGTAGAATTGCTCAGTTGTGAATTGAGAACTTTGAAGGGGGAAATCTTAATTTAAACGCTATCTTTTCACAAGCCAAAACTGTTCTTTTCTCTGTGTTTTATCTTCTGTGCTGCTCAAAAGTGAATTCAATTGCCTTACTTATTTTCTGATTTGTATTGTCACCATATTGGTGATTGCTGCCCCATATATATTAAAATTTGCATTTGATTTGAATCTTAAATTAATATTTACCTTTACCCACTAGCCTGAGTCCTGGTTCATTGTGACCTGGGGGGTATTTTGAGAAGGGTGTGATATGAGTGGTATATTACTCAGAATATTGAACCTATAGACACAATAAAGTATTTCATTTGTGCATTACATGCTAGGCGAGACCCAGGTGTATTGCCTGATTGAAATCCTTAACAAGTCTGTTCCAGGGGTAAGTGTTAATTGCTTCTGTTGAGCCTTGCCACCTCTCGTGGTTGTGTAATGTGTACTGCTCTGTAATTGTTGTTCATGAGCATGTGAATCCATGCCAGACCCATGCTGAAGAACAATAGTTACAGGTAAGTAACTTAAACCTTATTGGACGTGGGATATTAAGTAACAAATCCTCACTTCCATGACATAACTCGTAATCTGGGCCCTGCCCTATCTTAAACCTACCTTGGCATTAAAATGGCCTCCCAAGATCAACAACTCTGGACTGGCTGTGATGGGATCCGTAAGCGTATCCATAATATAACAGAAGTCCATGAATGGTTGTTTACGATTGGTTTTGACTGGGCTACATTTCTGACATAAAAAGCAGGTCGGCAGGATTTTTTAACATTAAAAATTGAACAAAATCTGAATTTATAGGAACAATTTCAGCAAATGAGGCAAACACATACTTAACCAAAATAGCAAGACCACCAGATAGGTGACCCTGAGATTTTTTTGATGCCATAATCTGAAATGTGCCATAACCGTCCAGGGCGATCTCTGCATTTGACCAAGTTTCTTGAAGTAGAATTATGTCATACTGAGCAATTTAGAAGTAATGTTTGGATTGTCAAAATTTAATTTGCATCCGGCAGCGTTCCACAAAATAAAATGAAGAGATCCAGGTGGGTTGGTGGATTACAGAGTTGATAGACACCCACGGTATCAGGGGTTCGGGACATGAAATTGGGAGTCAGTCAATTTCTTCAAGAGAAGGCCAGACTTGAAACCTGTTCTCCAAGGGTGGTATTGCTAAATCAGGTAAGTAGTTATTATTGGTGTCCACAACTAAACGAGGCAGAGCCTTAGGGGCAAACGCCACAGATTGCTAAGACTCTTGTGGGAACATTGACAGATGTACTAGATTTTGTCTCACCCGTACCAAAGTTTGGTGTAGAGCAGGCAAGTGACCTAGTGTTGCACGCAAATAGAAAAAAACGGGTGCCACATTAATTTTGCTTGCAAGAAGTCTGAGGTTGAATTGGATGGCAAGGCATACTTTAGTAATAAGGGGTTAGCAAATGTAATGCCAATTCAGTCCCCCGCCAGTATTTCCCTGTTCTGGCCAATCCAAGTAGTTCATCTGCCCATTAAGACGTCTCTTGGATGAAGTTATGGCCCAACAATGTTAACATTTACCCAATGTAATATTTTGTTCTTTAATAATTATATAGTTTCTACAGCATTAACTGGTAGTGGATCCACTTGGACCAGAAACCAAAGGCAACACTTCCGGTGGAACGGAGAGTGAGAAGCACAGTTCGTTTTGTGGAGGTTTGGCGGTGATCACATATCCCTTACTTTGGACAGACAGAGGTGGTTTAGAATCAACATGCAGTTTGGCCGAAACAGATTACAAGTGAGCGGTTGACATGGTCTCGCAACAAGGAACTGACTGTGGAATTTCCAGAATGGACAAAACCTCCTTGGTCAATTTGGCTGCAAGCGTCCTTGTAAGGGTGTCCAGAATAACCATTGAATTCATTACAGCAGACTTGAAAACCTTTCTATATTCAGTTCGAGATTTAAGCAAATCTCCTAGTGCAACCACATCTTCCTTGAGGGCAAGCTGCCTACTGTCAGCCCTATTATTTTTTGAGGCTAACCACAACTTTGAGTTTTGACAAGTTGCCTGTCTGAAGAAATAATAGTATTTGTCATGGGAGTCGAGGAAGCACATACAGCATAAACAGAGTCTGGCAGTTGATTAGCCTGTAACATTGATTTAGAATGAACCACCAAGGAGGACCAGATGACAATTGCTTAGTTGAAGAGGAAGTTGTTCCGCATGGGAAAGCGCACCGACATATAAGTCCTTATTATCTTTTTCTTGACAACAATATTTCCAGCACTATTTGGTATATCCTCATATTTCAGCACTAGGATAAGAGAGAGGGACACGAAGGTGTGTAATGTCCGGACTACTTAACCAGTATTCTTTATTACTCTTATTCAAGCTTCCCTTCCTCACAGTCCTAATGCTTTCCTTCGGTGGGTGACATTTGGGGATTTCATTTCTTAGTGATTTCAGGGCAGAGCTGAGAGATGGCACTATTATTCCAAGCTGTAAGTAGGGGAGATGAGTGAACCTTTTTAATAGGAGTAAAATACCCAGTGAACATGAGTTAAAGACTTGCTGTGTTTCTCTGTCCATCCAAAATGTTAAATTTCTAGGGCACAGTTAGTGGTCCAAACACAAAATTCTTTGTAATTGTTACCTTTTGTATCATACAGTCTTCTCAATAACCAGATTTTTATAATGGTGGGAGCATAATTGTTCTTACAAAACATCAACATCTTTAATAGTGGCTTGTTTTTGTCTTCTGTTTTAGACTCTGTAGAGAATGGCGAAAAGGTTGTACAGACGGCGCTTGATGCTTTTGGAAAAATAGGTAATGTTTAAAAATCATATTTGTTCTTGCTTTCACAGCTTGTAATACAATATTCACAACTGATAGATGAAATCTTATGTTAGCAACTCTTGTCCCCCCCTTGGCGTCCACCTCATCCACTATCTATCTCTTTCTATCTTGTTAAAACCTCCCTCTTTACCTCTTAGCTCTCATCACCTCCTCCTTCCTTTTTCGCTCTGATGTTACCACCACCCCCTCCTTCTTGCCACTATTGCCACCTCACCTCTCTCCGTTTGGTCTTGCCAGTCTCTGCTTCTTCCATCACCCTTCATTTGCACCCAGGCAAGGGCGCTCAGACAATCGGGTGGGTGGGATCACAGTCAAGAACACTGTACTGCCTGCTGGACAGGAGCTATGTGATCCGGTCCTGGTGCTCCTTCTCAGCCGTGGCTGCTGCCAAAATAGCCATAGTCATTTAGTATGGTGGCAGCCATCTCTTTTTTTTAACAGGAGATTGGGCTCACGTAATATATGCTTAGACAGTCTCCAGATTAAAAAAAATAATGATTTGCACCACAGACGAACCAGGGTGTGAATAGAAAGTACCCCGCTTATCGGTGAGTACAGGCCGGTAATTGCCCTGAGTCCTCACCTGGTCAGGCTGGCAGGCCGCTACCGGCCCTGTATATCTCCCCCTTTCCCCCCTGCCCCTTAAGGCGGGATGATTGCTACCTTCTCCAATCCTCGTCCAGATGCAAAGCTCTTACAACCTGCTCTGAGAAACTGTGGTTGAGTGCTTTTATGCAGTCCTCACAGCCCCCCTGGATGGGACTTTTAGTGAGGGTTTGAACCTTTTGGCTTTAAATTGTATGAGGGCTAGGAGTGGTTGCGGTCTCTGATTCTACAAGAGGCTGCTTTGGGATCAAGGGGCTAAACCAAGCCTAATAACCAGCCTGTCCTGCGCTTCCAGTGTGTAAATTAAATTGTGGAAACAAATTGGGTAAGATGTTTATTTTCTTTGGGTCTCTCAGGATACGGTGGGTCTCTCAGAATACTGGGCCACAGTGAAATTTCAACTTTGTAACCCCAGCATTGGAGCATTTGGCCTTTGAACAATAGTTTTTCAAGTGGCACTCTGTTTGCCTCACTGCATGCATAATCCTCAATCCGAGTCCTTCACCTCCCCTGTAGTGGTGTTGATTCCTTGACTGTTGGGCAGCTCACCAATAGGAAAACCAGCACCCAGACTTCCAAATAACTAGTGCTCCTCAAGCAGCCTGCAAAGTGACCTCATTTTCTCAGCTCTTAAAGGCAAGAGATCCTTGGGAGAGTTTGGAGGGCTTGGTTGCTTCAAAGGATGATATTCTTTCCACTAAGATGACAAAAGGCATAAGCAGTACAAGTCCAAATTCATTAAATTTATTTCCTCTGCCTCCTCCACGCCAAACTCGAAATGTAAGCATGGACTACATGCTACCCACCCGTTATTCTCCAGATGGGTTCTGTATGTTGGACCATCTAGTGCAGGTAGCTGCATTTTCTTCAAGTTCTTTGATTGGTTGTGTGGAAAGGATTCTGAAAGGTCTCTAGCATTCTTTTCCAAGTTTTTCACAATGCAAATAAAAAAAAAGGCACTTAATATTGGACCTGTCGTACCGCAATCTTTTTTTATTTTTATTCCGACATGAAAAGTTCAAGATGATCACATACACGTAGATCTGGTGGGAGCAGTGGATACAGAGGACACATCATCATGTCCTTATTTGACTTCATCGCAGGCAGTTCATAAAGCTCTCCTTGATAGGTAAATCATTTCAGTACATAATCCTTCCCTATGGCCTCTTCTCAGATCTCCAAGTATTGACACAGCAAATTACCTGTGTGACCTCGCTTCTATCTCAGAGAAAAACACATCTACTCCTGTTTAGGTGATTGACTAGTATAGGCATGTCCATCTACCGTTTTCAGTGAAGCAGAACAAAGATTCCGGTTCAGAACCTAGGCTTCCTAGGTTACCTTTTCAACTCTCGATAGGATTTGGATGTTTGCTGTAAGGAACTCATGGTTGCAACAGTAAAGACAGACACAGGTGATCACAGTTCAAGGGTGTTTGTTTATTAAAATATATAAAGGGGTGATAAAAAAAAACACCTAATCTAAACCTAACTCTAAGATGGGAACAACCATCAAATAATAAGGCAGTCCTAGTGGCGTTTTATCAAATAAAAGGGCCGATACTGAAAAAAACGATTGGCAATCCTTACCGCTAAGTTACAAAATAGTGTGGGATAATGTTCACCAGAATAGAAAAGTGTCATGAAATGATAAATCAGGATAGTATAACGGGGTCTCCCTTCCCCACGTTTTTAGCACGGGACAAGGCGGGACTCTTGAGCACAACACACTCCTGGCCTTCTCCAGTACAAGCTTACAGTTTGTTTCCAAAATATCAGGACCTTCTGTGGCCAAGTCTCTTTTACACCAAGTCTCTTGCCTCAGATGGCCTGATGTGCTATAAACAACAAAACAAAAGTTCCTTTCAATCTTTTTGTGGAGTGATTTCCCTTCACCCATGTATCCCCCTCAACCGGGCTCCAATCCTTTTTGCAACTTTGCCCTCCCTCAGTCGTGTTCACATTTGCCAGTTTAACACAGTTCACTTAGTTGCAACACCTTGCAGGATTCATTTCCCTTGGCTTTTTCCAGCCCTCAGTCAGCTTTCTCTTAGCCCCAGTCAGGCTTCACACATTTACTGTTCGCACTGCGTTCCCCTCAGCCTGGCGCACACACCTGTTTCACAATGTCAAAATTTTGGTAATGGGTGAAGGACTCTCTATTGTACATGGGATTTTGTCTCGACCCTTGTATGAACACCTTAACCCACCATGCTGGCCGTTCCTATGGCCTCCTGGTACTATAATGTTCACAAGAAAAGGGGAGCAGCCAGAATCTTTCGAATGTGCGTCCAGGTGGCGCTGGACCACTCTGCAGCTGGTCTTTCCCTGGGCTTGATTTACTGTTGGTTCTCCCTCTGACTCATTGGCTGCGCTAAACTCCTTGTTCCTTGTCTCTTTAGTCAAGGACGGTACCATGGTAGCAAGTATGTCACCCTGCATCGGTTATCAGTGCGGGAGGGTCCCGTGCACCATTAACATCTGTTACACCACACGTCAGCTGTAGTTCGCGGTTTTATGATTCCTTTCACAGAGGCTTTGCGGGTCTGGGTCTAAAAGGGCAAGGGCACTTCCCTCCTTGTCATTTCTGGTCTCACCGCCTTCTCTGTTTGAACTGCCGCCCCGGATTAGCTGCTTCCTCGTGCTTTGGCCTTGCTCAAAGTGTGCTCTCATGCTCCACCTTTTATCCTTATGGGGAAAGGAAAGGGTAGTCAGTGTGTGTATTTATTGTCAATTAGCTGACTCTGAGTGACCCTTGTGTGGGGACATGGCTCTGGTGTTAGTCCGTTGTCTTTCATGGTGTAACAAAGGGGGGTGGGGAGGTAGAGCTTCTAAGTATCCTACGGGGTAGGATGAGGAAAAGTTGTTATAAGGAAGAGGGTACCGGGTCTCACCCGTCGGTGTCCCACTTCTACTCCCCGAAGACCCACCGCATCCAGGTGGTCCTCCCCCACTGGTCCACCCCCAGGAACCGGATCCAATAGCGATGGCTGTGTCCTGGCCACCTGGATGACAGATCTCAGGGCACTAGCAGGTGAGACACCTTCAGGTTTCTCACATTGCCCAACCCAGACAGATGCAGTGTGCTGTTCATAGTTTCCTTAACAGAAAATCCACCATGGCCTGGTAACCAGTGTCTTTTGGGATTGACGGTACATGTCTTAGCAGTCCCTTCTGTGAGGCTCAAGTTAAAGCGGGTGCAATTGCTCCTTGCAGACCATTACAATTCATTATCCCAAACTAAATTAGCCACAATTCTAATTTCACAGGACATCAAGCAGGACGTTTGTGGGTGGGGGGGCCACAAGCTCAATCTACTCAAGAAACCCCCTCCCCCCTTCCAAATGCAAGCGCCCCCTTTGGTGATCACAAGGGACTCTTACCAGTTCTGCTGAAGAGCAAACAGTCAATGTTTCTGCATCTGTGACCTCGGCTCTGCATAGAAAAGTCTGGAGTATATCAAAGTGATCAAGCCCGGGGCCTTTCATCTAGAACTCAACCCTTTACTTCTTGTGACCAAGAATTAATTGATGTTGATTCTCAAAGACAACTCCACAATGATGTACTTCATCAACAAAGGGAGTGGACAGATGCCAAAGTCATCTCCTGTGTGCAGAACAGCAGTTGAACTATCGGAATTGGGCATGCTATTTATTTTATTGATTTATGTATTGGGTATTTATAATGCACAAGTGGTATTTCAAGGCGCATCAAGACAAGGGTGGGGGAGGTACAGGGAAGAAAACAAAAACAATAATGTTCCTACTAGATCTTGAGACATTCGGATCATGCAATTGCCGTAACAAGAATGAAGGAGAGGAGAAGGCAGGGGACTGAGGGGGACAGGGAAGAAGACAAACAATAACGTTCCTGCTAGGTTGTGAGACAACACATCTATCTCTAGGAAGTGCCCCCCAACCCCCTGAATGTAGAACCAGTCCACCAACTCCCTTAGCAGGATCTCCTCTGCCAACTGCAAAGGGTAAATGTACATGGTCATCCTGGAAGGGATTTATTTGGAGACAGTCTCTCACACACACACACACACACACACACACACACACACACACACACACACACACACTCACACCCCCTCCCGCACACTTACCCTTTTCACATCTTGGGTAGACGAGAGTCCCTACACTATTGCTCTGCATCTCTTCTTTTGCCTTGCGTTTAGCGTTTTTGCACTTGGCTAATGAGAAAAATAATGAAAGCTTTTCACAGTATGTATGTGTATCTGTCCTCTATCTACAGAACTGTGTAAACATGGTCTACTTGTGAGCAGGTGTGTATCCGTGAAACTTTGTGCATGGCTGCGTTTTCTTCATGACTAACGTGGCTATGTCGTGGTATCACTAATGACGACAGCATAATGGTTTTCCGTAGTTAGTCAATCTGATCCATCGAGGCATTTGAATCGATGTTCAGGGTGGCGGCACCTGTACCCATAAAGACATTGGGGGTCATTACTATTAGCACCATGGCTGCCTCCAAAGTCGTGTCTGGGTTCTCTGAATGGGGAGTTACCGGGTCATTCCAACCTTGGAGGACCCGGTAAATCCCCATTCAGAAAACCATTCCCCATTCTGATTCGAGCCCCCATAGGGCTCAATGGGAATGGGGAGGGAGCTAATAACGAGCACGCAAATAGCAGGCCCGTTATTAGCTCCCTGGTCCCTTAGCGGCTGCCGCTAAGGACGGCTGGTTTTACCTGCGGTAAAAGGCGGTAGGGGATTAACGGCACCAGCATCCTTACCGGTGCTGTTAACCCCTTACCCCTGCACTCGTAATGAGGCCCATTGACTGGATAAGGTTTGAATGGCTGTCTAAGCGAATATCTGTTTGCATATATGGATGTCACAGTCCCTCCTTGGGGCTGTCCAAACAGTGAGTTGCTTTGTGCGTTCTTGACTCTTCAGGCTGTCGTGTTTATGGGAGTAAGGAGGGGCATTCCAGGGACCCTCTCTTCAGTCCCCCTCTCTGGTCGACTTGTCGACCAAACCACCATACTTAGTCACTGTTGCTTTTGGTAACCATATCTTTGTAACTCTTCCAAGATGTATGTAGTAATTTGCATAGTCATCAAAACTCCAGGTCATGTAACTGCAGTCTCCTTCCCGGCTGTACCATACCCATTTTGCCCAGTACTTGTTGTCAAAGGGATCGTCGAATGTTATCATCTCGGTCGGGAACAGTGGGCGCTCCTTTATCTTTGCCTTCAGGTTATTTCTTTCTTCCACAAACTTGTCATTTTCTTCAACGTCTATAATCCACTAACACTTTCCTCCCTGTCGTTTCACAACATTGTGTGATGCAGATCTTAATCACACACAGTCCTACTAGTACTACTATTAGTGCTCCCAGTAATACTTTGTCTGTCTGCTATCCATGTTGGCTCCATGACCATATATATGACAGACAGCTCTGATCTTTTCCTGTTACCTTGGCTTCCTCCTCCATTTTTGCGCCCTTTTTCGATAATCTTGTTACTGCTTTTGTCGGTGTACCTTTTTCTCCGTCATTTGTGGGCTCAAAAGTGCAACAGGAACTCCAGATTCTGGCACAAACTCCTCCTTTCATTGCTGTGCGAATGTTTAGACTATATCTATTCTGGAGAGCCATCTACCTTACTGCTCAGAGCTCTTCTTTTATCGCGTTGAAGCCATTTACTGTTGAACTTATTGTCTGCATCAGCTCCAATCTCGTTATCTGCAACCATTTTGCCTTTGTATATGTCTGTACAGCAGGAACTACTGATGCGAAAAACATTTGTCCTACTGAACAACCGTTGTTCAGATGGCATATCGTCCAGTGATGCTTCCGGTCCTTATGAGAATTAGTTGTCTTTTTTCACTCAACTCCCCTCTACTGACCTTTTCTTTCTTTTTCGTGTTGTCCATTTTGGGGAACTCATCTATCTTGAAGTCCTTCTGCTGTACTACTAGTGGTGGTATGTTGATGTTTACCAACGAACTCATCCCCAGTTGGGTGGCAGCTTCTCTTATGCCTTAGGTCCGTACGCCCAATAGTGATCCATTAGTACTGCAGTCCCAGTCCTCATTGCTGGATGTTTTTCTGTGTATCTGCACTCCTATTTTTCTCCAACCTTTACCGCTCCATCGTTCTGGAAACCCAATGCTGGCTTCTTCAGTGGTGTTATGGGCACTGGGCCAGCTTCATTGTCCATCCAGGTCAGTAACTTGATGCTCGCATCCTATTCCTTCAGGCACTTATTTTCTCCTTTTACTGTGTTTACCGGTGCTTGTACTAGGGTGTGTGCCTTGCTACCTACTACTCCCTCTTTCCATCCTTCAACTGTGTAAACTTGGCCATACACAAGCATTTGTGGTGTTTCCCAACATCCCAGTTCTCGTCATATTTCCTTGGGTCCTCTCTTGGGGCATGGTAATTCTTTGAGTGTTATCGTTTTTGTCCCTACGCTATGTATTGTATAGCCTGGTCTAATTGCCAGTAATTGTTCATCATGTCAAGTGTCTGTATATAACTGTCTTCTTAGGGAAATGTTGCCTTGGACATCCACCTTAATGTTGCTGTTTTCTCTTGGACTCTTCCTCGGGTTGTAACCATGGATAGGTACATACGGCATTATACATTTGCTGCTGGTATTTCAATTGCTATACATGTTGTGGAGGCACTCGTGGCAGGGGGATTGATGAGCAGACATAGCAGCTCTCCCCAGTGGTTTCTTTACCTACTTTAGTCATGTGCTGGTACCATATGTTTTTTTTAGATACTCACGCAGTATCGGTGAGATAGTTCCGCCCCACCTGCCCCCCCATGTCTGCATCTGCATTGTGTCTACCCCTCTTTAGTGTGCTTACTGGTTCACGTAACAGGGTTGTTTCACCTGCTGGAGTTGGGGTTGTGTTAGTAGAGGATACAGCGGCATTTCTAGCAACCTAAGATACTCGCCAAAAGATGAGGGTGAAAATGCCACATGAAAATAAGACACAAGACACAATAATCATTCTTTTTATAATATTGTCCATCACTTCTGGATTGTTGCATAGTTGAAGAGATCAGTTGCCCACCTGAAATGCACAAAACAAGCGATACTAGGTTAGTATTGTATTCATTCAAGGCCCGCGAACAAAATAGTCTGCCATAGCAAGAAGGAATAATTGTTCCCACACAGCTTTTATTCTGGGGTCACGTAATACTGAGAGTACGGATGGATTTCGCCTTTCCCAGTGTGGATATACTTGGGTCAAATGGGCTATGAAGATGCAGAAATACACGTTAGGGTGCGTCTTCTGGTACTGTTGGACCTCATAACAAATTGGACAAATTGGCTTTGGAAAGTTTCAGGATGAGAATCACTGGGAATCATGGAATCAAATGCAATAATAACACTCGCACTTTCAAAAATGTGTGCGTGAAGGAAAATAACAGACAGCGTACCCTCACTCTGGATGTGTAGAAAGTCCTTTCCCTATCTCTCCTGCATGTGAGCGAGTGACCATTGGATGTCCTCTGCTGGGTTGTGCTGATTCCAAATTGTTGTTTTGCTCTTCTGCTTGTGGATCGTTGGCCCTGTCGATATTGATGCTAGGAGAGGCCATGGCTTTGTAGGGTGTTATGTCCCCGAGGAGGTTTCAAGTGATCTTCCCAACAAGTTTGACTGGTCGCTTAGTTATTAATTCTACAATGTGCGGTCCTGTGAACCACTTTGCATCCCACTTTCTGGAGAAATTGCGTAAGAGGACTAGGTTCCCCGGATACAACAGTAGCTGCTTAACAAAGTCCTAAGTGGCTTTGGTGCTGTCGCTCTTTTCTCCTGCTTCAGGCCTCTCCCATTGTCACAGCAGCTGACAAGAATTAAAAGAGGCTCTAGCAATCAAGGAAGCGGTATACTTGTACATTTCCTCACCCAGTATTGCGCAATGTGGACAGGGCTAAGGGAAGGCAATAGAGCCCATTTTTGTTCAGCGTCTTTTTAATTTTGGCTACATTTTCCTCGAGCAAGCTGTTGAGGCCCCCAAATACCCTGTTTGCTTGCAGGTGATGGGCACAAGAGTATTTGTGTTCGATTCCTAACAAGGTTGTGATGTGTTAGAACATCTCATTGGCGAAGTGAGGGCCATTGTCAGACTGCAGGACCTTGCACATGCCCCATCGAAGGAATATCCCGCGGACCAGGAATTTCACTGGTTAAGGGCGTCAGGATGGGAGCAAGGACCGGCCTCGATCCAACGCGAAAATTGACATACAACCACTATCATGTAGCAGTAACCTTGGATCATATCGACATAGCCTGCATGCAGGTGTTGGAATGGACCCACTGGGCGAGGTATAGCTCCTCTTACTATACTCGGTGTATAACCTTCAGTGAATTGTTTACACACTAGACAATTAGTCATAAATTCAGCCACGTGTTTCGTCAAGTTATAACAAACCTGTTTCTCCAATATGAGCAGCAAGCACCTCCTTCCCTGTATGGGTTGGATTGTGCAATTGTGTCAGTGCAGTGTGCAATAATGAAAATTGGCATTACCACTTTCCGTGTGTTTTGTCGCCATAAGGCTTCTATCGGAGACACCTTTTTATCCACAACTCTTTTTCTTCCTTGGGTGCAGCTCCCTGCAGATCCATAATCTGTGTCACTGGTAAGTGTGTTATAGCCTTCCTTTAGTATCATTGTACGTGCATAATTGCACACATGGGACGAAGCCTCCATTTCTAAAATGTCCCCAAATTTATCGGCACCTTTGCTTCCGCGTCTGCTGCTTCGTTGCCACTGGAGATGGGATCCTCCCCCCTCGTGTGTGCTTGGCACTTTGCTACTGCTATTCGCTCTGGGAGGTCTATTGCTTCTATCAATCCGCCCAATAGGAGTACGTGCTGGACAGGTGGCCCATCAGCATGCCTGAAGCCCCTCCTCAGCCACCGTGACAGCCCGGAATGCACTGTTGGTGTCACATAGGCGGAATCTGAAAACACTGTCACTTCCTTTCCTCTGCTGTGCTCCAGTGCCAATATTAAGTCCACTAATTCTGCTGCTTGTGCTGAAAAGTGTGACGGTAGACGTCCGCTTGTTAGGGAGAATTCTCAGAAATGTGCTCATTCCCTTCTACCTTAAAGACCTCCAGCTCTTTGCTGGACTTTAGGACTTTTCATTTCTATCCTGGAGACAGTGAGACCTTCTTCCCATTCTCTCATATATTTTTCATTAATTTGAACGCTGTGTTTCTTTTTAATTTTGGAGTCGGAAAAACTCTACAGGCATCATCTTTACATTGTGACAAACAGCACCTTCAGTGCAGTGGCACAGGGAAGTCTCTTAGATTTCCCAAAGGTTTAAATACCTTCTCTTGGTGTAACTACTGTTTCCAACAGCAGTGAAGTAAAATTGACTTTGCTTAGATTTTGTAACTTTCTAGACCCAGCAACCACTATTTTACAATAGTGTGCTGGAGGGGTTACTTAGTATCCCCCTTTGTCTAGTTTCTCATGTAACATTTCTATGTTACCCTTTCTACAATGAATGGCTGGTGGCAGTGGTTTACTTTTTCCTACCATTGTGTGTTTTTACCGCGGGCTGCAATTGAAGCTGCAGTAAAGCACCCATGGGTGCCCATTTTGTCAAAATGGTGCTGGTCTTCTTTTTTCGGCATTTCTTGTTGGAAAGGTCCTTCTTGAGATTTACTCTTCGCGCCAAACCAGATTTGGTCCCTTTGTTCGTTTTGTCTTTGGCAGGATTCACTAGTGAAGCCTGCCTCTGACTCCAGCGTGTCTGGCAGGGCAGGAAGCGAGAGAGGTGGCCAAAACGCCCTGTGCTTAGTCTCCTTCATTACAGGAATGCACCCAAGGGTGATTGGCTGGAGGGCTGTCCTTGGAGGACAGCCACCCTGCTGTGTGATTGACAGCTAGATTGCGAATGAATAGGAGAAACCTTCATAAAAGGCAAGGCTTTTTACTTGGAAGGCAGAGTCGACCACTAGACAAAGGAATCAGAAGACAAACTTGGAAGAGACGCCTGCTGCAACTCCTGGACCGTTGGTTTGCCTGGTGAAGCCTTGCTGCAGTGCTGAAGCTCTGAATTTGCCTCGACTAGAGAAGACCTGCAAAGGACGACTACTCCCCTTGGGTTGGTGGGACCAATCGACCCCAAGATGAGCTCATCTGAAAATCCTCTCTGAGCTGGCTGTACTTCCACTGCTGCTGTAGGAACCGATTGTCAGGCAGATGAACACCAGATTGAGTGCATCGTTTTGAAGTCAGACCCGAGCTCCAGGTAGAGCCTCCGGACTCCCATGAAGCAGGACTGACCAAGCCTGAGTCACCTCAGAGTGCAGGACCCCAGATACGAGGAAAGTCCATAAAGGTACCTGAGAACCGCAGTGGTGCTATTTACGAGGGGCGCGAGAAGGAAAAGTGCTGCTGATCTTAAGTTTGCTTATTGCTGCCGCCAACCTTCAATTCGTAGAGCAGGAGTCCCCAGACGCCCTCCCTCTTGTCCCCACGACTGAGGTCCAGGAACAACAGGATCTGCAGACCTGCACAAGAACAGAAGCCAGCTGGAACCAATTTCTTCTAACCAAAGGTACTGTAAAACTAAGAGGACTTACCTCTTGTCATGTTGCCTGGCTAGTTCTCAGTTGAGACTTGTCTTGGTTGCTTTTGCAAGGTTTCTTGTAGCTTTGCCCCTCACAAGCCTCCCAGTGTGTGGTCCTACAGTGATATCATTTTTATACAAAGACTTCTAATACATTGTGCAAGACTTTTTACCTACCTGCAAGAAGTGCTTCAGCTCACCTAGACCTCTGCTCAACTAACATTGGCTGTCCTGGCCCCCTGAAATACTCTTCTTACCTCTGACATTGTGCTTTGCCTTTCCCCCAGGAAAGGGTTAATTTACTTTGCATTGGAGGGTTCAAAAAGTACTTACCTGCTTAAGAATAATTAACCATTGTTTTATTCACTCATGTTCTCCTTTTGACACAAACTTCAGTATTGCCCTAAATGTACCAGTGATATATTAATGTCCACAGTGTCCTAGTTATTTTAGTCACCTCTGGGTGTAGGAAGAAACGGTGTGCCATCCCAAATGGGTATTTACTGATTTAAAGAAACTGAGAATGTGTAGTTTGAAGTATATTTTTGTGTTATATATTCTGAGGCTTGTGGAATCTGCTTAGATCACATGCTGTGCATAGGCCGACATCTAGTGGAAGCTGCGGAGTGTTAGTTTGTTTTTCGAAACTCGAAAATGGGCGTCGACCTAGGGCGTGCCAGTAACACTATCCCTAGTGTGACGTCCACTGTACCCATGATCCCTTACGCGTGTAGGATCCTCAGATTGTTTTTTTCCGCCATACTTGTTGGAAGCATTCAGCCTTTTTGTCATACTTCATCTAATATTCCCCTTTCTTTAAATCCCACGTCGAGATTCCGAAGATCGACACCGGTCTGAAGAACAAACAGCCGTCAAAACTGCACGATGGACTTTGGGCCTCGGAAGGTCTCTGGCCTCGGCCCGGACCTCTGAAGGCCTCTGGCCTCGGCCCTGCAAGTAGGGAGAGTGGGGGGTGGACATACTCGCACTTGTTTATTTCCTACATACACTCGCCCGCTGCCATAGAAGAACATATGGAGAGTACTCCATTTAAATCCTGCCCCAAGTGCAACCGCAAGTTCCCTTGGGTGGATAAGCATAACACTTTTAATCTCTTTCTGCCTAGGGATCACCCCGAAGCTAACTGCAGAGTGTGTAAGCTCTTTAAGGCTAAAACACTGAAGGACCGCTCCACTAAACGTTGGGCCCACTACGCCAGGCAGCTCGAGGCCATGGAGGCAGTGGGTTCCTTCAGTGATGGCAGCAACGCCGCCGTATCGGACAGCGAGGGCACAGGGGCGTCGATAGACACCCAAGCGCGAGTCCCCGGCCTGGGAGGATTGTCCGGCGGAGCAGTTATGGGGACCACACCCGGCGACATGAGCGCTACACACACTACTGCACCCAAGCACGCTAACCCAGTGATCAGAAGAAAGAGACACAAAGAGAGCGCTCCACAGAAACTGTGTTCTCTGTACATTCCAGGTCGAGATCGCCTCACGACACACAGCAACCGTCCACGATTGCCAAGTGTGCCTCGCTCCCCAAAGTTAGAGGTATGGTCGTCAGTCGTCGAAACCAACCTCTATCCCCAAGCAGCGCGCTTAAAGTTGGCTCCGGCAGTTCTGTCCATGTGTGCCTCCGAGTCTCGACGCTCGCCCTCGAAAGCTTTAGAACCTTCCCAATACACCGAATCTCGGCGCCAGGCGTCGAAAGATTCTGAGAAGGGCAAATATTCAGGGAAACCTTTCTCTACTCATGGAGAAAGGGACAAACAGCAGAAAAAGTCATCATAGAAAACCTCTGTACCCCAGGTCTAGAAGGACAAGCATAGATCTTCAGATAAGGTTAAATCTAAGACCCCTGACCCGATCACTAGACCTAAAGTTATCCCTCCCACTCCACATGACATGGGAGAAGAGGAACCTCAACAAGAAGTGGTCCTCCCCAGTTCCAGGGAATGGAGCTCTGATGACATCGACACAGTGATGACAAGAATGGCTTCTTTGGCTAATTTCTATGAGAAATACCCTGATTATTTTCTGAGCTATCAGAATACCCCTGACACCTCTACTCCTTCAGGATCCAAGGACCCTCAGCCTCCTAATAAGAGACCATGCAATGAGACTCCAGCTCAGGGCCAGATTTCAGACCCACTCTCTATTCCACCTTACTGTCAGTATGCTGAATATCCAGACATACAGATACTGGACGACCAAGCAGGGGTCGATTATTACAGAGACGACGAGGACCAGGATGAGGAGGAGGAGGAAGACGAGGCAGGGGCATATAATCTAGACTCGCCTATCCCCAAACATCCACCGGTAAGCGACTCCTGTGGATAATCAGCCACTACTGAATGAGGTTTTAGCTAGAGCTGCAGAGCACTTTCAGATTGACACTCAAGGGACTCAAGAGGAAAGGGACTTTGCAGAGGAAATCATGGGGGACAAGAAGTCCATTGCCCAAGCCATTCCAATTCTGAAGTCTATCCGACGCAGAATTGACCCCTCCCTCCTCACTCCTAATTTCACACGGGCAGTCCACCCCAGGATTGAAAAATTATTCAGGGCCGCCCCTTCTGACCTACTTTACATAAGGGGTCAGCTTAAGCCCGACTCATTGGTAGTTACTACCACCAGGAAAAGAGCGGGGAGTCCTTTAGCATCATCTGAAGCTCCCAAGACAAGGAGAGCAAGAGGATATATGGTCTAGGAAGGAAAGTGGCTTCCACTTCCGCTTACCAGGCAAGAATCACTCTGCTGGCAAGTTATAATTGTCATCAATGGGAGCAAGTAGCTGCCCTCATTGCCTCCGCACCAGAACCACTAAAGGGCCAGTTAGCCCATATTGCGTCAGAGGGTAGATCGGTGTCCGGGTGCATTCTGAAAGCGACCTTTGACGCAGCAGATAATGCAGGCCGGCTCATTGCAGAGAGCACTGTCCTCAACAGGCACACTTGGCTCAGACAGTCGGGGTTCAAATCCGAGACCCAGGCTTCTCTTATCGTCATGCCGGTGGAACCGAATGTCTTGTTTGGGAAAGCGGTAGAGGAGGCACTCAAAACTGCCAAAGAAGAATACGATACCCTAAGGTCCCTGGGACAATTAACTAACAAACCCACGAACCAAAGAGGGAGCAATAATTTTCATCGCGGGGGGGGCGTGGCTAGATGGCTCCGTGAGAGGACCTGCTCTCGGGGAGCTCCCACTGATCCGACATAAGATTCTGGGATAAATGGGGATATGCACGGCGATAAGCTGGTCTGCAGCACTTCCCTGGTCGTGGGAAGGTCCTGTGTGCATGTCTCATGATTTTCAAAGCAGATCCGTACATATTCAAGGATTCGCGGCCGCCGAGGCGCAGCAGAGCCCCTGGACCCGGAGGATGAGAAGATGGCGGCCGCGAGACAAAGGGTTGTAAAAACGACCATTGCGCCCTGTAGTGTCCGCGAGCTGGCATGGTGTCATTGGAGCTGCCGCGGACCTCTCCCCGAGTAGGGCTTTCGGCGGCCGAGAACCGGCAAGGGCGTGAAGCGGCCCCGGAGCAGTGACGTGGGGAGAAGCAGAGGCCCCGGAGCACCTGGGCTCCGGGACGAATTGACCACAGAGACCCGCTGTGCTCTCGGGTCCGTGCAGAGGCTTCGGTGCCCTCCGTCTACCTGATAGCGACATACACCATCCGGCAGAGCGGGTGATGCGAGAGGTGTTGGGCCTGAGGGGGCCAAGGAAGCCGAAAAGTGCGGCCGCGGGCCAACACAGGGCCGACACTTCTCCAGCAGGACCCTGACTCGCTGGAGCGAGGTCAGGGAACAGCGTCCTGAGAGGCGGCACACCAGCGGCGGGGGGGACGCGCTCTGAGTGGGGAGCCCGGCAGACCTTCCCGACGGCACTGCTACACATCGGTGGGTGCGGCCGCGGCCTGGACCGGGAGTGCGCTCTGGGCGATGGACGCGGGCCCCGCAGGAGCGAGCTCGCAGCCCTAGGACCCAGGGGTGGAGCGACAGAGCGGCCGTGCGGTGCCACCCTGAGCACCGCAGGAGGTTGGATGCGCCTCATGGGGGGTGCTGGGTAGCCTGAGGGTGTGAAACTTGAAAGGGCACATATGAGCCCCTGGGGGAAGTTAAGTAGTGCTGGGAGACGCCTGCGGCATGCCCGCTAGTGATCCAGTATATAGAAGCCTGTGGGCAGCTCAGGGAGTGTACTCTGGCCCGTGGCTAATTGAGACTGCACCCAAGCTGGGACACCGAACGGCCCAAACTAAACACAGGACGGTGTATAGGAGTACAAACAAGGCTTGGGCCTGGTGGGACCGCACTGCTAGCTACTGGAGCAAGGCAGTGAGGGCACATAACTTCGGAGCATTGGCCGGCTCTTAAACATGGCGTCAGACGGCCTTCTTGGCCAAGGAGTGTGCCTTAACTGGGGCCAGACCACAGGCTAGATGGTCTTGGGGCCCATGAAGCGCTGGAGTGGGAGAGCGTTGGGTCAGCAGGAGGACGAAACTACCAGCTATTGAAAGAAATACAGTGGAGGCCGGGGAGCGACACTGTGCACGCAGGTTCGTGGGAAGACGCAGCCCATCCTAAGTGGGGCGAGCGATAAGCACACACTTGAACATAGCTGGAACGGCCCCGTATACGCCAAAAGTGGCTGAGCACCACGCTGTATTCTACACGAGAGGGGGCATTGCTGGCCCACGCCTGAATAGCATTCCGTGATGTCTAACAGAACTGTCAGACCCAAAAGCAAACCGCCCACAATGGAGGCCAATGCCAAGACGCCCACAGGCGCAGAAGGTGGCAAAAGCAAGGACGCAGAGACACCGGGCACTATCCAGGAAGTGCTGGCGGCGATTGCAGACTTGAAAATTGCCTGGGAGACCAAACTGGGCCTAGCAATGAACGATTTAAAAGTGGGTCTGGACCTCAAAATCGGAGCGGTCCAGGAGGAAGTCAATCTGTTGAGACAGGACGTGCGCATGCTTGCGGAGCGTACTGGGAACCTGGAAAAGGAGATGGCCCCGAACACGGCAGCATGCGCCGCCCACGGATCGGATCTTCATGCCCTCGTGCAGCGTGTGGGCAACCTGGAGAACAGGGCGGAGGGGCGCGCCAGACGCAATAACATTCGTATTGTTGACCTGCCGGAAGGAATGGAGGGACCTAACCCAACAGAATACGTTGAATCCATGCTTCTGTAGGAGCTAACTGGTGGAGCACTGACCCAAGGGTTTGCAGTGGAGAGGGCGCACAGGGCCCTGGCAAGGAGACCGACCCCGGGGCTCCCCCGCGGATGCTGATCGCAAAGATTCTGAACTATCGGGAAAAGATACTGGAATTTTTACAGAAGGGAGGAACGATAGAAAGGGGGCCGGCGACAATCACGGCGTACCCGGATTACACTTTGCACGTACAGCGCAGCAGGATGAACTTCGGGGCGGTAAAAAGGAGGTTGAGAGAGGCCGGACACCGATACATGTTGCTCTACCTGGCCAAATAGAAATTGTTCTACAAGAACAAAACTCTGTTCTTTGAGATGCCGGGGGGTGCTATGGACTGGCTGGACACGCAGGGTCGCCCTCAAGAACCGGACATCCAGACGGAAGCCGTAGAAGATAAGTAGTACGCAGCTGGGTCATCCCCGGTGACCTGACACTGGAGACTGGGACTAGATTTTAGCATTAAATGAAGTTTACTGGGAGTGTGTTGTAACGAAGATACGCTGGCGAGGCAATCAAACATAGTGTTAAATAAAGCTTGTGGGGAATATGTTGCAGGAAATATGCACTGGCAGGATCCGTTGGATGCAGCTATCCCATTTAGACAAATGGGAGCTCCAGGCGGACAATTCTCGAACCCCCTAGTTGTACACTTAATTAGGTCCCTGTTAGATCGGTGACGCCCCGTGGGGTCCTAGTCCTCGGTCCTGAGATAGGACCAGACGCGGGTGGGCCTGAGATCCAAGGATGGAGCTGGGCATTTGTTGGGGCTGGGTAGGGTGGGGGGAGGGGAAGGGTTGTGTGGAGTGGGGTAGAGTTTTAGGTAGAGGGGGGGTTGTTGAGGATGGGAGAGCAAAGAGTCGGACATCGGGTCATCAGTGAAGACATTGGAGGGGAGGGTAGAGGGGGAGTACACCGAGCAGATGGCGTCGGGTAATCTCAGAGTGGTGACCTGGAATGTGCAGGGCCTCAATAGTTCTCTAAAACGCAATAAAGTGATGATGTATTTAAAGAGGATGCGCATTGACATAGCCTTGTTACAGGAGACCCATCTTACAAAGGAGAAGCTGGAGGTGGTCGGGAGGAAATGGAAGGGCAATGTCATTGGTGCCACATACTCGGCAAATGCAAGAGGGGTGATCACCTGGGTGGCACCGCACGTGCCGTTCCAGCTGCTCAGCTCGACAATAGACCCAGAGGGTAGGATGGTGGTGGTTGCGGGAATCCTGGAAAACAGGGAGGTGAACATTGTAAATCTGTATGCCCCTAACCATGATACAGCGGCATATTTTAGATCCCTATACAGTAAAATTAGCCCCCTGGTAGGTGGCGCGATGGGACTTCAATTGTCCCCTGGACCCCTTTATGGCTAGGTCAGATGATAAATCGGGGAAACCGGCACCACCATCTAAAGCGTTAAGGACACTACTGATGGACCTCGGTCTGGAAGATGTGTGGAGAAGGCTACACCCAATAGATAGGCAGTATTCGCACTACGCAGCGGCACATGACCTATACACAAGGCTGGATTATGTGTTTGCTGCGGCGGAGACAGCGGGAGAAATGGTGGGGCCGAATACAAGGCCAAGGTATTATCCGACCATTCGCCTCTGGTTGTAGAGTGGCAATATCAACCCCCAGAGCGCGTATCCCGACGTGGAGGCTCAGAACTGAGGCTCTAGAGGATGCAGAATTTCGAGAAGATCTGAGGGAGGCCATCAAGGAATACTTTGAAATCAACACGGGTAGTGTACGCTCTGTGGGAACAGTATGGGAAGCATTTAAGGTGGTGGTTCGTGGGGCAGCCATATCAAAGTCTAAGGGGCTCCAAGGGGGCACTGCTAGAAACAGAAAGAGAACTGGAGGGCCTTACTCGAAGCGAGGGGACCGCACGAGAAAATGGCGCCAATATAAAAGACTTACAACTAGCTTGTAGTGATCTCTGGGATAGACTATGCAAATTGAATTATAAGAAATATATGGAGAAGTTACATGCAGGGGGAGATAAACCAGGAAGACTACTGGCCTGGCTATACAAAAATAAGACCCCCTGCTCGGTGATCAGAGGTCAGGGATGTAGAAGGCCGAATTTATAACACCCAGGAGGGGGTAAACGGGGAGTTCTTCAAGTACTATAGACGATTATATGAGGATACAGGAGAAGATATGAGCCAGGAAATATTGGAAACAATAGAGGATATGGGGCTGCCCACACTGGATGACCTAGAACGCGTAGACTTGGACTCCCCCCATTACCACGGACGAACTAGAGGCGGTGATCCAACACCTCCCTACATGTAAAGCGCCTGGGTCGGATGGGTTACCCAGCGAATTCTATAAAACATACAAGTGGGAGCTGCTCCAGCTGCTGCTGGCCATGTTCAATGATGCCTGTGAGCGGGGGGGAACTGCCAGCGTCCCTCCGCGAGGCAGTGATCGTCCCGCTCCTGGAACCAGGTAAGCCGGACATGGAATGTGGGTCCTATAGGCCCTTGTCCATGCTTAACTAGGAATAAAAATACTCACGGCAGTGCTGGCCAATAGGCTAAAGAGGGTAATCAGTAAGTTGATACACCTAGACCAAATGGGTTATGTCCCCGGCAGAAATATCACAGATAGGGTTTCCTGTTTTAGGGTTTTTTTTTTTTTTACTTCCGGGGGTGTTTTTCCAGTGTTTTCAAAAAATTTCAGGATCTGTGTTTATCGGTGTTTTCCTGTTTGCCCCTTTCAAAAAATCGCGGATACCTGTTTTTTCCGGTGTAAACACAGAAGTGTTCTTTTATTGTTTCAACATTTAAAAGAATTGACGATCGAGGTGGGACATGAACCCACAATCCCCAGCCTTATCCATTAGGCCACTCATTTATATTATAATTTATATTATATAAAACGCAGTGCATAGAATTTGCGCAATTGGCCAATTCAAAGCAATTGCTAAGGATTGGTGCATGTCAGGACTATTTGGCCCTATTTTGTGATCCGCTTCATTTCCATCTGTACAAAGCACCAGTATAACCAAATTATTTAGAAGACAGAACATCAGAAGCCAAACGAAAACTGTTACAATACACGATGGCGAGGCGTAGCAACCACCACACTGCATACCCTCTTCAGTTAAAAGGGATAAATATGAATTGCGGAAGGGTTTGTGTTGCAGGAGTTTTTCCTTTCTTTACCTTCGCTCACTGCAACATCATATGTAGGGCGTGTTCTCCAAACTCAAAGACCTGCTTTACATGTTGACCTGGTGTCTTCATGATTTCGTTGTTTTTGCCATGGGGTGTTCATTTTGTGTGTGACAGGGTGTTCACTCAGTCTATCACGGTCAGATCAGAGCTCACCCATCAAGTGGCCCAGTCAGTGGTCGAAGTGGGTGGGAGCGGTCGGGAGCGGTGCTCCTCTACTTCTTTTAATGAAGTTTTACCGTTCCTATACTTTTATTTTAAAAAGAAACCGTTCCGGAACGGTTTCGTTATAAAATAAAAGTGTAGGAAGCAGTTGAAACTTGCACTTTCAGTGCAGTGCACTGGACATTCCCTTAAACTGCAGGCGTATGCATTTGGGGGTTTATATTGTGCTTTGAGGGGGTATGGCGATGGGGTTTGTGCGGAGCGGTACAGACCAGTAGGGAACATAGCTCCACTACTTCTTTTCGTACACTTCGACCACTGGGCCAAGTGGCCTAATGGATAAGGCATCAGCCTCCGAAACTGGGGATTAGGGGTTCAAGTCCCACCTGTCACAAATTGTTAACTCTTTTAAATTTTAATATAATTAAATATTAACAATTTCAACAAATGGTAACACAAAGATGATAACAACAAATAAATAAACAGGGCCGTGGCGGAGGCCTGTAACTGCCTCTGGTGTCCCCTTGCAGGGGGCACCAGAGGCAGTACCCGTCCTCCCCACATCCCGCTCCTCTGCCACGGCCCTGTTTATTTATTTGTCCAATGTTTGTCGGGTCCACGGACCCAATTACTTTATTTATTTCTGCAGTGCAGAAATAAATAAAGTAATCGGATCCACTGACCCGACAAACATTGGACATATAAATAAATAAATGGGGCCGTGGCGGAGGCCTGTAACTGCCTCTGGTGCCCAGTAACAGTTCTCCCCACGTCCCGCTCCTCTGCCACGGCCCTGTTTATTTATTTGTCCAATGTTTGTCGGGCCAGTGGACCCGATTACTTTATTTATTTCTGCAGTGCAGAAATAAATAAAGTAATCGGGTCCACTGGCCCGACAAACATTTGACCATTAAATAAATAAACAGGGCCGTGGCGGAGGCCTGTAACTGCCTCTGGTGCCCCCTTGCAGGAGGCACCTGAGGCAGTAACAGTCCTCCCCACGTCCCGCTCCTCTGCCACGGCCCTGTTTATTTATTAAAGTAATCGGGTCCACTGGCCCGACAAACATTGGACAAATAAATAAACAGGGCCGTGGCGGAGGCCTGTAACTGCCTCTGGTGCGGCACCAGAGGCAGTAACAGTCCTCCCCACATCCCGCTACAAAGCCACGGCCCGGTTTATTTATTTATTTGGGCAATGTTGGACAGGTCCATGGACCTGATTCATTTATTTTCAGAAATAAATAAATTAATCGGGTCCACGGACCCAAAAAACATTGCCCAAATAAATAAAGCGGGTCGTATTTATTTCTGCAATCGGCTGCCCAGCACCAAACCCAGATGGCCCACTCAGGAGTTTTGCCCCGCCCCGTGCCACTGCTACTGCCAAAGAAAACATAAGACTAAACACAAGGCAGCACCCTCAGCACTTTCCCCTGCAGCCAGTTGGAAAGGAAAGATAGATGTTTGGGATAGATTTGGTTAATTCAACCTTCTGCCACAAGGTGGCAATAGTGATTAATAATATCAGTTCAAACAGCTTGCTACAGCCAGGGCTGGAAGAATAGCTCATCGGCAGCGCGTCTGTCTTGAATACAAAACAGTAGTTTGAATCCCGCTCCTGCCGCAATTATGTTAAAATTATATAAAATGCGGGGTTTATCGGATTCCCCTGGGGAATATAAATACAGTGACAGGGGTCAGATATCGGTAAAAATCGGTAATCCCAGAAAACCGGACTCCCTAATCACAGATAACCACAGGAGGCTGCACCACATCATTGACCAAACTAAGGAAGACTCAGGCGAGATGGCTATTGTGTCATTGGACGCGGTGAAAGCCTTTGATTCGGTGCGGTGGCCCTGGTTGGAAGCAACCTTGAGAGGACATGGAATGGGACCAGGATATACTAGGTGGGTCCAGTTGCTATATAGTTCCCCGATTGCGAGAGTTAAAACCGGACCCATAATTTCAGACAAGTGGCAACATAGCAGAGGGACCAGACAGGGTTGCCCCTGGTCACCCATGTTATACATCCTGGCATTGGAGCCGCTGGCAATATGCCTGCGGCAACAATATGGGGAGGTGGGGATACGCACGGCCGGGGGCACACATCTGATATCACTGTATGCGGATGATATACTTCTCTACTTGCGCCACCGGGAAGAAAACCTGCAATATGTACTGGAGGTGATGGATCGTTACGCCATCCTCTCGGGCATATCGGTTAACCCCGGGAAGTCTAGCTTGTTCCCCCTAGGAAGGTATAGGAGCACCCCATTGACGAGGCTACCTGTCCTGCGGAAACCCTGGCATACCGTGACATTCAAGTATCTGGGGGTGAATATTTACCATAATTTGGAGACAGAGCACAAACGTAATACAGAGAAAGCTTTCGAGGGTATTTGGAATAGCATGGCGTTCTGGTCCAGGTTACCCCTGGCCATGATGGGAAGAGCAGCTCTGCTCAAAATGGTCGTGCTGCCCAGACTTTTGCACTTTTTTGTGAACGTCCCATACCTGATCCCCAGACGCTTCTTTGTGAGACTCCATAGCATGTGCAGAGGCTTTATTTGGGGCAATTCCGGGAATAGGGTGGCCCTGTGGAAGCGACAGAACACTTGTGATAAGGGGGGGATAAACCTGCCAAACTTTGAACTGTACTTCCTGGCGGGACAGCTGTTGTATGTGGCCTGGTGGTTGGCAGCAGAGGACTCTGCAGAAGCTAGGCTTTTGCAGGGTGACTCAGCCCCATACGTTCTGAGAGAGACAGTGTGGATACATAAAACTAAGATGGTGGGGAGGGGGAGACTATTGGAGTTGGGCTGGGAAGTTTGGTGCAGAGCATGGAAAATGGTGGGCGACCCAGACCCGCTCTCTCAGCAAGTCCCGCTCTTGGCTCTATGCGGGGTGGACCCCCAATTGTTTGAAATGGTCCGCAGATACTGGGAACCGGTGGGTTTGGCCACCCTCGGAGATATATGGCAGGAAGGAGAGATATTGGAGTTTCAGAGGTTGCAGGAGGAAACGAGGGTGCATAGCGGCCAATAAATTACATATATTAGGCTCTTGAAACGGGTAAGGGGAAGGTGGCCCGAGACGGCGCTGGCGGGAGAACCAGATACCACTCTGGAAATGATGTACGATGTCTCCCCGGCTAAGGCATGATTGGGAGGAGGAGATAGGAGAACCCATGACAGATGGACAATGGGATAGAGCTCAGAGGTACCAAAAAAAGGTGTCCCGGAATGCGAGACTCCAGCAGATTCAGCTGTACATTACCCACAGAGCCTATCTGACCCCTGGGAAAAAAGCCAGGTTTGGAGGCTCAGCCATACAAAAATGCCTCAGGGTGTGGAGAGGAGGAGGCAGGGTTGTTGCACATGTTCTGGGCTTGCCCAGAGGTGCATAGATTCTGGGAGGAAATAAGGACGAAAATGGCCGGGGCGGGGTGTGGTGCTGGATGTGGGATCTGCTGGTGCATGCATGCTTGGGAACGTTCCAAGGCCACGTAATTTAAAGCACATCAATAAAATGAAAGACCTAGCATATATCCTGGCCAAGCGCAGGATTGCAATGTGTTGGAAGGCGGCCCATGGGCCCAGAGTGGAAATGTGGTGGGCGGACCTCCTGAGATGAGCAGAAGCCGAAACTGCGGTTTGGTTTGAAGCCGCCACCAGGGGGGGAGAAGAGGAAGTGGGTCCCCTGATGGCCTGGAGGCATTTGGTGACCTCATTGGCCACCCCCTACCAGGCCAACCATCAAGCAGAAGACTCGGATGAATCAACTGGCACCGAGATTCCCGATGAAAATCACGCAGATGACACCGATGAAGCGGCTCGAGTTCGGGGGGAGGGAGGGGAGAGGACGAGAAATGTATAATGCGTTGATTTGACACTGATTATGAACGTCCAAAAGTTGTAATGTTTGATGTGATGTTTAAAATAATAAAAAATGTTTAAAAAAAATAATAATAATTTTCGTCACTCACACGGCCAAAATTCCCACAGGGGTTCTAATTACTCACAGGGGCAGGGTACATCGTGGGGTGGAAACCAACAGACTACCCAAAGGTACACCAGAGGTAACAAGAGTGGCCATGGTAGAGGGAGAGGCAGCCCAGGTAGAGGCGGTACGCCTCCCAGCAAACAATGATGCTTTGCTCAGGGTCCCTTTCCATGCATCCCCATTTTGGGGGCGCATTTCCACCTTCACCCAGGCATGGGAAGGGATCACCTCGGACAGATGGGCGCTGTCTGTCCACAGTGTCCACGGGATACTGCATAGAACTGTTGGAGCGTCCCTGCAACCACCCTCCAAGACAAAAAATACACTCCCTGGACCACCAAAAGATCCTCCTCGAGGAAATCATCAATCTTCTCGCAAGGGACGCGATAGAACTCGTCCCGGGCAAGAAGGGTATTTATTCAACTTACTTCCTTGTGCCAAAAAAAAGATCTGATGATGAACCCAGTCTTAGACTTACGCCCTGCAAACAAAGTATGTCAAGCCCCAAAAATTTCACATGACTACACTCCAAGAGGTAACCCCCCCCTCCTAAAAAGAGGAGATTACATGGCAACATTGGACATGAAAGATGCCTATTTTCATATTTCCATGTTCCCAGCGCACCGAAGATTCTTGCGCTTCAAGGTGGTCAGTCAGCACTACCAGTTCAAGATGCTGCCCTTCGGTATAGCCTCGGCTCCAAGGGTATTCACCAAGGTACTGGCGGTGGTGACGGCACACCTACTCAGGGAGGCAATCCCAGTGTACCCTTACCTGGACGACTGGCTTATCACGGGGGAGACCCCAGTAATTTGCAGATCCAACATCCAAAGAACGATCGACCTCCTCTTTGAATTGGGTTTCTCAATCAACGAGAAAAAAATCAAGCCTGGTGCCAAGCACCTCCAAACAGTTCCTAGGAGCTATCTTAAATACACAAGAGGGGTTGGCCTTTCCATCAGATGAAAGAATTCGGAATATATTACTGCAAATTCCTCAATATCAGTCCCGTTGCCAGATAAGGGTGCGGAAAGCGATGTGTTTGCTAGGCATGATGGCGTCATGTATTTACCTGGTTCCCCACGCGCGCCTGCGCATGCGACCCATGCAAGAATGGTTGGCGAAACAGTGGTCTCAGGCAAGTGGTCAGTGGGACGATCTAGTGGTCGTTTCGCCAACACTGGTACAAAGTCTTCACTGGTGGACAAGAGAGAACCTGACATGATCCACGGATAAAGGCGGTGGTCACTACGGACGCGTCCCTGTCAGGGTGGGTAGCCCACCTCCTTCACCACACAGCTCAGGGTCTCTGGTCTCACACAGTGGCCAAGAATCACATCAATCTGCTAGAGCTTCTGGCAGTCTTCAGAGCGCATTGAGCGTTCGAACCCCACCTGTCGAACCTGTCAGTGCAGATCCTAACGGACAGCACAACAGCAATGTTTTACATAAACAATCAGGGGGGCACTCGTTCGCCAAATCTGTCCAGGGTTGCCCAGAACATTTGGATATGGGCACTCAGACGGAACATTTACCTGTCATCTCAACATGTTCCAGGGGATCTCAATTCACTAGTGGACACTTTGAGCAGAGACCCCCTCCCGGAAGAACACGAATGGTGTCCACACGAAGAAGTCGTAGGAGACCTCTTCTCACAGTGGGGTTTCCCCACTATAGACCTATTCGCCACAAGCAAAAACAGACAATGTCCAGGATTCGCATCCAGGTTCCCCCAGCCGGACTCCATGGGGAACGCTCTATGGATGAACTGGTCGGGATGTTTGCCTACGCTTTTCCACCAACCCCTCTGTTGAAGAAGGTGGTCAATAAGATGCACAGGGAATCGATGACGCTCATCCTAATTGCTCCCTTGTGGGCGAGACATCCGTGGTTCCCGCACCTCTGCAAGTTGGCAACGTGCGAACCCATCAGACTCCCGTGCTAGCACAACCTACTATTCCAGCACGAAGGACAAACGGTGCATCCTCAACCCAGCTCGATGAACTTTGAAGCATGGCTCCTAAAGTCATAGAGTTTGGCCATCTCAATCTACCACAGAGATGTATGGATATCCTAAAAGAATCAAGGAAACCAAACACAAGACACTGTTACTTTGATAAATGGAAGAGATTCGTTGTTTGGTACCAGAATAAAGAAATCAACCCGGTTGATTGCACTCCTTCCAATATTGTCACCTACATGCTCCACCAGCTAGACGCAGGGCTGATAATTAATTCACTCAAAGTACACCTGGCAGCGCTGTTAGTCTACACCACCTCGCATAACAAGGTGTCGTGGTGGAAAGTACCAGTGGTTAAAGGCTTTATGGAAGGGGTAAAGAGACTCCACCCTCCAATAAACTCATGAGCCCCCCCTTTGAACCCATGCATAAAGCTAGTCTCAAACACTTGACCTATAAAACTGCCTTCATAGTAGCCATTACATCCATAAGAAGGGTCAGCAAGATTCAGGTTCTGTCAGTGCAGGATCCTTTCTTTACTGTTCATAAGGATAAACTGGTTCTACGAACTCACCCTAGGTTCTCACCTACGTTCATTTCAAAATTCCATGTTAACCAGTCTATTGAGCTACCGGCCTTCTTCCAAGAACCCAAGAGCTCTGCTGAGGTGAAACTACACACACTAGAAGTGCAAAGAGCGGTCCTCTACTACGTAGACAAGACCAGACCGCTAAGGAACACAGATCAACTGTTCGTCTCCGTAGCTACAGGCAGAGAAGGAGATTGCGTCTCTAAAGGTGCCATCTCAAAATGGATAGTCAAATGTATCCAGCTGTGTTACTCCCTTTCAGATAAAACTCTGCCTTTTACGCCAAAGACCCACTCTACAAGAGGCACTGGGGCCACTCTGGCTTTCATTGCAAATGTACTCCTTGACACCATTTGCAAAGCAGCTACATGGATCTCTATTCACACCTTTACTCAGCACTACTGCATTGACACTCATTCCAAGACAGATACTTAAGTGGGACAAGCGGTTCTAAGACATTTATTTGCTCATGACCCTTCTCACATCCCACCTCCTTCTTCGAACACTGCTCGCTAATCTATGCACAGCATGTGATCTAAGCAGATTCCACAAGCCTCAGAAGGGATACATTACTCACCGTAATCGTATTTCTGATGCTTGTATCTGCTTAGATCTATGGATGCTTGTAGTCTTATCTATCTTATCTGCTTGGATACTCTGTACTCGCGCTACTCCTCATGCTACCTCATGTCAGAAACAATACAATCTGAGGGTCCTACACGCGTGAGGGATCATGGGTACAGTGGACGTCACACTAGGGATAGTATTACTGGCACGCCCTAGGTCGCCGCCCATTTTTGAGTTTCGAAAAACAAACTGTAATACTCCGCAGCTTCCACTAGATGTCAGCCTATGCACAGCATGTGAATCTAAGCAGATACAAGCATCAGAAATACGATTGCGGTGCGTAATGTATCCCATATATATATATTGCTCCCTTCTGAAGAAGTCTTATTCAACTGACTGTTAAGTAAATTAATAATTGTTTAATCAATCAAACCTTGAGTGGAAGTGTTTATTTGAGTACTTGTCACTGAATCTCTGTGTAATAACCCTACAGCTCACATTGACCCCTCTTGAGATAAGCCTGGCTGCTCAGTCACTCTACCAACTTGTGTAGTGCATGGTTATACCAAAAGTTGGGTAACTATTGCTAAGCGGTCAAGGCTGGTGCAGTCGCCTACAGGGTACTGCATACAATATTGCCTAACAGCGCTTGTCACCACCTCGCTAGTCCTGTCTTCTCTGTCTCTATTGCCGTTCCAGTATGTCTTTCCCCAGTCGTTTGGTCAATCGTTGACGACCTGTCAATGTAAAGTACCTCTCCCCCTCAAGTGCACCGTAATGTACTTTGCAGGTGTTATTGAATTCTTCTGTGTTTGCTGTGCAGTCATGTGCATAGTTGCCCTTCTGTAAGATGTCAGCGATGAAAGTCGCCGGGTTGACAAGTTTGCATGTCACGATTTTGAGAGCTGGTTTCGACAGTAGTACCTCATACCCTCAAGCTATGTGTACATTTTGCCCTTTCCAGTATTGCAAAGTGAGCATGCTCCACATAGAGAGTGGTGCTGCATCCCATGGAAATACTCGCTGATTTTCCACTGCAAATGTGGTGGTAGCCAATGCCTGCTCACATGGATAGTTTCCTCTCATTACCGGGTCGAATTGGATCCTTAACACTGGAGCGTGCATATTGCTTCCTTCTGCTCGTCAAATGCCTCAGTCATTTCTGTTGTCTATTGTAATGTCTTCTCCCCTCTTTGTGCTTCCTTCAGTGCACTGAGTAAGGGCCTAGTGTGCATTCTGTAGTCGAATACCCATGCACCGCAGTAGTTGCATAGTCCTAGGAACTGCTGCTTTTGTCTCAGTTGTGGGTTTTTCTGTCCGTCCTGCGTATTGCTTCTGCCCTCTCTGGTGTTACTTTTCTCCCATCTTGGGATATCATCTGTCCAATGTACAACACTTCATTCTGGCAATATTGTAGTTTGGGCTTATGTACCATGTATCCTTTTTCTGCTAGTACTGTCAGTATGTGTACTGCGTAATTTCTACACTGTTCCTCTGTCTTGCTGCAAATCAATATGTCATCTACATACTGTATAACCGTACTCTACATCTGTACATTGCCCAATTCCATTTGAAGTACCCTGTTGAATATGCAAGCTGATTCACAGTACCCTTGAGGAAGTCTTGTATGTTTCATGTTTCATTTCTTCATGGAAATGAGGTTAGGTCCTGTGAGTTTGGATTTAATGGTATAGAGAAGAATGCATTTTTCAAATCTGACTGTGAAGTAGGCAGCTTCCGTGGGGATGCTACACAAAATTTTCAATGGATTTGGAACTAAAGGAAATTCTGCTTCAACAATTTGGTTAAGAGTGCACAAGTCCTGTATAAAAGGCCATGACCTCACCCCATCGCCTTTTTGACAGGTTGCACAGCCGTATTGCATGGTGATTTTGATGGCACTAGTATGCCCTGCTTCACTAGTGCTGCAATGGTCTCATAGATACCTTTGTCTGCATCTCTCGATAGTGGGCACTGCCTAACTCTTGGTAACATGGCTCCTGGCTTTAGTTTTATTTTCACTGTTCCTATCCCTTTCAGAATCCCCACATCATAGAGACTTGGGGACCTTTGCCAAATCTTCCTCGAGAAAGGTCGGTGGCGCCTTCAGCATCATCGCCATTCTCTGTGGTACCTCTTTTTAATGTATACCCACCCAATATGTGATGCTCATTTCGAGCACCAGCTCGTGATCTGATCTGTTGTCTTTAAATAGCTCTTCGTATGTAACTGTAGTCAATCTTTATCCTTCTGCCAGGGCGATCACTGCTTGTCGTGGTCAGCCTGTGTCGTCTGTCCCATGCACTGCTATCCATTCGTCCCTCACTATTACTGCCTCTATTTCTGGTGTCACTATTGTTCCTTCCTTCTTATCTAAGGGTATTTCTGGAAGGTGCCACATTTTCCCTTTAATCCCTTGGAGCCACGCTATTATTATTTCACTCACATACTGAAACAGTTCCACGTCTACTGGCACCCCCTCTGTACTTTCTGTCCACAATAGGCTTGAATAATCCCCCTCATATTTAGAAAGTGTATCCCTGTTGTGGAGCACACTACCCCCTTGTCAATGAATGAAATGGTCATGTTAAGTCTGCTCATGATATCTCTCCCCAGTATGTTTACGGGTGTCTGTCGGGAATAAAGTAGGGGCAAAGCTAAGTCGTGCTCCCCTATGGAAAGTGCAATATATGTTAAAGGAACCAATTGCGTTGCCCCAAAGAACCCTTGAGCATTCATGGCATCGCCTGACATACTATATTTCCCCTCCCGGATGCAGGCCTGTGTGTCTACAAGAAAGGAAAATATTTTGTCACCTATCGTCATCCCTATCTGTGGTTCCTCTGCAAGGTTGGGTGTAATCGATCCAATGGAACACATCAAGTCTGTCTGTGGGCTGTCCTATTGAGGTTATAACAACATTCTGTTTCCCAAGAATGGGTTGCCCCTCACTACAGTGAACCCCCCTGCCCGAGTTTTCTTATGGGAGGCGTTGACATGGAGTCCGTGCGTGCCACTGTTCCGTCGTTGGGTTGTTTGCTGCCCTGCATCTGTGGTGCCTGCGAGTACTGCAGTATAGGCACTTGCATTTGTGGTGTCTGTATCATGGGCTCCTGTGTTTGCGGGTTTGCGTTTGATGCCTGTCCTTGTTGTTGTCTCTGGTCCTGGGCATAGAACTCATTCTGTTCGCCTGCATATGCTGGCTGGTATGGCCTTCCCCCATTCTGTTGCATTCTGGAGCATCTGCTCCACATAATCTTGAGATATGTCCTCTGTCCACACACGTGGCACTGGGTGGTTCTCTCACTTCCCTCTGGTACCCTCCAGGGAAAGCTTCTGGACCCTGCTGCATTTGTTGTCCATATGCCAGATACCCTCCCAGAAATCCCCCTTGGCTCTGTTGCATTTGTTGGCCATACCTGCGTACCCTTTTGGCACCACTCTTCCTCAAAACCCATGCTGCGCATCCCCCGCCCTATGAACCACCCCTCCCGCAGGCAGTGGTGCGTGCTGTGTCTGTGGTGCCCCCTGTCCTCCCATACTTTTTAATACTGCCCATTCAATGGCGTATTTAGATAGCTTCTTCTGTACTAACTCCGCATCACGCCTTTTCCTCACGTTCTCTTGCATTAACCTACAGTAATGTACTATTGTAAATTGTATTTCTGACCATGGTTTAGCTTCCATTCCCACCAACTTCTTCAGTTGCCTTTGCACTTGTTCTGGCAACCCTTATCATAGTATATGATAGAATAGTCCCACTGTTTTATCCCACTGTTCTCGTGTTTCAAGCGCCACAGCTCTTGAATAGCCTGAATATATTATAGCGGGTCTTCATCTTCCCCCATTCTGCATGCCTTAATTGCACTAATGTCTGACATATCTCAGCATTTCATCCACAGAGCTTGCGATACAGCTGCTCGGCAGTAATCGAATGGCGAACAAACGTGCACAGTCTTCTGGGTTGTTACTCCTGGGTACCCCGCCCTCCGCCATACCGCATCAGCGGTCACGCCGAGGGTCTCCACTAGTATACCTTTTATGTCCCCTACTGCTAATTTCTGTCCTGCCGTCATTCTTTCCTTCTCGTATATGATATGATAGTTTAGTTATAGAGCACCTATACACAGTGTGTTTCAAAGCGCTTAACCGAGTATATCCATTTCAAATGGATTGTGTCCTCCAATGCATTCCACATCTTTGACATGTAATGTCCACAGCTGTGCACTTCGGAAACTTTTTTCAGCAGAGGGCGTCCTGCGTCGGGTCCCTGTCCCTCGAGGGCCTCCGTCGAGGACGACATCACCGACGGTTATAAATAGCACACACAGCATCCGTAGCCTCAGTATTGTTTTTTCTGTGAACATGTTAACTTTGTGAGACTCACCGCGCCTCGTGTGTTTTCTTCATTGAAGATGTCTTTCTCTTCGACCCCTCTGTCTCTGCAGTCCGGTTTCAAGACCTGCCGGGACTGCAAGTCTAAAATGTTGCTCACGGACCCTCACCGCATTTGTTTGTGGTGCCTCAGTGAGTCGCACGGCACCAACGACTGCTCAAAATGCCAGTCACTGACTGTCAAGGCCTTGCGGGAGCGGAAGGGGAAGCTCCAGGTAGGTAGGGGCTCGAAGCCTGTTAGGTACCGGACTTCCAAGTCCAAGGGGGTTTCCACCGATGGCTCGAGGGGTGACTCTCTGCGTCAGAAGAAATCCCAGGGATCTTGGTCCCGGAGTAGCTCCTGCCACTCGTCTTCCTCGTCCCGGCACTCGCAGAAGCGCCATCACTGGTCGCCTTCCCCGTCCTCCTCCGCGGATGGTGCCTTGAGGAAGGTTACGTGCCCTACGAAGTCCTCGACTCCAGAGGAATGGGCAACGTTTAAGAAATCCATGATGGCGATTTTTCAATTGCAGGACACGGGTCCGGTCGCGCCCTCTGACGAAGCAGGCCTGGATCGGTCTTGTTCCGTGGATTGCACGCCTTCGGGCTCGGGTTCGCGACACAACACACATCGGTAGCTGTCGAGGTCCCGTACAGACAAGGATTCGAAAGGTCGCAAGAGATGTGTCTTTAGGTCTCGGTCCTCGTCCCCTGCGAGACCGCAGCTACCTCCGGAGGGCTCGATGTCGACTCGGTCGGCGCCGTGTCCGTCCGACTCGGATGTTGACGCTTTGCCCTCATACCAGCCCACAGCGCCATCGGCACCTGTGTCGATGTCGAAGCCCTCGGCGCTCACCACGTCGAGGTTGTCAACGCTCGACGTCGAAGCCTTCAACGCTTTCAGGGAATTTTTCTCGGAGTGTGCCTTTGGAGTTCCCAGACATCGTGGGTCCTCCGAGGAAGGCTACTAGAAAGTCTGTGCGGCCTGTTTTGGCCTCCAGGCCCCCTTCTGTCCCCAGGCCTAGGTTTCATCTCCACCTGGATGACATTTATGAAGAGGAGGAAAGGTCTGTGGTTGAGGACCCTGGTGACCTTGAGGATGCTCCACTTTTTTCTGGTGATAGTCAGTTGGAGGAGTTGAGCCAGACCCTCCATGATGTCAGTGGGTTGGACACTTCTCCGGAAGTGGACTTCGGTAGGCCTGAGCCTGGGGCTCATGCAGAGTCCTCGTACATGGCGAGGGTGTCGGAATATCTGGGCTGGTCCAGTCTTCCTGAGGATTTTGTGCAGGATGATCTGACGGACATTTTGGATCAAGGTCCGTCCTCTGACCATGTTTTGCCATTTCATCTTACCTTGCAGAAAAGGGTGGCAGCTGCTTGGCAGTCCCCGGAATCTCTTCCGGCTGTGAATACAAATTCAAATAAGAAATACCGCCCTTCCATTAGCGACCCCAGCTATTTGTCTAATCACCCGTGCTTCTGAGTGTTTGGTGGTTCAGGTGGCTACGGCCACCTCGAGGCAGGCTGCATACCCTACCATCCCCCTGGATAGGGACGACAAGCGCTTCAACGGTTGAGCCTGGAAGGTATTTTCTGCTGAAATCAGCCAACTCCACGTGTGCCTTGGCAAGGTTTTCACACACTCTGTGGAATTGTTTCCTTGGCGGCTGATCATATTTCCCAGGGGGAAGAAAGGGATGGTTTCCTTGCTCTCGTGCAAGACGGCAATGATGCCATCTGCAGAACCCTTCAGTCAGGTCTAGATACGGCCGACGGTGTTAGCCGATCCGTAGCTGCGAGCACCGTTATACGCAGATTTGCATGGTTGCGGAAGTCAGGGTTTGCTCCGGATGTGCAGGCTGTTCTTCTCAACATGCCCTTTGATGGCACACATTTATTTGGCAGCAAGGCTGACGAGAGCCATGAGAGGTTGCAGACAACCTCTGCCTTTTCGTCCTAGGGGACAGCATTGGAGGGGAGGTTCCTTTCGGTTCTACTCCTCCTTTGGTAGTACGAGAGGGGCCGCCAGTCAAAGGGGCAAGCGGAAAAGTACCCGTGGTGGACGGGGAAATTGTGGTGCTAGAGCCGCTCAGGCAGCTGCCTCTTTGCCTTCAGGCAATGCCGCAGCCGCTTCCAAACAGTCCTTAGGCCATGTCCCATGGTTCGCCGGTTGGGGGCAGACTGTCTCAGCATTTCGCAAAATGGTGGGCCATTACTTCAGATGCGTCGGTGTTGGATACCATAGCCCATGGCTACTGCCTTCCCTTACTTCAGCGGCCTCCCAACAATCCACAGGGGAAACTCTTTGAAGCTTCCGGATCCCCTCCTTGCGCAGGAAATCTTGTCCGTGCTGGAGAAAGGCGCTATAGAACTGGTGCTTGTAGCAGAGAGCAACAAGGGATGGTATTCCCATTATTTGTTGATCCCGAAAAAAGACAGGGGTTTGAGACCCATCATGGACTTGCGATGGTTGAACAAACTCCTCAGGAAGGTCAAGTTCAAGATGGTTACTCTTTCGCAAGTACTCGAGGCCCTTCAACTTCAGGATTGGTTGGTGTCTCTGGATCTCAAGGATATTTCCATGTTCCAATCCATCCCGCGCACTTGAAGTACTTGAGGTTTGCGGCTGGCAACTCACACTTTCAGTTTCGGATCCTCCTGTTCGGATTGACCTCCGCCCCGAGGGTCTTCACCAAGCTAATGGTGGTGGTGGCAGCCTACCTCGGGCAAAGGGAGATTCACGTCTACCCCTACCTGGACGACTAGCTAGACTCTCCCGAGCTAGCTTTGGATCATCTCAGTGTCACCTGCTGCACCCTCCACAGGATGGGCTTCTCCCTGAATTTCAAGAAGTCGCACCTGACACCTTCCCAACAGCTCCAGTACATCGTGGCTGTGTTGGACACGTCCTTGGGGAAGTGTTCGCCTCCCAAGGTAAGGGCTCATCACATTGTGCAGATGGTGGACAAGTTTCAACATGCCCAGAGTCTCCCGGCTTTGGAATTCTTAAGGTTGCTCGGCCTCATGGCTTCCTGCATTTTTCTGGTGCCAGAGGCCAGGCTGCAGATGAGATCCCTGCAACGGGTCCTCAAGATGCAGTGGTCGCAGTTCTCCAGCAAGATGACGGTCCTGTTCAGATCCCACGCTCGGTCTCCCAGGACCTTCTGTGGTGGGTGAAGAAAGGGAACCTGTCGAAGGGGAACTGTTTTGGCAACCGTGGCGGACGCTTTCCTCACAGGTTGGGACGCTCATGCCAACAACTTGACTGCCAGAGGTTATTGGTCTCTGTCGCAGTCCACATCAATCTGTTAGAGCTGAGAGCCATAGGCTAGCCCTGAAAGCTTTTCTGCCCTCGGTACGGGGGAAGGGTGTCCTGCTTATGACAGACAACCCAGTGGCCATGCATTACCTCAACAAAAAAGGGGGGGCAGGGTCACTCCCATTGTGCAGAGAGGCAATGCAGCTCTGGTTCTGGGCCATCCAGCAGGAAATTTCAATCTCGGCAGTTCATCTGGCCGGCGACGAAAGTGCAGCGGCGGATGCTCGGAACAGGCAGAGCAGTCTTTCACGAGTAGGAGTTGGCTCAGGAAGTCCTTCAGGAGATCTACGCTCTTTGTGGAACCCTGCATGTGGATCTCTTTGCCACCAGTGTCAACCGGAAGTGCGAGAGATTCTGCTCAAGGGAATTTCCTCTAAGAGGAGCCTTAGGAGATGCATTCGTGGTGGATTGGTTATTCGCACTGCTGTACGTGTTTCCTCCAGTCCCCTTCATTCCTCAAGTGTTGCAGACGTTACGGAGGATCGCTTCTGTGGAATATTTGACCCATCCAAATGTGCCCCACTGCCTCAATTTACAAATGGGGAAAGAAACAGCCAAAAATGGATGCGCTAACCCCTGTGTGCGCAAAAATCTGCAAAACTGCGTTGGGGTAACAACCACAAAAGGCTGCACACACTGCCACACATAGTCAAGGGGGGGGGGGTGAAGACAGAATTCTGTTACATTCAACATGGAGAAAGGCAGCAGAATTGTCCTGAAAATCGAAAATGCTGTTTAAAATGTAGCTTTGCAACCTGTTTTGGTGCTAGAGCTATTTATTTTCCAGTGAATCCTTGAGAGTAAAAGGGTTACAGATCATCCAGTGTGGCCCAGAGGAGCCGGGCCTCATTGACTGACAGCAGCTAAGAAATGTATCTCATGAAATACCAGCGCAACATTTGTTTCCAGTTCCACAGGAAAAATGCAGCTAAAATGGAAACCTGTAACAATGTCAACTGTGCAGGCAGAAACCCCAAACAAAAGCCTGGATACATATATCCAGACTGCAAAACAAATCCCAGCACTTAAAGAAAGGCTGAATAAAATGTGTGTGCTGCAGTGGAAAATCCGATGTAAAGGAGTTTAAATGTGCTTTTTCCCTGAAGAAAGTGCAAAATCACCTGTTTAAAAGCATGTTTTGTTGAAAGGCATAATTCTGTAGAAATGTCAAAGGATTGCTAAATGTCAAAATCCCCCTATAGACTATATCTATGTTTAATGAAAGATATATGTAACTAAATGTTAAAACCCAGTCCTGAGTTAATTAACTATTTAATTCTGATCTGATAACCTCAGCCTGGGAATGGGTGACACCTCACTGCTGGCAGGAAAGGGCTAATTGCTGCTGGGAGGTTTTCGCATACTCATGACAAAGACAATGGCAGGCTTGAACAGGGGAGGAGCAGGAAACTTCCCTCTCAAGGAAGAGGACCCTGTCATGATCTCTGCTTCCAAAAGGTCAGGGTTTTCCCAACTCCCTTGGAAGCAGATTCATAACCCAGGTTCCGAGTGCCATGGGACCTTTTGGACCCAGTCCTGGCGCCAGTGGACTTATGCTGGAAGCGCCGGGCTCATTATGCTTGGGTGGACTTACCTGCAGCAGACCATGCTGCTTACTTGCCTGCCAGTTGAGCCTCTGATCCTCTTCTGTTTGGAACTACTTTTCCTGTTGGGCGGGGCAGGAGCCACTCCCTAGGTTCAGAACACTGGAACTCTTCTGGAAAGCAGGAACTCATTTCTTACCTAGGCGTGGCTGTGGAAGGAGACACCTAAGCACTACAGGAGGCTATTTAAACCACACCCGATGGATGAATCTTGCTCTGCGTTATTCTGCATCCTCTGCAGCAGAACGCTCATCGTGTCTTCTGCATCTGATCCTGGGCCTAAGGAAAAAGGCTTACCATCCTGAATCCAGTCTTCAGCAACACCTATAAAGACAAGAAATAACAGGTTAGCATTACGGTCTTCAGTGACAGCTCTTCACTTACCTGGGCCATCGGCTGTCACCAACGCCTCGCGCTGCATTCTGAAAGACAAAGGCTTACCAACTCTTCGCACGCTCCGGAGGCCTTCGGCGCTGCATCCCGCATCTGAAAGACAAAACAAGGTGCGTTTAAAGACATTGGGGAACTTTAATACTCACGTGCCATTACTCCTTTCCACATCTAACCCAGTGGGTATTCCGGCACCCTGCAGCCGCTCCGAACTTGTACCTGCAAAATAAAAAGACAGTTAGAGCGCATCGTGAAGCAGGCAACAAGCGCTTACTTACGTGCTTCCAGGCGCTTCTATTCATCACACGGGCTCCATCTTCAACTCACTTCAGCCCGTCATCCACCATCGCCGGAACCCTGCAAAACAAGAGACATCATTACTAAAGACTTTAAAGACATTAGAATTACTCGAAACTTACAGTTCGTGCAGTAAACGACGGACAGCAGTCCTCTGAAGTCAAGAGGCCTGCTCCCCTTATCCAGTGAAGAAACTGGTTACAGCACCCTGCCCCGAGCCAGTTGGAGAGCACAGCGTTCACTTACCTACGGTGAGAGCGTTAACCTTCGGGGTCCTACTGGAGAAGAGAAAGGGAAGAAGAGAGAGACATTCAATAACCCAGTTCCTTAATCCCATATTTTCTATCTGCAGACATCTTACCCTTCGAGTCAAACATACAGTGCACAGAGGTCCAGCCCAAAGAGCCAGCCGTGTGTTACACATCACCTTTGAAGATACGGTATACGCCCAGTCAAGACCGGCGCCTCTACGGGAATCAGGTGAGCGTTACAGAACGCAAAGCCTACCACAAAACTCCCGTCCAGGCGCTATGGAAACCTCGGATACTGACCAACTAGCCCAGTTACTTGGGGAACTAAGGGCAGAAGTGCATGCAGCCCGTCAGGAAACGAACGCTCTAAGAAGGGAACTGATTATTTCCAAGGAGTGAACAGATGATCTCGCTAGACAATTGCTACAGTCACAAGCCGGACAGACCCCGTTACCCGCATCTGGGGGAAATCTTCCTTCTACATCCTCTATGAATCCAGTGCAGATCAACCTACCTGGGAATGTACCTCTGGCTCCGCCCGAACGATTTTCTGGTGACCCAAAGAGGTTTGCAGTATTTATCAATCAGTGCCGGTTGCATTTCTTATGCCGGCCAGCAGCCTTTCCAACTGATCAAGCTAAAGTAGCTTTCGTGCTTTCGTACCTTAGTGGCAATGCGGCAGACTGGTCGATCCCTCTAGTAAATCAAGATGATCCGGTCCTCCATGATTTTCAAGCTTTTCAGCTCAGTATGGAAAAACTGTTCGCAAGACATTCACAGGGGCAGGCCTTGGACAATGAGCTTCTTTCGTTGCGACAAGGTAATCAAGACCTTTTGGCTTATATTGCGTCTTTCAACAGACTGATAGTGGAAACTCAATGGCCTGAGGACAAAAGGATTACGCTGTTTTATAGAGGTCTACGTGGAGAGCTCAAAGATGTGTTAGCCCAAGTAGTGAATCCCCCACAAGATTGTTCGGACTATATAGACTTAGTCGTTCAAATAGATCACAGACTGCAGAACAGGAAGGCCGATCGTTCCAAGTTTGATGCTCGAGTATTTTCCAAACCGCCAACTCCTTCCAAAGGAGTAGACTCCGGGGAACCCATACAAATAGGGGGTCTGAAAGGTCCTCTAACACAAAAGGAGCGGGAAAGGAGAAAACAGTTGCAATTATGCCTCTATTGCGGAAACTCAGGGCACTTTCTTCGAGACTGTCCGGTGAAACCTGCTAAGAAGGCAGTAGGAGCTGCAGTTACCAAAGTTACAAACTCTGAGCAGGGAAACGACCTCGCCCGACAAGAATAGAGGTCCTCTTGCCGAGCGTGAAAACCAGTTCCGTGACCTCGCATTTCGTGATACCTATGGTTCTCATTAGCCCTGATAATCCGGATCGATTACATGCAATTGAAGCTTACGTCGACAGCGGTGCCATCGGCAATTATGTGGATCATGAAATGGTTTTGAGGATGAATCTAACTCTTTGTCCCAAGGCTGTAAAGGACGTCATTACTACGGTGGATGGTACGGAGATAGCCTCCGGGCCAGTAACGCATACCACTCAAGAAGTGACGCTAATAAGTCAAGATGGACACCATGAGAAGATCGTGTTCGATGTGATCAAGGCCCCTCAGTTTCAGATTATTCTAGGAATACCTTGGTTATAGAAACACAATCCTCTGATCGATTGGCGAGCAAGAACGGTCCAGTTTCCAGAATGTGTCTCTACTTGTCACCCTCCACCTGGTGTTGCACTGGCAGCAATTTCTTCAGAGACTCCCCAGTTACCTCCCGAATACCTAGAATACCAAGATGTTTTCCGGAAGGATCAGGCTAACTCTCTACCTCCTCATAGGTCTTATGACTGCCAGATAGACCTGATACCTGGATCTACTCCTCCTTGTAGTAGAATTTATGCCCTCACCGAGCTTGAGAACCTTCACCTTCGACAATACCTGGATCAATACCTGGCAAATGGGTTTATTCGTCCTTCCAAGTCCCCTGCTTCTTCAGCTTTGTTCTTCGTTCCAAAAAAGGAAGGAGACCTTAGAACTTGTATAGATTATCGCTCCCTGAACCAGATCACCGTTAAGAATAGATATCCGTTACCTTTGATCCCTGAACTCCTGGACCAAGTCAGAAAAGCATGCATATATACAAAGCTGGAGCTTACCACTTGGTACGAGTAAAAGAGGGCGATGAATGGAAGACGGCCTTCCGCACCAAGTATGGGCTATTTGAATATCAGGTCATGCCCTTCGGACTTTGCAATGCCCCGGCCGCCTTTCAATATTTTATGAACGATGTCCTCAGAGAGCTCATAGATGTGTGTGTTGTTGTTTACATTGACGACATCCTCGTTTATTCTTCATCGGAATCTGAATATCGGAAACACGTGAAAATGGTCCTCGAAAGATTGCGTCAACACAAACTTTTCGCTAAGTTGGAAAAATGTGTTTTCAACGTGACTGAAGTTGAATTCTTGGGATTCATATTATCACCTGGCGGAGTGCGTATGGATTCAAAGAAGGTCAATGCAGTTCTCAAATGGCCATCACCATCCTCCGTAAAAGGTGTGCAAAGCATGTTAGGCTTCGCTAACTTTTACCGTAGGTTTATCCCCGAATTCTCTCGAATAGTCCAGCCCATCACTGCCTTGTTAAAGAAAAACGTTTTGAATGGTCTACCGAGGCGGAACAAGCTTTCCAGGATTTGAAGACTAAATTTATCTCTGCACCAATCTTAAAACACCCTCGCCCCGAACTCCCCTACATCGTGGAAACTGATGCTTCAAGCCTTGCCATGGGGGCAGTTCTATCACAAAAGGACCCGGTAACCAATCAGTTGCATCCCGTGGCATTTTGGTCCCGCAAATTCTCACCTCCTGAAATCAATTACACGATTACTGACAAGGAACTTCTGGCTATCAAGTCTGCCTTTAAGGCTTGGCGGCATTATCTGCTGGGGGCCCGACACACCGTTACTGTGATTACGGATCACCGAAACCTGCAATATTTGAAAACCGCAAAAGCCCAATCCTCTAGACAACTCCGTTGGGCATTATTCTTTGCCGAGTTTGACTTCATAATTACCTATCGACCTGGTACAAAAAACGGTAAAGCTGATGCCCTTTCTCGGATGGGAGTGGAAGAACACTTGATCAACCCTAAACCTGTACCAATCATTCCCGAACAAAGAATTCTGGGTGTAATCGCCACACAATCCATAGAGGAAGTTAAGGATAAAGCCAGGCAACTTGTAACTCCAGCAGACATACAGAATTAGCATCTGCAAGGAAAGGACTTTGCAGTAAAGGACAACTTATTGTATTTCCAAGAACGATTATACCTACCCAGCACAGATTTACAGAAAGAAGTAATCTCTTGTTATCACGATTCTTTAATGGAAGGACATCCCGGTATAGCCAAGACCTCAGAAAAGATCAAGCTACTTCTGGTGGCCGTCTTGGAAAAAAGTTATCGGAGACTTTATAATGTCCTGTGGAGTATGCGCCCAAAACAGGAGTCAAAAGGAAAGACCAGCAGGCCTCTTACGCCCTATTGACATCCCACCTCGCCCTTGGCATACGCTTTCTATGGACTTCATCACCGATCTACCTCCATGCTCCGGATACAATACGATTCTAGTAATCGTGGACTTATTCTCCAAGATGGCGCATTTCATTCCGCTCAAAGGCTTGCCAACAGCAGCAACTCTGGCCCGAGAATTTCTCGAAAACATCGTCCGACTGCACGGTTTTCCTTCGGTTCTAATTTCGGATCGAGGTAGTCAATTTATTTCTCATTTTTGGCGAAGTTGCTGTCGGTCGGCTCAAATTGATGTGAGACTATCGACCAGTCACCACCCTCAGACCGACGGACAAACCGAGAGGACCAATCAAACTCTGGAACAGTATTTACGCTGCATGCTGCAACAAACTGAAAAAACTTGGAAAGACATCCTTTGGATAGCCGAATATGCCTACAATAACTCTGTCCATTCGGGAACTGGGAAAACCCCGTTTTTTCTTTTGTACGGCAGTCACCCTCGAACCTCGGAGTTGGATCCCCTCCAAGATCTTGAAACACCAGCAGTAGACTACCTGCATTCTACAATCACCCAAGCCTTTAAGGAAGCTGTTTCTCACCTTCAAAGGACTAAAGAACAATACAAGAAAGGAGCAGATCAACATCGGAAGGAAGCCCCTCAATATCGAGTAGGGGATCAAGTCTGGTTATCCACCAAATATCTACCTCTAAAAGGGTCACGCACATTCAACCCAAGATACCTTGGTCCCTATTCCATCACTACCATAGTAAACCCAGTAGCGGTCAAATTGGACTTGCCCCCGCACATGAAGATACATCCGGTCTTCCACGTCTCTCTATTAAAACCCGTGCAACCTCAAACCCGACTAACTAAATCTCCAAAACCTATCCTAGTTGATGGGGAACTCGAGTTTGAAGTCAAAAGCATTCTGGACTCCAAGATCTCCAAATCTAAACTATTTTACCTAATTGACTGGAAAGGCTACGGCCCCCAAGAGAGATCCTGGGAACCTGCTGAATAGGTCCACACTCCTCGCCTAATCAAAAGATTTCACCGAACATTTCCTGACAAGCCAAAACCCCCGGAGAAGCCCGGTTTGGGAGGGGCCTTGAGGGGGGGTACTGTCATGATCTCTGCTTCCAAAAGGTCAGGGTTTTCCCAACTCCCTTGGAAGCAGATTCATAACCCAGGTTCCGAGTGCCAACCAGTCCCAATTGGGACCTTTTGGACCCAGTCCTGGCGCCAGTGGCACCAGGCTCATAAATATGCCCAGTCCCAGCGCTGGAAGCGCCGGGCTCATAATGCTTGGGTGGACTTACCTGCAGCAGACCATGCTGCTTACTTGCCTGCCAGTTGAGCCTCTGATCCTCTTCTGTTTGGAACTACTTTTCCTGTTGGGTGGGGCAGGAGCCACTCCCTAGGTTCAGAACACTGGAACTCTTCTGGAAAGCAGGAACTCTTTTCTTACCTAGGCGTGGCTGTGGAAGGAGACATCTAAGCACTACAGGAGGCTATTTAAACCACACCCGATGGATGAATCTTGCTTTGCGTTATTCTGCATCCTCTGCAGCAGAACGCTCATCGTGTCTTCTGCATCTGATCCTGGGCCTAAGGAAAAAGGCTTACCATCCTGAATCCAGTCTTCAGCAACACCTATAAAGACAAGAAAGAACAGGTTAGCATTACGGTCTTCAGTGACAGCTCTTCACTTACCTGGGCCATCGGCTGTCACCAACGCCTCGCGCTGCATTCTGAAAGACAAAGGCTTACCTACTCTTCGTGCACTCCGGAGGTCTTCACATTGCATTCCGGCATCTGAAAGACAAAAGCTTACCAACTCTTCGCACGCTCCGGAGGCCTTCGGCGCTGCATCCCGCATCTGAAAGACAAAACAAGGTGCGTTTAAAGACATTGGGGAACTTTAATACTCACATGCCATTACTCCTTTCCACATCTAACCCAGTGGGTCTTCCGGCACCCTGCAGCCGCTCCGAACTTGTACCTGCAAAATAAAAAGACAGTTAGAGCGCATCGTGAAGCAGGCAACAAGCGCTTACTTACGTGCTTCCAGGCGCTTCTATTCATCACACGGGCTCCATCTTCAACTCACTTCAGCCCGTCATCCACCATCGCCGGAACCCTGCAAAACAAGAGACATCATTACTAAAGACTTTAAAGACATTAGAATTACTCGAAACTTACCGTTCGTGCAGTAAACGACGGACAGCAGTCCTCTGAAGTCAAGAGGCCTGCTCCCCTTATCCAGTGAAGAAACTGGTTACAGCACCCTGCCCCGAGGCAGATGGAGAGCACGGCGTTCACTTACCTAAGGTGAGAGCGTTAACCTTCGGGGTCCTACAGGAGAAGAGAAAGGGAAGAAGAGAGAGACATTCAATAACCCAGTTCATTAATCCCATATTTTCTATCTGCAGACATCTTACCCTTCGAGTCAAACATACAGTGCACAGAGGTCCAGCCCAAAGAGCCAGCCGTGTGTTACACATCACCTTTGAAGATACGGTATACGCCCAGTCAAGACCGGCGCCTCTACGGGAATCAGGTGAGCGTTACAGACCCTTCACCCTGATCAAAGGAATTTGACAGCTGTTGCCATTTGAAAGAAAAGTAAAATAACTACCAAGGACTTTTGGTGGTTAAATGCCTATTTGTAATTAAGCTTTAAAGACTTTTAACATTGCCTTGCCACAAGAAGGAGGATACATCTAAAAGTTGGTAGTTGTAAATCAAATTTTATGCTCTTTCTTTGAAGACGTGATTGAACCCTGTGCTGCATAAGGAACCAAAATTATACAGAAACACTAATTGCGCAAAGACTATTAAAGTTGCAAACCTAAGATTGTATACCCGTGTTGTAGGGGTGTTTGCATAAATATGTACCGAATAAGGAATTTTTAGACCAAATCCTTATAATTAAAATTGACAAAATTCCACAGAAAGACAAAGCCAGCTCTCACTGACGTAGGAGTTGGATGTAAATATAACCCATAAAATATGTAATGTATGTGTCTGATTTTATTAGAGGGCATCATTGTAGAAATGTGTATTAATGGGAAAGTTAAATTTTGGTCCAAATAACTGTGGGAGTTTCCCAAGTCATGTCATAAAATATGACAACCCTTTCTTTCTTCCAACCAGAAAAAGGCAAGTGCCTTTGACCTATCACATCATTGTGGGTGTGGATTGTAAGTCTGCCCCTACCATAAACTTAGTGATGTCACTTGGTATGATAAATATGGGAACCTCACAACACACAGGGACACTGATTCCTGACTACATCCTGATTTCCGCGTGGCTTTGTTCCTGACGTGTGCATCCTGTTCCAGAATACTTTGCAAAACCCAGGCCTCAGCGTTTGCTGAACTCTTCTTCAGCTAGGCCCAAATGCTGAACCATCACACTTAAGGGAAATAAATCTGATCCAGTCTGGCTTGCTACCATTCATGCTTGCCTGCTGAAACTCGCCATCCCGCTGATCTACAGTGTCCAGTGACCAGAAGGGCCAATCCAATCCAACCCAATCTGAGGTGCCAGTCAAATTGACCAGAACCGCCCAGCTGACCATCCCGCCAGAAGTGCCCTGCTGCCTGTAGACCCGATCCGTGATGACCAGAACCTGACAGTCCAATCTTAATTTACAGTGGACTGTAAGTATGAATAGAAATACTAGTAACCCATAGTATATATTGTCTTACCTTGTCCTATCCCCGTCTCAACCTATGCCATCTTTAATTTAACAACCTCCAATAGTGTCAGAACCATTCTTACAACCCTGTTTGTAATCCCTAGTGTTAGCGCTGATTTTCTCATTTGTTTTACTAGACCTTAAGCCATTAGTGATTTGGATTAAATAAAGTAATTCCCATGAAAGAAAAACGGAGTATCAGCCACGTGAGGGGTTACAAGCGGCCGTGCGTAACCCTGGAGATTCCCGGGTGGCATTCTTCTTTTTCTTAGGCATTAATATAGTTTAAATAAAACCAACCTGTCATCTGTAAAACCGACTTTCTGTTTTTCTGTTATATTTTTTTCAAAAACACCTCTCATTCAAACTTGAATTAATTCTTCAATTTTATAGCTCCAGATTTAATTTCAACTGTATTTGACCCGTTTTTATAAAAAAATTGCCTAGTGAAAATTAGGCGCGAATTCGCAATTTTGCAAAAGTTTCCCACGTGTTTTCCCATTCAAAGTATTTCCCAACTCCCATTCTGATTTAAAGTGTGTACCGTCGCTCATATTGTAGCTTATGTTTGCTAGGACCTGTTCAGTGTTGCTCTCATAGGAATTTATATCAATTTAAGGATTTTTGCACACTTTTAATTGTTTCACAAAGCCATTTTCAACTGTCATTTTAACAGTGTGAAAGTTCCAAAAATGTTTTCTCTCTTGTTTGGGAAGGGAAGATTGCATTCAAACCCTCTCAGGTTCTCCATCCAGAGGGCAAGACTCTCAACCTTCACGCTTGGTATCTGGAACGTTTAGGTGTAAGGATTGGAACCTCCCGGGTGACGTGATGGAGGTGTTGCTTTCGGCCAGGCGGCCTGCAACAAAATCTCTGTACCGTTGCTGTTGGCTTAAGTTCTGCGACTGGTGCAGGGATCACAATGTTGATCCTTTTCAGTGCTCCATTCCTATGGTGTTGTCTTTCTTGCTTTCTTCGGCCCACAGAGGCCTTCAAGTGGTTACAATTAAAGGTTATCTGGCAGCGCTGTCTATCTTTAAGCGCTCGTCTGAAGAATGTTCTTACTTTAAGATTCCTTTGATTTCTCAGTTTCTTAAAGGACTGACTAATGTATTCCCGCCGTCCCCTTTCCAGGTGCCGGTTTGGGATTTGAATTTGGTTTTGAGATTTCTCATGGGTGCTCCGTTTGAACCTTTGCACTCTTGTCCTTTGAGATTGCTGTCCTTAAAGACTGTGTTCTTGGTTGCGGTTACTGCCTCTCGCAGAGTGAGTGAATTGCAGGCACTTTCAGCTAAGCCACCCTTTACTGTGTTTCACAAGGACAGGGTTGTACTGCGAGAAAGTTCTTCTTTTTTTCTACCTAAGGTAGTCTCTGAATATCATTTGAGTCAAAAGGTGGTTCTTCCATCTTTCTATCCTCCTCCTCATCCTGGTAAGGAAGAGGAGCGTCTCCATCGGTTAGATCCTAGGAGAGCTCTTAGCTTTTACATTTCTAAGACGTCCAGGGTCAGAGTGGATGATCAACTCTTTGTAGGATATGCTGGACACCGATTGGGCCAGGCTGTTACCAAACAGACCTTGTCCAGGTGGATTATCCTTACCATCACAGAGTGTTACCGGTTGACAGGTAAAGACCCTCCTGAAGGGTTAAGAGCTCATTCCACTAGGGATGTGGCTACTTCCACCGCCCTCCAGCGGGGTATTCCTATTAGGAATATTTGTGATGCCGCTACTTGGGCTTCAATCCATACATTTGTAAAACATTATTCCATGGATACAATCCATGGTCAGGATATGGCCTTTGAGAAGGCGGTTCTTTATTCCGCAATCTTATTGGGTATTCTAAATTCTTTTCCCTCCTCCATTTACTGGTACTGCTTTGGGAGTCTGTCAAAGATGTGGAATGCGTTGGAGGACACAATCCATTCGAAGAACAAGTTACTTACCAATTTACCAGTCTAGCCGACATCAGAATGGTGGCACACGTTCCGGGGGAAAAAAACTTAAACTGAGGCTACGGACGCCGTGCATCCTATTCATAACCTCCTGTGACGTCGCCCTCGACGGAGGCCCTCGAGGGCCTTGGATCCGATGCCATCGACGCAGGACGCCCTCTGCCGAAAAAGTTTCCGAAGTGCACAGCTGTGGACATTACATGTCAAAGATGTGGAATGCGTTGGAGGAACATCCAGTCGAAAGAATCTTACCAGTTGGTAAGTAACTTGTTCTTCCCTGTATCCGTGGTCAACAAGGGTAGCCTACACCTCAACATTTCCTTATCTATAGGTTTACATGGTATGTACCGAGGTCGCCCTGCCCTCCCTTTTCCAGTAAGGGCATCTGATTGAACCCAATTCTGGTCACTGCCAAAATCGTCATAGAAGCTTAGTCTCCTCAGTACCTTGCCTCCCTGTGGTTCCCCTCCTAGGCCCATCCGGGTTACTAGTGTCCCCCCCCCCCCCCATGGAGGACCATGCGTCGATTCAGTCTGGCAGCTCGGCTTCCTTTTCATATGTCTTGCTGCAATCCTGCCCTGCTTAACTATCTCTTCCTGCTTTATCGTCAGGCGCGGTCAATCGCCATTTCAGTCTTATATCTCTCACTGCACGCTCCTCCTCCCTGCTTTTCGTTCTCTTGCGAGTCGCTCTAGTTCCCACTTCCTCCTTTCCCTTCTTACCAGAAATTGCTTTTCCTTCTCGTCGTCCTCTTTGTTTCTCAATATCCTCTAGTGCCCTCTTTCTCAACCCTCGCTGCTCCCGCTCCTTCTCCTCTTCTCTGTCAAGGCAAGATCCAGTCCACCGAAGCAGCACAAACTCCTACCTCCCCTTGGTGGTCTTGACACCTGGATTGTATAAGCACAGGACACCGTGACCCCCACGGGGAAAGAGGGTTAGGGTCCACGGATTGGATAGGTTGGGTTGTAGGAAAACCGGATTGAGGATTAGGGAGATGTGATAGATGGGTAAGGGGGTTTGAAGGTAAAGTATGCTCCTCGGCTCTTGTTCTGTTCTGTGAGCCTGCTCTGCAGGTGTTGCACTGGTATGATACTCGAGTGAACTCCAGCAGCCTTGCATGCTCACATGCATTCATAAACACCACACTCATACATCCATTCCCTTGAGGCGTTGCACTCATTTTTACACCTGCACTGAGTTATGCCTCTTAGTTTTGGTGAGGGTGAGCCCCCAGAACACCAGCAGCGTAGTACTTCCTGACTACCCCCTTTACATATTCACACTTTAGTGCTTAAACAGAAAATGAACACAAGTAGTATTGCACCTAGTGCTTGGATATAAATGAACACAAGCAATGGCACCCTTATAGTGCTTTAACATGAATCACCAAAACACGAGCTACGGTGCTGGCGCAACATACCACCGAACTTTAAATGAGTACAAAGAAGGAAACACTTAGCTCAGGCTTTCCGCTACGTTCATTTTCCGTAGGCTGTCTTGCGGTCTGTAGCCATATGGTCCCAGGGCTCATGGGCTCAGGGCACCTGGCAAAAAGGAAAACATTTAACATGCGCCCTTTCTATATCTCAGAGTGCATTTGCTTTCATTAGAATTAGGGATGTGCCTGTGACTGTGCGAGCGTACACAACATGCAGTTACTGTTAACGGTTTCCATAAGATGCGTTCCTTCCCCATGCACCCCGTAATTCTCTCTTCTGTCCCTCAGGCAACCAGAGTCCCTCCCGTGTGAATCAGGCACCCAGGCTAGTAATAGCAGCATGCTCCGGTTTAAGGAGAATATATGGGGCACTTATCTTTTGAAGGTGCGGGGCCTGAAGTTTGCTTTGGCGAGGGCTGGCCCCGCGATTGACTTCAGTTCAAGAGCCCTTCAGAAAGCATCCACTCGGTGAGGAAGTCGAGCGCGAACAAGCGTTTGAGGGTTGCGCATGTGCAGACGTCCTTCCGCGCGTTGGCTTGGGCGTTGGCCTGGGCGTCGCCCAGCTTGTTTGTAGGCCACATGTGCCTAATTGTTTCTTTACAGGTGCCTAGACTGCTGGCTGTAGTTCAGGCCCAGGCATGCTGGGATGTGTGATTTCCTCCTGGCTTTGTTTCTTCTGGGTTTCCTGCCAGTAAATGCCAGCTTGCCACACCTAGTGCACCTGCAAAAAGGGCAGAGGTGACATCTGCAAAATGAAACAGCCCCCACAATGCCTCCAATCACTTTCCCCCTGTGTCTTCCCTTGGGCTTAATGACAGTCCATCCCCCTCCCCGCAGAAGGGCCTGGTTTAGAGGGATGATTGCAGTAAAACAGCCGCAAGAGTCGAGGAGCATGCACATTAGTGGCAGGTTCTCAGGCTCCATCTTCGGGACCAAACCCCCCCCCCCCCCCCCCCCCAGTCAATGAAGTAATACAACTGGCCACCCCTTACCTGTGAATTCAGAATAGCTCGTACCTCATATTCGGCATACCCCTCCACAAGGATGTGCAGTGGTCTTTCCATGCGTGTTTGAGGTGCGGCTCGTTTCAGGAGTGCTATGTGAAACACTGGATGTATTTTCATATAGGGGGTGCTTGTAATTTCATGGCCACGGTGTTGATGACTTGTATAATACGAAAAGGGCCGAGAAAACGGGGTTTCAATTTCTGGGACCCAGGCAAGCGTAAATGTTGTGTTGATCGACAGGCTTTATCGCCTACTTTATCATTCGGACTGGCCCAGAGCTTTTTATCAGCATATTTCTTCCTGGTGTTCTTGGCAATGACTAGGTTCTGATGTGCCTTCTTCCAGGTCTGTGTGAGTAGTTCAACTCTTGCCTGTACTGAGGGCACCACCTCCATGACGTGGATGGCTGAGGGCTGCATGTGTGGTTCATACCCGTACGCTGCGTAGAAAGGGGAATAACCTGTCGTGCCGTGCTGAGAGTTGTTGTATGCCAGTTCTGCAAGCCAAAGGGTTTTCAACCAAGCCCCCTCAGCACTGTGTGTATAACAGCATAGATACTGTTAGAGTGTTTGGTTCCGTCTTTCCGTCTGCCCGTCTGTTTCGGGATAACTACTGGACATTTGTAGCTCTATACCAATCTTTTTGCTGAACAGGAGCCAGAACTTTGATGTAAATTGGGACCCATGATCCGAGACGATGTGCTGTGGTACTCTGTGCAGGCGAACCACATGCTGTAGGAACAGATCCACAAACTCGCTTGCCGTCGGTAGGCCTTTACTGGGAATGAAATGGGCTAATTTAGAGAGAGAGAGAGAGAGAGAGAGAGAGAGAGAGAGAGAGAGAGAGTCTATAACCACTAGTATTGTGGTGTATCCTTGGTCTGGAGGTAACTCTACAACAAAATCTAGAGAAACAGTATGCCAAGGCTGCGTAGGCGTGGGCAAGGACCGGAGGAGTCCCATTGGTTTTCTGTGGTCTGTCTTGTTTCAAGCACATACTTCACAATTTTTTACATATTCTTGGATTTCTTTGTGGAGACTGGCCACTAATAATGTCGTTGGATCAGTTCCTGAGTCTTGTTTACACCTGAGTGGCCAGCTAAAGGGGAGTCATGGCACCATTGTAGCGCTTGAGTCCATAGCTTCTTAGTGGGCAGTTATACGGGCATTCCTTGATATGGTATTGCGTTGTGCAATCAGCATTCCATCTTCGGATCCTCCCATTGGAACAAATCTTGTGCAGTCATCAAATCCCCGATCTGTTTGAACAGAGCGCTGGTAGCACTACTTCTGAATCTTGCTGAAGGAACTATGAGTATTGCTTCTTCCACCTCGGCCGTGATTGATGGTTCTGGGTATCCGGACAGGATGTCGGCTTTCTTGTTCTCCTGTCCTGGGCGATAGGTGACTACAAATTCAAAGTCAGCGAAATACATAGCCCAGCGTAATTGGTGCGGAGTGAGGGCGTGTGCAGACTTTAGGAACTGGAGGTTGCAATGATCCGTCAGAACCATTATGGTATGTCGTGCTCCCAGCAGATAATGTCTCCATTCAGTTAAGGCAGCCTTGATAGCGAGCAGCTCACGGTCTGCTAAGGTGTAATTCTGTTGTGCAGGATTTAGCTTCCTCAAGTAATATGCCACTGGGTGTAAAGGACCTGACTGATCATGTCGCGATAAGATTGCGCCCAGCTCAAAACGGGAAGTATCTGTTTCAACCAGAAACGGTTGCGTTGGGTCTGGGTGTAACAGAACTGGCGCTGAGGTAAAGGCTTCTTTCAATTGGTTGAAACTGCGCTCCGCCTCTGCCTCTCATACAAAATGCTTCACTTTCTTAAGGAGATGTGTGATAGCCCGACACATCTGGGCGTAACCCTGGATAAACCTCTGGTAGAAGTTTGCAAAACCTGATTGTACTTCTTTAATGTTTCTTGTGGCCGTCCAGTCCAGGATCGCTTGTACTTTATGGGTGTCCATCCTAACTGTCAGGTGATAGAATAAACCCGAGAAATTCCACTGTAGTACAATGGAACGTTCACTTTTCTAGCTTGGTGTACAAATGATGGCCCCGCAAGCGTTGCAGGACAGATCTCACGTGTTGCACATGTTCTTCTCTGCTGTGGGAGTAAATCAGGATATCGTTGATGTAGACCACAACGAAGATGTCTAAATACCCTCGAAGGACCTCATCCAAAAAATGTTGGAAGGTGGAGAGACCGAATGGCACAACCTGATATTCGTATAGTCCGAATTCTGTCCTGAAAGTGGTCTTGCATTCGTCCCCTTCACGCACCCGCACCAGATGGTATGCTTCCCTTAGATCCAATTTGGTATAAATGGTGGCTCCACGGACCTGATCCAACAAAACTGGGATGAGCGGAAGAGGGTAGCGGGATTTAATGGTGATATGATTCACTGCCCGGTAATCGATACAGGTCCTGAGATCTACGGTTTTCTTCGGAACAAAGAACAACGGTGATGAGGCGGGCGTGGTGGAGTGGTGAATGAATCAGTTTTGTACATTGGCATCAATGTACTCCTTGAGGTATTGGTTCTCAGCTTCGGTTAATGCGTAAATTTTACTGCATGGCAACGTTGCCCCTGGTTCTAAATCTATCTTGCAGTCGAAGGACCGGTGTGGAGGCAGTGTTTCCGCCGCTGTCTTACTGAACACGTCACGGTAGTCTTCGTATTCCGGAGGCAGACCTTCCATTTCTTCTCCTTTGATGGCCTGCGTGACACCCAAAATCTACACTATGCGCCCCCCTCCCTTAGTGCAATGACTGCTGCAATAGCCAGAGGAGAAGCGTACCGTGCCACATGTCGAATTGATGATAGGATTGTGTAACACCAGCCAAGGGAGACCCAAGATGAATCCAAACTGAGGGGCTGCTATAACATCAAACCGGATGAGTTCTCTATGTCCCTGGATGTCTAACACCATCTCCCCCGTATGTTGTGTGGCTGGTCCAGATTTCAATGGGGACCCGTCCAAGGAACAGACCACCTCACAGCTTTCCTTGGGGGTTACGGGTAAACCCAACTTCTGTGCATAACCAACGTACACAAAGTTCCCTGTGATACCTGAATCTACCATGAGGGTGACAAGCTGGTCGGAATGGCGCGTCTGTAGGATACCCGTGATGGTGATATGAGTCTTGTGAACATGGGTGACGTTGGCTAACATGTGCTCGGGGGCGTTGTGATGGTTTTGGTTTGGCAGATCCACCCCTCTCACTGGCGAGCGTTGGCGTTCCCAGCGACAAAGCCCCTTTGGGCTTGGCTCCACACTCCTTTACAAAGTGCCCGGACTTGCCGCAGTACATACATAGTTTCTCCCGTCTCCGTATTTATCTTTCCTCCTTGGAAATTGGTCCCTAAATTGTTCCGATCTGCATGGGTTCGGCTTCCGAGGTTTTTTCACTCTTAACAGAGCCTGTTGGCGTCCATTGGTAGTCCTGTCTCGCCGGATTCTGTCTGTTTTCCCACCTTCTCCTGTCTTGCTGCCTTTCACCTTGGCAATGATCTAAGCGCAGAGCCAGGTTGATCATTCCTGTGCAAGTGGTCGGCTGGGGGTCTATTTGCGCTATGAGGTCTTTTAACTCTTCCCTGAGTCCTTGGTAGAAGAGGGCCATCCTTTTCTCATGTGGCCATTCTGCCTCTACTACCTGTCAGTTGAAAGAGGTCACTTAGGAGATCAAGTCTTTACTTCCCCGTCGTAAAGTGAGCAGTTTCCGGGCCCCTTATCAGTGAAGCCGCCCTCCAGTTGAATATTTTCCCAAATTCCTCTTGGAAGCCCCCACAATCAAACAGTACTGTGTCGTCTTTCTGTACTAGAGGTGTGGCCCAGGCTGCAGCATCTCCCGTAAGAACAGATGACGAAGGCTGTTCGGGATTGGTCTGATTGAAAGATGGTGGGCTTAGTTAAGAAATGCAACTGACATTGCGTGATGAAGATAGAGTATTTCTGGTTCCTTGTGTTAATTTCACTGCAAAAATATTGCCATATTTTTGCAGCAATATGTAGGCATGGAACCTGCGGGGGACACCCCCACAACCCCTGCATTATTTCTAAAGGAGCGGGGGACACCCCAGCAACCCCTGCTCCTAAAAACCCCAATAATTATCCCCCCAAAAATATTGCATATGGCCGTTCCAGATGACCATATATATGGCGATATTTTTGGTAGGGATAATATGTAGTGATAACGTATTTCTGTGGATTCCCCCCATACCTTTCCGGGGCAGCTAAAGACATAGGTGGCTCTGTATTTACCTGGAAGTGAACTGGACTCTGAGCGGGACCTCCCTCAGTAAGCGGGCTCCCCTGGGCTTTGAGTACCTGGACCCAAGTGGCCAATGTCGCATAGTCCTGCCTGGTGGCTGCCAACTCGGCCTTCAACTCGTGTAGGATGCAGGCTATTTCCTCCATGTCGGCCGGATTCATGCTACTTGGGTGCTGAGAAATACGTGGGTTTGCGCTACTGTCAAGGCAAGATCCAGTCCAGCGCAGAAGCAGCACAAACTCCTACCTCCCCTCGATGGTCTTGGCGCCTGGATTGTATAAGGGAGAGGTGATGGATGGGTAAGGGGGTTTGAAGGCAAGGTATGCTCCTCAGCTCTTGTTCTGTTCTGTGAGCCTGCTCTGCAGGCGTTGTACTGGTATGCTACTCGAGTGAAGTCCAGCAGCCTTGCGCGCTCACATGCATTCATAAACATCACACTCGTACATCCATTCCGTTGAGGCGTAGCACTCAGTTTTACACCTGCACTGAGTTATGCCTCTTAGTTTTGATGAGGGTGAGCCCCCCAGAACAACACCAGTAGCGTAGTACTTCCTGACTACCCCCTTTACATATTCAAACCAATGCACACTTTAGTGCCTAAACAGAAATTCAACACAAGTAGTATCACACCAGGTGCTTGGACATAAATGAACACTAGCAATGGCACCCTTATAGTGAACATGAATCACCAAAACACGAGCTCTGGTGCTAGAGCAACATATGCACCGAACTTTAAATGAGTACAAAGAAGAAGGAAACACTTAGCTCAGGCTTCCCGCTACGTTTGTTTTTCCTAGGCTGTCTTGCGGTCTGTAGCCCTATGGTCCCAGGACTCGTGGGCTGAGGGCACCTGGCAAAAAGGAAAACAGTTAACATGCGCCCTTTCTGTATATCAGAGTGCATTTGCTTTCATTGAAATTAGGGATGTGCCCTCGACTGTGCGAGCGCACACCGCATGCAGTTAGTGTTCGTTCTCAAGCGGTTTCCATAAGAAACGTTCTTTTCCGATGCGCCCCGTAATTCTCCCATCTGTCCCTCCGGCAACCGGAGTCCCTACCGTGTGAAAAGGGCACTTCGGCTAGTATTAGCATCATGCTCCGGTTTAAGGAGAATATATGAGGCACTTACCCTTTGAAGATGCGGGGCCTGAAGTTTGCTTCGGGCGAGGGCTGGCCCCACGTTTGGCTTCGGTTCAGGATCCCTTCAGAATGCATCCACTCGGTGAGGATGTCAAGCGCGAACAAGCTTCCGGGGCTTGCGCAGACGTCCTTCCGCGCATGCGCGTTGGTTTGGGCGTTGGCCTGGGCTTCGCACAGCTTGTTTGTAGGCCACGTGTGCCTAATTGTTTCTTTATTGATGCCTGAACTGCTGAGGCTGTAGTTCTCAGGCCCAGGCATGCTGGGATGTGTGGTTTTCTCTTGGCTTTGTTCCTTCTGGGTCTCCTGCCAGCAAATGGCAGCTTGCCACACCTAGTGCACCTACAAAAAGGGCAGAGGTGACATCTGCTAAATTAAACAGCCCCCACAAAGCCTCCAGTCACTTTCCCCCTGTGTCTTCCCTTGGCCTTTATGGCATTCACTTTGCTTGTTTCGTCGCACCCTCTCGCGTTCCATCTTCTCCTTCTTTCCTTTCTACTTCTTCCATTACCTATGCCCACTTTCGTGCTCCACTGCTTCCCTTACATCCAGCTACTTCCATACTTGCCCCTCCCTTTTCTCCCTCTGTTTTCCCATTAAATTCCAATAATATTTGCCCTCCTATCCACTCATTCGAAGGGATTGTGTCCTCCGATGTATTCCTTATCTTTGCTAATTGGTCTCCAGCTTGCTGGCCTCGGAAAAACATTTCTCAGTCGAGGGAGCTGCGCATCGACATCCATCGAGTTGGTGTCCCTCGACAGCCACCGTATCGGTGCCGACGTCACCATGCCCATAAATAACCCCGCGTAGCGTCCGTTGCTGTCATGATCTCTGCTTCCAAAAGGTCAGGGTTTTCCCAACTCCCTTGGAAGCAGATCCATAACCCAGGTTCCGAGTGCCAACCAGTCTCAATTGGGACCTTTTGGACCCAGTCCTGGCGCCAGTGGCACCAGGCTCATAAATATGCCCAGTCCCAGCGCTGGAAGCGCCGGGCTCATAATGCTTGGGTGGACTTACCTGCAGCAGACCATGCTGCTTACTTGCCTGCCAGTTGAGTCTCTGATCCTCTGATCCTCTTCTGTTTGGAACTACTTTTCCTGTTGGGTGGGGCAGGAGCCACTCCCTAGATTCAGAACACTGGAACTCTTCTGGAAAGCAGGAACTCTTTTCTTACCTAGGCGTGGCTGTGGAAGGAGACACCTAAGCACTACAGGAGGCTATTTAAACCACACCCGATGGATGAATCTTGCTTTGCGTTATTCTGCATCCTCTGCAGCAGAACGCTCATCGTGTCTTCTGCATCTGATCCTGGGCCTAAGGAAAAAGGCTTACCATCCTGAATCCAGTCTTCAGCAACACCTATAAAGACAAGAAAGAACAGGTTAGCATTACGGTCTTCAGTGACAGCTCTTCACTTTACCTGGTCCATCGGCTGTCACCAACGCCTCGCGCTGCATTCCGGCATCTGAAAGACAAAGGCTTACCTACTCTTCGTGCGCTCCGGAGGTCTTCACACTGCATTCCGGCATCTGAAAGACAAAAGCTTACCAACTCTTCGCACGCTCCGGAGGCCTTCGGCGCTGCATCCCGCATCTGAAAGACAAAACAAGGTGCGTTTAAAGACATTGGGGAACTTTAATACTCACGTGCCATTACTCCTTTCCACATCTAACCCAGTGGGTATTCCGGCACCCTGCAGCCGCTCCAAACTTGTACCTGCAAAATAAAAAGACAGTTAGAGCGCATCGTGAAGCAGGCAACAAGCGCTTACTTACGTGCTTCCAGGCGCTTCTATTCATCACACGGGCTCCATCTTCAACTCACTTCAGCCCGTCATCCGCCATTGCCGGAACCCTGCAAAACAAGAAACATCATTACTAAAGACTTTAAAGACATTAGAATTACTCAAAACTTACCGTTCGTGCAGTAAACGACGGACAGCAGTCCTCTGAAGTCAAGAGGCCTGCTCCCCTTATCCAGTGAAGAAACTGGTTACAGCACCCTGCCCCGAGGCAGATGGAGAGCACGGCGTTCACTTACCTAAGGTGAGAGCGTTAACCTTTGGGGTTCTACAGGAGAAAAGAAAGGGAAGAAGAGAGAGACATTCAATAACCCAGTTCCTTAATCCCATATTTTCTATCTGCAGACATCTTACCCTTCGAGTCAGACATACAGTGCACAGAGGTCCAGCCCAAAGAGCCAGCCGTGTGTTACACATCACCTTTGAAGATACGGTATACGCCCAGTCAAGACCGGCGCCTCTACGGGAATCAGGTGAGCGTTACAGTTGCTCAGTTCCGAGGCACCACGAAGCGCGGAAAAACGAAATATCGTTGCTCAGTTCTTCAGTCAAATATACTTCATTATTCCTCGAATACCGACTCGTACTCGATGGCTTCCTCATCCGAACTGACGACTCCACGGTCCGGCTTCAAAAAATGTCAAGACTGTGGAAAGAAAATGTCGTTGACGGATCCTCACAGGATCTGTTTGTGGTGCCTGGGAGTCGAGCACCGTTGTTCGGAGTGCGAGGACTGCATGTCCATGACGGCGAAAGCCTTGAAGGAGCGTAAAGGGAAGCTCGAGAGAGGTAAGGCAGTTAAAACTTCTTCGAAAGTTTCCTCAGCGAAGTCGAGACATTCGTCTCGTCGCCATCACAAAAGACATTTCCGTTCTAGGTCTCGAAGCAGTTCCCATCACTCTTCCAGATCTAAGTATTCAAAATAGAGACGTCGAAGATCCCCTCCCTCGTCTTCTGTTTCCCCGAAAAGGGTCTCCTGCCCCACAAAACATAGCTCTCAGGCTGAGTGGGAGGAATTCAGGAAAAAGATGCTTAGCGTCTTTGAGAAAGCGGCCTCGACCCCCTTGAAGACTGCTGAGGGTGATACCCTGGGTGATACCCTGGGTGAAAGACCCGAAAAATCAAAACGCAGCGAGTCGCAGCACCCGGCGAAAGAAGCTACTCGAGAGCGCCACGAACCCTCGAGCAAAGGCAAGGTTGCGTCTTCGACGCCATCGTCGAAGGGTTCTTCGACGCACAGGTCAGTTGATTCGATGCCGTCTTCGACGCCGAGAAAGGACAAATCCACGGCCACCACACAGCCAGTGGCCATACCCAGAGCCTCGATCACGAGAATGTCATCGACAACCTCGAGTAGAATTCCGATACTCTCAAGTTCCTCGAGGCCTCTACCAACTTTCTCGACGGCTTCGAAGCCTTTAACATCCGCGTCGACGACGTCGACGTTTTCTCAGCCAATTATGACGAATTTGGCCCCTTCTGCTCTGGAAATGGGATTTATACAATTTCCAAGATCTGATCATTCCAGAGCCTTATCATCTATTTATGAAGAAGGGGAGAATTCGGATCAGGAAAGACCTTTTGAGTTGCAGTTGTACCAGAGGAATGTACCTCTGAGGAAGGTAGGTTAAAAGACCTCCAAGAATCCTTACATGAAGCAAGTGGGTTGGACACTTCCCCAGAAGTGGAATTTGCCAAACCAGACCCAGGAGAACATGCTGAAACCCCTTATAGAACCTTGATGGCAAGGATAATAGAGTTTATGGGGTGGTCTACACCCTCACCTGATTTTCAGCAAGACAACCTCACAGACATTTTGGTTAAAGGTCCACAGGAGGATCATGTGGTGCCATTTCATGCAGCATTACAAAGGAAAATATTGGCAAACTGGGAAACCCCTAAGGTTATCCCGGCGGTTAACAAAAAATTATCAACCAAATATAGCGTGTCTACTGCTGACCCTGAATATTTATCCAGACACCCAACTCCGGAGAGTCTGGTTGTTCAGGCAGCAACTTCAATAGCTAGTAAATCGGCTTACCCTACTGTTCCACATGACAGGGATGACAAGAGATATGACTCTATGGCCAAAAAAGTATTTTCTGCATGTAGCATGGCGTTGAAATCCATCAATGCTACTTGTACGCTCGCAAGGTTCGGCCACACAATTTGGTAGTGTGCTTAATCAGCGGCTGAGTGCCACCCTGAGGGAGAAGAAAGGGAATTGTTTCTAAACATCATGAAGAATGGTAAAGACGCAATGTGCGAATCCCTTCAAACTGGCATCGATTCTGCTGACAGCATCAGCAGGGCCATGGCGGCAAGTACAACAACCCAGAGATTTGCTTGGTTGCGAAAGTCTGCTTTTGCTCCAGATGTGCAAAGCAGACTCTTGAATATGCCCTTTGACGGCTCTTCTTTGTTTGGTAAGAAGGCGGATGACAGTTTAGAAAAGCTACAAACATCAAAGGCAGCAACAAAATCCCTGGGAGCTGCAATCCGTCAGACACCATATCGCCCCTCAAGAACCTCTTGGAGAGGTAAGTCCTTTCGCTTCTATTCCGCATTCGGAAGAGGCAGAGGACAGCCGGTTCAAAGGGGTCAGAAAAGATTCACCCGAGGTGGACGGGTTAAAAATACAAAAGCCGCAGCAGCAGCAGGTGCCTCTTTACCCTCGACATCTGCATCAGCCGCCTCCAAACCGCTCTGAGCACTCTCCTCACAAGACACCAGTAGGGGGCAGGTTAACTCAACATCTGACGGAATGGCAGGCTATTACGTCAGATGCTTGGGCATTGGCGACAGTTGCCCAAGGTTACTGACTGCCTTTTCTACGCATCCCTCAGAGTCATCCACCGGGGAACAGCTCTCTGAAAGTTCCAGATCCGCTCCTCTTGCAGGAAATTGTAGACCTGCTAGAGAAAGGTGCCATAGAACCGTTACCTGTAGCGGAGAGGAACAAGGGCTGGTACTCCCCCCTACTTTCTCATACCGAAGAAAGACAGAGGACTGAGACCTATCTTGGACTTACTAGAATTTAACAAGTTCCTCAGGAAGGACAAGTTCAAGATGGTAACTCTCTGATCCTTCAGGCCCTCCAGCTCCAGGACTGGCTGGTATCTCTGGACCTCCAGGATGCTTATTTCCATGTGCCAATCCATCTCAAACACAGGAAATACCTGAGGTTCGCAATTGGCGGCTCTCATTATCAATTTCGAGTTCTGGCATTTGGGCTGACCTCCGCCCCGAGGGTCTTCACCAAGTTAATGTCGGTAGTGGCTGCAAGTCTAAGGAGGGGAGGGATTCACGTCTACCCCTACTTGGACGATTGGCTGATCAGGGCTGTATCTTCGGAACAAGCTCAGATCCAGCTAGATTATGTCTGCCACTTCCTTCACAAACTGGGCTTCTCCCTTAATTTAAAGAAGTCACAGATGATACCATCACAGAGACTCCAGTTCATCGGAGTGGTCCTGGACACTTCTCTGGGAAAAGCCTCGCCACCAGAGGTGAGGGCTCAAGATATTCTGCAGATGGTCACCAAGTTTCAAAATGCCCAACATCTCCCAGCCTTCGACTTTTTGAGGTTGCTAGGCCTCATGGCATCCTGCATCTTCCTTGTGCCAGAGGCTCGCCTGAGAATGAGATCTCTCCAGTGGGCACTAAGAACCCAGTGGTCGCAGTTCTCAGGAAAAATGACAGATCTCCTTCGGATTCCGGACAAGGTAGCCCGAGACCTTCAATGGTGGGCTTATCGAGAGAACATTTTGAAAGGAGAACTGTTTTGGCAACCCTGGCCGGAGATGACAGTAGTCACGGACGCCTCACTCACGGGGTGGGGAGCCCATGCCAACGACTTGACCATCAGCAGTCGTTGGTCTCCATCGGAGTCCAGACTACACATCAACCTATTGGAGCTGAGAGCGATCAGACTAGCGCTGAAAGCTTTCCTGCCATCAGTACAGGGAAAAAATGTCCTGATAATGACGGACAACACAGTGGCCATGCACTACCTCAACAAAAGAGGAGGCGTGGGATCACTGCCACTGTGCAGAGAGGCAATTCAGCTCTGGTTTTGGGCAATTCAAGAAGGAATCTCTCTATCGGCAGTTCACCTAGCCGGAGAGAAGAACTTGACGGCGGACGCTCTGGGCAGGCAGGGCACTGTCTCCCACGAATGGGAACTAGCTCAGGAAGTCCTTCAGGAGATCTTCGCCCTTTGGGGAACCCCTCAAGTGGATCTGTTCGCCACCAGTACCAACAGGAAGTGCGATCTGTTTTGTTCAAGGGAATTTCCCCTGTGAGGAGCTCTAGGGGACGCGTTCGTAGTGGACTGGGAGTTTCCACTCCTGTATGCGTTTCCACCAGTCCCTGTGATTCCTCAAATGATCAGGAGGTTGAGAAGATTCTGGAGGACCAGGATCCTAATTGCCCCAGACTGGGCCAGGAGAACGTGGTACCCGGACCTTCTGGACATGTCCATCTGCCCTCCAATTCGCCTTCATTCAAGGAGAATCTTCTCTCACAGAAGGGAGGTCAGGTTCTCCATCCAGACATCAGAATCCTCAACCTTCACGCTTGGCTTCTGAAAGGTTGAGATACAAGGATTGGGACCTCCCTGATGTCATGGAGGTGTTGCTTTCGGCCAGAAGGCCAGCAACAAAGTCTTTATACCGCTGCCGTTGGAACAAATTTTGCAGCTGGTGTAGAGAAGAGAATATCAACCCCTTTTCATGTGGTACACCAACGGTGTTATCCTTTCTATTCTATTTGGCAAATTCAGGCCTTCAAGTTGGCACTATCAAGGGCTATCTCGCAGCGCTATCGATCTTCAAGCGCATTGCAGAGGAGCCATCGTATTTCAAATTACCCTTAGTAATACAATTTCTAAAGAGATTAACAAATGTCTATCCTCCAAGACCATTCCAAGTTCCCTTATGGGACTTAAATTTAGTCTTAAATTTCCTGATGGGTACTCCTTTCGAACCACTCCACTCTTGTTCGCTAAGATTTCTCACCCTTAAAACTGTCTTATTAGTGGCACTAACATCTGCTAGAAGCGTGAGCGAATTACAAGCTCTATCTTGTAAACCCCCTCATACAATTTTTTCATAAAGACAAAGTTGTCCTACAGGTGAAGCTTAATTTCCTCCCAAAGGTGGTTTCTGAATTCCACATCACTCAGAAAATTACCTTACCTTCATTCTATCCTCCTCCCCATCCGGGGAAAGAGGAAGGAAGGCTACATAGGCTGGACCCAAGGCGGGCTTTAAGCTTTTACATCAGCACACTTGCTAGGATTAGGCAAGCAGACCAACCGTTTGTAGGTTATTCAGGGCACAAATTGGGATTACCGATAACAAAACAGACCATTTCCAGATGGATTATTTTGGCCATTCTGGAATGTTACAAACTAGCAGGGAAAGAGCCTCCTCAAAATCTTAGGGCTCATTCAACCAGGGGTATCGCAGCCTCTTCGGCCCTCCAAAGAAGGGTTCCGGTTCGAGATATATGTGCGGCTGCCACATGGTTGTCCGCACATACCTTCACAAGATTTTACAACCTGGATTCCTCCTCTAGTCAAGAGACTAGGTTTGGCAAAGCAGTATTACATTCTGTTCATTCCTAAAGGGAAACATGGCGTTTTTTACTCCCACCTCCAATTACACACCACTGCTATGGGAGTCTATCAAAGATGAGGAATACGTCAGAGGACACAATCCCTTCGAAGAACAAGTTACTTCTTACCTGGTAAAGTTCTTTCGATGGGATGTTCCTCCGACGTATTCCTTATCGTCCCTCCCATCCATCCCTGCAGTAATACTTCCCTTGTGGTTGCAGCTTATGCTCCTTCAAAGTCAATAGCCAAATCATGCAGGACTTATCTTATGCTACAAAATGGAACTGAGCAACGGACGCTGCGCGTGGCTGTTTATGGGCATGGTGACGTCGGCGCCGATACGGTGGCTGTCGAAGGACACCAACTCGACGGACGTCGATGCTCAGCGCCCTCTACTGAGAACATTTTTTCCGAGGCCAGCAAGCTGGAGACGAATTATCAAAGATAAGGAATACGTCGGAGGAACATCCCATCGAAAGAATGTTACCAGGTAAGAAGTAAATTGTTCTTTGATGCCATTCCTCCCAGCCCCTCCTTGGCGCTTGTCTGAGTTTCGCTGGGCGCCCCCTTCTGTCCCTCCTCCTTGGTATATGGTGAAGGTTCAAATGTGGGATGTGTGTACCACTGCACTGCTTTTAATTGCTGTGTAGGGTATAACCCCTGTGCTTCTGTTGTAGCCCCTTCTGTCTCATGGTCGGGAGGAGGTGGGGAGTGGGGGCCAAGGGCGATGTGCCTGATGTCTCCTGCTAACTTGGCATCCATTGGCGCCTCGCTACTCCCTCCTCATCCTCCTGAAAAATATCCCAAGCACGAATATCGTGATACGACTGCGCAGCTTTTTCCCTTTGTAAGCCTCTTGTATGTGTGTGTGTTATGATTGCTGCACATATTTGGAGAAACTTTCCACTTTGTGGCCATGGCTTAGTCAATTTACCTTCTGTGTTTTTGTCCATTCTGCGCACTTCCCCTGATACATTGCCTACACTCACTTGACCTCAAGTCGAGGCTTTTGAAACTTCTGTTATTATTCAAACACCAAAATACTTTTGATCTTAATTTTCTCAACTTTACAAATACCAGTTGTCAATTATCCTGAGCCTCTCTGGCTCCCAACCAACCTTTCAGGTGTGCTCCACGCACCACCCTTCTACAACTATCTGCCATCTCAGGCACGCCCACCAATCTTGCGCATGTGCCTTCCGCGCACTGCCACTGAACAGCCTACTATCTCAATTGCCAATTGCGAACACCAAATTCTGTACCTCCTTTTGCTGTCCTAGTCCTATGCACAGGCCCTATGGGTGACGTCACCGCTTCACTACATAGGGGAAGGATAGAAATCACGAACAGAACTCACAATACTATTGTTCCAACACACAGTTTTTACAAACCTGACATATACCCACAGCTGTCTTCCTGCCTCCTAACAGGGCATGCCAATATTTCTCGTGCTCAATCTGTACCTACAGTGTCGCCTTGTCGATAAAACACCTCTGTGAGACTTAACCAGAAAAATACTTTACGCAATTTAGGCTAGCTTCCTTCCTTTGCTAAGCCCTTACACAGGGATACCATCATCTAAAACGCCCAATCTACAGGGAATCAAATATTTAGACCACTTTTGTCCTCCAAAATCTTAAGTCAATAGTCTGTTATTCGCCGGAACCCTTTTACCTTAAGACAGAATGCTCCCTAACCACAAAACGACATCTACCGCTGCTCCTTTCCCTACTATACTTCACACTACTCTACACTACTAAACAATACTCAACAGTACTTCAAAAATACTCAACAATACACGTTACTACCCCACACCTGGCATTACTTTACCACACCCCTCAGTTGCTGTGTGGCTGAGTCAATACTTACACTTCGTGATCCACTGACACTGCTCGGCTATCGGCTCCCACAAAGCTGCTGCGTCACTCTTCTAGTCTGCTGGGATGCTCACAGTCCATGGGCAGCATATTCTCCAAACTGGCTTCTGAAGGCCTCCGCACGGGGGAAACACTTGTGCACAGGCACCTTATAAATGCCATATCAGATCACCTCCCGTTAGTCTCACTTTCCGTGAGACGCCTCACAGCCCTCCAGGTGCTGTGGCATAAGAGGCGGTTTATGCCGAACGGGTGTAGTCAACCATACCTCTGCTACCAACTTGCTGGCTTAGGTATACCAGATGGACATAGGCGTGGGGGAGACGGGGTCACACTACTAGCTCACCATTCCAGTTCCCAGGGCCCAACAAACCCTCCCCAGTGCACAGAGGACTCAGCCAAGGGCAAATTGGAACTGTAGTTTATTACACAGACAGGGATCATACAGGACATTGGAAATCTCCCGGACTCACAGCTCCTAAGCCCGTGTCGGGCCATTTCGTTCGATTTCTACGTCTCAACATGGGCTCTTCCCCAAAAACCTACCAGAAGACAGGATTGGCTAGTTGGTGTGGTAGTACATATGCATGGCCCCTATAGATGTTACTTTATTGGTCCTCGCATGTCAGGTGGCTTGCCTGCCCCTTCCCCAAAAACTATATCACATTGTTGCAGTATTGCCACTGGCCCTTGCCCTCTGCCTGATTAGTTGGAGCTGATATCCCTGGCCTGGGACCCAGCTCTATTCTCAGCGCTCGGTGCACCTTCTCAAGGTGTTGAGAAAGACTATGTTCCCAATGTAACCGTCGATGCTACCCCTTTTGCCTGTGAGAGTGCCCTCAGTGTTGCGGGTGAATGACCATTGTCGCGCTCAGCTACACCACGTGGTTGGATACTGCGAAAACCAGCTCCCTGGTCTGTAATTTGAGGATTTATTCTGCTCTTTCGCAGATGGCTGTCTCTTATCTTCAGAATGTGCTGTTTGTGACTGACCTTGTCTGGGAGCCCTGGCCTGCTGTTCTGTGCAGCCTAGTTCTGCTTTTCTTTGCCTTTTGTCTTGTGGCCTCATGTAACCTCATTATAGTTATACTATGATTTCTATATATATCTATGCTGTGCTATGTTTCTTATAGGTAAATGGTCTAGCTTGCTCTGCATCTCTTCCTTTGCCTTGCGTTCAGCATTCCTGCCCTTGGCTAATGAGAAAAATAATATAATATTTTGTCAGTATGTATATGTATCTGTCCTTTATCTAAAGAGCTGTGTAAGCATGTTCTTTGTGTGAGCATGTGTGTATTCGTGTAACTTTGTGCATGGCTGCGAGTTGCTTCATGACTAACGCGGCTGTGTTATGGTGTCACTAACAACGTCAACACAATGGTTTTCCGTTGTTAGTCCATCTGATCAATCAAGGCATTTGGATCCATGTTCAGGGTAGCAGCACCTGTATCGATAAAGACATTGGGCCTCATTACAAGTATGCCGGTCCGGAAAGAGCGGCGCAGGTAGCACTGTACCGGCATAGTTTTTCAGACCGGCACATTAAGAGTTGCTAATGCGGAAGCACTGTTACCGCAAAGTCACACCCACTGTGCCACCATATCCGGCAGCACTGTGACTGTAAACTGCGGAATGTTCTGCCCAACGTGCCTGAATTACTGGCACAGCATTAGTACGGGCACATTCTGAGTACCGCCTACATGGAAACACCACCATAAAAATGCAGTGGCGCCGTGACTACCGCGCCTCCAATATTGGCACTGCGGACCAGGTGTTAAACAGTGCCAGGTGAGCAGCAACAGGCCCCACATGTCCAAAATCAGCCCAGCTGCACACCATTGACCACTGGGAATGTACAAAAGGACCACACACACACCAAACCCCCCCTCACCCCCAACACAACCATGCTTGCAGTTGCTGTAGCAGCAATTGGGCTGGGGAACCTGCAAGGAGGGATTGAGGATGAAGCAGCAGAGAGGCAGAGGTGGCGGAGGCGAATGAGGATCCAGTTGGCCATGCAGAACATCAATGGCCAGCAGGTAGCACCCCACAGGCCCAATGCATGACCTCTGTGTATTGGGGGAGGGGAGGGGCTAAATAGGCACTTACCAGAGTGCACCTGGCTGTTGGGTGAGTAGAATGACCAATGCATGACCTCTTTGTGGTGGGGGGTGGATGCAGTCAGCAGAACATGTGCCAAATGCAACCTAACACACACAAATATCATCCCTGATTTCAAAGGCATGGAACACATGTACCAAATGGGCATACGGATCACACCCAATCCCAATCATTTTGAAGTCATAGAGGCAGCTCAAAAGTACGGCATGTACTAGAATGCATCACACCATTTACAAAAATCCTGGCAAGAAGACTGCACATCCAAGTCACCTGAATGCAATCCTACACACCACCAGCAGTGAACCCCACAGCATGTAACCAGTACACATGCCTGTCACAGGAACACATACCCATATGCATGTGACACGCTGTGAACCTGAATGTGGCACACAGGAATGAATGGTAGTGATGAGCAATGTACGACATATCAACGGACACAGTATGGGCTGACGCAATGGGCATAGGAGGAGGGCATGGAGGGAATGGCCAACATGGCAAGGCGTGTGCGAATCAGTAATGGAAAAGTGACTCCAAACCACCCATTCAACCACCCTGCATAGGGACCAAGGCAATTGTCAACATGCCAATCGACAACCCGCCATCCCCTACACAACTCTGCAGCAAGCACCTATTGCACATTACAGTGCATACACCCTCCTCAAACAGTACCCAATTCTGACAATGAATGACGACCACACCCATGCTGCATCATGTGATGAATGATAAACCTATCACTGCACACATGTACCCATATCCCAAATCGATGCACGTCAGTGTGCCATAATGCCACAAATCGTACCTGTGATAGCAGATGTGCAAATTGGCACATGAGCACTCAGAAGATGTAGAATGGCATGGTGAAGCAAGCACTACACACAACATGAACGAACAATGCAGTGGAATTGGGCAGCAATATGTGAGAGACATCAAAGGGAACCCGCAGATGGGCCACATCAGGAGGCTGGCGGAAAGCCCGAATGTGCCCCTGCCAGGTTTCTGCTGGACTCCAGACACCTTACATGCACCTGGCTTACTGGTACCACAGGGCCATTGCTGGTTGGTGCGGCCCAGGAAGCCAGGTGCCGGTAAAATGCGAGTCCCCCTTACTATGGAGTGCCATAGTAAGCAATGGGGATATGGACACGGGAGGATTTGCACTGTTTTAAACGTTGCTGGTGCTCTCATGAGCACACTATGGAACAAAGAAAGGATCCAACCGCAGATATTTTTCAACACTCTCCTAATGTTGGAGTGTTTTAGTCATACCAATTAAAGGAAACTTGGACACAGAGCTTCAAAACGTAAGCTCAATAACCTTTAAATATCTTGTTAAATCATCAAACCAAAACAAATCTGAGAGGCTAAGAAATAACTTCTGCTCAGTAGTACTTAAATACAATTTATTGTTTTTTTCAAATTCACCAACAATGAAAATAAATATACACTCAAACTGTCTCATTCCTAAACAGAGAAATAAGGCATGAATCCAACACTATTAATTGTTTGCACAGTAGGTGGGATTAGGATCATCTAATAGTGCAGTAAAGAAAAGGAAATAGTAAACTAATGTATACTGAACAAAAAACAAATGCGGTTTTGCTTTTAGATATGTTTCAAAAAATGGTTTTGTTATTCTTTGACACAATTGCGATAAGTGTACTGACCAATTACTCAGTCCCCATGTTTGAACAGAGGCTAGTCAATAAGTCTAACCTAGAGATGGATAACGCACAAGTGTAAAGAAATAAATTCAAACAGAGCGGTACCCAATTGGTATGATACAAACAATTGCTCGTGATTCATACACTGTCAACCAGGGAGATAGGAAAAGGAACACCGATTGCATCATCCCTCAATGCAGCCAGGTGCTAGAATTACCCCACTGCATTCAAGGAGATGCAAACGGTCAAATCAAAGTATACAAACCAATTGAAAAGTCAGAGGACCAAAACCATCGGTCTACGCCAGGGCAAAGGGCCCCCTATCAGGTTGTTCAGGTCAATGGTGCACAGATTGTGCTTGGCCTTGGGGCGTTACGGCTGAAGAATGGAACGCCTTTGTCTGGGCCTCAGGTTTGGAGATCTCTGTATGATAGCAAGAGAGAGACAAGAAAGAAAGCAGGAAAGAAGGTTGAGAACTGGAATTAGGTCTCATTTTCTATTTAAAAAGCACAAAAGTGCTGGCTTGATTGAATTAACATTATAAAAGGATATTGATCTATTAGTATTAACCAAATCAGTAGAAATCTGATTTGTATACAATATTGGAGCTGCTGAAGGACCAACCTGTGGGTGTGTTCACCGGACTTCACCGCGGAGGGGAGAGTTCCAGTTTTATTCTAAAAAGCTGACAATCCCATGTCGGTGTGGTTCCACTTGTAGATGAATCTACACGTGAAAGTACAAGCGTTCTTCTGTAATCAGGACAAGTAACACCGAGAGTAAAAATCTAGGAGAGAAGGGAGAGACATGAGAGGAATGAGAGAATCCCCATGTCGCATCCTCTACATCTAGTCCAACCCTATAGTAGGGCTTGGTATAAAGCGCAAATCAGTTAGTGCAAGAAGGCAGAACACCGGGCGTAGTACCTTAAGTGCCTCTTTAGGTGGCGCAGGCCCTGGTGCAGTAGCAGGGTCTGGATGGACTGGTGTGCTGCCGGGTGGAACAGCTGTCTACGATTCCCTAATTTCGGAAGGTAGCTATACGGGAGAGAGAGAGAGAGAGAGAGGAGAGCCAGGGTCAATACATGTAAGTAAACAGAGGCGTGGGACAGCCTACTGTCAAGACAATGTACGGGGCGGGTTACGTTAGATGGGTAGAAGTGCTTACCTGAGAGCGGGTGGAGGGAGACAGATATCACGTTTGTCTCCGTTATGGCCGGAGCTAATCCTGGTCTCTCGGTGGAGCTGTTCCCCGGGACTAATGTACTGCGCATGCGTGGAAGTTAGTGAAAGAAAATAGGACCCCACGCATGCGTCTAGCGACAGAGGCTCCCGTTGTCATGGTAGCAAACTTGTGTGTAAGAACTGCCGGAGTGGTGTCGTGTGCGAATGGAGTCACACAAGGAGAGAAGCTAAGTAATTCCTTTCCAACAAAAGCTTTTAGGCTCTGTAAACACATAGGGGAACGATGTGTGATGTCCCGGGAACTGGGAGCGTCCAGGTTCGAACGGATGCATATTGTGCATCACAGGGGCAAATCGAGGGCGGGCTACTACCGCTATATTTGCCCCAGAGAGACATGAAACACTGGTATGGCAGTGGTCAAATCACAGTCTTCCTGTAGTGAGACAAAACGAAAGAGTACACTGCTATTCCTGTGAGAAGACAAAGCACCTAATGAAGAGGCGTGTACCACTGGGCATGGCAGTGGTCAAATATCAGACTTCCTTAAGTGAATCGAAATAGAAGGATAGACTGCTATTCCTGTAAGGTGGCAAGGCACACTGCTGATTGGTAACAGAGTGTCTAGAGGGTATGGTCAATCCCTGATAAGGGGACCGCACAGGTCTCTGGTTACCTTTTAATCCCAAGTCACTTTTGCCTCATTGAGGCCATGTGTCAGTGTCTGGAGTTTGAAAATCCACCAGGCTTCCTTGTGTTTCAGAGCATTCTTGATGTTAGTGTTACACTCCAGTTTATCAATGACCCACCAGGTCCTATCGTCAGGGTTGTGGCGTTGCTCTAGGAAGTGGGAGACCAAAGGGGCATTCTGTGTTTTACACCGAATACGTGAACGGTGTTCATTTATCCGTTTATTAACTGGTCTTTGTGTCTGACCCACGTACCTTAGGCCACAGGGACACTCAATTAGGTATATTGCATTGATGGTTTTGCAATTGGAAAAGTGCCTCAGTGTCCAATCTTTATTGCCAATCTTGAACGTTTTGACTTTCTTGGTAGATTTACACGCTACGCATTGGCCGCATGGGTGATGGCCCGAGAGATCCCTCAAATTCCAGATGGTTGTCCTGGATGTTTTCTTTAAGCGGGCATGGGTTAGATGGTCCTTAAGGTTCTTGGCACGTTTGAGTGCCATTCTGGGTGGTGTTTCATTAGGCAGACTCAACTGTATTAGTGGCCAGAATTTCATGAGCACACTGCCTACCGGGGCAGCAGTGTCAGGCCTCTTGGGTGCTGCGGCTGCGATAGGCAGATTTTTAGCACTGTACCGGGTAGGAGGCTCCTGGTAGGCAGCCACGCACCCTTGTTTTCATACCAACAAAAGTACACATAGCAGCATTCAAGGCCATTTCAATGTTTGACTGCAGACAGTGAGCACGCAGAGCAGTCTGGGATCAAATGACTGACCAACCATTTGAATGGGGTTACAGCATTGCGTGTGACATTGCACAAATCACTAGGGTCATTTGTGCCATTTGCTACGTCGTGTGCTAAGTAAATGTGGGAAATGGGTAGATGGATGCTTCGCTGACATGAAATTGGCACCACAATGATTCCATCAGCCTTCTGTCACTCCCATGAAGGTGATGCCAAATACCCCCTCCACGCCATGGGTGAAGACCCGTCAGACGGCCATGGGACATGTACGAAGAGGCCTACAACCGTGCACATATACGTACACTGGGCACTATAGAACAGAAATTTGGATTGCTCAAGGCAAGGTTCCGCTGCCTCAGCAGATCGGCCGGAGGCCTTATGTATAGCCCCATGAAGGAGGGCAAGATCGTCCTGGCCTGTGCAATGTTGCACAATATGTGTATTAGATGCCACATTGCACTGCCCCCAGACATGGACACTGCTGAGGAGGAGGAGGAGGAGGAGGAGGAGGAGGAGGAGGAGGAGGAGGAGGAGGAGGATAGCGATGACGACAATGACTTGATGCCATTGCGACCCCACCAGGAGGCCATGTATGGACAACATGCATGTGATGCACTAATACACAACCTCTTCTGAACACTAGTCACAACCACATAGTGCACAATTGGTGGCACGTACTTTTGAGCACATGAAATTAAAGACTTTATACTCGCGCAAAAACAAAATGTCCAGTTGTGATTTGTGTGCAGAACCAAGTGTATTATACATGTAGTATTGTAACAGCAGTTGGCCCACTAACACCCTCCCCAGCTTTTCCTCCCCCTCCCCAACTTTCACTCCCCTCTCGCCCTCCACAACTAGTCACACGTGGTGCAAGTGTTCAATGGCCATGTGTGATCCTTGGCATGCCCATGGTTACGCTGTGCTTGCGCCCACGCTTGGCACAATGTGTGGACTTGTGTGCTGTGCCAGACAGGCGCATGGATCGCCTCCTAGGGCTGCCTGGTTGGGAGCTTGCAGGCATGTAGCTGGTGGAGGCCAACGGTGTGTGGTCGCTGGCACATCGTCCCATGCATGCCTGGGGGGCCAGTGCCATTGTCTCAGCTATTGTGGACTGGACGCTGTTCCCCTCACGGACCCTTCTGGCCAAATGTACAGTGGTCGCAGTTGACCCGCCTAGTGTACGGGCACATCAACGTCCAATGGTCTGGTTGCATTCCCTCCACCATGGCGTCCCGACGCTCCTCCATGTATCTGAGACGCGCATTAATTTCACTGACAGAGGGGTAGGGCGAGCGCTGTAGGCTTGATCGGCCCATGGAGTTGGATGGCTCCCGCACATCCGGGGGGTGATTGGTGGCATCCCCCGTGTCGAGTCAAGTGTAACCAGCTGCGTCCCCATCACTGGTGTCAGCGCCATGGTAGTCCCCATGCCGTTCCCCTTGTGTGTGCTTGTGCCGCAGTGGCTACTGCCAGGTGGTCGTTGGCATCTGTGGTGTCTTCCACAGGGGATGCATGTAGCACAGGGGCAACATGGGTATCCTCCACAGGGGCTGCCCTGGTGCACAGTGGCAGCTGAGGTATCCTTCACAAGGTCTGCTGGTGCACGGGGTAGTTGTGACGTGCACAGTGCCGGATAAGCCGTCACGGGAAGTTGGTGGTGTTGTGATGTCAGCCTTGCACATCTAATGCCCTGCAATGCATCTGGTTGACCACCGTCCATGAAAGATGATGTGCCTGTGGGTCAATGAAGGGCATGATGTCAGTGACCAGCCTGACTAACAATTGGCCAGTTACATGCAAGATGGTGATTGTGCAGCATTACACTGTGGGGACATGCATGAGTGCGGCATACATGCAACACTGCATGTGTTGTGTGGCCGCAGCTACAGTAACTGCGCAGGCAGCACATTTAACACAGCTGTGCTGGGACTGCTGCCATATACACCCGCCTTTGGTTGTGGGTTGTGGCATGCGGGTTTGCCAGTGTGCAGGTCATTGGGATGTGATGAGGTTTTTTTTTGGAGGGTGTGTGCCTGGAGTCGATGTGTGACCCGCTTGCATGCCCAGTATGTGTGGGGGTTTTCATGATAGGAGTGGCAGGGTCATGCACTCCCCATTGGATGGGTGGATGCCCATGTGTGCATGCAGGTGAGGTCTACCACTGGTGTGGTGTGGTGGCAGTGGCGGCACGGCAGGCATACATGCAGTACTCATTGCCAGGGTGCCCAGTGTCTGCGTCTGGGATTGTTTTTTCACTTAAAAGTACAGGCTGCCTATGAGGTGTTCATCTGGGTTGTCAGGTGCTGGTTATTGTGGGAGGGCTGGGTGCATGGTCAAGGCCGTACCCAGTGTGTCCATGCAGGTGTGTATGGGTGTCCCTGCAGGGGGTGGGTGTGATGCAGTGTGCAGGTGACACTGGACCTCTTATGTGGTTGACTGTATTCTGCTGGTGCATCCGGCGGGGTGTGGCTGTCCCTGTGCCGCTCGATCGCTGCCTGGCTCACTGGTGCAGCAGGGTCATTGCAAGTCCCAGCAAAGTGGGTGTTCAGGTGGCGTATTTGGGCAGTCCTCATTCCCATGGAGTCCCATCCATGGTGATGGTGACTTTGAAACAGCAGCACCTTTGCTAGTGGTGCCGGTGCTTCCATGCCAACTCGGACTGCCAGGGCCGCAGCACCCACCAGGGACAGGTGTGTTGGGTGCTGCAGCCCTGGCAGCCAGTGTAATGGGGCATCATCATGTATGTTTCAGTCCAGTGACATGTGTGCCGGTGACCTTACAGGCACCCTTGTATCGGGACCGCCACACTCAGGATGTGGGCAACTGTGTGGTGCCTTGTCATGTGGTTGGGTATGGGTCATGCAATGGAGGCTGGATGTGTGACGTGCTTTGTGCCACTTTCTTTGTGCCACATTGACTAGGTGGGGGAGGGGCAATGCTAGTGCTGGGTCGGGTCTGGGGGATGTAGGCAGTGCTATGGCCATTTCAGTGCAGTGGTGGTACAGGGGGAGGTGCAGGGTGGTCAGGTGTGCGATTTATATTGGGGAACTTTGTGTACTCACTGGTCTCGACAAGTGTCCCGGCCCCCGCCTCCGCTGCACTGATTCCCTCAATCCCCTCCATATGCAGCACACTGCTGCACTTCTCCCAGGGCAGCAGTTTGATGGGGAGGATGGCCTGCCACCTGCACCCATGCAGTGCCTGCGGCGTGCAGCAAGGAGGTTGCGCACCCTCAGGCGCAGGTCTTCCCAGCGCTTATGACCGTCCTTGACACTGCGTGGTGTCACCCCCACAGCAGAACCTTCTGGGAAACTTCCTGCCAGATTCCCTTCCTCCAGAGCTGCGTGCTGCGGCGCTGGTCGGCAGAAAACAACTCGTGGCATGCTCCACAATGTCAACAAGCATGTTTAGCTCAGCCTCACCAAAGCGTGGCTTGCGCTGGCAGGTTTGCGGGATCCTTCCTGTCATGTTCCTTGATTGGTTTAGGCATTCAGAAGGGGTGGATGGCTTCCAGGACTGGCAGATTGCAGTGGATTGTGATTTTTGTAATGGCCGCTTGACTCTTTCCGGTTCCGGCGATCACGTTATTTCCAGTTCCTGTTTTTCTGGCTCCATTTTCACAATGCTGCTGCATCCGGAATGCACACGGTGGAAATGGATGCACCGCCATCACGGTAAAACCGGTATTTTTCTGCCAAACCCGTAATGAGGCCCATTGACTGGATAAGGTTTGAATGGCTGTCTAAGCAAATATCTGTTTGCATATGTGGATGTCACTGGCCTTCCTGAGAGTTGTCCAAACAGTGAGTTGCTTTGTGCATTCTTGACTCTTCAGGCTGTCATATTCATGGGGGTAAGGAGGGGCATTCCAGGGACCCTCTCAACAAGAGATGTTAAGGCAGTTAAGGGTTATCACTGATGGTTATGTGGACCCTATGGCTGTCCCTCTCATCTTATTTAGCACCTCCTCCCTTACCCAGGCGTCCCTGACCCAGGTTAGTATATACAAAAGGTAAGGTTGACCCCCAACTGTCTATAATTTTCTGGCTTATTCTGCAGATTACTTAAAGGCAGATTTTGCCTTCTGTAACTAAACCCCCTCAGGGACTTCTTAACCTCCCTTCCCCTTCTTTAACCAGTTTGTTAGTGTTCTACTGCGATATAAGCAATTGTGCCTTACAGAGACTCTGTTAGATTCACTTCTCCTTCTTTCACGCTCACTCTCTTCTCTCCTACTCTTCCGTCTTACCCCTTATCATCACTCCTACCTTCAAACCTGTGTCCCTCTGATGTCTTCATCTCTATCTAAGGCTCGACTCTATCCTTTGATGTTACTCCTCCTTCCTCGATGCCACTACTAGTCCCTCCTCAACGCCACTACTACTCCCTCCTCGGCGCCACTACTACTCCCTCCTCGGCATCACTACTCCCTCCTCACGCCTATTTCCAGCTGGTATTCGACCACTCTTCTACACTCCATATACTAACTTTTCCAATCACATACACCACACTAGCAAACACACCCATACAAACCCCCCTCCCCCCACACACTGTGGGATGTATTGACCCACTCCACTCTGCTATGCAGCATCACCCTGCCAGTATGGTGAAAGAAACAGCAACCATGGCGGCAAATCCCTTGTGTGCGCCAGAAACCTACAAAAAACGTGTGCTTCAGCACACAAAAAGAGGAATGCACAACCTGCCACCCATGTTGCATGTGCGGTGGAATAGAGCACCCCCTGCAGAAAATTTGTCAGTGGGCTCCATGACGAGCAAACAGAGAACAGAGAGAGAAGCAGCGCTTTGCAAGTGAAACACCAAAATGGGCCCACAAATGACATCTGCTTTGTTGCTAAAAACTCCAAAATGCCTATAACACAACACTTCTCAACATTCAAAATCTTGCCTCGTGCTAAAAATCATGTATCTAATGAAGTATTGTGAACATACAAAGTCCTAATGTGAAGAGCAAAACCTTCTTCAGACAAACTGGATTGTCTGAAAACTGACAGCCCATGCCAAAATCTGAGTGTAGTACCCTGGGCTACCTGAATGACAGCTGTCATATGAGTCACTGATGAAACTTTAAAGTGAGCTAAAACTAAAAGTCTGCTGGATTAGCAAATATAAAAAGGATTGTTGCCAAAAAAGAATACATATTTTAGTTGTGTTTTTAATCCCACAGATTTTAAGGCTAAGAAAGTAATGTATTTATGTTTGATGCAACAAATTTGGTTTTTGCTGGATTTAAAAAGTTAATTAGCCTGGCTGAGCTACAAGAACTGGAAAAGCAGGTTTCTCCCAGAAGGAGGGCCTTCCTCTCAGCAGACACTCACTGGGAGATGCTAATTGCGGGTTAGAACAGACTCTTGTCTATAGAAAGAGAAGGAACAATGATAAGCCTTTCAACCCAGGAAGCAGAGGTGTGAAGGTGGTCTCCTGCAAGGAACTTCCCCCAAGGAAGGGGATGCACTGGACTCCCAGGAGAGACAAAGGGGTGGAGCCAAGCGACCATCTGCTGTTAAGAATGAACAATTTTTAAAAGACTCATCACTTGTTATTCAAAGTGGTTAAAAATATAAAAATGCCAGAGATGTTAATTTAATTTTTGGCTGCACGTGAGAAGAGGTGGTAGAACTGTGTGACATGTTCTGGACAGGAATGGCAATATATGTGGTTTTATGCAAAATGTATTAATATTAGAATTGTGAAAATTTACATGCACATCCCTATGTTAAACATACACATTTGTGGAAATTTGCATAAAATTTGGAAATTGTGTTCATAGCGAAAAGGACAAAATTCTGAAGAAAGTTGAGACAAGATCCCACCACTGCAGGGTTTTGAAGAATAGCTGCTACATAAAATATGGCATCTTTGTGTGTGATTTGTATAAAGGTGACCAATGTAGAAATGTACATTTAGTATCAAATCCGATTTTGAGACCAGTGGCTAAAGGGAGGTCTCTGAGGACTGTAAAGCAAACCATAAAATGTGACATCATCCGGCCTTGATCCAATCACTCAAATTGCAAGGCGGAGATGAATTTATGATCCTATCCCAGCTCAAAGGGGCAAGCTTAGCTGAGCCGGCCCATACACCCCATTTTATAGCATAAATAGAGACAGCTGACAACACATAGGGACTCACATATCCACTCACTTTCCTGATTCCGGCAAAGCACTCTGATCCAGCATTCTACATCCAGTTTTAATATTCTTCCAGATCCAGTGGCCAAAAACTCTTGCCAGCAATAGAGAACTATTGATTTCAGCAAAGCCCAAATCCTCAAATGTATTCTCTCCACCCATTGAGGCGCTATGTGGTGTGAGAAGGCCTTTTGAGACAGTATTCTGAAATTCTCTGGCTTGCCACCACTAGGCTTGCTTTAGGAACTCGCTATCCAGCTAATGAAAATACCCACAGACTAGGAGGGCAGATCCTGTGCAAACCCGGCGACCGGCCTAGCTGATCCATTACCGTGCCTGATGTGCTGTCTTTCCTAAACAGACCCAATCCAATGACCAGAGCTGACGGTCCCATTTAAAAACTTATCCTGTGATTATTAATAGGAAGAACTGTGGCCCATAGTATATTTGTCTTGTCCCTATTTCTAACCCATCCGATCTTTCATTCAGAACCAGTATTGTTAGAACTATCTTTGCGCTGACTCTTTTCTCATCTGAAGAAGCCTAGTTTCCTCAGCAGGCGGGTTACACTGATCACGTGACTGTAAGATCCCACTGTGGTATTCGCTTTTCATAGTCATCCTCTAGTGTAAGCAAACCCATCTTTCATTTCAAAGTGCATTTCTGTTTTCCATTCTCACGCCTATCTCGCAAAAACGACTCTTACTAAAACCTCTATAACTCCCTCAGTTTTTGTTATAGAAACACAAGTTCAACTCCTACCTGTACCTGACATCTGTAGCTATCATTGTTTGTGACTGTGTGCAACTGTTAAAGCAGCTCCAATAGGAATTTCCAACAATTTAAGTATTTTGACCACATTTGGTGTTTTTGCCCAGTCAATTCTAAAGACAATTGTAAAAGCAATGCTGACAGCTGAAACGTCAATTCTGTTTTTTTCTTGTGTTTTATGGGAGGAAGGTGGAACTGATATTCTGTTTGATTTGTGCTATTCCTGAATACCTGCTCTCTCTGCCCATCTTTTTACATTTCCCATTGGGGGTTGAGGGGTGTTGCAGGGGAACCTCTAACCATAGTGCTATCTGATCTGAACCAATACAAAAGTATTATTTTCTGTGCTGCATTTGTTTTGCTCATTACTTATTCCTAGTGTATTAAAGATATTATTCAGTGTTCTGTCACCCCATTGGTGATTGTTGTTTACCTATTAAAAATATATTGTGATTAAATTCTAATACATAAATAAATATTTACCGTTGCAAACTAGCCTGATTCCTGGTTCAGTGTGACCGGGCGGGGGGGGGTCTTAGAAGAAGGGTTTCAGTTGTGCACTACATGCTGGGCTTTGACTTGGGTGTGTGCCGAATTGAAATCACTTACAACACACCCACGTCTACTCCTTAACCAATACCTCACCTGATCCTGAAAACAACACCACACTCTGACCACACCCAAATAACAAACACTTAGTTCTTTCTCTTATATTTCTTTTCTCCGCTGGTATTCGCCTTTTATCCCTGGCCTATCTGGCCCTGTCTTCCTCACCCGTGGCGTGTTAGAAAAACACAAGTCATAAGAAGTGGGCTAAGCCACACCCACTTTTTTGACAAGGGTCCACTGCGGCACAACAATGGTCGGATGAGGATGGCAATCGTTTGTGTTCTAGGAGCTGATTTAGTGTGCCCCTGAGGTAAGTACAACCAGGAGGGTCTCTGGTGTTCCCAGGACTGTCCCTGGTGGTCTAGGGATTGTCCGAGTCGTTGCGTGTGCTTGTCAGTATCCCTTGGCAGCACCTCAAGGTCCTTCAGCTGGCCTCGTATGAAAGTGGCTTCTCTCTGTGGCTTTTTGTCTTTCCGCTAGGGCTCATCTGTGACTGAGGACTGCATAGGTGATGTGGTTTTCCTTTCTCTTTGTCGGTCTCTGTGTGGCTGATCACTGCTGCAGCTGGGTGATGCTTGAGTTTCTGCCTTATTTGCACAAATGTAGGGCTCAGGTTCAGGACTCGGACTTTGATTCTTCTTCTTGGTTTCTAGCTTGAATGATGTGTGTCTAGAATAAACAAACACTGGCAAGTACCTTCTATTGGAGGCATGGCTTGAGATAGATGTTTTCTGCAGAATAAATACTGGCATTAGGCTGAGGACAGGATTTGGCACCTTCTCAACTGCCACCATTCACCTCACGGGTAGGACTTGCCCTGGATTTCTCTCTGATAGGTCTCCCACTGCCAGTTAAGAGGATCTTAGCTGTCCTGCTCATAGCACTGAAAATATGCTTTTGTCTTGCAATTTGAATATGGCTATAGTATCCCTGAAGTTCAGGCTGGAACTCTCTTATGAAGCAGAATGCAGTTTTGCTTTGTGTGCAGAGCTTGGGAGCCGGGATAACCATGTTTCAGAAGGCTCAGCTGCGTTCCCTCAATGCACCTAGTTTTTTATAATTGGCACTTTGCCCTGAAGTTCTGTAGTGGCAAAAAGGAAAGTGTGTAGTTATCCTTTTGGCCTGGGCCATCCCTTTAACCAAACAAGAGATGTTTAGGGATAAAGGAGGTAGATATTTACTACCTCCTCCATCTTGAATCCAGGGCCTCCTATTTGGTCATCTGGTCAATCTGGTCTCTTCATATGCCCCAAGCGAGAATCCTATAGGCTTTCTTCTAGATCGCCTTCCCAGCATTTCTTTCATCAGGTAGCATAGTATTTGGAGGGGGTTTTAAGGCTGTCAATGACCAATTGAAAGATCAATCCCTGGAGCCCATTTCTGTAGACCTCCAAAAAGGCAAAAGCAATTGCACAGCAATTGAGGGAGCTTGGTGTGATTGAAGCATGGTGAATCCTACACACAAGAAATAAAAGTACACCTTTTGTTCACATGTACATAGGGGCTACTCCAAAATTGACTTCCTACTAATGTCGTTAGCCATGCTTCCATATATTACAGCGGTGGATATTGGAGTGAGGGCCCTATCTGACCATTCCCTTGTTATAGATTCTCCATAGGTTGACGGCTGAGCTCCTCCTCCTCACTGGACGTCTTGGCGGCTGAAATATGCCTTGCAATCAGGAAGGAGATATCTGAGATCACTGTCACCTTCTTTACTGAGAAGCGTACCCCTGGCATAAGTCTGAATGTAGTATGGGACAAGTTGAAACCTGTGCTATGCGGAGAATTAATTAGTCCAGTCACAGCATACATCAAGGCTAGTGATTGCTTGTGACCATTGATGATGGGCATTAACTTATGGTAGGATATACATTTACTGAAGGGTTCACTTCAGGTACTACATGAGTTGCGTATCGTAAGGGCAAAGCTGGAGGCCCACTTATCTGAATGTACAGCTCACTGTTTGCTTCAGAAGAAACAATATTGCCTCAGGGGAATAAGGCTAATATTCAAGGTCAAAGCTTTTCATTCTAGAAATGTTATTTTGAGCTTAGCTGACATGCATTGCATACAGCTTTTGAACATTGAAGAAGTGGAATGTGATGGTGACTAATTACAATGCCAAATAGGTGCCTTGGTGAACTAGGAAAATGTGGTAGCCATTACAGCTTTCAAACGCAAATTCAGCAACGTATGGTTACCTGCCACACCACAGCTCTCAGAAACGGTACACAGTGAGAAAAACGTTTATTTTTCATTTCATCCAGCGTTACCAAACCTAGTTTACGCAGTTTCTTCATTGCTTGATCATGTGTCGAGGGCAGCCTGGGTATGGTATACAGTGTTTATAATGAAATTAAAATAGTGACAAAGCTTTTCAGTCAAGATAAATAACGACAAAATGTCAAATCTTTAATAAAAGTATATGTAGGGGGTGGGCTAAGGCATTAAAACGGGTGGGGGTTAGTAAGGCGGGGAAAACTGAGTGCTTGGGGGGGGGGGTTGCCTAAAACAAAAAAGAGAAAATAATTTGTAATGTTTTCGTTATTTTAAATTCACTGAAAATGCTTGTCACTATTTTTCTTGTCATTCTAAAGACATGGGGCCTCATTACGACCCAGGCGGTAAGTTACCGCCTGGGCCGTGACTTTACCACCATGGCGTAAACTACGTTTACGCCTTGGTGGTTGGCGGACTTACCGCCCCATTCCGACCTTGGCGGGGCGGTAAGTCCCCAATCCCCATTTACCCTTCCCCATTCCCATTTTTGCCCCATAGGGCATAATGGGAGTGGGGAAGGCGTTAATTACGCCACCGTAAATTACGGTGGTGTAATTAACTCCATGGTCCCTTAGCGCCATGGATTTTAACACCTGCTAAAAGCAGGTGTTAAAAGCGCCATGGCGCTAAGGGACCTCGTACTCAGGCGGTAAGGGTCGGCGCTGTTAACGCTGCCGTAAACCCCTTACCGCCTGGGTCGTAATGAGGCCCATGTAATCCCTGGGTATTCTTTCTAGGTAAATACTTGACCTGAATGGCTGAGGCTGTGACATGTAGAGTGTAGTTTATGACATGCCAAAATTGTTAGTCACAGTATTTAATTAATTCCTACCAAGTTTGGTATCACTCAGTAAAATAGTGTCTAGAATGTCAGGGATGCAAGTACCCTCTTCATTTTCACATGTTGGTCAAAAGGGGTGATACACCAGCCAATGGTAATATGTACCTTTGTCTGGTATAGCAACCCTCCCATGCCCTAGCTCCCCAAGTTGTCCAGGAGAAAGGGAAGTGTATCCTGCTTAAGACCTGGCCATTCACTCGCCCACACCAAACATACCAAATGGAATAGGATATGGAGAAAAAGGCAGCCTGTCATTTCAATGCGATGTTCATGAAAAGATACAGGTGTTTTGGCAGGAGTATCATTTTAATCAACACATTCCTACCAATGGGGGACAACAGGAGTGCAATCCATTTAGCCACCTTACATGCTGTATCCAACAAAAGGAGTGTCATTTTCAAAAGGACTCGTTTTTCCCTCCAACGAGAGGGTTCAGAACCTGCTGTTTCAGATCCCTAAATATGTAGCCAGTTGGGAAGTGACGGTAAGCAAGGCCATGCGACTGCTAGGAATGATGGCGTCATGCATTTATTTAGTTCCTCACGCGCGGCTGCGCATGCGTCCCATGCAAGAGTGGCTCAACAGCCAGTGGTGTCAGGCCAGCGGACAATGGGAAGAATTGGTAGTTCTCTCGCCAGCCCTTGTTCTCTCTCTGCAGTGGTGGTCAAGGGAAAACCTCTTGAAGGGGAAGACCTTCACCACTCCTCCAGTAGAAGCCACTCTCACGACAGACGCATCTCTCACGGGGTGGGGGACTCATCTGCTACAGCAGACAGCGCATGGAGTGTGGTCCCCATAAGTAGCATCCAACCACATAAACCTGTTGGAGCTATTAGCAGTATTCAAAGCACTGAATGCCTTTCAGACACAGCTACAGGGGAAGAAAGTTCTGATTTTGACAGACAGCACCACAGCCATGTATTACCTAAACAAACATGGGGGCACACACACTCCAGGGCTATCCAAGCTGTCCCAGAACATTTGGATGTGGGCTCTCAAACACAAGATGTTCCTGCTGTCCAACATGTTTTGCGAACTCGACCTCCTAGTGGACGTGCTCAGCAGAGATTTCCCACTACCCATAAAGTATGAATGGCGTATACACGAAGACATCGTCTCCAACATCTTCGCAGAATGGGGCTTTCCAGAGATCAACTTGTTCGCCACTCAGAACGGCCAGTGCCAAGACTACGCCTCCAGGTACCCCCAGAACCGCTCCAAGGGGAACGGACTCTGGATAACATGGTCAGGGAAATTTGTTTACACTTTTCCCCCAAATCCCCGTCTCAACAAGATTGTACACAAGATGCATCAGGAACCAGTCACCATGATATTGGTGGCCCCCATGTGGGCCCGCCAATCCTGGTTCTCTCATCTGATGGAGATGTCGCTCTCCCCTCCTGTGAAATTGCCCTGCCCGTACAACATGTCTCAGGACAGAGGGGAAACATTACACCAATGCCCACAAACTCTGAATTTAGTGACCTGGCTCCTGAGGTCATAGACTTCGGACACCTTCAACTCCCTCAGAGATGCATGGACATACTTGGGGGAAGCTAGGAAACCTAACACCCGGTATTGCTATTCCAGCAAGTTTAAACGCTTTGTCATCTGGTGCAATACCAAGGGCATCAACCCGATTGACTGCTCTCCTAATCACATTGTGTTGTACCTGACCCACTTGTTAGATTCAGGACTGGTATTTAATTCCCTAAAGGTTCACCTAGCTGCTCTCTCAGCCTACACTACATCACAACAGAAGGTGTCATGGTGGAAGATGCCTGTTATTAAGGCTTTTATGGGAGGGGTTAAGAGAATTCACCCCCTGCCGTTTCTAACGCAACTCCTGGATGGGATCTAAATGTGTTATTGACCAGACTCATGGGGTCTCCCTTTGAACCAATGCATAAGGCAAGTCTAAAAGACCTTACTTATAGGACGGCCTTCCTAGTGGCTATCACTTCTATTAGAAGAGTTAGTGAACTACAGGCCCTTTCAGTTCTAGGCCCTTTTGTTACAGTCCACAGAGAAGCTGGTTCTGCACACTCATCCCTGTTTTGCGCCTAAATTCATATCGAAGTTCCATGTGAACCAATCAATCGAACTACCCACTTTCTTCGAGAATCCCTTTAGCTTGGCCGAAAGAAGCCTTCACACAATAGATGTGCGCAGGGCAGTCATGGTTTACATGGAAAGAACGAAACCACTGAGAAAGACAAACCGTTTTTCATTTCAGTAGCAGCTGGTAGAGAAGGGGATCCTGTCTCTAAATCAGCTATCTCAAGGTGGATTGTCAAATTCATCACACTGCGTTATACTCTTGCTAAGGGAGAATTGCCCTTCAAGCCTAGAGGACACTCTACTCGGGGCACTGGGGCTTCCATAGCATTTATTGCAAATGTTCCCCTTGAGTCCATTTGCAAAGCGGCAACCTGGAGTTCTGTACACACCTTTACAAAACACTATTGCCTAGACACTCATTCTAGAGCTGATTCTCAGGTGGGACAAGTAGTACTAAGAAATGTTTTCACTACTGTTCCTTCTCATAAACCACCTCCAACTCCGGGTACTGCTTGCTAGTCTATGCACAGTATGTGATTCTACGCAGATTAATAATCATCAGGGGACATGCATTACTCACCGTAATAGCATTTCTGATGGTTGTAGCTGCTTAGATTCACATGCGCCCACCCTACCTCCCCGCTCGGGTGGAAGGAACATAGACATCTTACTACTTTCTCTCTTTACTTACTCACCCACAATAACCTTGGGCTCCCTCATGGCAGAAAAAATACAATCGGAGGGACCACAGCGCGTGAGGGATTATGGGTACACTACACGTCACGATAGAGATGGTGTTACAGACACGCCTATGCCGACATCAACTTTCGGTCCCCGAAAGACAAGATGCAATAATCCACGGCTACCACTGGATGTAGGAGCATATGCACAGCATGTTAATCTAAGCAGATAGAATCATCAGAAACGCTATTACGGTGAGTAATGCATGTCATGCGGCAATGTATTGTTTAGGAATATGTGCCGGGAAGTGTAACTGTTTAAATGCTGCAAGCAGTAATTCTACATGCATTACTACTTTCCCTGTCGAGTCCTGCCTCCAAAGTCAGTCGGTAGGTCACTGTGTGCACCCTCTTTTGGACCTTAACTTTTGCTACGTGTACGGCCACCTTTTTGTAAGTCTTTGATTTGGGAATTTGTTAATGAGTTGTACCCGTCTGATTTGCATTCTTCTTGTTTACTCACCAATATGAATTCAGTTTTCATTGGTTTGGGCAGGTATGCTGCTTCTTTGGCAGCTGCGTCCTCAGCTTTGTTTCCTAGTGAAATCTCATCATTATTATGTGTATGTGCTTGGCATTTTACCAGGGCCACTGCTGAGGGTTCTGCAAGTGCTTCAATTAATTTGTTTTTCAACTCTGCATGTTGTACCGGGGACCCGTTGGCTCTCCTGAACCCCCTCCTTCTCCATCGGGATAATCCAGTATGGACCGTAGTGGTCACGTAAACTGAATCTGAATAGATTGTTAGAGCGCACCCTTTTGTAGCATGGAGCGCCTCGATCAATGCCACCAGCTATGCGGCTTGCGCAGAATAACGCTTTGGCAGACATTTTTGGACCAGTACTTCATATTCTCCATCTTCTAATCTCACTACTGCTGCCCCAACATGCTTTTCTCTTGTTTCCTGGCATATGGATGCTGACCCATCTACAAAGTATACCTCTCCTTCGTGCGGTGCATTTGCCTTCACTTTAGGAATGTCATCCCCTTCCCCTCATAGGTGGCACAGTCATGTTCTTGCATGTCTCGTACAGAGCATGCTTCTGTGAGGAACGTGGCTGGGTTTACTGTTTTTCAGCGCACAGTATGTATGTTGGGGCCGGAGAGGATTATTTTGTTAGCTGATATCCTTTGGGTGGTGAGTGTGAATTTTGATCTTTCAAGTATGGCAAATAAGGAGTGCTCCACGTACAGAGTGACGGAGCAACCCATTTCAATTGTTGAGCTTTTTTTCAATTGCAAAGGTGGCCTGTGCAAGGGCCTGTCTGCAAGCGAAGTGGCCTTGCATTACTGAATCAAGTGTGCCACCATAATATGCCAGTGGCTTGTGACCCAAGGATGTTTTTTGGGTTCCAGGTCATAAAATCGCGGCAAAAATGGCCGTGAATACAAAATATTGCAGCAAAAATGCTGTGGTTTTGCCGCCACAATCATGTAAAGGATGCGGGGGACACCCCCGCAACCCGCGCTCCCCTTAAATGGTATAATGGGGTACACCTTTACCGGGTTTTTAAAAAAAATGTTTTTTTTTTTTTTTTTTTACCGGCGACATTTTTGCCGCGATTTTATTACCTGATACCGTTTTTTGTGTCAACACAGCTGTCATTAGCGTTCCATTTGAGTATGAGAACAGGTAAAAATCCCGTTCATAATCGGGTGTAGCTAGGACTGGGGTCGTGCTAATCAATTCTTTCAAGTTTTCAAATGATGTGTACATTTCAGGTGTCCAATTAAATGGGTATTTTGTTTTTCTGCGCTTCTTTGAGTGCTTGCAATAGGGCCTTGAATATGCTGCATAATCTAGTATCCATGCCCTGCAGTAATTACAGATGCCAAGAAATGTCTGCATCTCTTTGACAGCATGTGGTCTGGCTGAGGCCTGCACTGTTACCTCCCAATCGAGTATTATTCTTTTGCCATCCTTTGAAATCAATTGGCCCAAGTACAGGACCTGAGTTAGACAATACTGCAACTTCTTTTTGTCAACCATGGACCATTTTTGGCAAGCAGTTGGAGTAGGGCAATAGAATCTCTTCTGCAATTTTCGTCTCCTTCGCTACACACTAAAAGGTAATCTACATATTTAATTATGACGCTCGGAACTTGAATGTTGCTGAGATCTTCGTGCAATATTCTGTTTAATATACTTGGGCTCTCACAGTACACCTAGGGCAAACACCGGTGCTCGTACCTCCTCCCCCCCTAGTGTGAAGGCAGGGAGATATTGTGATTCTGGATCGAGTGGCACTGAGAAAAACTACATTTTGAAGTGGTCGGCTTGTTTTGGAATGCTGCACAAAATGGATGCCGGATTCGGGACAAGTGGGAAATCTTTTTAGACAATGTCATTTAGTGGGCGAAGGTCCTGTAGCATACGCCATAACCCCCCTTTTGCTTTTTTAATTGGGTACACTGCAGTATTGAATTTGAGGGGACAATGATGCCCTGCGGCTTCCTCCGCCTCCCTAGACAAGGGGTATTGCCTTACTCTGGGCAAGACAGCTTCCTGTTTAAGTTTGATTTTTACTGGGGTCACTTCTCTTAGCAGCCCTACATCATGGGGACCAGTGGTCCACAGATGTGCGGGTATTTGCTGCAAGTCTGTGTCAGAAAAAGGCGGTGGTTCACTGGCGATGGCCATGAGGGGGCTTGTCACTCTCGTGTTTTGCACCATAATGTCACATGAGATCTAAATGTCTAATATAATCTCCACAGTAGTGTCATCGTCAATGAACATCTTCTCGTCTGACAACTCTCACGATGGTATATTTGGATCAATGCACAGAACCCTGCACCACTCGCATCCATGGATGTCTAGGTCAGTCGCAACAATATGTTTAGCAGACACTTGTACCCCTTGTAAGTCTAGCGAGAGAACAGAACGGGCACTATCTGTGGGGTCGCTACAGGGTGGAAAAAAATCAGAGGTTACTCTCCAATGTTTTCGTGTTAATTCTGGCACTGCCCTTGCTAGTACTTGGATCCCGTAAATGAACATATCAGCATTTGTTAGTACTCTTCTTACTTCGATTGTCTCTGTCAATGTGTGTATTACCAGCATTGCTCGGTGGGGGCACATTCCTGGGGTGGAACAAACAATTCCTCTCTCAGTGAATGATATCGTCATGTTTAGTTTACTGAGTAAATCTCATTCCAACAAATTAATAGGAGAGCTTTCATAGTATAGAAGGAGTGCTCGCACTGTTTCCCCCCTATTTTAACATCCAAATCTTCTATGTCGGGAACCGTGATCACAGCCCCAGAGAATCCTTGCGTCTCGAGATGTTTGCCTGATATCAGAAAAAAAGGCATTCACATAAACATGATTTCTCCGCTCCAGAGTCCACCATAAAGATGAACTGTTTGTTCCCTATCTCTGCCCCCACCAGACGTTCCTCATCTGGATGTAAGGTAGTGGATAGGACTGGACACGCAAGTGCTTCCTGTGGGCTGTCTTAGTTGGGGTGTGTCTCTGTTCCGTGGGGCAAAAGAAAATATTTTCACTAAGCACACACATTCCCTGATAAGGTACTGGTGCGCCATTAGCTGTGGTGGCAAACAGATTTGTGTGCTGGTGTGTCATCTGATTAGAACGGTTTTGGTCTGATTGCATACTCTGCGGGGGGTGCCGGAGGGTGTTGTAACCTGGTGCTGCGGGGTGGTGTGGCTACGCATCCTGCCCAAACATCCCTTGGGGGAGGCCGTACGGGCTACCTGGTTGGGGGTGCCCGCACTGAGGTGGACCTTGGTTATGCTGGTTATACTGGTAGTTACCTCCTTGCCTACTACGGCACTCCCATGAAAAATGACCCCACCTATCACATGACCAACATTGTCCTGGGCTCCCTCCTCTAGATCCCTGTCCTCCATACCCCCACCCCTCTGTCCCCAGAACCCACCTCGTCCTCTTGCAGGCCTTTCTTGCCATTGGGGTCCCGTGTATTGTTGTTCTCCTCCCCACTGCTCCTGCTCGTTGTCTGCCCATACTGCTGCCATTCTTGCTTGAGTTGCCACTGAAACACCCCCCTCTTTTCCCAGCTAATCTGAGGGCGGCGCGGCTGTAACTGCCGTGACCTTCACTAACTTTGTCTGCACCAGTTTTACTTCTTCAGGTAATCTCCTCTGAATTGTTTATTTTTCTCTTTGTTCCTCCTGCAGTGGTGTGCTATAATACTCTGTATCTCTGGCCAACCTTTGGCTTCTATCCCAGCTATTTTGTCGAGTGCTTTTTGTACTTCCTTTGGGAGGCCTCGCTTTATAATGAAGTAAAATATGAAGGTAGACTTGTCCTACGTGTTGGCCATCTTCGCGCGCCACCTCTACTGTACTCGAAGAATGAACTACACAGCATCTTTCTCATCCCCCATAGTGCACTGCATTATGGAATGTTAATCGGGGGTATCCGGGAAGGTTCTCCGCAGGGTATCCCGCACTTGGGCCCGAATATTGTTAAATTACACCCCATCATGAGTGTTGATGCTTATGGTAACTCCTGGGAACCCTGCTTTCACCCACACTGAGTCTGCTTGGTCACCCACCACCAATACCAAAAGCCTTTTAATGTCTCCTATTGCCAGAGGCGCCCCTGCAGTATTTTTCTCAGACATGAATCCATTTTCCTGCACCCGCAGTTAGTGGGGGGAGGGATTTGAGGAGGTTATTCTTGTCCATCTGTGCCCAAGGTACATAATGGGGTCGTCCCGCCCCCTTATGAATGAGGTGCATTTGCAGTTTTGATCTTACTTTTCCACCGTTCACCTTCGTTCCTTATGCTATTCTCCCCATTCTATTCTGGAGCCTCCCTTCCCATCCCTCATTCGCTCCTGGGAAGGCCCATTGCACTTGCCGTATCCCTCCTAAGGCCCCTTCTTCTGATTCTTCAAAATCTCTCCAATGCTCTTCCTTCATTACCGAGGCCACCATGTCATATCCTAAACTATCTGTCTCCCCCTCTCTCTACACTCGAACCACCCATATAGGTGCACTGTCTACCCTAAAAAGGAAGTCCCCCGACTTCCACTCATCTTCGTGTACGAGAGAGGAGCTTTTCAGAGGTGGGCCCCTCCACTAGATACCTGTGTTGTTCCCCTAGATACCTGTGTTGTTTCGCAAACTGCTCGCAAGCGGGCTAATTCTGTCTGTGTGGCCGCTAATGCCACCTTGAAATATCTAGCACTTGGTCCAACAGGGGCAGGGGTGACTGTTCACGGAATATAAGGTGGCGGTGGGGCGGTGTCCGGTGTGGTTCGCGCATCGCCTTCAGATACATATGTTGGATTTGTATACCCCTCTGCTGGCCTAGTCTTGGGCTCTCTCTCCCCCGTTTCTGCATTTCTTCTTTCTCCCCCGCCCATTGTCAGCATCGGACTCCTTCTTCTTCTTATTTGAGAAGGGGGGGTTACTCAAACATTCTCCACAGGTCTATCACTTCCCTTGTATTTTGGAGCGGTTTTTCTTTATACTTTGTTGTGAGGTACGTGGACAGGTGTTCCAATGTTCCCCTATCAAAGGACCCCTCTTCTGGACAGGCATGGGATTGTCCCTCTCCTTTGGTCTCATTGACCCATTGGTTGTGATTCTTTTTTTTATCAGCTCACTGTATAGGCGGAGATGCTTACAAATGTGTGACAATGGGGTCTCCATGCCCCCAACCCCACGGCCCCCTTCCCCACTCTCTTCACCTCACTCGGTTACTCTCTGAGACTGTCACTAGGTATCGCAGACCCTTTATCTTAACTGACAAAACACATTATATACTTATAAAGAGAAATATTTAGACAATCGGCATAACAAATCAATACTTAATAAACAAACGAAAAACATATACACAGAAACCTATTCCCTGCCCTTCCCCCTTAGAGAATATTCACTTTTTCATTTACTTACACACACTTCACCTCTACCCCTCCTGGGCCTACCTTCACATGTTTAAAAAAGGAAAGGATACTAAAAACAAGTTAAAACAACAAGCTAAAACAACAACCACTACTTATTCCCGAGCCCACTAATTATATGGGGCTCCTACTTTTCTGTCTCCTTATTTTTCCTCTGCACTGGTCGAGACAGTGCAATGCAACGCCGCCTTCCACCCCTTTTCGGAGCTAGGTTCTTGTATCTCTTCTTTCTTTTGACCGTATTTCTCTTAATAAAAAACTAATGAAAAGAAGAAAACACCTTACTCAATCAGGCATACAATACATGCATATCCAACCCTTGCGTGTTCCCTTCAATCATACTGCTCTATATTCCCCAGATCCCACTTGTTGTTTGTCCTTGCAATCTATACTCGCGTGCCCTTGTTCTTCCAAGATCCCCCGTTCGCGGTCTATCCACAACACCTGGGCCTCTCCCTGGGGCTGCACCCGGCTCAGGCGAGCAGCGGGCTATTCGACATAGGCGTTTTTTAGGGGACTGGTCAGCCATAAGTGGGGCGGCCTTGCCGGAGAAGCCCTGGATCTCGCCACAGTACAGGGGTAACTCGGGGAAATCATGCTAAGGGGTCACCAAGTGAAGGCACACACCCTTATTTACATGTGTCCTCATACAATACAAACGTAAATTGACAACCCATAAGGGAATAAGCCTAGGAGATGAGTTGCAAGGATAAAAAAACTTTATATAAAATAAAGTATGCATGCAAAGAACTATGCTGCCCGAGAGCGCTCTGCCAAATAATACACTGACAGCACCTTTTGAGAGAACATTTCGTTGTGCATGATGTCACAGCATAGGGTACAAAATAACATTGTTGATTGGTGAGGCCCCTATGGCACAGCCTGTTCTATAGGGGAACCCGGCTGTAATTGGCCGTTGCTCTCCAGTCGGACAGGTGGCACGTGGGTCAGCTGGGCTCATCTCCGTGGTGAAGGTCAGGGCAGAGAGGTGCTAGAATGCTAACTACCCAAGCTAAGCAACCGGAACTGATAATTAAAGAATAATGGCGAACATAAAAACCATCACATTAATAGAGGTACTTCAGAGAATACAAAGTAATATACCGGCATTCCAACTTTTGCATCTTCGTTTTGATTGATCCTGAGGTCCCACTCCCAGATACCTTCCCCAGTGGGGTTTTGATCTACCTGATGGCTCATAATTTACTCAGGCATGTGTTCAATTTAGGAAGAATATATTGCAGTCCTGAATCAACTCTACCATGAGGGTTCTGGAATGGTCAGTGTGAGAGGGATCAGATGTTAGATGTTTATCTACATGAAAGAGGATAGAGGCTGGGGACCAGTGTACCGTAGCCTGGCAGGATGGGGATCATGGGGGCATTGGCAGGTTAGTGGAGATGCATGGGCAGCCAGGCCTGGGCCTGCTCTGGTCTCAGGGTCGGCAGAGAGCACAGTCATTGGAAATGATACTAAACAATTGCAAAAAAATTGGCTGAACTTCTGTGTGACCAATGCTCGTGTGGAGCTGACAGAGGGCAGGGCTATGGGCTGTCTGTGCAAAAGGAATCTGCATCTGTAGAGGGATGATTTTGGGCTTAGTGAAAAGATGGCATCTGTGATATTACAAAATAATGTCTATTGTGGGGCTGTGAACAGCATTAATAGCAGAAATGTCTGTTATGCCGTAGGGGTGGGGCTCTCTCCCCCCTTGGCATATTGATTTTAGAATGTTTCTTTAAGTTGTTGGGACGGTATGCCCCCGAGGTGCATACCCTACACCACTTCCATCCATCTTTTGCATCTCAAGCTATATTTAAATCCCCTGTATATATAACATACCCCTCCGCAATGGTTTCAAGTGCCACCAGAGTGGCCCTGTGGAAACCATCCTGTCCGGCGTTAGGTGCATACACTGTTGCTGCAGTAAATGTTGGTCTTAATACGAAACTTAACAAATGGATAATATCTTCCTAGCTAATCCTACGTGGAGCCCGAAATCACCATATTAGGATTATTTCTAAATGCTATTCCAACCCCAGATTTTTTGTCTTCCGCATTAGCCTGGAGCATCGGAGGATAACCCCTCATCCAAATTCGGAATCTGTCTTTCCTGCATATGTGGGTTTCTTGGAGCGGGGTCAAGTCTGGTTTCTCACGCCTCAAAAAGTGCTCCAACTTAGTTTGCTTTGCCAATGAATTCAGCCCTCTAATATTGTAGGAGGTGATTTTAAAACCCATGAAGAAACCCTGCTTGTTGAAATTATCTCCCCTTCCTTTTGCTCCTTACAACTAACTCCCATTGGAAAGCCCCCCTGTTTACTTGACTTTTACCTCCAACAGTATGAAAATCCCATGTTTGGGCCATTGTATCTCCTGCTCTCATACCCGCTGCCACAATCCTCCTCTCTTCACATGCCCATCAGCTCTCCCTACCTTTTCCATCAGTTCATGGGTCCTAGTGACCACAACGGGGAGCAATCCTGACCATGTACAGGTAAACAACCTGGATCCTACCAACTGCTGAGAGATAAACTAACCCTCTCCCTTAGATCCCAATCAGTCCCCCCTACGCCAACCACATTCCTCGCCCGCACCCAAACAACTACCCTCGCGCCCCCCCTAGAAGTTTTTAGCATCCTAGCCCACACTCCCCAGTATTCCTGGTCCCCCCCCTCCATCACTCCTCCATACTTGGCATGTCCTTCGGCTTATCCCAACCTCTGGGGGCACATGCTTTTCTATTATCTCGTTTCCCCAAGGACCATTCCCATAGCTGCATCTGCTGGGTAGTTTGGCTCCCTTCATCCTGTGTCCTGGTCTGCTCACTGCTCTCTGGTGCCACCACATCAAGGCCTTCTTCGCACGTTGTCACTCTAATCTGCCTGCCCTTCCAAGAAAATAGCAGGCCAAACGGGACAGTCCACCAATATCAAACCTTTTCCTGATAAGAATTCTTCCTTTTTAGTAGAGTAGAAAATGCTAAATCTTGGAAGAGCTATACTTTCCGAGCCAATGATGGTCAAAGGCGTGCCTGCTCATGCTGCCCTCAAAATGTCTTCCATCTGCCCATAAGATGTGAAGGCTGCCAAAACGTCCCTTGGTCAGGCTCTTTTCTTATCGGTCCCACTCTGTGGATCCTATCTAAATTAATCTCGTCCGAAGGGATCTCCAGAAGCAATTCAGTGCAAAAGGTTTGCATCGATTGCTTGAGATCTTTGTCTGCTGCTTCTTCCGAAATATTCTTGAAACAAATGTTTGAGCGTCTTTACCTGTTCTTGAGATCTTCGCACTGAAGTTCTAAATTGTGCGACATCCGTGGCGTTCGTTCTGTTGCATTATCATTTTTCAGAGAATCCTCTGCCAACTCCTGCAAAGCTCGCTCATTCAGGTCTACTCGCTCCCCTAACTTCGAGATTTCGCCTTTCCTTTCCTGTGCAGCAGTTTTTATGTCTGTTTTTTTAAAGAGGAGATTTGTTCCTGAACAGGTTTCTGAAGAGATTCCTTGAGGCGCTGTTGGTGATCTGCTAAACATTGCATCAAATCTTCTTTGCTAATCGCAATTGTACCCCAATGTTCTGGCGTTTCCTCGTCAGGTGGTAGCAGTTGTGAATAAGAGCCACACCTGGAGTTCCTTGGACTTCCATCTACCAGCACCTTGTGATTGTCCCCTCAGCCCCTGAGCGTTCAATATGGGATGTACTGGGGTACCCTTGTTCCATCCTCTTCCTTTGGCTTTCGACATGTGCCTCTCTTAGACTTATCCCCTTGACGATCTTGCACGTACCGTCTGATTTGCACTGTGTACCAAGGTGTACCGGTCCTGCTCACCAAAGCCTTGGGTGGAGTCGTCTCTCAGGCCAATCGTTTATAGACTTTGCTGCACACAGATGGCCCCAGATCACATCCACCTGTGATCCGTGCACCCTGAAGTAAGGGTCCCACCCTCTGAGGTCACGTAGTGGGATCCACTCATTCACTGATGGCTTGTTGCTCACAATCCGATCCAATCCATGTCGTATCTACATTGAAGGAGCCAGCAACTCTGTTAAATAATGTCCTCGCATTAAGCTAGCAAGAAACCCTCATAGCCAGAGTTCGAGGACTATCTTACCCCTTTCACAGTTCCCCCGGCCGGGCTAATCTCCCTTCCAAACGGCAATGTCACTTGGTGTTTAGTTGTTAATATTTTATGTGGTTAAAGCTTACAATGCCACTGATCCAGTCCACAAGTGTTCATGCCCCCACAGGGCCACCGTTCAAAATATCTCCTGGAGGGCCCAGCCCCACCCCACAATCCACTAGAGGGATCCCATCTGGTCCAGAATGTCACGCAGCCTAACGCCCGCTTCACCAGCCTGTGGTCCTATCTCAGATGCCGCTCCTGCGCTCGGATATTAACCATAAGGGACTCCTCATCCACATGCACTCGCTCATCCCCCTGCCATATGCCTGCCATTAGCCACCGTGAGATCCGCTGGGGCACACAAACCACTCTGTCTCCCGTGCATCCAACTCGGCAGACTAATCCTTTCGAGGCAGCAACCACGCCCCACTCCTTCGCCGGTCTCCCGGACACCTTCTGTGCTGCGGCGAGTTGCTTCCTCGCTACTAAAGCCACATTCGCCGCCCCTGCCACAATGGGAGTGGGGGGGGGGCTCCCTCTGGCTCTGTTTTCAGAAGTGTGGGTGGAGCAAGAACCGCTATGTTGTACACCTGTAGATTGTGGCATGGGTTGAGTCGTGATTAACAGATCCTCCCCCTGTCGGCAGCCATTTTGGAATCAACCTTCCCGGAAAATTTAAAGAGCAGAAGCAGAGAGTTAACAGCATCAGCAGCCATTGGTGAGAGAAGGTTGCACCTCTCTGAGAGGCTTGAGGAACCGAAAAGCTCAGACAGGCGTGGTGGAACCAAGTGGTTTACCCAACAAGAAGAAGGAAGCTGCTGCACAAGCAGGTCATGCTGCGGGACTCCTGGGTATTCGCAGGTGACAGAAAGCACTGCTTCACTTACCGAAGCCTGGAGTGAAGCAGACTTGTCAAGTGGAAGCCACGAGAGATGGGAGAGCAAAGATAAAGGGGTCGCAAGAAGGAAGCATGCAGAGTTCCTTCACCGGCTGAATGCGGGAGAGCCAAGAAATGCCAACAAGATGCCCCAGAGACAGCGGGGACACCGGGGAATATGGGCGAATGCGCTGAATAAAAATAATTATAATCAAATCCACAGAGATAAAGGCGAAATCACTTATTCTAAAGGGGGAATTGAATTACAAACAAGACCCTTGCAAATATGTCAATGCATGCAGTTCAAATACATGGGGAAACCCGAACAGAACAATATATCAAGAGGATATATTATCCAACCAAACAGATGTACAACTTTGGGAGCGAGTGGAGACCCCGTATGAACAGAAGCCCTGGCGGGAGTGTATACCAGGCAATTGCAAGTGTGTGGATTCAAGAAGTCCTGAGAAGAAATATCGGGACTGTGTTGACCAGAAGAGAAGGAGTAAATGCGTGGCAGAGAGTATACCAGGAATCCTGAAAGAGACAGAATTACGAAGCCAAACAATTTTTTGTGTCAATGTGATTATGAGCTAAGGAAGACACCAGGAAGGGTTGTTTGTGAAGCATCAGTGAATAAAAAGGAATACAGGGGAAGGGAATCATCCTCTGGAACAAGGACCTTTATCCTTGAAGAACATTTATGTTGGAGTAATTTATTCTTCCTTTATGAACACTTTTCTAAACCACCCAAGGTTAAAGATACTGCCATTTTCACCTTACAATTTAGTTTATATAGAGAGGGTCAGAATAGAACATTGGGCACAGGAAAGTTTTGTTTTGGACATTCTGACACAGACATTTCCTTAGTTTCTGGTTTACGTACGGAAATGCAATAACAGTCGGGACAGAAATGCAATTGAAAATAGAACAACAGTTCCACTCTGTTATATTCACATCTCTCAACACACAATAATGGGTTTTGGAACACTTCTGAGTACAGAACATTTCAGACCAGAGTCAATCTTGAAACAGCTAAAACTATCCCTAGGTAGAAGCACACCCTGTCCCTATCAGGGGGTGCTGTCCCTAGGATGACAGCAATGCGCCGCCTATCTAAAAGGAAAGAGAGAGAAATCTATCCCTACTTAACAACACGCCAAAGATCATTGTGTCTAAACTTTTTTTTTCATAAAACCCCACACTAGTAGTATCCCACGAAAGGAACGGACCATTGATGTCTCATCTTTTTTAAAAGTTTGAACATTTCAACTGGGAATTTCCCATATGCTAGAAAAACCTTATTTATTCGCCCACAGAGCAATATGTTAAGATTGTGTCCTGGGTACCGGTGGATATCTAAAATTCCCTACTTTTGGCACAAGCAGAGCCTGTAATGCTCAGAACACCTCTCACCAGACAAGTGTTGATTTTTTTCAAAACAAGTATCCTATTCGCTTTAGTGGATATCATGAAAAAAAGGTCGACCGGTTTCGATGACTAGCAGTTAGGGTCATCCTCTTCAGGACCAATTTAGTTGAGCGTGGACATTGTTCCCTACGATACGTATCTCAGGAGGAGATGTGCACCAAGGGAAAGTAACTCTCCCAAGGGAAAGTGTCTTAGAGGCCACAAACCTGAAGGCTCACTGAGGACCACCAGAGCCCAGTGTTGTACCAAACGCGCAACCTACAAGGAGGCTCTGATACATCCAGTTCAGACCCGACTCTTGAGGGACCTTGAGTTGGACCCTGATGTTATACTGATGTTATTTCACAGCGTTGCGCTTAGTTTAGGGGCTCATAATGACTGTCGCCTGAAAATCAAATCTGTACAGATGTGAGGGGTTGAATACAGACATAGGCAAGCAAGGTGACTGCCCCTCAGAAGGCCACTGTATGACTGTATGATTGCAATTGCGTGAGGGGTTCCTGGAACCCTGCAACTTTGAGAACTGTGAGCTAGTGTGGTACATATTCTAGGGTAATGCCACCCTGATTATGAACTCTTACATATTAGAACTTTGGATTCAGGACCACAGTCTTATCAATAGCCTGCCTCTTTGCCTTATTAACATTGCTGTTACGTGTTTTTGTTATCCTTCAACCCTCATCCTCATATGTAGGATCATCCACCTTTTTATTTCTTACTCCAACCCATCCTGTGTTATAACACTCAAATACAAGCCTGTTTGTTTACCTTCCTAAGAGTCTCCCAGACCTTTGTTAATCCCTCAGTCTGTGACAGACCCCAAATCCTATCGAGACGAGAGTAAGGAGGAGCCGCATCGCTGAGATGAAAGGTAAGCTCCTCTTTCTATTTTTGGGCTAAAAACATCTTGAGGGATGTGGGTGGGACGGGAAGGGGTATATGACAGTGAAGGGCAGAGGCTTGCATCATGGATGCTGCCCTGAATGGAGTCTTGGATTGGTGAATGCAGCCCACATTCTGTGAAACCTGATTATCTGTGCCCCTTTCCAGGGCGCTGATGTTAAGGAGACAATTCTACATCACACAGTTAAGACTGTACAAATGTTTTTGAAGAGTGTTAATTTTTGACAACGTTCTGTTTGCCCCAGAGACCAAGGTTTTAGTGCTTCCAGTAAGCTATTCTCTCCTCAATTGAAACAATGTTAGTGTTCGCCTTTTCAAGTGTTTTGTGAAATGTACTCCTACATATTTAATATAGATCTAAGGCCACAAGTATTCTTTGTGTCCCCTAGTTTCTGTTACCTGTCCGATTGCAACATATGTTTTGATTTATTCCAGTTAATAACATGGCAGCATGACTCCAATGTTTTGTAGAATAGCTGATGCACTGAATATTTGGGATTGCGGATTAGCAGGAATAAGTTGTCCCCAAAAAGTAGTGTTTTCAATTCAGTTGCCCTCATTGAAACCTCTGAAAACGGTGTTGCCTTTTGGAAGCTGCGCTAAAACGTCAAAGGAAATGTTGTACAGTAAAGGCGATAGAGGGCATTCCGTTCTGTGTTACAGCTCTATTAGTATATTCCATTGGCCTGTGCGGTTGATCCTTCAAGCCATGTTACTCTTTTTTCCAAAGCCCAGTGCCTCAGACAACGAAAGATGCAAGTCCATTCAAAGTTATTGAACTTCTGTTGATATAATGCCGATGACTCTTGTACGTGGGGACTTTATAGTGGTTTCTCTCCTAACAACACTAAGCCCAGATTTATATCGCTCCATATTTTGCATCCTCAACCTTAACCTCTGATCTAGCAATTATTCTTACCCTTCTAGCAGAGAGCTCATTTGTCATCTGGTTTCCTTGCCATTTTCAGATTGGACACATTCTTTTTCCTCTCTAGGCTCTGCCCCTGTGCTGCAGCACCTTAAAACATAATTTCAAGGGTCCATACCATCTTAGGACTCAAGTGGGCCCAACTGTCCGAAAACTTAACTAAACAATGATCCCTTGTTGTGACGAGCCAGCCTAGGGTTTCTCCAGATAGACCTACCTGGAGTGTTAACTTTGTGCTCCCTCAGCAACAGGCAAAACAAAAGAACATATTTACAGCTATGCAAGTAATACTTATACTTTCTTCAAACCAGGCGACAATGAGTTGCAGGAATGTACCCTGCATTTAAGGAGAGCAAGGAGGGTGTGTGCAGGAATAAGATCTTTCTCCAGCAAGGGGTCTGGCATGGATTCACATGCTCATGAATATTCCCTGTCAGGCCGGGAATCCTCAGTAAAAGAAAAAACAGTTTCACTTTTACTTACAAACTGTATTTCTTTTTTTTTTTTTTAAATCTTTATATAATTCTGACATGGTATCTGAGAAATAAGCAGACGAAATATCGTTATAGATTTAGCAAAACAGTACTAACATAAGTGGTATTGCTAATGAAAAGTTTCTACAACTCTTTATCAATAAAGTCTTTCTAGTTGTCCTCCTCATCAGAGCTTGATTCTTGGGCTTGTAAATATACTCTTAGTGGGGCCCATATGTCCTTGGGTCTGGAGTGGGACTGTACTTCTTGCACATACATCTCTTCACTTTCATGCATGATGGCCAGCTGTCCGAGCCATGCTTGGAGTGTGGGGGAGGAGGTACATTTCCATTTCAGGGGTATTTGTCTCTTGGCTACCGCTCCTGCCACTGCGAACAGTCTGCGTATCTTAGTGGACACCTTTACAATATCTCCAAATAAGTATTTTTGTGGGGTTGCTGGTATGTGGATCTTCAATATGTCGCTCACTTTCTCTGCCACCTCAACCCTGTGTATTGCGTCTGCTTCTGTTGTTCCGCATTTGGGGCACTCTGGTTGCTTGGTGAGGTCGAATTTGGCCCTTTTTTTGGGGGTGATGTGCAGTTGGTTCAGGATCGTGTATTGTATTAGACGGAAGTTAGTGTTGATAGAGATAGTCTTAGTATGTCTGCAGTAGTGTGTCCATTGATGTTCACTGATTTGAGTGTCCAGTACTTTCTCCCACTTGGTTTTCATTGTGTTGACTGAGGAGGTATGTGCTTGTATTTGTTTGTATATTTCAGAGACGCCACTGTTGAACCCTTCTGTTGTAAGCACATCTGTGAGGAACTGGTGTATCTGGGGCTGTGCCGGGAATGATGGCCAGAGTTTTTTGCAAGCCGCTTTCAGCCGCTGAAACTGTAGTGTTGGGATCAGGCCTTTACCTGTTCTTTCTTATAGCTCTGGCATTGTGATGAATTGTCCCTCGGGGAAAAGGTCCCCCAGCCTGGCTCCCCGCTCCGGATCCCAACGGTTCTGTATAGTGCAGTCTAGGGTTGGTTCAAGATCGGGATAAGACCACAACGGGGTGTGTGGCCGGTAGGGTGTGTCGCATTGGACTCTTTTTCAGGATTGCATCCACGCTCGTACCATAGTTGACACTGGGTCCGCATTAGTCTTCTCTTCTTTGACTCTCGTGAATATCATGCCTCGTAGGTCGTTCTGGGCAGCAGCAAACTCTTCAGCGTGTATATGAGCATATTTTTCAGTGCCTTGGAACCAGAATCTGGCAAACTGGGCTTGTGCTGCATAGTAGTAGAGCAGGTAGTCTGGTGCCGCCAGGCCCCCTGTGTCATAATGCTCACATAACTTGGTCCAGCTGGCCCTGGGCGTGCCTCCACCCCATGCGAAGTGCGTGCTGCTCCTCTGTAGGTTCTCGAGGAATTTACGGCCTGGCCATATGGGTATTCCACTAAAGAGATATAACAATTTGGGGACGCTGACCATTTTTAATAATGATATCCGGCCATACATGGACAGCGGAAGTTTCGCCCAGAGGTTAAGTTTGGTCTCTATTTGTGTCTGTAGTGGACCATAATTATTCAATTATAATGTGCTTTTATCCGTTGCCAAAATAATTCTCAGATATCTAGCGGTGGTGGGTGACCAGTGGAACTGAATCATCGATTCTGTTTGTGAGACGGCTTTGGTTAGAGGTATTTATTTCGGATTTGCTCGGATTTATTTTGTATCCAGTTGGCGTTGTGAATTCCGCAATGTCATTCATGATCGGGGGAAGGTGTGTTTCCGGGTCTCTAATATATAGCGTGGTATCATCTGCGTATAATGAGATCAATTGAGGTTTACCCATGATGCGTATTCCCCTCCAGGCGTGCTAGGTTTGTAGAAAAGCTGCCATACCCTCTATTGTAAGCGCAAATATTAGCAGGGACAGGGGGCACCCTAGTCTCGTTCCTCTTTGCAGCTCGAAGGTGTCGGAGATGGTCGAGTTAGTTCTGACTTTAGCGCTGGAGTTACAATATAGCGTCTGTATGTTTCTGATAAATCCTGGGCCAAATCCCATTTTTTTTGTAGGATGGCGTACATGAATCGCCAAGCGATGGAATCAAATGTCTTTTCGGCATCAAGGGTTACTGCAACCGGTTTTTTTCTGGGGATCCATTTGCGATGAAATTGCAAAGAATCTACGGAGATTCAGAGCTGTGGAGCGAGATGGGATGAAACCGGATTGGTCCGGGTGGATTAATTTATTCATTTATGGGTTCAATATGTTGGCAATGGCTTTGGCTATGATCTTTGCATCCACATTAATGAGGAATAAGGACCTTTAGGAGCAGGAGTCGTGGGGTGGTTTGTGCGGTTTCAGCAGGACCGAGATTATGGCCTCTCGCAAAGTCGGTGGTAATGCTCCCTTCTCTAGCGACTTCTTCCCAAACTTTCAAGATTCTTGGTGCTAGTTCCGGAATAAATGTTTTGTAAAAGTCTGCTGTGATGCCGTCTGCACCTGGTGCTTTGACCATCTTCAGGTCTTTAATGGCTTGTGTTATGTCTTCTTCAGAGAGCGCTATGTCTAGGACTAATTTGTCTTCCTCAGTGAGTCACGGGAGCGGGTAGGAGTCCAGGTGTTGCTGTAGCTCCTCCAGTGTTCTCTGGTCTTTGTTCCGGTATAGTTCCTTGTAGTACCTGAGGAAGACTCCATTGATCTCCTTCTGGTTCGTGAGGGTTACTCCCTGTTCGTTCGTCTACGATGTTGGTTATTTGCCCTTGGTCCATTTCCGACCTGATTAGGTTGGCCAGGAGTTTTCCTGATTTGTTGCCCTCACCATACCTCCTGGCTCTGACTGGGCGTATCATGTAATGCACCTCTTGGTCTGCTAGCTTGTTTCTGTGGATTCACGTAGGAGGTCCAGTGCGCTTTGTCCCAGGGCTTTGGTGTATGCTTCTTCAGCTTCTTTTATGTGGGTTTCAGCGTGGGTCAGATTTGTTCGGATTTCTTGCAGTTTACCATGTACCGTGGCGATCAGTAGACCTCTCAGCAATGCTTTAAATGTTTCCCATACTGTAGTGAAAGATTGTACGGAACCTTCATTTCGCTCAAAAAAGACTGCTATTTCCATATGGAGTGTTTCCACCAGTTCCTCCTCTTGTAGGATTCGCAGTGGCATCCTCCACATTCGAGGGGCCCGTGGTGTAGGGTCTAGTAGAATGTCTAAAATAACTGGGGAATGGTCTGAGAGGGTACAGGGCAATATGGTACATTCTTTAGTGTTTTGGATACAGTCTGTGGAACATAACAAGTAGTCTATGCGGGAGCTCGATCCATGCACGTATGAGTGGAATGTGTCCTCCTTTTTGTGTGGGTGGAGCGCTCTCCACGTATCAGATAGTGGCAGTAGGCGCATGGCCTGCTTGATGGTTACTGCTGCCTTCGTCTCCTTCCGATTGCCCGTGGTGGTTCTGTCCATCTCGGGGTCTAGGATGGTATTGAAGTCCCACCCCAGATTATTTTCTCCTCTCCTACAGGTAATATTGACGTCAGAATCTGTTGGTAAAATTCCAGGTTGTCCACGTTGGGTCCATAGGTGTTGAGGAGTATCACGTCCTGTCCGTGGAATGTTCCCCAGACTATCACGTATCTGCCTTCAAGATCGCATTTAGTTTTAGTTTTAGTTACTGTGAAGCCTAACCTTCGGTGGATAATTATCGCTGTTCCTCTGGATTGTGATGAGTAATCCGTGGTGATCACCTGCTGACCCCATGTGTGACTGAGGGATGTTATCACCTTTTCCGTTGCATGAGTTTCCTGCAAAAAGAGGATGTCTATGCGATGGCTAGCGGCGTAGGTCATGATCTTCCTGGTTTTGATTGGATTGGATAGGCCTCTAATGTTCCAGGACATGAGCCTTGTGCTCCTTATTTTATCTTGAGTGTCCATTTATTCTGAACTTCAGGATATATTCATTGTCTGCATTGTACGAATATAAGACCTTCAGGTTTTGCCTTGTCAGCTTTTTATAATTTGCTTGAAGTAAACTTGTTTTTTTTATTTTGTAACAAACAATTTTAACTGTGAACTCAACTCTTGGGCTGGAACTTTCGATTGAGTACCTTGGTGCGGGTGTACATTGCATTATAGGACCAGCTTTAACTAGGCAACAGGCCCATTGTTCTTCTCCCCCCCCCCCTCTTCCCTCACCATCCCCCTAATCGGGCAGTGTATCCCTATGAACCAGTTGTAACATTGCAAAGTGTGGGGGGGGGGGGTGTATTGCCCGCTTTCTATTCCAGAGTCGTGGCTGACGCTTGCTTAGCTTGTTGGTGCGCTTAACATTCAAAGTTTGTTTCTGTATCTGGACCTGTAATATCGGAGTGTCAGGAGCCGTTCTGGGCTGCCGGGATGTGCTGTTCCATATATGTCCTGGCATCTTCAGGTGTTTCAAAGAATTGTCTTGCCATTATATTGTATTCGTAGTTTAGCCGGGTATAGCATTGTATAAACTACCTTCCTTTCTCTGAGTGCTTTTTTTATTGCGTCAAAGGAGCGCCTCAAAGCCTGGACTCATGATGTGAAATCTGGGTAAATGTGAATAATATTGGAGTCGAAGGACAGTGGTGCCTGTTCCCGTGCCATTTTAAGTATGAGATGCCGGTCTCTGTAATTTAGTATTCTTGCTATAATAGTTTGTGGTGGTGCGCCCGGTTTGGGTGAAGGCGCAAGAGTTCTGTGCCACTCCAACCACCCTTATATTATTTCGGCGTGAGCGGGATTCCAAGTCTTAACACTTATTTTGGATAGCTTTGATAGCTTTCTGGATTTGTTCTATTGTTTTGTCTTGTACGGCGGATGTATCTTCCAGGGTCGATACTCTTTCTTCAGCTTCAGCAACTATAAAGTTGACCTTTCTAATATCCCCCCGGTTGGACGTAATGTTCTCGCATATGTCATCTAGTTTGCAGTTGATCGCCAGGAAGCCTTTCTCCATAGCTGCCATATACGGGGTCCTGTTTTGTTCCGATGGGCCCGGAGGTGGGTCCCTCTGGGAGGGTGTCTGGGCAGAATCTGATCTGGCGCCCCTGCAGAGGTGTTTGCAAACGCATCCATGGGGCCTCGCTTTTTGTTTTTTGTGCCTCTCATCTATCTTGTGTATTAGTCTTGGATCCTTCTTGTGTCCTAATGCTGTGGGGTGGTATAGAGCGCAGTGCAGCGTTTCTTTAACGATGGCCCGTATCTGAGGGGTATCTCTATCATAGGGCTGGTGTGTTTGCTCCCGGTCTTACTGGTGGAGGTCAAGGGATATGGTTTACAACGTTGTGCCCGGTGCTCTGCGACAGTCTATGGATCGCTGGTCCGTCCACCGTCTAATTCAGCAGGTGCCCCCCCAGGATGTTTCGCACTGTCTCTGTTTTTTGGATTATATTACCCCCAGAGCACCTGTGGTGTTTTTACTGTAAGGCACTCACTGACTCTTGCTTTACTATGTAGTTTTGCGTTAATTGATGCGTTGATTAATTGGGGGGGTGTAATATTTGCTCCCCACGTACAGTAGTATAGTTGCCGAGTTCGGTATGCTTCTATCTTTTGTTGTCGGGGGAGCGTAGCACTCAAACTCGGGTGTTGCGCCGCGCCTCAACCCCAGGTGCTGAAGTCTCGCTGAGGGGTCCTGGGGGGGGGGATCACCTCGGTGCTGCCTTTTCGTGTTTTCGCAACGGATATTTGTGTGGGGGAGGTAGGGGGGGGCAGTCCGTCACCACGGTGGGGGGCTCGTCCTGTCTCTTCTGATGGATGCTGGTCTGTGTCGCAGGGGGCCCGGTCTGCCCCGGGCTATGCGTCCCTGCAGGCCGCAACGCATCTTATCCATAGTTCGGAGCACCAGCTCTCGCACTCCTCCCACCCGATGTCCCGCTCCTGGGCTGTACGAACATGAATGCCTGTCTGACGTCGGGACTTCTCAGGATTAATGGGCTGTTTCCCCAATCACGGTACCGGTCTGCTTACTTTCTCCTACGCTCGTAGTTTCGTTGCTACGAGCATTGGCGTGCGGCTCTCCGGCCGTTGGTGGAGGGCTGCGGCTATGTGTGTTTTCGTTCCCTGGTTTCGCGGTGCCGATTCTGCTTCTGATATGGACCGGATGGTCCTTGGGTCCTCCGCTGCAAAATCGCTTCGGTTGGATTCCCCGAAATAATGCACCAGCGCAGGATTTTCGTGTAAGGATTCTGCCAGCCACGGAGCTCGCAGATTAAGCGGCCATCTTGTACGGTGCACAACAGCGCCCCCTACAAACTGTATTACTCCTCAAAACCAATCACTGTGCTCTGGGTCATACTGTCCCCAGCAAGTGACTACCCTCTCCCTAAACCCCTCCTCTGGCAGCCATCTTCAGATTTGGTAAGCACGTAAAGTGGCAGTATGACCAAGAAGAGCCACAGAGGGGTAGGCGGGAGGGTTTGCATGTGAATCCATGCCAGACCCATGCTGGAGAACAATAGTTACAGGTAAGTAACTCGTTCCTGCTCCAGCATGAGGTTTGGCATGGATTCACATGCTCATGAATAAAGAATGCATAGCAGTACAACATTGCACCACCATGGGCAGGTGGCAAGGCTCAACAGAAGCAATTACTCTTACCTCAGGAACACGCTCACCTCAAGAAAGCAGGTTGCGTAGCACTGCTTGGATGACTCTGGAATTCTCGCTGGAATCTTCTGGCCATCTTCAGATTTGTACCGCACGTTCAAGTGTTGGGAGTCCTCGAGTTTTGCTCCGTGAGCTATTCTACAGTTTTCGTGTTTTTTAACGGGAAAGGTTCTATTGTCAAATAAGGGCCTGTGCTCTTCTCTCCCTCGACAGACAAGTGGGGATCCATTTGTCAGTGAATTCCAGCGCCCCTCAAGGGCAACGATCATCGAGTTTTCATCAAAGTTTCCAGAAGGCCATCAGGCCTACTCCACATCTCTGGCCATGACGGAGAAGGAGGGAAGTTCCCTCTTCAAGCTCTGCTCCAGATGCGTACTGCGGAACATGTTTGTGTAGGACAAACACCTTCAATGCCTCTTCTGTCTTCACCCAGATCACAAAGAAGGGGGTTGCTAGATCTGCCTTAGGTTCTCCAAGAGAACGATGAAGGATCGCCACAGTAGACGGCAGGCGTGGCAATGCGCCAAGGACCCTGCCCCATGCCTGAAGCAGGGTCATGCCTCACCCAGGACCGGCCGGTCCGAGGAGCGGGATTCGAAGTCCTTTGAGGGCGTACCATCCTTGGGGGCCCAAGAAGATGCCAATCGTTGCAAGTCTGTTTCCGTCGGGGTCGCTGCACAAGCGGTTCCTGCGATGGGCAGGGCGTCATCAATCTCGGTCTGCCTCCATCTCCTGCCCAAGAAGGCCCTGGCGGCACAGGAAAAATTGTTGTCGACGATTGAAATGGTGGCGGCAACTCTCTTGAAGGCCAAAGGGGCTGACCCTGTGAAGGTAGCCTTGACTGCGCCCAGGTTGTCCTTACCCCCAAGACAGGAGGCCTCCGCTGGGGCAGTGGCAAAGACAACGGAAAAGAGGATGCTGGCTCTGAGCCTGTTTCTTACCCCTCAGGGTGCAAAAGGGGGGGTGCATGAGGTCCCAGGCCAGCCACAGGCTGTACCCTAAGACATGGATATTTCTTCCGCTGACCGGGAGTCAGTATTCAGTATACACGGTCCACAAGGAGGACGACAACAGCAGAAATGCTGGCAACAGCGCAGGGCCTAGTAGGCCAACTGCCCTGACTCTGCTGAGAAATGTATCCCTGGACATCCTTCTGACCCTACATGCGGTGTCAGAAATCCAAAAAAGGATGCTGCTGTTATGCTCACCTGGTCTCTGCGGAGGCGTTTTGGCACGGTTGCAGCCCTCCCAGGGGGAGGTCGCTCTGGTCTGACTTCGCCCTCCGTGCTTACGTGGTGACTGGTGGTAATAGGTGATGCTGCTCGGGACTGCTACTGCGTGGAGAATAGGGGGCGTGAGTATGCCAGCTTGTGCACCTTATCCCCTTCCAGACCCCTTCTCGCAAACTGTGGTACCCGTGGGATGCGCTGTCTCTGGGAAGCTCACCTGTTGATTAGTTTTGGCGAGCAATCCGTCCTGCTGCTTCTGGCAGGGGCACTTGTTTGATCTGGACCGAGTTCCTTCACTGGTCCCTTGCACGTGGTAGTCCAGTCCTGCTGCGACTAAGCCACTATACTTCAGGTAAGTGTTCCTGTTTGCCTTTGTCTTTCCTCGTCGGTTTTTGTTGTATTGTAAAGTTCGTTGTCTTGTATTGCTGTCCATTCCACTTTTGATGTTTGCTCTTTTGCTTCCTTCCCTTGCAGGTGATTTTGCCAGCCCGGCAGAAGCTGCAGAGCTCGAGGCGGCAGCCGGAGGGAATGAGGAACGGAGCTGCAGCGGTACAGTAGCTGGTAAATTGTTAACTAGGGGGTGCATGGGGTTCAAATGCGGCGCGGCCCTAGGACGGATGTTGTAACCTTGTCTTTCTTCTTCTTCTTCACAGGGTCTGAGTTCGTGGATGCAGAGTGCGGTGCTGCAGCGTCGGGGATCAAGATCACTGGATGTCAGGAGATGAAGCACCAGTTTCCTGGAGGTGAGTTTGCAGGAGAACGCCTGGTTTCAAAGGTAAGTAAACTGGTCCAAGCGGCAGTGAGCGTCACGTTGCACGCAAGTGCACAGTAACGCGAAGCACCGGCCTTAAGGATGGAGGAGTTTATATAGCTGAGCTTCTGAAGCCACGCCCACAAGGTTCAGCCTGCCTGCCACACCCGAGGAGTCCGCACAGGAGAATGTTCTCTGGAATAAAGGCTTTCCGCTCCTGTAAAGTTCTTGTAAAATAAAAGCACTCCTGCACTGAAATAGTTCCTGCTCACATCTCTCTATATGAGCCTGGCACCAAAGGCACCAGGACTGAGTGCAGCCAGGGCCCCTGTGTTTATGGGTCCCAAAGGGACATAAGTGAGTCAAGTAACCCATTGCCCCCATTACTAGATGGTGTGGTTTTTGTGTTCTGGTGCCTGTGGCCATGACAGCTGCATGCCCCAACCCCAGTGGCCCCGGATCAGCCTTCGGCGAAAAGGAAGCGCCATCCAACACCCCTTCATCAATATCCACAACCCTGGCAGGTCACCCCCCGCCCCTCCCCAACGCACCCTGAAGGCAGCTGCATGCCCCAGCGGCCCTGGATAAGCCTCTGGTAAAAAGGAAGGCCATCCAACACCCCTTTATCAATATCCACAACCGTGGAAGGTCCTCCCCTAGCCCCCCCAACACACCCCAAAGGACCCAGACATAGGGACAGACACAGCCACAACGACATCACGGCGGGTGGATCGCTGCAGCCGGGTATCCCCACCGGATGATGTGGGGTCGTTTCATGCCATGGTCGCCAGAGCTTTCGAGCTCTTCTAGCTGACAACTGAGGAGACCAAAAAGGAAGGCTTCCTATACCAGAGGCCCGAGGCCAAGAGGAAGACCATCATGGCGGTGCCCCTGTTGGATGATGTGTGGGAGGAAGGCCTGGCCCTATTAAAGAATCCTGCCAGGCCCCTTCCAAGCAGTGTAGGCTAGAGAAAAAGTACTGAGTGCCGGAGTCTGCACCCAAGTGCCTATGGTAGCAACCGTTGCCAGACTCAGTGGTGTCGACGGCTGCGAGGAAGAGATCGTCTGACCCCCTCGTCATCGTCCTCAGTCCCTCCGGACAGCGAGAGGAAGAAGTTGGACGCCATGGGGAGAAAGGTCATCTACTCCGCGCAGCGACCGTAAAAACGGCGAATGCACTGGCGATCCTGGCCAGGTACGACAGGGAACTGTGGTACAAACTGGCCCCGATTCTGGAGTTCCTGCCCATCGACAAGCGGGTGGAGGCGATCACACTCCTCTAGGAGGGGGAGGTGGCTTCGGACCATGCCATCAGTGACCCTGGACATCGCCGATACCGGTTTCCGACAGATGGGGAACAGTGTCTGCCTCCGGCGTCAAGGCTGGCTGAAGGCCACCAGCCTCCGCCAGGAGGTCCAGATGAGGATACTGGACATGCCCTTCAACAGGGATAAGCTCTTCGGGAAAGCTGTCGTCGACTTCTTGCAGGCCATCAATACAGATACGGAGACGGCTCGTGCCCTGGGTACTCCAACATCATTGCTCTTCTTTTAGCTTCTCCGGAGGAAAGTCAGGAAGATGGATGAGAGATTTTGTTTGAGGCTCCTCGTTGTACCGTCAGCCCCCCCCTAGCCCCCCGGTCCACAACCCAGGAGGCCTATAGAGGCCGGTCCAAGGCTTTCCGTGGAGGTGGTCAGCGCTGTCGTCACCCCAAAGGTGGAACGCAGGCGCAGAAGCAGGACTGAGCCTGCCGGGACGTCAGGCCCACACCCATGCACCCCAGTGGGATGTTGGCTGACTGTGTTCGTCAACGAGTGGGAGAAGATCTCCACCGACATATGGGTGCTGGACGCTCTTGCCCACGGACATACCCTGGAGTTTCAGCAAAAGTGTCTGCTGGTCCCTCTGGTGACCAGGCAGGAGCAGCACATCCCTCAGCTCCTGCAGTAGGTATGGGCCATGCTAAAGAAGGGGACGATAGAGCTAGTTCCAAGACGACTCCGGGGCTCCGGCATCTACTCCAGATACTTCTTAGTAAAAAAAAGACAGGGGGCTTGAGGCCCATCCTAGACCTGCAGCGTCTCAACAAATTCAAGTCCCAAAAATTCAGGATGGTCCTGTTGCAGCACGTGCTCGGCCAGCTGGAGGAAGGAGACTTCTTGACATCGCTAGATCTGGAGGACGCCTACTTCCATGACCCCATTCACAGGAAGCATCGAAAGTCCCTATGCTTCGCGGTGTAGGGAAGGCACTACCAGTTCAAGGCCCTCCCTTTCGGCCTAAAGTCAGCTCCCAGGGTGTTCACGAAGTGTCTGGCACCGGTTGAGGCCCATCTATGTCTACGAGGTATACCTGTGTACCCGTATCTCAAAGACTTCCTCATCCTGGCCAGCTCAAGAGGTAGCCGTCAAACACACAGACAACCGTCCAGTGGCTGACGGATCTGGGGTTCTCCATAAATTATCCGAAGTCCTACTTGACACCATCGCAGAACGCACTGTTCCTAGGAGCCAGGCTCTACACGGTCCCCTGCCTAGCGTCGCCCTCGGAGGAGAGGATAGCGGCCGTACTGGGGAAAGTGCAACGGTTGTTGTCACTGAAGACCACTAGGGTGCAGACCATCAAGTTGCTGCTCGGCATGTCGTCTTGCATCTACCTTATCCATATCTGCAGGCTGCGGATGCGTCCTCTTCAGGAGTTCCTGGATGGCTGCTGGGTACAAGTGTCCTGCAGCTTCACGGACAAGATCCTTCTGGACAAGGAGCTCCGTTGAGCGGTGCGGTCGTGGGGTGTACACTCCAACATTGCTCGCGTCACAGGGTTTCAAAACTCCCCATACCAGGAGACTCTCACCACGGATGCTTCCCCGGAGGGCTGGGGAGCCCACACCAGACGTTTGCACGGCAGAGACCTGTGGCTGCCAGAGGAGAAAGATCTCCACATCAATATCCTGGGGCTGCGGGCAGTGTTTTGGGCCCTCAAGTCTTTTTCTTCCGTCCCTGAAGGGCAAGGTGGTGAGGATCTTCATGTACAACACCAGAAGATGTTCGACATCAGGAAACGGGGGCACTGCGCCGTCGACCAAGGGATGTTCCTCTTCCCCTTTCACCTGGCGGGAGTCAAGAACACCATCGCAGACTCCCCTAGCAGGGAGTTGCCCTCCTTCCACGAATGGGAACGTTGGCAGGATCAGGTGGTCAGCATCTTCGTCAAGTAGGGCAGACCCCTGATCTGTTTGCGACGGCAGCGAACTCCAAACGCCAGACTTTTGCCAGCAGGTTCCATCAGCCGAGGAGCATGGGGGACGTGTTCTCCTTCCCATGGGACGGCCTGTTCCTGTACACATTTCCCCTGTTGCTTCTCCTGCTGCGAGTCATCAGTCAACTCAAACAGTGCCGATGCAGGATGATACTCATTGCCCTGGCGTGGCCGAGGCAGATTTGGTACCCGGACCTTCTCAGCCTGTCGGTATCGCCCACAGTCAAGCTGTCAGTGGTTGCGGATCTGCTCACCAGAGAAGGAGGCGCAATCCTGCATCCCCGCCCAGGATCTCTGAACCTGAGGGTTTGGTTCCTGCAGCCCTAGAGTTTGGATGATACGAGTTGCCGGCAGACTGCATGGAGGACCTTGCCAAGGCCAGAGCGTCATCAACTCTCAAGTGCTATGGTCACAAGGGGATGCGTTTCGTTGCGTGGTGCCGGTCGCAGAAGATCAACCCTCTGAGGGTCACGGGCCCGCAGATTCTTTCATACTTGTTGTCCTTGGCCAAGGCGGGGCTGGTGCACGCCTTTATCAAGGTGCATCTGGCGGCTATCTCCCGCTACACCAGGTCTCCAGGAAGATCTTCTGTGGTCCCACCGTCTCGTCAAGGAGCTCCTCAAAGGACTGTTTTGATCTTAACCCGCTGGTGAAGGCTCCTGCCCTGGCATGGGAACTCAACGTGGTGCTGACGAGGCTCATGGGAACCCCCTTCGAGCCTATGCATCAGGCCCCTCTCCTTCCTCTCATGGAAGACTGCTTTCGTGGCCATCACCTCTGCCGGGAGGGTGGGTAAGATCCAGGCCCTATCCTTCAAACAGCCATATTTGACTTTCCACTAATCGAGAGCGGTGCTGCTGACGCACCCCTCCTTCATGCCAAAGGTTCAATCGGAATTCCACCTCAACAAGCCTTTGGTGTTACCTGTGTTTTTTTTATGAATCCTTTGTCACCAGCTGAAAGGACCTTGCACTCGTTGGACGTTGCTTGTGCTCTGAAGTTCAATGTGGCACGCACTAAGTTTTCGGAAGACGTCTCAACTGTTCTTGAACTTTGGTCCTGTTAACCATGGGAAGGCCTTGTCCAAGGCTTGCATCTCAAGGTGGCTCTCTGGCTGCATCACGCACTGTCATCGGCTGGCGAACCGACCGCTGCCTGGCCGTCCGAGAGCCCATTCCACCAGAGCGATCGGTGTGCCCCTGCTGGACATCTGCAGGGCTGCTTCATGGAGGTCCACGCACACCTTCACGAGATTCTAATGCATTGACAGAGATTCCAGCGAGGACTCTAGAGTCGGCCAAGCAGTGCTACGCAGCGTGTTCGCTTGAGATGAGCCTGTTCCGGAGGTAAGAGTAATTGCTTCTGTTGAGCCTTACACCCTGCCTTTGGTTGTGTAATGTTGTACTGGTATGTATACTTTATTCATGAGCATGTGAATCCATGCTAGACCCCATGCTGGAGAAGGAACTAGTTACTTACCTGTAACTATGGTTCTCCAGCATGGGCCTGGTATGGATTCACATGCGAATCCTCCCGCCTACCCCTCTGCGTCTCTTCTTGGTCATACTGCCACTTTACGTGCTTACCAAATCTGAAGATGGCTGCCAGAGGAGGGGCTTAGGGAGAGGGCAGTCACTGGCTGGGGGCAGTATGACCCAGAGCGCAGTGATTGGTTTAGAGGAGAAATACAGTTTGTAAGTGAAAGTGAAACTATTTTTTTTCTTTTACCAAGGATGCCCGGCCTTACGATGGGGAATATTCATGAGCATGTGAATCCATGCTGGAGAACAATAGTTACAGGTAAGTAAGTACCTTGTTCCTTCTCTGCAGCGCTGAACCCGGAATCGAGGAAACGGGCTTCGGTGAAGACTGCATGTGGGGAAACCTCATAGATCTGAAATATGCTGTCTGCTTTCAACTGGGTATGGCTCTCCTGCACTGGGGTATCATGCGCTCTCCCACTTGCATTAATCTTATAGTTCACAGGCAGACACCGTCATCCCTCAAATTGCGATCACAAACACATTCTCTTGTTTAGCCAGCAGCCACAAATCGTCTTTCAACTTGGATGGTAAAACAGTCACACGGTGTACACAAGCCACAGAAAAGGCCATTGATTAATGTGTCTTTTATGTATCGAGAATGAAAAGTGTTTTACCAAGAATCACAGTACAAAAGCCATATTGCTGGATGGATCAGTCCCATTGCGGTGTGATTTACATAGTCATGACATAGTCGATAAATAAAATAAACTGAATGTTTTTTTAGAAGCAGTTGGCCAGTAAATGACACCAGCACAAGTCGGAATTGTGTCTTCAGTAATTACAATAATTACATAAATATATATTATGAATTCAACTTAGGACTTTAGTTGTGGGCTGCAGATAGCAACATAAAACTCCGACTCTCTCCTGGAATAAGTGCTTCTGAAGGGAGATCTTTAAGCCTTTTACTATTCTAATGTCCTTACATTTTTCGGTTAGAACATCGCAGTGATCCAGAGCCACGAGGAACTATATAGTGGATGGAGGGCGGTTAGGTTAATGATGGCTTGCGCATTGAGTGGGTTGGTTTGACTAGTGGGTGGATCAATTGTGCCATGGAAGCGAGGTCAGAGGTTGATTTGCTAGCCTAACCATAAATTTAAACTATAAAATGGAACATAAAATAGTGAGCAATTAATGCGTGGAGGTGGGTGGGCATCCTGGGATGTTTTACCTCGCATAGATAACAAAGTTCAGTACTTTGTTTGGAGGAGCAAAGGAGTAGTGGTGGAGGTCTGGTACTGTAGCAGTGATCCAGTCTGAGATCCAGGGTGGTCATGAGTGTTTTGATAGAGTGAAGGTGAGATGAGGTTGTATTTTGTGGATGCTCACTCAGATAAGTTTGGCAGCCTTAACAGTGGGGATTATGCCCTGAAGTCTCAGCTCTGTATCAAAGATAACACTGTGAACCTCCGGCGGTTAGGTAAGGAGGGTGTAGAAAGGATCTAGAAGAGGAGAGCAGACTTCTGGCATTGGAGGCTGGGAAAAAGGCAATTTCAGATTTAGGGGTTGCACTTTGGGCAACGTAGTAAATCATGGGAAAATGATATGAGAAGTCAAAGGAGGAGGTGAGTTTTCTGAGCAAGGGGAGGGAAAAAAGAGCAGATTCTAGTGGGACCTGAACCAGAAAGGGCACATTGATGGTAGGTTCCAGTAAACTATCAAGGAGTGATCTGGCCGATACGACCCCAAGCAAGATTAGAAGGAGGGTGGAATTATCGACTACGTCCACAGCAGTAGAGAGATCAAGAAGAATTTGTTGTTCTACTTCAAATTATTAAATAAAATGGTTAAAAAAAAAAAATAAAGGTAAATGCAAGCAGTGGGCCAAAGTTTTTACATTTGCCTCCTTGTAGGCAGCGGTACAGATAAAGACTACACATTGAAGAATTTTCAAATAACTAGGACAGAGAGAGAGTTTGGTTGGGATCTTGCTGTCCGAGGCGGGGTACTTTAGGATATGCGGATGCCCACCTTGAAGCTGGCTAGGAAGGTACCAGAGTAAGTGGAATTTTTGACGAGGAGAAAGAGGTGAGAGCAGCTCAGAGCATTTCCATTGTTTGTGGTGCAAATATGTCAGTAGGATCACAGGCAGGATTTGCAGATCAAGATACACAAGTGGGTTCGCTCTGACAATTGGATTTAAAGGGGGTACTCTTTTTTTTTTTATAGTACACATTAAGTTATTTAGTCATGTCACACGTATTCAATCATGTGTGAAACCTAAACACAAATAGACTTAAAGATTCACATGTAATAGAGTTGCATTTTTTAATTATGCATTTCAACATGGAACAATTAGTATTCAAAAAATTTTTTTGTTTTTCATCTTTGTCACTAATAGGTGGTGGTCACTATTTAATTCCAAAGCACTTAAATGGAATTATATTTGTTTTTTTAAAAAAAAAAAACTTCTTTGAAATTACAAATTTAAATGCAAAGATGAAAAACAAAAAAATTTTTTGAATACTAATTGTTCCATGTTGAAATGCATAATTAAAAAATGCAACTCTATTACATGTGAATCTTTAAGTCTATTTGTGTTTAGGTTTCACACATGATTGAATACGTGTGACATGACTAAATAACTTAATGTGTACTATAAAAAAAGAGTACCCCCTTTAAATCCAATTGTCAGAGCGAACCCACTTGTGTATCTTGTTCTCTACAGCCCTCTGCTCTGACACTTCAAGGGCATTTCCCTCTAGTTACAAAAAAAAAAAAAAAGGATTTGCAGATCAGCATATAGCTGTAGGCTCAGCTGAGGTTGTTGATGGCTAGTTTGATAATGAGGAGAGGATGTTTGTAGGAGGTAGTGGAGAGAAGGGAGAAGAAGGCAGGTAGAGTCTGCCTTATCTTAGACCTTTTAGAGGAGAAGTAGAGGGTAAAGTAGTTGGCTGAGAGCGAGGAGCAGAAAAGTGTAGTTGAGGGGGTTGGTTGGGTCACACATGGACTGGGCTATCATATATAGCCTGGAAGGTTGGAACATTGTTAGTTAAGTAGTTGGACTAGGCCGAATCTTGAGCAGTAGTGAGAGCAAGCAGCGATTGATGAAGAGTGGTTTTGAGGCACACAGTGGCCTTCCTCTATTCTGTTGCTTCAGACATCCGTGTTTGGGCATGCAGGCGAGAATGAAGTAGTGAGCAGGGTTTTGTTGTTCAGCTAGTACTTGACACGGAACTGTACTCCGGACATACCAGTTCAGTCTAGTCTAAGCGGTGGAGAGGGAGCTTGCAGAGAGGCCCCAACTTGCTCAAAGTAGGGTTTTTTAGTTGGATTTGAACATTATTTTGTGATTTCTAGAAGTAAGGGGTTTATTGAGTGGAGGATCAGCATTGAGTGTAGATTAAAAGAGTGGCAATAGGGTGAGAGAGAGGGCAGAGGAATTAAGATTTAGTGAATTGCCTCGATTATGAGATGGCAAGTTTTGAAGTGTGATCAGAGAATTGTACGAAAGAACGGGTCCAGCTGGAGTTTTTGCGCCTTGGTCATGTTGGGGAGGTTGACATGCTTTATAGATACTGCTTGGAAAAGATTTGAGCTGGAAGTCAAGACTCTGTAAAGGCAGTAGTAGGGGACTGGTGTGGATTTGGATGATGGTAAAATTGGTTGGTGCAAGATGTTGAGCAGAGATGTGCTGAAAGGAGCGTCAAGAAAGTTATTGTTGAGCAAAAGGGTGAATTAATTGGCCTTGTGGATCATAACGGCAAAACAACTCCTGTTCTTAAATAGCTAAGGGAAGTAAGAAAAGGTAGCAGTGTGCAAGGTTGCAAGATTGACAGCGTCATGTGACATGTTTCAGTGATCACCACCCGGGTAAGATGGGGGTAGTGTCAGGGGGCACTCGGATGAGATGGAGGAGGAAGTGGTGTTCCTTGAGTGAGACGAAGGGTAGAACGGGTTGCGGGGGATGCAATTGAAGCAGTGATTTGGACCTTGGCCTTTTCAACTTGGTCATAGTGGGTCAAGCAGGGTTTACCAGAAGACTCCATCTTTTTTTGAAAATGTGCCCTTCTCTGAAGGATGCCACAGTCCTAGGCTGCTTTATGCTGGTTGCACCTGTCCCTAAGCCCTGTCTGACCTTAACAAACCATATTTGGGAGTAGCCATCTACTCCCTTTGCTGCAAACTCCAGTGCTGAATGCCTGGTGGACACAAGGAAGAAAGGAATTGTCACATGAACTTCTAGAAGCCAATCAGAATGGTCATGATAGCTTCCACCTGATTGAGGAAAGTGAGCCGATCCCTTGGTGTTGAAGGCAGAGGAAAGCTTTGTTTTTGCTGCAGGACCTTCATGGGATTGTAAGGGACGTCTGAAATGGCAAGATGTGTCGGGATAACCTTTAGAATTTGTGCTATTCCATATCTTTATAGGTGCAGGCAGAGGTGATCTTGGCTTTTCTGTAGTTGACCATACATTTGCACTTGTGACTAGCCACTGGTGAAAGATAAACTCCTGGTGAGTAAAATGATATGATATTATATATAGCACCTATAGACAATGTGTTTCAAAGTGCTTCAAGGCAATGGAGGGAACAAGGGAAAATACAATGACATTCTTACAGGCCATGAACAACAAGAAAGTGAAATTAACTATCGTACTCGGCCTGACGACATTTTAGATAGTAAAAGATCTAAAACACAGATTGGAAGGAAATTGGACACAGACAGGCGACTACTGTACTAGGTGGAGATTAACAGAGGTGAGAGACGGAGATGGAGATGGAGAAGGAGAAAGGAGGGAGATGAACCAAACAAGCGCCTATCGTACTAGGCCTGACGACATTTCAGATAGTGCTGGAAGGGGGGAAAAATAAAGGAAGGGGGGAAGAGACAAACATCTGTTGCTATCATACTAGGTCCAGGGACATTTCTGATAGTGTAAGTACATAGAAAACAGTAAAGGAGGGCAGAAAACTGCAACCCATTCCTAAATATTATAACATATACTCCAAGTTGTTTATTTCATAGAACTTCAACCTCAAAAGGGAAGCACTTACAAATTTATAAAACACAGGTGTCGAACTTGAAGCTGCATCTCTGTGAGATTCCAGACATCTGAAATTCAAAACTGCAATGTTCAGCAGTGGGTCTGCATCACTGCTCTAACCTCATATTGTGTACTGTGTTAATTGCGCCATGGGCAAGTGAATGTTTTTCATAGATAGTATTTTGCATCTTGAAATTAATTCCCCTGGCTGCAGGAACCTTCTGGTAGTGGTCAGGCCTCTGTCCTCCACTGCAGAGTTTGGCCTACTTAGCCAGTTTCACTCTCCTATCAAAGCAGACATTCCCCATTCTCACTTCTGGCAACTTCCGCTTTGATTGTTCACCAACAGAGTAATAATTGTGTTTGCACTTTCTAATATTTGTGTGTCCTTCTGCCGGACAATTATACTGTCATTGTGGCCTCATTCCTTTTAACCCCATACTAGATGAGGTTATTAGCAACAATTCTCCTTGTTTCTTTACCCCTGAATTTGTTAAAGTTTACAAAATCATGTGTCTCTGCCTTAATGGAGATTAGCTGAAGCCCCAACTACTTGATTTTTAGCAGATAATCAGGTCTACTAGTTCAGTATTGCAAATGCCTGTAATCTGCAGAAAGAATACTTTTAAAAAAAATGTATATGAATTTCTTTTATTATGCGCCACCAGCAAAGCTGTTGAGCCTTAAGTTTTGATCGGCACTCTTTTCTTCCAATGGATGAGGAAAACCTCTCAGACCCTCTGGATTCTATAGGAAAATCTCAGCTCTCATTGAATCCTATAGGAATCATTAATGAGGCACCTGCATGAGCTGCCTCTTGACCTGACATGTTCATAGAATTGGTTAAGGGACTTTGGAAGGGTGAGGCGGGTGAGGGGTGCACGTAAAATGTTGCCTTTCACACTATTAAACTAAACCAACATAGTAAAACAAGCTTGTTTGTTGCCATGAACTCAAGTATTTGTAGTGCGTCTATGCTTAATGTAATGGATTGTATTTTTTTATTTCCCAGAGTGCATCTATATGATCTTCCCTAAAAATTCCCCCTTAACTACCACCATTTTTGGCATCTTATAACTCTCCAATCCATTGCACCATACCTTTGAATCACCTTCTCCATATGCGCTCTTATCGAAATATCTCGAAGCACCAACTCATTTAAATGACACTGCCCCCTTGCCTTCTTCAATAGCATGTCTGCCTGAACTCGCAAGAGAACTGGCGCATGATCCAGTTGATAAGAGACCTATTTCCACTGAGAATACCATAGGAACCAACGTCACAGACACTGTGATCATATCAATCCATGAAAAGCCACTGTGCACCACCAAAAAGTGTTTATAATCCCTTTTCCCCTACCTAAAAAAAAAAAAGAAAAACACCACGTTTCTGTCAACCCTAATTCCCTGAAGACCTGCTCTCAAATCTGGACACTGACACTCCCTCTGTCCTCATTCTTCTTGACCTCTCCTCAGCCTTTGACACGGTAAACCGCAACATCCTGATCGCGCGTCTCTGTGACACCCTGGGAATCACAGGTCAGGCTCTAGTGTGGTTAACCTCCTTCTTTTCCGACCGCCCATCCCAGGTGAGTCCTTTCCTCTGCTATAACTCTTTCAACCTGCAGCATTCCCCAGGGTTCTAACCTATCCCCTGGTTCTTCAATGTCTACATGGCTCCCCTGGCACGTGTGATGGCCAATTTCACCTCTAACTTCCAGTGTTATGCAGATGACTCGCAACTCTCCTTCGGGCTACCCTCAGCAACCTCCTCTACCTCGCTCATATTTGACTGTCTGCAATTCAGTCATGGTGCTCTGCAAACGTCCTGTGCCTCAACACCAGTAAAGCTGAGATTGTTTGCATTGGGACATTGCTCCCGCTTTCCCACTCTCTCTCTGGATGGCCTCCCTTGGCCCTGCGCCTGCACCCACCTTAGAGGAAAACAACCTTTGACTCCACTCTCTCCTTCTCCTTTCACATTTCGGACATCTCTAAAAAGTCCAACTACCAGTTGTACCTCTTCAGAGGCACTCTTCCTTTTCTTGCCTTCCCCCAGAGGCTCACTATCTCCAGAGCCCTGGTTCTCTCATGGCTGGACTACTGCAAAGGCCTCTTTCTCAGCCTGCTTGCCTCTGTCTTGCCCCCTCTGTAACTACTCCAGAACAGAACCGCAAGACTTAATCATTGGCCTCAAGCCCAGGGACAGCATCTCTCTGGCGCTGAAATCCCTCCACTGGCTCCCCGTAGCTGCAAGGATCAAGTTCAAGACCCTCTGCATTGTCCACAAGGCTTTCTGGGGCCTGGGACCCACCTATCTACAACAATGCCTTCCTAAATACTGTCCCTCCCAATCCCTCCGCTCATCTACCTCCAACCTTCTGCGAGTGAGCCGGTTCTCTAAGCAGAGATTTGGAGGGAGATCTTTATCCTCAGCAGGGGCCTGCTTCTGGAATAGCTTCCCTGCTGTCCTCTGCCTTGAGCCTGATATCCTTAATTTCCAGAAACTCCTTAAAACCTTCCTCTTCTCTTCCTTCTATCTCTCTATACCCTGCTAACCTCTCTCTCTGCTCTATCCCTCTCTCCCTCCTTTTCCACACAGCATGCCGACTGGCCGCTGGGTGTACCTCAGAGTCTCACAGGTCCCTGGCACCGTCGCCAGTCCTCTTGCACTTGCCTCAGGGCATGCACTTGACTCATTGCTACTGCACTTGGTCAATGACCCATGAGAATGGCATCTATCAGCACTTACCCACTTGAATTAGTTTCCCCCTGCACTTGTTTCCCCCGCCTCTCCTGTACCGTCTGTGCACTTGCACAATCTGAACGTACCATGCCTTGAAGATCTATCTATTCTTCCCTGTCTCCCCTCCTTGCATGATGGCGTCTCTGTGCTCTTGCAAAAAACTGCAGAATCATTGCTGTTAACTACACTGTTAATTGTATTATATGCACATACTCTGCCTGGGCAGACTTGTATCATTCAGAAATTCAAGGGCTCTGAATGTTTTTTTCTGTTGTCCCCTCCCCCCCCCCTCCTTGAGCGCTCTGAAACACTGCCTGTGTATAGGCGCTTTACAAATAAACATTACCTACCTACCTACCTGAGAAGCCTTGCCAATTCCTGTCAAAGTCTATTATCATTCTCTTTGGGGGTCAGGGGGGGGGGAGTTTTATCAACCACCGGGTCTATTATGTAATTAAAATCACCTCCTATTACTACATGTGCCTCACAGAGCCCACTTACTTTCCTAGGAGTGCACTTATGTAGTGATCTTGCTACTCATTAGGAGCGGAGGAGGAGACAGCGTATATACCCAACCTTTGACGAGACCCTTAAGAACCAATTAGCACTGCTCTGGATCCTTAAAAATAGTTTGTTTGGTGAATTTTCTGAGCGATCAGAATTGCTGCCCTTCTCTTTGTACACCCAATGGTAGAAAAGTATTGTTGTGGAAAGGATTTACTCCTTCTCCCAATCGCCTGCCAAAAAGATGTGTCTCAGCCCCCTGTGAAAAACTATCCTTCATAGTGCCATGAAAAGAAGGAAGGATGGAGGAGAGGCTGTCCATATCCCAGAAGATGAGGGAGAGGCAAACACCTCCCGACGATTCCTTCAAAAGACTGGGAACTGGATTCTGTTCTAAGCTGCTACTAGTTAATTCAGGGAACGGGGTGGGGAGGTTTAGGTTTTAAGTATTAGGTGGGGTTTGTAGAGGTGCTGTGGAAGTTACCTAGGAGTGGGAGGGAGGTATTAGAGTGGGCAAATTGATTTTAAGTTCTTGGAGTAGGATATAGGGGGCGGGGATGGATTATGAGAAAATGTAGTCAGTCTTGGGAGGTGGGTGGGGGTAAATTGGGCAGGGGCTTGGGTAACTGACCCCTAGGCACCGGAATGACAGTAGGGTCCCGCGGTGAGGAACTTGGATGGGTGGTATTTGGGGTTCAGGTTCATAAGGTTGTCGACAGGTTTAGTTGAACTTATTTGATTAGTTATGGTGTTTGGCAACTGACAAATCTGTGGATGTCGACCCTTCTCCCCTAGAGGGAGACCTTTCCCATGGGGCCAGGGCGGTGTGTCCACAATACAATAGTACTCTCATCAGAGAGGGAGCCTGTAATGGGATTAGGGACGACCATTCCCTGAAAACACAGTATTGGTATGGTATTTATTTATGGTATACCTCCGCTTTGCTAGCCCCTCCCTCTTTCCCCAAGCCAAACTCTCCTTACCTGTTGCCAACCAATGCCAATGTCTTTTATAGTAAGGTCAACCAACCTAATATGTTATACCTGACCAGCAGCCCTTAAAATATGAATTGCTTTCCATATAGCTCCAATACAAGTACTGTGAAGAAGAATTTGAACTGGAGTATGAAGATCACACATTTTCCTATTCCGCTCCTTGGCCCCACGAGGACCTGCAGCATCCTTTCCCCTTTGACACACACACCCACATTTGAGCAACCATCAACTCGGCTCCAACCGTCCAGCCGAGGGAGCCTGTCTGCTGCGTCTCCGGCAGAGGCCGGCCTCCTTCTCCACCAGCCACCTCGTTGTCCTCGATCACTGACCGCCGGGGGAGCCCACGGGACTGCGCAGAAAGCTTAGGCGCTGTTTGCTCCGATCTTCTATGGCGTCTCCTGCATCGGCTACCCCTCTTGCCGAAGTCCCATGCCTCCAGCTTTTGTCCAATCTGGACCCTCCTTCCACTGGGGAATTACCCTCAAACACGCTCCCCACACCTCTCTGCCACTTACCGGGGTTGCTCCTTGGCCACTGAGCTGCTGTATCAATCTCACCAGCTGTCCCCTTTCACTTCGCTGATTGAGCTGATCTGTGCCATCTACGCCATTTTATATTTCGAGCTGCATAAGTCCTCCGATTACAACCAACCGGTAGGCACTATCCGTATCTACAAATGCTTGTGCCCAAGGGCTTCCCATACAGGGTGGTGAAGAAAAATCTAACTTTTATAGCATATTGAGGGCCATAGGAGCATCCATTGGGCACGGGCTTTGGAGGTCACGGAAGAAGCAGCTTCATGCGTCCCTGGTCGGCCACGCCACCAGTTCATGTATTTTTCACCCCATTTGTACTGTGTTCTTCTGCTCTCATCACAATCTGTATTGCACTGCTCCATTTAATGTTTGTATACCTTTCTGTACCGTGTTGCCTTTCTTTACCGTGTTTCTCTACTCTTAGTTGCCTCTGTGCAATCTTCTGCTCGCCTTACTCCTCTCAGAGTCTTATGGTCCCATTTCCCATACACTCTCAGTACATGGTGTTTCATCTGCATCCATAAGTCACCTTATAGACGCTGTGCTCTTCTGGTCTTATCACCCCTCTGTGCTCTGTGTTCATGTTCTCATTACCTTGTCTGAGTGTGTGTCTTTAAAGGAGAAAATGCTGGCATTTTAGGGTAAAGCCATCACAGTTGTGTATTTAGGAATGAAATTATTTGGGCCTACTGGTGCTATTGCCACTTTCATTATGTTTTTATCAGCAGGTAATCACATATGTTATTGACAGAAAGATTGACAAATATTAAAGCCGCAACCAACATTTAAAGCCAGTAAAAGAATGGAAACTGTTGATCCCATCCAGCTCACCCAATACTACAATCTCTTCTCACTTCTGTCCTATACATACCACGTGCATCTCCCACCACGTCAAAGTTCCATAAATCAGACATGAACACACCTATTTGCCAGTCCTATAATACAACATCTTGCATGGCGGTAAGAGTCATTGTGGGAACAAGTAAATAAAAGATCTCTGGGAAGAATATTTTTAGCTTAAAAAGGAATCTTCAATTTCCACTCCCGACCATCGGCTTGACTTGTTCTGATGCTGTTTTTGTAGTATATTTCTTTGTTAGTGCCTTCCACCCCTTTCCACTTACCCCCCAGAGGATCCTGACTAGAAATACATCCCTTCGGCATACTTCATCACTTTACTTTCAGCTTCTCACTATTTGTATATTTAACCAGGTTATAGCAGATTTAAATCTGCATTTGAACTTTTTCCAAATAGGCAATAAAAATATGTTCATCCCACCTGTGTTGGCCAACATTTTGAATGCCTGAAAAGAGTACTGATGACACCTTGGTAGGTCCTCTTTGGACTCATTAGGATACTTCAAATTTCATATCAGTTACCCACCTGCCTATGGCCATGTAACAAAGCAACTATGTTTTATAGGTGAGGGTGCTCTAGAAAAAGGTGTATGAGATATGTCAATATGTCATCTGTTGAAATGGTTAAGTGTGAAAGGTGAAGGCAGAATAAGTAGTTAGAAATGGTAGAGAATATCAAACTTTGTTACCACAGTTAATATTTATGGGAGGTATTCTTTTTAAAGCTGAATCATTTGTAATAAAATGTACAGATGAAAAGTGACAAGTTGACTTCCATGCACACTTGATTTCATTGGCGAAAATTCACACAAAATGACCAAACATGTTCGCGATACACAAGGAGTCATCATCATACTTAACAAGTGTGTGTTTACTGAATCTATGAGATGCCAATTTTCCTAACTTTCTCACTTTGTAAATATTGATAATTGATTCTTAACAAAACAGGAGAAATAATTTGAGAAGTGAAAGGGCTTCATTACAAGTTTGGGGGTATTTTGACAGTAAATCCACTGAAATACCACCAAACGGATTTACTGTTACCATCACTTGGTCCGGCAGAATTACTGCTGGATTACAAGTGGTGGCAGGCGATGTTGGTCCCCATTCATTGGGGTGTATAGGACTCCATGGGGATTTTGGATGAATTACTGCTAGTAGTAATTCTGCTGATTTTTGCCATTTATTTGGTGGTAAGGCAGAGAAGTTATCTACAGCATTCAGCTGGAGGTTTTTCCTCCACCTTGCCTCCTAAACTGTAGTTCAGCGGTGCAGTAATGTGGTGGTGGTGCAATGGTAACTTTGTTACCACTGCATTACAACAATGTTTGCCCACACTGCGGGACTCTTAATGAGTCCCAAAGTATTTTCAATTAAAAATATTAACTACCACGCATAACACAATTCGAGGGCCAATTATGGCCAGGGTGTATACACCCACACATTATCAATGATATGTCTATGGAATTTGCTCCTTCAATACACATTACCCGAGGTGCCATACAAGGCCAACACTTGACTCGGCATAATATACCATTGCTAATAGAAGACATTTGTTGTTTTGGTGGTATCCTGATATTATTATACTCACCTTCATATAGCATTTCACAGGGGATTCATATACTCTTGAGGGATAATTATACTCCAAGAAGTAAAATAGAATGGCCTCAGTACAATTGGTCCTTCAGGTACAAAGTAGTTACACAGAGAACAACCCACGTTATTGGCCTTGAAGACCTGTGTAGGTTGAAGCATGTGCTGGCTGTTATGTTATTTTGATCTGTATTGGAACCAATTTTGAACATCAATCTGTGATCAATAAATTGGACTCTTCAATATATTGGAATTTGTGAATTAATTGAGTTTTGATGAATGCAATATTACATGTTTGGTATGTTGGAGACAGAAATAAAGTACAGACTGACTTAGCGTGACATTGTCACAAGATCCTTATGCATGTAATAATATTTGGCTACTTAACATGCTGTACCAACAGTGCTGAGCATTTCCCATCTAAGTTGTAGCCTTTTTACCCCCATTGTGATAATTGAAAGATTAGTTGCATCCCTGCAATGGTCTGTTTGATTTTATTTCACTTGTTAATATTGTAATGACTGATTTGGATTTTGTGTATCGCTAAGTGAAAAGCCATCAGTGGCACAATGGTTTGCAGAAATGGTTATGCCTGGGGCGTAGAGATTTGAATTAATTTAAAAATATTTAAAAAATGGGATTATTGCTTGATTTTACTTTGATGTTATTTACAGATGCATTCTAGACTGTAAAATGTATTCTGCTGTGAGCTAGTCAATGCATCCTTCTATGTTACTTGTTTCATTTTCTGTGTGTGCCCAAGAGCATGGAGATAACCGCACATTGTAGGAAGAAGACGACACACACCAATATTATAATGAGGTTGTGGTTGAACAGCATATCGAAATATACTGTATGCTTTACTTTACATTATCGATGGTTTGTATTACTGGGTGATCACTGCAAATCTGACTATCCTTTAATGAAAAATGTCAAAGATTGCGCCTTGAACAAAATGTCTTTCCTACAGAGTATAGGTAGCATCATACTGTATTGGTGGACGTACAATATTTTTCACTTGAATGAAGAATAGAAAAGTATTTAATTAGCAATAAGTAAAAACGACATCTAAACTTTCAGCCATGTTGCATAAGTATTTTTTGGAAGATCTTCAGAGACCCGAATCGATATTCAAACTACCCCGAATGGCTTGGAAAAGGTCATCTTAAAAATATCTATTGTTAAATGGGGTAGGCCTAATTAAACAAATAAATACTGAACAATGTAAAATTAAAGTGTGTATTAAACGGCTCCATGTTCACAAAAGGTTTGAGATTGCTACTATTTTACAATGCAGCAATTTTAAATAGAATCCTATGTTTTCTTTTTGCAGATATCCTCATAAACAATGCTGGGTAAGTAATCAAGTTTTATTTTGTTTCAATTCACTACAATTATTTGCAATTTAATATTGTTTTGGTTGTCAATGTTTAGATTATGGTAAGAATTGAGATTTCACTCAAACATATATGATGAATGTGTTCTTTGCCCATCTTGGGCCAACTTAGTTTCTAATATTGGCTTATTTTTTTAAATCGGCAAGTTGATTTTGCCACTTTTTCTAATCTGTTTGCAGTCGGTAAATAGAATTGTTTTTCCCTAACATTTTTCACTATTTGATTGCAAACAGAACTTTCTTTGTACATTTTTAAGCAGAACATTGCAATAAAATAATGTTGGAAATTACACTTGAAGCCTTTGCTTTTTAGGCACCTGTAATATTTATTTTTCATGGGGGTTAACTACTAGATTATTGGTGAAGATTTTAAGAGGGGTTTTTCAGTGATTTTGATGCAAAGTGCATGCAGATGCACTTAGACTGCACGTTTTGAGGTTTGATATGGCCGCTATCGATGCAATTGCTTTATAATTAAACCATAACACTTGGCTGTCCGACTCAGCCCATCGGTTCCCAAATGAATACCCAATAAGTAACCAGGTTTCTTTTTTTTGCATGCCACTGTCATTATTCAGACAAGTTTATGTATTTGCCTTGTAGTGTACTCAGACAGGTTTAATGTTAAGGCACAGCTGTGTTTTGATGCACCAGCATGTCGGTTTCTGTTTTCAAGCTTAAAATATAAATGAAAATGATTTTCAGAAAATTAGAACAGACAATTTGCCATCTTTACAACTCTGGAACTATTAATGTATTGGTGAGACATGAATGAATCTGTATAGGATAGATGTGGGTTCATGTGGTACTATGCATTGCCACTTGAAATCTAAAAGGGTTGAGATCAAATGATTTGTAGAGGTACCTCCAGGAATACTCTGAACTCTTCAAATATATTTTAACAGACTGGTGGGAAGACCTGAATATTGACATTAAAATGATAAGGGGAGGTTCGTTTTGGATATACCATCACTATTGGGACTGAGTACTACAGGTTTTTAGCATGACTTTGTTTTCAGTCAGTGGGCGTCCTTCTGAAGGAGATGGGCTCAAGGGGGTTCTTTCTTGAATGGAAAAGACAAAGGCCAGATAGCGACCATAGATCAATTTGATGAGGTTGTGTACCCCGACTTCTGGGCACTGGCGTAGAAGTGGCCTGCAGTCCCTGTGATGTGGGGGGAAACCCTAAAAGAGACCAGTCACAAGCTGCTTTCCCCAACTAATCCTCAGCAGAGACCTTCTATCCGTGGCCAACTAACGCAGCGAGGGAAATGAGAAGTAGTTTTCTGCTGCTCAGCGCAAGCCTCACACCAAAATGAAAAGCATGTCTAAATAGATATCTCATATTTTGCGGGCATTTTACTGTTAGGATGAGTATTGTTGCAGATGAAAACCAAGCCCAATGTACATTATGTGCTCAAAGTAGTTGCCGGCTTGCTTCACTATCACAGACATATGTGTTAAATATAAAAATAAATATGTCAATTTATTATGTTCCCAAAATGCTCTTTGATTTTATGGAAAGAAGCCAGGAATTAGGGTGCCTTTTATCCCCATACCCATTCCCTTTCCAATAGATGTATGTACAGACTGAGGGAGAATTGCTCACTTGTTTAGTTGTTTGTCTACTGAGTAAGCAAATGTTTGTTTATAAAGATACATTCACTTATAAACAGAGCCAGAGAAATGGCTCACTTTACAGTGTGTGGATAGGCCTTTATTCACCCTAACTCAAACAGGCCCACCATTTAAGAAGTGAGTACACTGTTGTGCATAAAGCAAGTTTATTGTACAATTCTTCGGGGAGCAGTGAGATGGTGTTGCAGGACCAAACTAACCCAAGTCTCAGCAAACCACATCAGCTCACATCTTTTATAAAGTTTTGCAACAGTTAAAACACCCCCAGATACTTTATTGCAATCCACCCCCTAAACGTGATTGGACAAAAGCCCATTAAGACATTTCATCTTTTAAAAATGCCTACGTTTTCATTGGTCAGTTTTATCTTAAGTTATCTTCAAATCCTATTCGGAACACACCTCTTCTTACGAGTCGTCCATAGTAAGCCATGACATCAGCACTTGGTTGAGCATTGCTATTGATGCCACAGTTTTCCACCAGCCTCAAAGGCTTTTAACCAGGCCTTACATAGAAATTGTCCAATTTCTACTTCTCTCTCAGTTTGTCTGATTCGAGGGAAGAAAGGATAACCCGGTATTTAACAAGGAGGTTTGCTCAGGGGAAAGAGCAGTTCCAGAGATTTTATATATTTCATCGGAGGGCTCAATTTTCCGGGGCGGAACCGCCTTTGTGGTCGGGAACCACGCAGGGGCTCTTGGAGTGGATTCTCTTTGGGAAAGTAATTCCTGTGCCAGCCTCCCCATGTTTGGGGGCCCGAGAAAGGAACTGAAATTGGCCCTGGAGACCCTGAAGTGGGACTTCCAGCACCTTGAATCTATAACAGCCAAAGCCCCTGTTGATGACGGCCCGCTCCTAGTCGTGACTCTGGTACGCTCAGTGCTGAGCAATACAGCAGGACCCTTCAACGCTGCCCTTTGGTATCCATTGTTCTCTGAACCGCTGTCCTATTTGCCGCCATACCACGCCAGGAAAAGTGTGTTGTTGCCGCGGCGCGAATAATGAAGTACCTCTGCCATGCCTTGTTTGAGCCACTCTCGGAAACAACGGCTTCATCGCCACGCCTGCAAATCGGTCAACCCGACCCTGGTGTTCCCCAAACAGTGACCTGCAAGCCTCTGCATATGATCCACTTTCCTGCACATCCTGGTACCAGCTCAACGCTGTCTAACTGCGACTGCTGACTGAATCTGGGGACTGCCCGATCTGCACAGCGCAAGTAGGCCATTCAAGAGTACAGCCTCTTTCCACTCGATGCCAGCTTGCCGTTGGACAATCTCATGTGCTGCATCCTTGAACCGAGCTGAGACTGCGATCGGTGCCACAACACTTGCAAAGGTACTCTTGACCGATATCTACTTCACCCCTGTCCATCTTTGTGCCGTACAGAATGGAGAGGTCATTTTAATACCCTATTGCAACTGGAAGAAATATCCTACTGAGCATTGTGTTCTTTCGATTGCCTTTCTCCCCTTGTCTTATCACCCAGACTGATGCTTCTATTCTGTCTGTGCATATTCTGTGCTTCTTCTACAGGGGTGGGTTTTTGCGGTATTTTCTGGTTAGTTAATATTGTAGATGGTGTGTCTAAAGTATATATTTTTAATCAACCTTGATTGGACATTCCTTTATATTGGACTATAATACTTCGCTGTTTGAGTTGTTACTGAACCACATTCACACCTGTGAGAAAACAGAAGGTGGCTCATCCACTAGTGCCCGGCGGATCAGTCCTCCAGGTGGCCAGGATACGCCCATTGCTTTTGGATCCAGTTCCTGGGGGTGGACCAGTGCTGGAGGATCTCCTGGGTGAGGGGTCTTCAGGGAGTCGGAGTGGGACATCGGATGGTGAGACGCGGTATCCCCTTCCCTGTAACACCTTAACTCCATCCTACCAGGTAGGATATTTAGGAACGTTACCCCTCACCCCCACCCTTTTGCAACATGAACACTTTCTCACTGACAGCCCGCTATAAGGGAAAACAGACTAACAACCGAGCTGTATACCTGACGTGTGCCAAAACAATGGTCCGGCGAGGTCAGGCAATTACTGACCCTCACACACACCTGACTTCCATTACACTTCCCCACACGGATAAACGTCAGAGCACGAGAGCACACTCAGGGCGAGGAAAAGCACCCATGGAAACAGAAGTTTAGAGACGGCAGCTGAGTAAGGAGAAAGATGGCAGAATCAAAGGAGATTGCAAGGAGGGATAGTCTCTTGACCTTTTCTTCAAGGAACTGTTAATTTCCAAAAGCCTTGTGAATAGAAAGCGTAAGACTAGGAAACCAGGCTGAATAATCCTGCATTGTGTGTCAGAGGTACCTGGGGCACTCCAACATCCGTAATTAAGGCGGGGGAGAGTCACCAGCCACCCTGGTTCCAACCGAGGCTCCAAGAACAAAGAGGCGTCAGTTCAACACAGCCGGTGAGTTGGGGAGACAGATACAAAACCGCAACATTGTATGGCGAGCGCTGGAACGAACATTGTTCAAACGTGTGTAATAAGAGACGCTAGTGAAGTAAACTGCTGATGAGTGATTAACCTTTAAAGCAAACTACAATACCTTTGACATAGTGGTCCGCACCATGGGGTGCTTAATCGAAGGTCTCTGTAAGGTATCCAGCAGAGGAGTGACGAAAGTAGATAGATTTGATCTAAGCCTGGCGAAGGGAGATCATTTGAAAGTGAACAAATAAATGTGAATCGAAGTGGTCATGCAAAATCCCACGCACAGAGGAATGTCTTCGATTCGGATGAAATGGAGAACGTTTGGAAAAGTATGTGAATCTGCTCCGATCCCAGAAGAGGGAGACCAATTGAATGTTTTGTGTTAAAGTGGATCTGAGCCCGGTGGAGGGGAATCCGGGGTGAATCAAAAATCACCCCAGGCATTGTGCATGAGAATCCTGTGGCGAAGGGAACTGTTGAATTTTTGTTTTTCGCATCAGGTCCTTTGAAGTAAGAGACTTTGAATGATATAGAGACTTTGGCACAGAAGACCCTGATATTGAGATTTGAACTGCATCCTCGTGCTAGAGAAGCGAGAGATTGTGCTAAGCTTGAGTGTGCCGCCATGTCCCGTGCTGAAAACGTGGGGAAGGGAATATCCTGATATATAATTTCTTGAACACTTCTCCTTTACATAACATTGTTTCCCACACTATTTGTATTTAGACGTAAGGATTGGCAATAGGTTTATTAGTATAGGCCCTTTCATTTTGACAGACTCGACTAGGACTGCGTTATTATTATTTGATGGTTGTAGCTTGCTCCCATCTTTAGATTTAGGATTAGATGGGCCTTTTTTCAGACCTGATTGAATGTCAAACACCCCTGAACTGTGATCACGTGTCTGTTTGATACCATGCCTTCCTTACACACCCCTCTTGATAGTATAGTCTTCCTTCGGCCCACATTACCACAAAAGGCGAAAGTGGTATATCTCTGGACACTGCCTGTTTTACTTTCATGATTGTGTTGTGTAGGGAAGGCATGGTATCACAAGTATAACACTGACACAATGGATGCAATTAGTAAAAACCTTTATTGAAAAGTTTGGGGTCGGAGGAACTCCTAATTTACACTATAACTAAGATGGGAGTAATGTCGACCATCAAATAATAAACAGAACAGTCCTAGTCGTGTCAGTCAAATCAAAATGGCCTATGCTAACAAACCCTAATGCCTGCCCTATCACTTATACAAAAAAGTGTAAAAGTAGAAATGTATGCAAAAGGAAAAATCAGTGTTTCAAAAGAATAAAGGTAGTTGAACCAGCTCTCCTCCTCACAGAGTAAGGCTGTCCCTGTAGGCAGGATGACACACTATGAATCAGCTTCTAACACTCTAAGCAGTTCCAAACCGTGGTTTGAGACCCACCTGGCCTTCCACGTTGAAGTATTTTTCTTGACTTGCCAAAATCATAATTTCAACGTAAAGTTCACAAAGGTCCCCCTCCTCCAGACTCAGACCTTATAGTACAATTCACAAAGGTCCCCTTCTGCCGGGCTCAGACCTCTCACATCACAGTTCTTTTTTAAAAAAAAAACTTTATTTAGGCTTAGCAAGCAAAACACCACATGACCAACAAATAATAATACATTACAAAGACATTGTAATCGATACTGGACATAATTACAGAGTACCGGGGGGACGTGCAAACATGCTATCCACAGTATAATTTGGGAGGTCGGAAGAAGTCACGAATAAAGGATTATCCAGTCTTCATCGAAAAATGTTCATCAAATGCATTTTTGTGTGGGGTAAAGGGTTAATTTTGTTTGCAAAATGTTTGGGATGGGCTTTTAAGGATCCTAAACAGAAAATGTTTTGTTACAAAATATTCGATGGAAAAATGTTTAGATTAAACATTTTGGATCAAAAGACATGGAACTGTAGGTAAGAAACGCATACATTTTTATTGGGCACTCTGAATCAGATCAGTACACTAATTTGGAGTTTACCTGGCTAAATATTCTTGGTTCCATCCAAATGTTATTGTGTCTGGCCGTACATATTAGTGAGCCAACGTATGTTTCCTCACAATTCTGGGCCCATGTAATATCACACAGCAATCCTTTGGCCGTGGGTGGGTAGCTATCTTTTCACCTGGAGTATACAATGTTTGGCTATCGTGCAACCCATATTTACAAAGGACCGAAGACGCTTACTTGACGTTACTGTCCAGAACCCAAATATTACACCAGCAGGCGACTTCTGACATAATCTTAAGAACCTCTTCCCAAAATCTCACCAATTTGGTACAGCTCCTAAACATGTGCATATGGTCTACGTTTTGGGTACACCACCTTGGGCATACATAAGAGTCATTACGGTATATTGCACTCAATCTTCCGGGTGTATAACTTTTCAGTAATTTGAACTGCATGAGTTGAAATTTGGCATTCAATGACACATTTTTGTGTGGAGGCACATTTTCTTCCATTGGTCATCAGTTAGCAACATACCCAAATCACCAGCCCACCGAGTTCTAGTCTTAGGTACCCGGGACTGCCCTTTGCTTAATACCATCTTTTACAATGTGGAAAGTAATGTACGACAGTCCGTGGAATTGGCAATGAGAGCAAGTTCCTTGCATTCAGCAGGTTCAAAAGAGTAATCCTTCCACCAAGCAGCTACCGCTGCCCGGATTCTATAATATTGCATCAAGCGCATTGCGGTGCTTCCTGCAATCCGTGACCAGGCTGAAAGTGTAAGAAATCACCCCTCTGAAAATATATCCACCAGAGCCCAAAACCTAAGTCCCTCCCAACAGGCTGCTAAAGACCCACAACACGTAGGGCCAAATCCTGGGAATTTCCATAGTGGGAGCCATCTATAATATGGATGGATTGTACCAGTTCTAACAAAGTTAGTGTGCCAGGTGCCCACCATGGCCTGCAGCGGATCATTTGGGCTGTTGTCCCTGTACTTGAGATCTGCAGTCAAGGTTCTAGTATCCGCCTACCCTACTTCGAGCTCCTCTATCTTAACATGGGATGGTTGAGAGTCGCCTCCGTACCAGTAGGTGGTGAACTGGCCCTGGGCTGCCAACCAGTAATCCTCATTGTGGCTCCATGAAACCTCCCTGGTCATATGAAAGCACCATATCTGTCAAATCTTTTCAGACAACACCAGTAGTCCAAAGATATTGTGCCAGTGAGCCATGTAGTTTAACAAAGAACTTTTTACCAGGCCATATTGGTACGTTTACAAATGCGCGCTGTTTGAGAAGTGCTGTCTCCTGGCTCAGAACCCCTGGTGGACGACGTACTCAAATCTTTCAGAAAGGACTTTGTTTGGGTATTTCCAATTGAACTGAACTTCATATGCTCTGTAGTAATACCCTAAACTATAACGGATATTTTAATATATATATTTGTCCCTTTTTTAGTAAAAACCTCTGGTGACTCCGCCCCATACCCAGAAACCAACAAAAACACCGGCCACGCGCCGTCGGGCGCGCGCGTTGTTTGAGAAGTGCTGTCTTCGCTGTCTTGCGGATTGTGGGGTGGGGGGGGGGAGTATAAATCACGCTGCTTTGAAATACATTCCAATATTTATATATCACAGTAACAAGTGTTACAGGAAGTCTTCATACAAGCGAGTGATTGGATTGCGGACGAAATATGGTGAGAATGTATACTTTAACAACTAACATGCCGTCTAGTGCGGAGATAGAGCAAAGCATGTTTGAAAATCAAAATACTCCTAAACCGATTCCACGACTGCCAATTAAAAATCGCGATAAACTCGCAAAATCAAAAACACGCTCCATCTCGTTTACGTCTGACATTAGAAATTTGTGCGCTAAGGATAATAAAATACCTTGTAAATCGATGCCGGTATCTGGCCTCGCAATTGAAATCGCGGCAAGCCCAGGGACGCCCGATGAATGCCCGCCAGTAATTACGATCACAGATACACCCACAGACTCGCTAGTTGAAGCAGGTGTGTTACTGCTGTCACCTTTGCAGAGGGAGAGGTTGCGCCAGCAATGTGAGAAAGCTGACGATTGTCCCCAGCCTGCGTTAACAAGTGAGGTTATGCAGGCGGAAATAATTGTAGATTCCATAAAGGAGCCCACAAATGAGAGTGCTGGTTTATGTGCAAAGCCAAATGTTAGTACGGATACAGCAGAAGGTGAAAAGAGGAGCGCAGAGTGTGATGATGAATCAGAAAGGCAAATTCAAGACAGGGAAGAATCAAATTACAACCAAGCTAATGACCAAGGAACAAATGAGCTGTCGAAATCACCAGCTCTTTTTTCTCCCACTGCGAGAGATTCCTCTGTTTTGTCGATTTCCTTTGCGAACCGACTCCTAGAAGAATGACAATGACTCCAGAACATTGTGCACAGAGAGAAAATAAGCTGCAAAAAGTAGAAATAGCACTACAAACTATTAATGCAGCCTTATTTTCTATTGTGAAACTATGGATAGAAAAATAAACACACAAACAATACTCCTAAATCAGCTGTTAAGTGCACAAAAAAATAATGAAACCTTGGATGAAAAAAATGAATACACAAACAACACTTTTAAATCAGGTCACAGAACAAGCATACACAATCGGCTGATGAGATACCACAAAGGAATGAGCTTAGTGGAAGTTGTGAAATAGGGAAACGTGTATGAAAAAGAAAAAAAAAAGAAAACTAAACATGTTGATGGGGAATCGGAACAAGCCCAGCAAGATGATATAATCCACATTGACTCCCAGGAAAGCCAACCGACAGAGCATCTCTGAGAAGCCCCCCAAAAAAACCAATTATAAATTATTTGAAATAAATAAAGCAAAGAAAGTAAAAGAACCGCAAATAAAAAAAAGTAAAAATATGAAATTACCACCTGTGTCTAAAAATAAGAACTCGCGCAGGTCCTTCAAACAATATCAGTGCTTGATAACAATTTAGCCAAAAGAAGGAAAGCAATTGCACAAAAGTATGCAAAATATGGAAATAATAAGTCAGCCAAAGGAAATGACACGGAAACATCTACCGAAATAGCTTCCAACTATGAACCTCTAAATGAGTTAGTTAAAATATCAAAACAAATGGAAAGTAAAGAATTGGTGTTTGCAAGTGGAGCCTCTAATACACCCATGGACATGAAAACGATGGATAAAACGGAGGCCAACAGAAAGCAAGAATTTATCCCGACGTCAGCTATAATTAACACTTGAGGAGCAAAGAAACAAAATAGCCAAATCCATTCAAATTCACTTCTCTCATATGAATGTAGGTGGTATTGATAAAAATGTAAAGATCAAAGAGTCAAATACACAAGAGATACGAAAGATCGAAGATCTCAACCAAAATCAAAACAGATATATGGAAAGGAAAGAAAAAACACAAAATGTAAATATAAACAACTTGGGATATAGAAGAATGCAAACCTTAAACCAAAAATATTACAGTTTAAACTTACGATGCAGAGAACATCCATATGTACAATACACACTCAACAGAGCATGTGTGATGGGCATTTTGGCTGAGATACCGACTTTGCAAGATTTGGAAACAACAGACATTGAACAGATAGAATTCATACATGAATATGATGCATCCGTGGTTCAAATCTGGATAAGATCAGGAATGGTCAGAAATGTAATCTGGCAAGCAAAATCAGAAATATATAAATTAAGGTTCATATTGAGTATCCCGGCTGAACAAGAAATTAATACAACAAAGCATATAAATACCATAAACTCAACCACTGAGAATACTTCGCAAAGATTCTCATCAAACAATCGAAATGGGAAACAAACCGTTTGATTCTGAGATAATGACTCTTCAAAGAACAATTCTGAATGAACATTAACAACCCATCACATTAGAGTCATGCACTTTGGCTTCCTGGAATGCCAGGGGGCACAAACATTTGACGGATAAGAACTTGTGCCCACTTGATGCCTATGATATAGTAGTTCTACAAGAAGCATGGCTCACTACACCGCCAATTTAGGAAAAATATACATCATCCCTGGTAGCTGCAAAACTTCCGGTGAGGGGGCAACCCATGGCAGGGTTGTTGGTAGCAGTAAAAACATCTTCTCCAGCATGGGGTCTGGCATGGATTCACATGCTCATGAATATTCCCCGTCGTCAGGCTGGGAATCCTCGGTAAAGAAAAAACCAGTATCAGTTTCGTTTCTGATCTGTCTTTCGTAGTAATAACCAATCACTGGTCTCTGCGTCATACTGACCACAGCCAATGACTGCCCTCTACCTAAGCACCGCCTCTGGCAGCCATCTTCAGATTTTTACCGCACGTTCATGTGTTGGGATCCTCGTGCTATTGCTCTCGAGCGTTAGTGCTATTTTTTCGCGCTTTTTCACAAAAACTTCGATTCTTCGGTCAAAAGAGCCTCAAGCTCCACCGATCCTACATCCGATCAACGGGGACCCGTGTCGGATTCGTCTGTGCCCCTCAAGGGTGAAGATTTCGTCGAGCTACACTTCGGAGGACTCCAGAAGCTTCTCAGGCCCGGTCTCGGAGATGCCCCAGGAGAAGGGAAGCTCGACGCCCGGAAAGCTGTTCAGGGTCTGCCCTGGATGCCAGCTGCAGAACGTCTTTAAGGAGGACGAACACTCTTTCTGCCTTTACTGCCTTCATGAGGACAAAACGCACGTGGAGAAGGACTGTGCGTTTTGCGGCAACATGTCTGAACGGACCATGAAGGACCGTCATCAACGTCTCGCCAACTGGCTGGAGGGTAAGAGCCCGTCTGGCGAGAAGA